>NC_067476.1:119726269-120356269 GCF_947179515.1 Apodemus sylvaticus
TTTTGGAGAATTGACATGATTCTATTGATTCTTGTGTGAATTTTACTTCCAGGTTAGAAGATATCTGAACTATGGGGACAGTGTAGTGCTTATTCCTTCCAGGCAGCACATATTAATGTAAGTTCCTATGTTATCCTTCTTCCCAGGTTCCTTAACCACGCACCACTGAGTTGCTGGCCTAGGTGCCCAGCAACCCCCCACCACTACCATGGCCGAAGACGCAGACATGCGCAATGAGCTGGAGGAGATGCAGAGGAGGGCCGACCAGCTGGCTGATGAGGTAAAGGATTTGGATTCTGAAAAAAAAAAGGCTTCTTCTAATGTTTCTTTTTTTAAAAAAAAAAAGGAAGAAAGAGTGAAAATAAATAACTTTCTTTTTCTCTGACTAAGTTTTCTGCAGGTTAGAAAGAATTGATTGGCCCTAACGCTTTACTTCTAGACATTTAAGAGGGCAGGGTCCTTTAGGAAAAGTCTTGTCTTTGGATGTCTTACAGTGCACTGTAGTTAACTCAATTCTGAAGGTTAATAATTTTAGGAACGTTCCAAGTTGGTTGTTAAACATGACTATTATTAAAACTGAAGTACATAATCTTAAAATTAGATAGATTATATATGTATTTCATGTATATGTATATACACACACACACATACACAGATATATATATGATGGTACTATGCACTCAAAATTCATCGCTTCCTAGTGAGTTTAGCACATTTTTCCCTGCTATTTATACTCGAGTCATTTACATTCACTGCTTATAAGGAATGGAAAGCCCATAACCAATGATGCTGTAAATCTCAACCACAGAGATCACATCACTACTAACAGCCATTTTAGGAGAGAGAGAGAGAGAAAGAGAGAGAGAGAGAACCCATCACACTCAGAAATCAAATAGAAAGCTATTATTTAACACCCAGACTTATTTAGAACTCAGAATTGCCAAATGCTACCAGTCATGGCTTGTTTTATTGATTTGTTGATCACCTAGAGTTAAGACTGAAGGGAAAATATAAATTCTGTATATAAAATCTTTAAAGTGTGTTTGTCTGTAGCTGTTACACTAAGAAAATAATACACAAATTTGGGGGTTGGAAATTGGGGGGTGGATCTGGGAGGAGTTAGGGGGAAAGATAGAAGAGAGAAATATAATAAATGAATATGCTGGGCGGTGGTGGCGCACGCCTTTAATCCCAGCACTTGGGAGGCAGAGGCAGGCAGATTTCTGAGTTCGAGGCCAACCTGGTCTACAGAGCGAGTTCCGGGACAGTCAGGGCTACACAGAGAAACCCTGTCTCAAAAAGACCAAAAAAAAAAAAAAAAAAAAGGATGAATGAAACTCTCAAATCGTAAAAGTATTTTTTAAATATAAAAACTTTGAGGAAGTCCTCCATTATTTGGAACCTGTTGTTTTGTTTGTTTGTTTCCAACAAAAAACATTGTCTTCTTTACTAATGAATCTAGTTCCAATGCTGCGGCTTCAGTGCTTCACCTTCTTCCTATTCATGAGCATAAGTGAAGTTATCCACTTTCATTGACCATGCTTGTTGGAATCACACTAATTCACCAGATGATAAGTCATAAAACCTACAGGAGCTTTCTGTGAGAATCAGCCTGCTCTGCTGGGGTTGTCACTATGATAGCCGGTTTACTCAGAGAGAGAGAGAGAGAGAGAGAGAGAGAGAGAGAGAGAGAGAGAGAGAGAGAGAGAGAGAGAGAGGGAGGGGAGGGAGGGAGGGAGGGAGGGAGGGAGGGAGGGAGGGAGGGAGGGAGGGAGGGAGGGAGGGAAGGAGGGAGATCATTTAAGTCTTTTGCAGAAAAAAATCCGTATCCTTCACATTCCTTTAGGATCACGTCCAGCGTAAGTTTCCCACTTGAAAGCATGGCTCTGAGAGATCACACTGGTTTAGATCTATGAGAGCAAAGTGGCAAAGCTATGCCTGGAGAACCAGTTGCCATGCTCAGCTTAATTTGTATCAATACCAACTTCCAGTTGTGTTTCTAGGAGCTTTAAAGGAAACAGGTTACAATCTCAAGAAAAATTGTTCAATATCCCTAGATATTTAATATCCTTAGCCCAGGAAAGACAAAGTAGCCCTCAGAGTATAAGAGATAGTTTTCTGTGCATCCAGAGCACGAAAAATGATTTTTACAGATTTCTTTGTGTTTGATATCAAGATCAGCCTTGTATGGTTTTGGTTTTATGACAATAAGCTTTCATGTGATTGCTTTAGGAAATCTGATCATGTAGAAAGCCCAATAATGCAAGAGAATGAAAGACATTTTGTATTTGGTTAGAAAGTTGAAGTGATATGTGACAGGACCCTTTGTGTTTCTCAAGTGAAAAAAGTATTTTTGACTTTCCTTGCATGTTATTCCTGCCCTTAACGGTGTTTATGTTTTTCCATCTTAGTCCCTGGAAAGCACCCGTCGCATGCTGCAGCTCGTTGAAGAGGTAAGACGTGGCTTCTATTAACATAAACTAGCTTCCTGTGTTGACATGTTCACTTCTAGCTCCTATTGATTTTACCGAATCCATACCCCTCTTGCTTCCAATGCCAACCCAGCTTATCAAAAACCCAGAAAATACTGGACATGTCATACGTTGTCAGCTAATTATCAAGGTGTATCTACCCCTATCCATCTCAGGCTACCTGTAGGGTCTGGAGTGTAGAGAAACCTACGATTTCCAAGCTACTGTTCCCAATAGTCACCAAAAAAAAGGTCCCTGGAAGCAGACAGAACAGTGCTTAACTTGTGGAAGAATTACCTATATAAAATGTTCACTTGTAATGATTTGGTTGCTACAAATTCCAGCTAATCTAAAATTCTGTTCTGACTCCAACTATATTTGTAACTTTAAAAATATGTATTTATGCAGGCATATCATCTTTTGAAATTGTTGTATTTAGTGTTGCACACTAAAATTTATGAAAAATAGGAAAAACTCTTTAACAATGAGAAAAATCTAGTCCAATTAAGTAAACATAAAAGTTCTTTTCTATTACTGACTCTGAATTGCACATCTATTTGTAAAGCATTTGTAGTGCATGGCTTAATGAATCCCAAACTATTTTTAAATGGGTAAAATAGGGCAGAAAGCAATAATGGAATGAAAAGAGCATTTGCAATAAAACCTACTCATTCCAATTTGGTAGAACAGCAGTCAACCAGGAAGAATAAATGGATTAATTGAACTTGCCCATTGGGAGAGATGGAGTAGGAAAAGAATGGGTTGGACTATATTTATCTTAACCTAATTAAACAAGCCTGATGGTTTTTATTCAGCGAGATGCCACTTTAGCCACAGTTTGAATGTGACTGCTTATCAATGTATAAATTCATGTGTGATTATCTTTTCTAGAGATCTTGGGCTTTCTCTGGCAGAATGATTAAATGAGCCCTATTCACCCACCCCATGCTACTATGAATTGCTTATGCAATGACATGAAAGGGAAGAGAAAAATAAAAGACAAATTTTACAAAGGCTTAGAGGAAAAGTAGATGCCTCTGACACCATGGCAGCAAATGCTGTCTTCCTTTATTTCTGAAGCTGCAGCTCCTCACCTAAGGGTGTAATGTGACTAAAGGTGAATGACCACAGGAAGAATGGGGAGATGTAATGATGCATTCTCTGGTAGGAAAAGTCTGTTATTTCAAAAGTGACAAATTGAGCTTACACTGCAGCACAAATTGGCCCTCACAAAGAGGGGTCTCAGCATCAGAGAAGAGCAGCTTTTTATTCTAAATGAAGAGAAATATCTCTTTTGCTCTGTTCTTGGTACACTGTTCATGCAAAAATGCATAAATGCAGAGAAGGAAGCAAGTAGCCTCAATCCAAGAGTATTGGCTATTGGTCTTAATGTATTATTTTCCAATGTGTTACAGGAAACACCAAAAGGAGCCAGAGCTTGAAACATCCTTGCATGAGCTCTGAGATTAGATGGGAGCTTACTACTTAACTGCCATATTATTATACACAATTACTTTATTGTATGCTGCAATATTATTATCATAATATAATTCATGACCTACAACCAGAGCCTCCAAACTCAATTTTTACTTGTTTGTGTACATGCCCTAAATATATGATGTACATTTTTAAAGCTGTCTCCAATTTGCTCAGTTGTGCAATGTTGAACCATTGCCTAGACGGTGAGCAGTGGATAAAATGCATCAAAATGCACCCCTGTAAGCACCTCTGTGCTTCCGAGTCTTGAGAACATGGACCCTCTCTCTCTTGAATGTCTTTTTAAAATGTAATTAGTGTCAGCCTATCTTACAAAAATATGTCTTCTCTAATTTATTCTAAGAATAAAAGCTCCATTGATTGAAGTAGGATGCTCAAATTATATGTTTGTTTCTTGTAAATTGTTACTCCATCAAGCATGAAGTTGAATCTTAGACAAGGGATGAAAGGGATGGCTTCAGTCTCCCACATCTAATAACTAGGAGGAGGCTATTAGACATTTCATCCTTAGAAAATTTTGAACAAGGCATTATTAGAGTAGACTGGTTTGCTCTTACTTTCTCCTGAGTCATTGTATATTTATAGTGAAACATTTCTTATGTCTAGGGATTGGCTATTGAGATGATGTTCTGATTTTCAATCAAAAAGGAAATTCTCTTAAAAGGAAATCAGTATTAAATATTCATCAAGGGCAGAAATCATTTGGAAAATATGAGCTTTGAAATTCATGGATCTTACATACAACCCCAAAGTCCATTGGTGCTACATAATTTGAATTGAACTGAATTTTTATTGAATTCGGTTTCAAAGTCAGGGAACATACTAGAATTGGGAAGTCTCCCTAAGGCAAATAGTCCACTTCCAATGGAAATACAACTTCATACAGCAGAATAACAGCAGGGGTGGTTGTGGGGAAGGCGGGTGCTAGCTCTTAATAGAAGTCACCATCAATATTTCAAGGATGTTGTAAAGTTACTCAGAGGTCAGTGGAGAAGTTTCAGAAAATCCAAATATCATAGACCGGTACAATGGTTAGAGACTTGGTGACATTCAGTTCACAGCCTGGAGTTGGGCACTTACTTTTTGAAGGGTATGTTTCAACAAATATCTATGTAATACCTAACACTGGAGATAGGAAAGAAGATAAATATTGATTTATTGCAGGGAAACCAACATGTAAATAAATGTTTGGATTCAAGGTCATACCTGCCTTGGGAGCATAAAAGAAAGAATTAACTCTCAAAAGAGAATCATTAAGATGTCCTCCAGGCTGGAGAGATGGCTCAGTGGTTAAGAGCACTGACTGCTCTTCCAAAGATCCTGAGTGCAAATCCTAGCAGCCACATGGTGGCTCACAACCATCCATAATGAGATCTGATGTCTTCTTCTGGTATGTCTGAAAACAGCTACAGTATACTTACATATAATAATAAATAAATCTTTAAAAAAAAAAAAGATGTCCTCCAGGAGGAAATACTTGAGAACAAAAAGGTTAACTCTGCTGATGCTAAATACAGAAATGAAATCTGCATACCAATATCTTAGTCCATGAAATTTGAACCAAAAAAAGCCATACTGCTTTAGGCAGGCAAATCTGAAGGCACTGCACAGCCTTCCTGAAATAGTTATGGAAACACTAATATTTTATGAATGTCTTACATTATTTCTCTTTCTATACCAACTTCTCTTTCAAAATGCTTTGGCAATAAAAAAGAATCATTCAACAGATACAACTGTAGAAAGAACTTTATAAAATCAAGTTGGTAGGGTTTTGTTTTGTTTTGTTTTATTTTTAATTTAAACAGATGTGAGGTCCTTCAGAGTTCAAGAGAGTGCAGGGTGTCCAGGCTTTAGGACAGATGCCTTGGAATTTGATGAAAGCATTCCAAAAGACAGCAGTAAAATATTCTATAAACACTGGCTTGGTTCACTGGCAAAATAAATAAATTCGTCAATACATTTTAAAAATAAAAATGGAAAAGTAAATTGTATGAAAGAAAGAAATGGAAAAAACCTCTCTAGCTCCATTTAGACAGGCTATTTCCCAGGCCAAACTCAAACACAAAGGAAAACTTGCGCTCATGTAAAACTAGAGTCACTCCTCTCATTTTCAAGCTCACTAATAAAGCACACACATAACTCTTTAAGAAACTGGAGAGAGTTAGATTCTGCTCCCTTTGCAGTGATTTCCCTATCCCTGCCTCTCTGTCTTCTAGATATTCTAAAAACCACCCAGTTATTGGAAAAAACTACCAGCAAAATAACAGAACCAAATTTAAGTTCATACCTTTATTGAGAAATTATCATGTGCTTAGAGCCATCACTATCACCATCATAATACAAATTTATGTTGGCTGATTTAACCCTTCAGCCACATTTTACTAGTGCTTTGATATTCTGTCTTTAACCCAGAGGATGTTGGGGCATTCAGTGGTTAAATAACTTGCTTCAGACCCACAGCAGGAAATGATAAACTCGATATTCATGGGTAGGATACCTTATTGCAGGGTATGGGTTCCAACACAGCACCTCAGTTTCATTCTACCATAATTTTCTTTTCCTTTGTGAGTTCCACATTAAACAAAATGATCTGAGGAAACAGAGTAGTTCATTCTAATCATGCCATGATTCCCTACAAATCAAATCCAACATCTGAATTTGGTGTCAAATTCAGCAAATCTTTCTTGTATCCCATTCAAACACCCAAGAATTGAACTAGTTTTGGAGATGGCTATACTTTGTAGAGCTCATTGTATTCTTATAACAGTGGGAAATGAGCGATCTCTTACTGCCCCAGAAGGTGAACTAAGACACAAAGCAGATGATATTAGAGCAGTAAGACTTCAAGTAGAGATCTAGAATTTAGACTCATTTACTGAATCCAACATGTTGTTTCCACTGGCTGACCATCCAGCACAACCCAAGTTTCTTGACTCCAAGGCCAACAGGTTCCACTTATGTTCTCCCAACTGGGACAGCATCATACACTCTTGCTCCCTCCAACCAATTCAGTGAGTCATTCTAGCGTTGTGACATATAGCACCTAATTAGAAAAATTGTAAAATTATACTTGTATGGCATCAAATAAGTAATACTCATTATACCTCATAGAATGCTCTGATGTATTAGTAGACTGAGAACTGGGCTAAAAAAAGTCACCAGCTTTTCTTCATCTTCTGCTCCCAGAAGAATGGTAGAGGGTCTCTGAGGAGAAAATGTTCTCTATCAATTTTTTGCACAATCACAACCATATGCCTAAATAAACTTTTCGTTACACTATCTCTTAAGCAATGGCTAGCAAACTCAGAAAAGGGCAAAGAAATCACTAAAATGCACAATAAGATATATGGATATCCACTCAGAATGTACTTAAAGAAAGACTTCAAGGTATCTTTCATGGTCTATCATCTCTCAGGTTAGTGTGTGTCCCCCCATAGCATACGATAGAGCACGTTAGATTTCTAGAGAGGTATCTTCACTTCCCTCACCACCAACTTCCCTCTCCACCTTCTAATAATCTTGGTCTTGGTTTATGTGGATAAAAAGAACTGAAGCGAGATGCATTTCTGAAGATTGATGCACAAAAGAACTGCAGTGACCCTGGAGAGGACTAATTTTCCTCACATTGCATCATTGTACATAACTGTGAATTTCAGAGCAAAGTATGTTCTGATCTCACTCTGTCTTCCAAATCTTGAAGAGCTTCTCTCCACAGAGTCACTCTCCTTTTGAGCTGTGCCTTTCAGCCCCTTCTCTTCTGTGGTGAACCTAAATACCAAGACTCCAGCTTCCTTATTGACTTCCTATGAGGCATCCCTGCCCTAGACATTAAATGAGCACTTTTTTTTATCAAACTTGCCAGGGAAGAAAATTCAGTCTAGAAGATTGTGAAAATGTTGCTTTCTGTGTAATAAAAACTGTAGTGTGTTTATTTTGCAGTTATAACGATTGTACAATATTAAGTACAAGCATTCTAATGCACACTTACTGTATTGAAAGACCCAGGCCCACCTTATGGAGGATGTACTTCATGCCTCCTCGTGAGTCCCCTGAGAGTCACTGATAAGGTCACCCTTGGCCCAGTTCCCCCTGGTCCCTACCCAGTCCCTGAATGCTCTTGTCAGATGTCTTCCCTTTTGTCTACCTTTGGTCCTTCTCCATCTTCCATTTCTAGGGATAATTGTCTCATCACTGATTTCTCTTTCTCTTTTCTCTCTCTAACTCCTTTTCAACTTTGCTACCATTATTGGAATGTAGAGTAAAGATGCTGGCATCAGGACTTTGGTTATGTTGGATGAGCAAGGCGGTAAGTTCAGATTTCTTCAGTAAGAATATTCTTCATCTGAATTAATTTGCAGTTATTAATTTTTTGTGCACCCTCAGATAGGCATTCTGCATGTGTTACATGTATATGTAAACATAAGGATTCTAGAAACCTCAGTTGTTAATTTTCATTCTTTGCTGGAAATACTGAATGTGGAGATGTCAAGGCCTTCTTCATGACTGAATTAATGATACTGATAACTCTGCTATGTATATTTCTAACAGGTTTTAAAAGCAAAATCTATGTGTATTTCTTAAAAGACAATATTTTAGACAGGATTGATAACTTTACATATTCTTCTTACCACCAAAGTTTCCCAATAAATTTGGTTTCCTTCCAATTAACATCCAGGTTATGAGCTACAGTATTTGAGGATATATGCATTGCTCCTGACCATCCAAATTTAGCATTTGAAGTTTTGGTTCTCAAATCATTACAGAAATTTCCTAAATAACAAAAAATTGTTTTATGTGGGGTCTGGAAAGTAGAAATTTTAACCAATCAGAATATTTTAGCTATTTTAAAGGCACTTTTGGAAAGGCTAGGAACAAAAAAACTTGGAGAATATTAGTATATCATCTCCACACACTAAGGTGGAAACTATAACATTAATATCATGGTTTTCTTTGACTCAAAGTATCTACCAATTTAGTGAAAATGTACATAATTATAGCCACAAATTCTACTCCTGTATTCATTTTGAATTCTTATAATGACTAGATATTTGAACATTTTCATACTTTGTAAAAGCTTTCATAAAAAATTGGGCTTATAATTTTTTTCTCCAGTGGGAAATATAAGAATGTAAAACTCATCCCAGCAAAGACACAGTAAACTCCAAGCAAAAATTTCAAATAGAGAGGAAAATTGCCTGACAACTTGGCATAAACCACTTTTCCTAAAATAGAGAGAATGTATGCATATCATCAAAGGAAAAAATAAGAGAAAAATGAACAGGAGATATAAAGTTTTAAAACTTGGAAACGTGTAAAATATTGTCTCAACCATTAGTGATAATACCATGCCAGTTTTAGCAAGTTGATTTCTTCAGTAAGATACAAAATTTAAAAATTGACAATAACCAGTGCTATAGTATATTGAGAAAACAAACTCTTAATTTTCATATGGGTGCCTTGGACTAATACACATGTCATAAGGAACAATTTGATAATCATATCTTCAATTTTGAAGTGTACCTATCTTTAACAAAAAACATTCAAGTCCTAGAATTTTTGCATTGAAGATAAACATTTACAATTATGTAAAAAATAAATGAATATGCTTTACTTGGAGCTGTATAAGACTAGGAATGATCCAAACATTTGTCTGTGGCGAGATCAAGCAAATCAGCTATGATATGGCCAGGAAGAGATGCTCTGCCCTCACTTAGTGCATTAGATCAGTGTTTAATGATTACGTCAGAGTTGAGGTTGGAGTAAGAAGAGAAGAGAGAAAGCCACAGCACTGGAGGTGTTGAGACACCAATTAGAAGTATTAGAGATTTGTTGGGAAATGCCAGTGTTGGATTTATATAGATAGTAAAAGCCTATGGTTGCTGGGTTTCATAGGAAAACCCTTCAGACTGTGATATGGGACCAATACCTAGACAAGGATCAGGAGAGGAAAGGAGTATAGAATGGGAGGAGACCCAGATTACTGAACTGTTCTGAGAAGGTCTCAGCTTGGTTAATAGAGAGCCCAGGAGCTAAGATTCCTAACCCCAAGTACAGAAGAAAAGCCCATGTTAGGCAGAAATGCCATAGACCGAGCAGCCCTGCTATGCCCAGATATTGATGCGTAGCATCTTGAGAAAGGATGGCCTCAGTATGAATGCCTCACAATTCACAAATGCAAAGCTACTCTCCACTCTTCCAACAGGTTCCTCAACATGGCTCTCATAAAGAGGCATCCATTTTTATAGTATTTATTTGTATTAAACTTTTTTTCAAAAATACTCCAAATAATTATAAAAATAACGGAAAAAAATGCCAATTGTACACTAACCCCATCACGGTTCTTCCAATGTTCAAATTACACTTTGTTGAATTCTCTAAAGAGTACAGTTGAGTTGTGTTCTAAAGGTATTACAACCGGGTCAGTCTTAAGAACTTACCCCATAGATCTACCAAAGTTACATGCTGGTTTCATCTGTGTAGCAATGACTTACCTCTGAAACGTGGGGTGCAGCAAGTCATTGCTTAAAAGTTGTGAAACAGGGGGTGCCCCTATAGGAGAGTGAAAATTCCCAAAGCAAAATTTAAAAAAAAAAAAAAAACCAAAAACACTTAAGTAAGTAGCAGTTCTACCTTAGCATCTTTTTCAGTTAGTAGACAGTAGTGTGGAGAAAGTGGCTTTACAGTCAAAGACGACTTGGGATAATTTCTTTGTTTTCTTCTGTTAAGTACTGACATAAAGGTACAGAAAACAATAGACAGAGAAATAGAGCCAAAGAGAGAAAGACTGAGGATGTAGCCTCATTGTAGAGGACCTATTTAACAAGAATGAGATCCATAGTTCAGTTTCTGAAATTTCAGATAAAAATAGAGGAAAAGGGGTAGGAAATTATCAGCCTGCTTACCTGAGATGCAAATATCTTTGTACTTTCATGAAGAAAACCTAGAGGTACAATGTGCTGGAATCCTCATACATGTACAAAAATTTATTTTAAACAGCATGATTCCCACAAACATCTATATATTGTTATCTAAGAAACAAAGAACAGACACCTCCACACATACATATACACACACTGAGGACAATGAATGTTTTCAGCTGAAACATTCTGGATTCCTCCAATAAGCATATTTCCTGTGAGAGCTAGTGTTATTGCAGATATGTAACGAACAGCTCATACCGACAAAAAAACAAAACAAAACAAAATGAAATCCCTCTGATTGTATATCTCCAAAGGTGGGTGATCTGGGACTTGTCTTGAGGGGTATACATTCCATTTTTACTAAACTAAGAACTTAAGACCTTTGCAAGTGACAGATGCCTATGTCCCTGCCTCTAAAAGCATTTGATTCTGTTTGTGCATGTTTCCTTGTTTAGATCAGTAACTGTTTTTTTTTCTTTCTCTTCAGTTTATGCTGTATTAATTTTGTTTCTGCCTGACATCCAAAGTATTAACTATTTGTACCCCGCAGCTGCTCAAGGAACCACAAGCAACAATCGTCCTCCTAGAGAGTCATTGTATCTACCATGGAGGCAGGCCAGACCTCTGCAGGTTGTCCAACTGAACAGTTGCACTGAGAAGTTCCTTATAGGATTCTTGTTTTATACCCAGGTATCAGGAGACAACAAGGAGCCCCAGAGACATACAGAGCCTTGGGGCTATTGTTCCCCTAAAAGTATTATCTCCCAGGAAAGTCCCCTAAAGATTTCTGTGTTAAAATGAATAATCTAACTTTTAACCTCTGTTTTTCTCTTATTTCTTTTGTTTCGTTTCTGGGCCTTTTATTTATTTATTTATTTATTTATTTATTTATTTATTTATTTATTTATTTATTTGGTTTGTAGTCTCGATGATTTAGTCCAGACTCTCTGAGAATTTACATGTAATGAACTCTAAATTAAATAGTAAAATCTGTGACCACTGTTGGCAGAAATAAAAAAGAGACAAAAACCAAGGCCCATCTTGAGAGCCAGCTAACTCTTAGCTTAAAGTTAATGATGCTATGAAGCAGTGTTTCAGAAAATACCCCACCCCTTTGCTAATGTCCACTCACCAACCCCAGGTAGGAATGGCTCAGCCACTGTGGGTATGTGGCTGTGTCACTTTGTTTAAATAAATTTCATTGTGTTCTCCAATGCTAAGCCAAGTGGAAACCACATAGACAGTATCTTTAACTGAATATGAGTATGAAGGCTTGCATATTAGGTAAAACACTTACCGTGTTTTACTTTAGGACCAAGCTGAGTATTCAAAGAGCCTTAATATAAGATCCTTTACTTAGATGATATTGGTAGAAGAGATGTCTAGACAAATCCCTAAGCAAGTTTCTGCTGCTGCCGAATCTATCACAGACAATTGATTACTTGGATATCTGGTGGAAGGGGGAAAGTTTCAATTTCTGCTAACAACATGTACAGTTATCTATCAGAAGACTAGAAGACTCTCCTGAACCATAACCCGTCCCCAAAAGTTCTCTTCTCAACCTCCAAGAACAAATGCACAAGCTTAGGGAGAGAAGACGTAGTAAACCCCATGCAGTGTGCTATGAGACCCTCACAGCGTTCATGGGACTGAAATAACAACATAGGATGCTCTTATGAACAGCACTGGATGCTCTTATGAACTTCCTGTGAAGTGCTTCACAGCAACTATTCAAGTCTTAATGTGTCAATTATGCCCACAAACTCAACTCAACTCAGCACAGTAAAATTAATGTCATTGTTTAAAAAACCTGGAAAACTAGTTCTATGTTGGGTTCTTTTGTTTGTTTGTCCTTTGTTTGTTTGTTCATTTTGAGGGGGTATTTTTTGTTTTCTATGATTTATCAAATTCAGCATCAGACTTTTCTCTTTCAGTCATTTTTGCCAACAAAGCTAGAAATCCATGATACAATGCAGCTTTGAGAAGTGTGAATATGGATATGCTCATTTTTGTTTTTCAATGATCTAACTCACAAGTCCAACAACACTTACGGGCCCACTCCCATACACATGTTGCCTCCTGTTCTCTAGAGGGACAAGAAATAAGACTTCTGAAGTCTTGTCAGAGAGTCAGTATTTTTGCAAAAACAAAGAACTAGTCATTGTTTTCTAACTTATGAGGAATGCATCAGGAAGTGCAAACATCTGAAGACTGATCCCTTCACAATCACGTATGTGCACTGCAGCCATTATTTTGGCCCTCAGCACATTTGCCCTTTGAGCCCAGGTACTTGTTAAATCCATTCTAACACAGCACTGTTTGTGCTCCCAGCAACTGTTTGATTTGAACTAGCATCCTTATTTATATCTGTATGCAAGATGACACATTAATGAAGGCAAGAACTGTGTCAACCGAGACATGTAGGAGGCCAAGAAAAATTTAAAAGACTTAGGAAAACACTAGATTCTTTCTCTTACATCCTAATCCTCTCACTTGGGGGTTAAGTTTGATTCACAAACTGATTTATTGCATTCCCAAAAGGAAATGAGCTGAAACAAACAAACAAAAACAAACAAGCAATTGAACTTGGCATGGCAGTGCTTACAATCCACTACTTAGGATGCTGGGCTACAGGGTAAGATCCTGTGTCAAAATGCAAACAAACCAGCTAGGAAGGGAAGAAGGCAAGGAGAAAGGAATGCTCTCTCAAAGGTGAGGAAGCAAGACAGGAGATAAATCTCCTTGCATATAAAGACATTCAGATCATCTTGTCTCTGTGCACTTGACAGAGTACAGCATTGCTGTGCCCATCGAGCTAGACAAGAGTGGAGTGTTTTCATCGGCTTCTGAAAGGCATAGCAGAAGCACCAGCGACCTAGTCAGGGACAATTTCTTCTTTCGTTCACTTAAGAGAGCAAAAATAATCTATTATCCCAATTCATGTTGTCCATACTTTGGGTCACTAGTGGGCCGCATTTAGTTTTTATGGTAACAATTTCCATAGCAAACATTAGTGTGGAATGTTTTTTAGATGATTGTTTATGCATATAGGCTAGAAATGTGCTGATCAGTTTTATCCTAAGCATGCCTATACTTCTAGAGCACAATTGTCAAAGCATGCATGAAAATATCGACCAAAAGAGGAATAGAGTTATAACTGGACATTATCATACAGCCAAGACATTATATTGCACTTCTCCTTTAATGGTCTTAAAAAAAACTATTTGACAAACCCCCTTTCATTAAACTTGCAGCTTCCCCAAACTAATGACATTTGTGAGAAATTAATCAATTTGGTTTATGTAACCTGGCAATCTAGAACTGATGAATTTTTATGAGTATCAAGCTGTATTTCAGATGCAGAGGTAATCCTTGTAGCAATGGAACAATGCCATTCTAGATGCCAAGCCATTGCCTCTCTTTCAAAGAGCCACACATTCTCCTTGTCCTCTGACCAGGTTGGTAGTGAGCAGATTCCCATTGTAGATCCTGGGAAACCCCGACAGAAGAATAAAATGTCTTCCCCAGCTTTTGTAACAAGTCATTTACAAGGTTAAAAAATGAATAGAAGTTTTGGTGCCTACACTATTGCTGTGCTGATATTACTTTCATTTTCCAGCTTCTATGAATTAGATAAAGAAAACCAAAAGTTGGTCACCTTTGGCCGTACAGCCACTGCGGAGAGAAGAGCAGAAATTCATAGCTATATCTATTCCTATTTTCTGTTCTCTTGTCCCAAAGACAATAGTGCATTCTACTTTCTCCTTTTATCTGGCTTGGGGTACTTAAAAACCAAAAGATACGTATACTTTGAAATCGAGTCAGATAATCTGTGTAGACCCATTGAATGGGAACCCCTTAAACATAAATTAACATCTGGTTTTTCTTTCTCTTGGGTTTCACTAATATCTGAATCAATACACTGTGCTGTTTCCCTGGATATGCAAAATCAAACAGACCTTCTGATCCCATCTCATTCCGTCTGAACTGCAAACTATTTTGAACATCATTCTTGTTCATTTCTTTCCACTCCTGTCTACTTAGGGCAGTAGCAGTCGTCTCCAGCAATGCATCCTCCTGGACAATGCATTGTAATCTCAATTTCTCTCTCTCTCTCTCTCTCTCTCTCTCTCTCTCTCTCTCTCTCTCTCTCTCTCTCTCTTTCTCTCTCTCTCTCTCTCTCTCTCTCTCTCTCTAATTCTGTTTCACATAGTCATTTCTCATGTTCTGTTGGAAACCCCCAAAAAATTCATTCCACACTATCATCCCTTTGTCCTAACCAGAACAACTCGATCGTGTCGAAGAAGGCATGAACCATATCAACCAAGACATGAAGGAGGCCGAGAAAAATTTAAAAGATTTAGGCAAATGCTGTGGCCTTTTCATATGTCCTTGTAACAAGTAGGTACTGGGTACCAGCTCTAATCTGTGGCGTCCAGTTTTCTTCCTTTCTTTTTTCTTTTCTCTTTCTTCTTCTTCTTTTTTTTTTGTTTTTCTTTTTTAATGTCAAAGTGAATGTCTGAAGTTTTGTCTTTTTTTTCTTTGTCCTTTTCCATCTGCTTCATTCTGTGGGGATAAAATACTTGTGTTTAATCAGAACAACTGGAACGCATTGAGGAAGGGATGGACCAAATCAATAAGGACATGAAAGAAGCAGAAAAGAATTTGACGGACCTAGGAAAATTCTGCGGGCTTTGTGTGTGTCCCTGTAACAAGTAGGTGCTGCCTGCCTGCCTGAAGCTTTGGTTTTCCCAAGGCTCATCTCCAAGCCTTGACTAGCTCATTCCTGCAGGCTCATAGGCAGGATGAGCATGTGGCATGCAGAACAGATCAATAACGTCTCCAATGCATTCATCTCATAGCATAGATAATCTTAGTGAGAGTTACTGTTGATGCATTAAAAATCAGGCATACTCCAGTGAAAGCCTCACTGTCAGCAATTTTTATTGATAAACATTTCAACATTTTCCAGAAAGTGTACTTTGAGACAGAGGCACTCATGGCACATTGGAATATTCTTTTCCTCAAGCTCAAGAACTAAATTGTATAGTTAGAAAAGATTTTGGGTAAGTGTGGGGGATTTAAAACACTTGTATCAAGGTTTGATTTTTTTTTTTTAGAAGTAAAATAGATGGGCTAATTTAGCCCAAGTAAGCTTCTGCAAGTCAGAGAGTGTGGCAGATTCCCTCTTGCCTGCCCACCAACCAGCTCCTGCATTTGGTCATGAGATGCTACAGCTTTACCCAATGCAGGCATCCTCTCCAGTCGGTGCTAGTGCCTGTCTCCAATTTGACACAAGCTCTCCAACTCTTCCTCTTGGAAGATCTACCCGTACACTGGCTGAAATGTTGAAATGTGTAGATTTTGCATGCACGACATCACAAAACATTTTAACTGTTCTCAAGGTTCGCAAATGCTTTTTTTGGAATGTAGCAGAAATGTGACATGTGGTTATAAAGTTTTGCAACAGAAAGAACCCAAAACTCAGGGGTTCTAGAAGATAGTCTCATTTGACTAGCAGTAGTGGGGAGGAAATGCATGAGTGGTTTGCCCAACATGCATTTGGAAAATTAAAGTTACCTGACCTCCCTCCCCCTCCCCCTTTCCCTCTTAAAAAGAAACCTTTTACCCAAAAGCTCTCCTGATCATAGCTTTTAGACTAGAAATTAATGTGATTTTTGAGCAGATTATATGACCATTCGCACCCTTTAAACTTTGAGGCTGATTTGAAATATCCCACTTCCTGTTTAGAAGGGGGAGGGGCTCATCTTACCAATAAGTAAATAGCATTTTCCCCCCAAAAAAGAATGTTGTGAAGTAAAGCCTGACTAACTGGAATCTAGCTAGCCAGATCCCTCATTTGCCTCCTTTCTATTTTTAGTCAAAAAGAGCGGGGTGAGGATAACAGGGAGCAGTCAGCTCAGATTTGAAATGCTTTGTTGCCCAGGACATTTGAGTTCTCATGTAGACTCTATTCTATTCTATAATCTCTACATAAGAATAAATAAATGATAAATTAGAGTAGATTTTAAAAGGTCCTCAGACATATCATCATTATAAGCCATGACTGAAAAGATTTGATTGTGCCATCCCCAAACACTCATGAGCTGAAAATTAACTCAAGAATTTGAGAAAGATGTTTACCAATTACCTTTAAAGCCAATTTTCCCCCAGAACCTCCTTATCAATAGCAAAGGTATAGAATTGTCTAAAGTATTTTATTGTCAAACATTCCAGTTAGTCAAGATTTGACAATATGCCCTTTTAGAGCCAATTTTCCTCACATTTGGAGTGAATTCTACCAGATACAACCCCTCAACCCTTCATCAATTGTGTGAGAAGAAAGGGTGGAGGTAGGGCTCTTTAAGGTGGATCCCCGTGTTCTGAAGAAACATGACCCCTACTAAATCCATGTGTAAGTGGTCCCTAACTCCTTAATTCAAAAGAGACCCTAATTGAGCTTCAAAGCTTGAGTGAAGTGTCCCCTAATGTGTGTAAATAATGCTTTAAAAACCATGTGTCACAACGCAGTGGCTGGTGGTGCCCTGGACTCTCTGGGGGCTTTGCCCTGTCTCGGCATGTTTCAAAGGACTATGATAGATGTTCGGCCGCCATGTGAGTCTGTGCAGCGTTGTGGGTGCAGTGGTTTGCCTTCTCTTTGGAAACGCATATTTCCCTTTCCTTTGACTTTGCCAAAGATGGAATGCCAGACATTTTACATAGCAGAAAACATCACGAAGTCCAAACAGCTTCTTGTAACCAAAAAGAGAGGGACTGGGGAGGAGGGATAGAGAGACAAACTCTTAACTATGAAAAAAATTGTTTGATGACCTTGTACTATTTATTGAATGGGCCCATGGCCCTTTGGTAGAGTAAATCGTGACGTCTCAAAGGGCTGATGGTAAATTATGGAAGCTGCTGAAATCCCATTGGTGCATTTCCCAGTTTGTCACCATGATTTCTTGGTCCTCAATCTACAAGGATCAAAGCCAGTTTAAGATATGGCTTTGACCCTATCATAAGAAAAAGTGGAGGAAAGCAATAAAATCTTTTTGTTTTAGAATTAAAAACTGTGAAATGGGACCAAAGAATGTATGTTGTTCTTGGACTCAATAGCATGTGGTTTCTACTATGCAAAGAACCTAGAAACATCTTTGATTGCCTTAAATTACAACACACCCACCAAAATATGCTCTATATGTTTCTATTGGGCACAACAGGTATGCCTGGATTTTAAGTTTTCTTCCAAGGCAGGTCAGTGAAATGTAGCCCATGGAGACCACACTAGTTCCAAACCACTCTCCCTTGTCTTAACCCAGAATAGTGTAAAGTAGGAATCTGTCTGCATACTCCCCTGTCCTTTGGCCCAACCAAGAAGCTACTGAACTGCGTTTCAAATCCTCAGGAAGGCTATTACTGTCCTGCTAGTGCCTATATCGAGAATGGTCAACTTCTGGAGTAGTTTGGCTTAAATGAGAATGCTTCACTTTCTACTCATGCCTGTAGCTGGTGCATGAAGAAGACACAGGGTGGGCTGGGGGTAGGGTTCCTCTTTGGTGCTAGATGGCTTGTTCTCTCTTCTATTTCCTGCATTCATTTCACTATGCTTCTTTTACTTTTTGTCTCTGTGGACAAAGGTTTGTACATCAACCCTGGATGTATGGTGACTGTTTGGAAGTACCGATATATTATCATTTTAAACCACTCTAGAGGCAACCCAAAGACCATCACCCTTGGCCAACCACCAATCCTTTGTGTCTTTCATGAAACACTAAAATGTAGTGCACACATGCATTGGAGGAAAAATATTAAACAGAGATCACTGCATGATGATGTGTTTAAAAGTTGGTCAAGTATGTCTTTCTTCATGACTCTGTGTTATTGTGGTGTGACGTACACCCTCCACTTGGCAGTCTTGTTTTGTGTCTGTCTGCCAGTATGTTTTTCTGTGTTTTGTGTCTCAAAATATAATCATGTAACTGAAATAGAACTGAATGTTCACCAGCTATATTAAGCCTTATCTTAAATCCAATTAAAGCACAAAACAAAACAAAGATTAGTCTTGACCATTGCAATTGGCTCAAATGAAAATAAAATGCTGACTAGCTGAGGTGTGGTGGTGGCCAACTGTTTGGGTCTAGATTATGATATATCGGTATTCTCTAATGCCTCAACTTAAAACTCATTTGCTTGGTTCGGTTCTTTGCTTAAAGAAGTGATCATTTCTGTGAGCTTGCCACTCCACCCTGGGCTTTGTCACTCACCAAATTTTTTGCATAGGCTTAAATCCAGTGATGCTTACAAAAAAGCCTGGGGCAATAATCAGGATGGAGTAGTGGCCAGCCAGCCTGCCCGTGTGGTGGATGAACGGGAGCAGATGGCCATCAGTGGTGGCTTCATCCGCAGGTGAGTTTTTTGCAGTTCTCTGTTGATGGGTAACCAGCACTGAACTATTTTATTTTCTTCTGCGCTGACTGGATCGTGATAGCTTCATTCTCTTGTCTGGTCTTTGGCTGGACTATCAATAGTGGCACTTCTGTCCACCTTTATGAGGTCTTCCAGCAACGAGGCCAGGTTTCTTCATGGTAATGATAGTGTGCCAAGCAGGCAAAATCCAAGACATAATTTCTTTCCAAACTATGGCATGTGTACTGTTTGCCGTAGTGTCTCTCGGCAATGCAAATCCCACAAACACTTCCAGAATCAAAGTTGGTGCAGAAAGGCATCACATGACATGGGTTTATTTTAGCAAAATCTATTAAAGATACTGTTGCCTGTTAAACAGCAAGAATGATTAGGCATTTAGAGTTTAGTAGTATCAGAAAGCTACTATCACCACTCATTCCTCAGGAGATGCAAGAACAAAAGGATTTTGTGGTAGGGAAATGCAGACATTGCTAGAGTTGGCTAGAATGAGAAAGGGAAGCAAATGCCCTAAACCCTGCTTTCACGACCTCTGGTCTCTTTTAGGCCACTATTCAAAGCCCACTGGAAGCCAGAGCAAACAAGGAGCCGAAAGTACGATAATAAAGTTCAGCTTCTCAGGGCATAGAGCAGGGGATGTCAAGGATCTGATTTAGAGTGGGGAAAGGAGGGGTAAATGGGCTACACATTAAACACTTCTTTTGAGATCCAGAAGCAAACAAATTAAATACCTATTCTAAAAGCTCAGATTATATGTCAGCCAATATCTTGGTCCCGAGGAAACCAGTAAGCAGAAAAACAGCCAAATATTTTCTATAACAAAGAAAAGTTTAAAATCATTATATTTTTGGACATATGCCAGCCCAATTCATTCCATACAATCACCAGTTTGTTTTAATCAGAACAGCTTAATGTTGTCAAGGAAAGTGTGAACCATATCAATTAAGACTGTTTAGACTATTACATGTCAACTAGTAGTTCTCAACCTGTGGGGCATAACTACTGTAGCAAACGTCTGTCTCCAGAAATAATTAGAGTACAATTGGAAACAGTAGCAAAATTATATTTAAGAAATAGAAACAAAAATAATTTTCTATTACATGAGAATCTGTATCAAAGGGTTGCAGCACGAGGCTGAGAATCACTGATACAGACTGTTATATCAGAACTCAGCAGAGGTGAAAATATTTGTCTTCATAATTACATACCTGTAAGTTATTATCGTTGTTGGCTAATCAATAATGCTGTGACACAAATGTTATTCATAAGGCATAGGGTCTAGATATGCCTTACAAACGACAATTCTAATTTTGCCTCCATCTGCTCCCAAGGAAACTCAATTAATAATTTGTAAGCCAGTGGCTGTGAAAGTACAGAGTATGGGAGATACAAAAAAGCAAAAAGAAAGGGGGAAGCAGGGAAATAGGCAAGATGGGAAGGCAGAGGGGCCTGGGCTGATACTTAGTCCACTGCAATTTAATCCAAATCTCTTGACACTAGACACAAGCATCTATGACCGGTAAAGCTAGGGTGAGTCCAGTGTGCTGTAGGGATGGAAATGGGTGGGCTACATACAGGAACTTGTTCGTGGTTGATGATCACTAAATGAAATGTAAATGGTAGGAGGTTCTCTCTTAATCTTTAAATTTGCTCTGACTCAGGCTGATCTTTATGCCTTAGTGGAGCCAGGAATAGTGGCATAGGACTCTAATCCCAGCACTCAGAAGGTCTGAGTACTCAGAGCCAGTTTGGGCTAAATTTGGAGACAAGATTGCAAGCAAAACAAAATGAACAGAAGAAGAAAGTTATAATACACCAGTGCACTTTGGGAGTTGCCATGGGAAAGGGAGCTTAAACCTTCCATTTTTAGCTCATTACTGTAACAAGTGGGAAAATTCTGTAATAAATGCTTTCTATTTGCAGTAAGATGCCTACGGTTTGCAATAGAGTGCCTTCTTAACCTTCAAGTTGGCCTTTGGAATCCTGGTAAAGTGCTTTGTGAGCCAGCTTGTACCGTTCCAGTCCTATCCATTCAACTGAAACTACCGGATACACATTTTTCTGCTCCAAAAGCACCTGTTCTAATGCCCCTCCCAAACCTGTGACATCAACATGTGTGTGTATAAGAATCACCATAAAAAGCAGTTCCTTTAAATCTCTTAGGAGTTCTAAAAATCAAGAGGGCAGACAGTTTATACCTGCTGTCTATACTGCCGCACATCCCAAGGAAGGACAGTTTGTACCTGCTGTCTACACTGCCGCACATCCCAAGGAAGGACAGTTTGTACCTGCTGTCTACACTGCCGCACATTCCAAGGAAGGACAGTTTGTACCTGCTGTCTACACTGCCGCACATTCCAAGGCAGGAGAGCAATGAGCACTGAGATTTGCTACCTGGCTTTCTTTGCTCATCTACAAATTGAATCTTGGAAATCTATATTTCAGAAAAAACAAAACAAAAATAAACCATGGTCTCTATATAATTCTGCCTCTATCCTCTGCCCTAGAGTTCCACAGAATAGATGATTTTATCCTCCCCAAAATAAATGAGGGTATAGGGTGGGTAAGAAATATCTCAGCGCTAAAACACTTGTTGCTCAGGTGAGTTTATATGCCCACAGCCATGTGGTGCACCTACCATTCTAGTGTACCTGTGGTGACATGGGAAATGAGCAGGAGAAATCCTTAAAGCCCATTCATGACATGTATGGTGGTGAGCAAGACACCCTGGAAGATGTGGTAGAGAGCAATGACTTCTAACTGGCTGCCCTCTGACATTCACACGGGTACCATGGCAGATATCAGGACTCACATGTTGACACATACACACACACACACACACACATACACACACACACACACAAACAAATATACATTAAAATAAATAAATTAACTAAATAAATAAAACAATATCTAAGTAAGAAGGAAATTATCTAATTTTAGAAATCATTAATGTAAATACAACAGTGTATTTAATATGAACTATAAATTCAAAGTGAGTGCAGAAGTGCATACTTGAAATAGTGACACTGGGCAAGATGAGAAGGGTGAATCAAGACTTCAGCCAGCCTTGGCTTCATAGCCAAACCCTACTGGAGAAAGATACAAAGGGAGAATCAAAGCTCCAAAATACAGTATTTGTATAAATTACACAAGTATTTTTAAGCTACACTTTGAGCTCAAAACATCAATTTTAAAATTACACTTGAAACTGACAAATATGTCAGTCGTGTATATTGAATAAGAGTTAGGACTATTCCTAGATGTGTGTACACTTCCCACAAACTCTGCTCCTTAGTAACACCTTTCTTCTCACTCTTGTCTTCCAAAATTGCTCTTTGGTTCCCAGGGTAACAAATGATGCCCGGGAAAATGAAATGGATGAGAACCTGGAGCAGGTGAGCGGCATCATCGGAAACCTCCGTCATATGGCCCTGGACATGGGCAATGAGATTGACACCCAGAATCGCCAGATCGACAGGATCATGGAGAAGGTGAGTCTTCAGCTCTCAGGAGCTGACTTCTGATTGCCACTAGGAAGGGGACACTACATCCAGGCAAATAGTTGCTGAATATTTTGCCCTTTTTATTTCAAAGCAAAAGCATGAGATTTAGCAGCAGAACTGGAATGAAGATTAGAATGTAGTTTGGGTTTCGATGTATTGTGGATGCTGGGTATTGAGCACAGGGTCCAGGGTAGGCTAGAAAAGTGTTCCACCAATGAGTTACACTCCTACCCCAGACCATACTATAGGATGTAGTCAATATTTCTCCCATGCCAGGCATGTGTTAGGCACTTAGAACACGTGTAAATGAGACAGATCATATTCTCACTGCCCAGGAATTCATATCAGGACACAAAAACCACAAAACAATTCACCATACAAATCAAACACTAATTCTTTTCTTGTATTCTCATCCCCAATAGCATGTTTAATATTAATAATAATCTTTTTGCCTGTCCAAATGCCAAGAGGGAGAGATAGGTGCATTAACAGTTTAATACTGGTTTTATGTGTAATATATGTCTGGTTACTCTTGTGCTGTGTGCTTATTCTCTGTGAGACTCTGAAGTTCTTAATCTGAGAATTTGAGAATCTTTATATCTTTTCCATTGCCAAGATCAGAGTGGGTTCATTTTTAGATCTTTTATATCACAAAGCTAAGTAATAGTTTCTTGATCCCCAATCATTCTTCAGTACTGGGAAGGGATGAATAAATGATATTCTATCATATGTGCTCCAGATAAACAATATATCACCACATAGTATTTTGCCTGAGTGGTATTGAACTACACATATGTCATAGCTGGCTAGAAAAATGCTTGTGTTTTGCTTATGTTTGCAAGTTATAATATGCCTGACATGGTTAAGCATATTTTGCTATCATAAAACTTTCAATGCTGTAAGAGCCAATGGATTTTAGAGCCATGTTGAAAGGTCCAAAAAGCTGGACCTAAGCCATTATAGCTCCAAAGGAAAAATGAACATAGAAATGATTGCTCAGCTGTCTTCCAGAAGGGAAATAATCTGAGAAAATAGGAAGTGCTTGTTGTCTATCACTGGGCCAAAATGTCTCAGAAGCAAGCAGATAATTCCACAAAGCCATTTTTTTTTTACTAACATAAGGGGTCAAAACTTTGAGTAACTGGCTTGGAAAAAGAAATATTTATTTCTCCTGAAGCCATGTTCAGATGCCTCTGCTGGCAGAGTTCTCTAAAATGGTGAGAACTTTCTGGATTTAGCTATTCATTACCAATAAAGGTATACACCAGAATAAAAGTTTAAGGAAAGACCAGGCAAGCTGATGGGAAACAGCTGCTCTGGCTTGCATGAACCCTAGACTGCTGAGTCACTGAGGTAGAGTGAAAGGGTATAATTGCCTTTCAATAATTTGTATAGCTTGACCAGTATTTGAAACAGAACCTCCCTCCCCCCCACCTGCAGCTACCATACGCCAAATCAGAATCTGAACGCAGTTTAACCAGCCCATTTGTTTCTAGCCAAGCATGTTACTGAGCTATAGTATTCCCACTTTCTCAAGGAAGTTCTAGTCTTTGATAACTGTATCAGAAGTCTCAGTATGTATGTATAGAGTTGAGTTAAAACCACCCAGTGGGCAAAGTGGGAAAAGAGAATCTTCTTTTCTCCTGCCCCCAGGATGATCTTCTCTTGTCATCATTTGGGTTGATAGTAAGTTCTGGGAAGTTCAAAACAGTAAGAGTTTTGATATAGTCAGACTCTTGTTTTTGGATTTTTAAGACATTGCTTTGTGTGTTTGCTTATGGGTGTTTATATGTACAATCTTTCAAAGTTACAAGCACATTGTTCTCCTAGAATACTAGAAATTAGAAGTAAGTTTACATCCCAGGCTTCATACAAAGCAGTGCTACTGAAACAACGAAAATATTCAAACTTCAAAGTAAAGTTTGGTGGAAGACAGTGTGTTGAGGTTCAGCCAGGTGGTCCTCAAAGTCTTCCATCAGTGGGGAACACTGGGCCTGAAAAGTTAGGCCACAGCTTCTAAAAAGGGATTTGCAGTTCAGCAATTTTATAAACTAGAAGATGAAGCAACAGTTTAACTCTGGAATCTGGAACGTGCTCGTGCATGACATACACACACTTTTAGATGTCTGATCTAACTCAGTGTAGAATCTGCTTGAAGCTAAGGGCTTGATATACTCAGTACCTCTTTCCAACAATGTCTGGGCTTCCTGATGGACACTGGCCTTTCCACAAAGGGAAATTATGGAGCACATATTAGAAATGTCAACAATCTTAGGATTCTCTAGGATAGGGTGGCCTCCATTTTAAAAAAAAATCCTCAAGAATGAACAATGAAAAACAGAATGAGCACAGAGGCATTTTCCAAGGGACACACCTGAAAGGAGATTCTGTCAGGTTTTGTTTTGCTTTTGTTTCCTAAAAGGTGCCGTTTCTTTTATATACCACATAAAAAGTAAGTGGTACTTTTGTGCCACTTACTGGAATTTGAGTGTGAATCAAAGAACTTGAAAGGAAGGAGCAAGCATCCATTGAGCAAAGCTCCACCCTGTCCTTTGGAAATATCCCAAGAATAGCCTCTGTTCTACTTAAATCTCCCCCTAGCTACCCGGTGAAGGCCAGGCAGTGCATTCGTCAGCAAGACAGTCTACATTTGCCTTCAGAAATAACGTTCATTTTAAAGTGGGTCATTTTCTCCCTTCAACTTCTCTGAGCTCAGTATAGAAATGGCACAATTCATTCTATAGGAACATATCAAATTGGCCTGAACTAGTCATTTTCCTTTTCAACAAAGTATGATTATTTCCGACACAGTTTGTAGGTATAGAAGAAGAATCTGGGAACCAAACAAAATTGAAGGGATTAGCCATTTTTCAAATGAGGAGCCTGGGGGTCAAAAATATGTGTCTGTAGCTCTGAATAATCAGGACAAACCAATGTTCTTTCTTTTGATGTAAATACTCATTTTGAAGCCAACTCTTGATTAACTAAACAGATGGTAGAGAACCATAGCCAGATAACTCAGTTGTGAATAATCCAGAAATATGTTCAACTTTCCAGATCTCTGTTTGAGCATGGATGAGTCCAGTGCACTAGGAATTTATAAATTCAAATTGAATATTGAAGACCCTACCCAGTAGAGATTGGAAAGTGGGAAAGTAGGCATATAGCCTATGATTAGTGAGTGATAGTAGATCATTAGAAAACTAACTCTGCTTCCCTGGACCACCTGAACGCTTTCTCCTCTGCTAAGGCTGCACAGTTACAAACAACCTTCCCACTTGTGACAAGAACAGCAACAGCCAGTAATTGCTGCCTTACCTTTCTCCATGGTCATGGGAATAGCTAATTTCCTGGGGCTTAACAGTCTAACCTTTGTGTGCCTTTCCAGCATAGAAAGATAAATCATAGACCCCTGTCTTCAAACAACAGATGCTATCCAGAGAGGAAAGCCATTGAGAACTCAAGTCAAGTTTCTGTGACCTTGTCGACTTAAGGCCAATGGCCTTGGGGTGGGGGGAAAAGAGTAATAATTCTGAATGGGTTGTTTCAAAAAATAATTTGAGTAACCCCAAAGGATGAATGGAACCTTAAGGAGTAGTCTAAGACTTCTCTTCTCCCCTCTTTTTTAGGCTGATTCCAACAAAACCAGAATTGATGAAGCCAACCAACGTGCAACAAAGATGCTGGGAAGTGGTTAAATTTGCCCTTCTGCTGTGCTCTCTTCCGAATGTTGTTGGACAAGAGAGCTCCTTCCTGCTTCTCTCATGGTATTACCTAGTAGGTCTTGCACACACACACACACACACACACACACACACACACATACACACATGAGTCAGTCACCCCCATTGTAAATGTCCTGTGTGGTCTGTCAGTTTCCCTATGATACCATGTGTCTTTTGTTTTCTCTGGCTCTCTTTCTTTCCAAAGGTTGTACATAGCAGTCATCTGGTGGCTCTAATTCCCAACTTAAGATGTCTTGGGTCTCATTTTTTTTTCTTTTCTCAGTGGCGTTTGCTGAATGACAACAATTTAGGAATGCTCAATGTGCTGTTGATTTTCTCAATACACAGTATTGTTCTTGTAAAACTGTGACATTCCACGGAGCTACTGCCACAGTCCTTTCTTAGGGTGACAGGCTCTGAATCTCTCCTAATGTGCTGTCTTTGGTTCCTCATGGCTATTCTTTGTCTTTATGATTTCATAATTAGACAATGTGAAATTACATAACAGGCATTGCACTAAAAGTGATGTGATTTATGCATTTATGCATGAGAACTAAATAGACTTTTAGATTCCTACTTAAACAAAAACTTTCCATGACAGTAGCATACTGACAAGAAAACACACACAACAGCAACAATAACAAAGCAACAACTACGCATGCTCAGTATTGGGACACTGTCAAGATTAAGTCATACCAGCAAAACCTGCAGCTGTGTCACCTTCTTTCTGTCAACATACGGATTTACTGATCATAATCATCCCTTTTTTTTCACATACACACACACAAACACACACACACAAAATGGATTTAACACACCACTAATCATTTCTAGCAAAATATATGTTTGGCTGAAACATGTGAAATGGATATGATATAGGGTTTGTCGAATGCTTTTGAAAGCTATGTTTTGGAGACAATTCTCTTGCTATGTGGAAAACGTGAAGATCTTCTAAGTCTGGCTCTTGTTGATCACCATTTACCTGTGGTTTGTCATCAGTATAATTTTTGTTGCTTAATCTAGAGCTATGCACACCAAATTGCTGAGATGTTTAGTAGCTAATAAAGAAACCTTTAAAAATTATATAAATGAATGAAATATAGATAAACTGTGAGATAAATATCATTACAGCATGTATATTAAATCCCTCCTGTCTCCTCTGTTGGTTTGTGAAGTGATTTGACATTTTGTAGCTAGTTTAAAATTATTAAAAATTATAGATCCCAGCCACTGACTTCCGTCTGATATTACACTCACACCAGAAAACAAAGTCTGAATACTCTGTTCAGTTGTTCCTAAGTTGTATATATGGGGTAGAAAACCAAAGATGTTCCATTATAGCACAATCCAAATGACAATGGATACCTTGGCTTAATTCTTATAACTTGTTCTTGAAATACTTGTGCATAAATTCGGTGTTAACTGTAAGACACATAGTTTTCTATCATGCCTAGAAAAAAATTCAAAGGGGAGAAAAATATGAGGTACTTTAGTCTTGGCTCTGGGTAAACTTAGATATTCCAAGTATTGGTAATTACTGTTTCCTTCCCCTTCTTCAGCATTGCCATCAATCAAAATTCAGCCCTTCATCACCAAAACACTACTCCCTACACTTGTCTTAATTTACCCATTTACCTAAAAGTATAGCGTAATGGTAGAACATTTACATAGCAAGTGCAAAGGTCAGGGTTTTGTTATAGTTCCAGGGGTAGGCATTTAATTATGCAAGGTAATAATTTTATACATTCACAATGGTGTAGAATCTGGTCTTAGAACATATTTCTCCCTCCCCCAAATCCCATATTTATTAGCAGTAACTTTTTCCAACTTGAAATAACTACTAGTTAAGTCATTTGCCAGCTGTTTCTATAGATTGGTCTGCTCCAAACATTTCATAGTAGGAGTGGTACAGTGGGCTCTTGTGATTGACTTCTTTCACTTTATATAATATGTACATGGTCTGTATCATAGCATGTCTCAGTATTCTATTCCTTATGGCCAGATAATATTTTCTTCTGGAGATATACTGCGTTTATTTACCTGCTCTTCAGTTAGCGAACATCTAGGTTCTATCTATATCTCCTTTGGCCTTTTATGGCTAATCCTGCTTTGAACACTTGTAGACAAATTCTTATGAGAGAAGCTGTGTTAATTCTCTTATAACCACTCATTTGCCACTACCATACCTTTAGTCATCTCCACTTCTACCTCAGCATCACCTCACCTAACAGTACTTTAACCTTTTCTACTGCCTGTACCGCTTCATTTTCTTGACTGGCATATCTATCCAAATGGCCTCCACCACTGTCTAATCCATCATCTCTGGTCACCTCCTCCTCCATTACCACTTCTCTGCATGACCCATAGCAGCAATGCAAGTACGTCTCTCCTGGTTTGTGGTGCTTGGGTAATTTTACTCATGAGTCTCTCCAAAGGTTTGATGAGGGCAGTGAAGAAGCAAGAAGAGCAATGATAAGCTTGTCCTTGTCAGAAAGCGTTTGCAAGATTTTACCCTCTTCCAAGGGAGCAACAGCAAGAGCACATTTATTTCTTCGAATCAAGGCAGTAGAGAGGGTGCTAAAAGACCGAAAAGGTGATTATGTAGCACATATGTCAGAACTGACAGGCGGGTCAATATTCAGGCTATGCAGAATGTTCTAAGCTCCATCTGTTCGCAGCTGAAGTGAGTGGGTTTTCACAGAAAGTGAAGTGCAGGCAGTTTGCTTTGAGGCTGCCACATAATGCTCTGGGCAGCATATTTGCTTTGACAAATGCATTTGTCCAAGCTCGACTCTCACATAGTCAGCTACTTCTGGCTAACAAAGAATGGATGTCCCAGGGATGAATCTTCTCTAGATGATATATCAACCCAAGAAATGCATTAGAAATATAACAATAGAACACTGCAAAGACTAAATAGTCTCCTTCCTCCATTCAGGCACTGGCAAAGGACCCTCCTACATAAAATCAGAGAGTCTCCCCCTTGCCCTCTTAGCAGGAGGCTTTCATATTGACCTCCTCTTGCCCATTTTCTTTTGTCATCCTTCCTTTAAAACTATTTATGTGGATGTATGTTTTGTCTACATGAATTTCTATACATTATATATTTGACTGGTACCCACATTGGACAGATAAGTATATTGGATCTCCCTGAAACAAAAGTTATAGATGGTTGTGAGCCCTAATGGGAAAGTGGGGAATTGAACCCAAATTCTGTGGAAAAACAGCCAATGCTGGGCCATCTCTTTAGCCCCCCTATTTCTCTCTCCTTCTCTCCCTCTCTCCCTCCCTTCCTTCCTCCCCCCCTCCCCCTATGAAATGCGTATTCTATGGACATCAACCCCTTGCCTCCCAGCGTGCCCCAGCAGGATCCAGCTCAATTTGCTTGTGTGGTAATTCACCTAATGTTAATCCCTTTCTTAGCAGCTGCCCCCACTTTTCCTGCCCATTTTTATTTCTTTTATCCCCCTTTTATTCCTAAACTCTGCTGTAGCCCTGACTTGTTAGCAAGTTGGTGCTTGTGCTGAGAACAGAGGAAGAGAAGATGAGACACACTCTGTGGTCATTAAGCGCAGGATGGACTCTGTGTTTAGTGTTTTGTCTATGTTGACAAATTAAATTATTTCAAGTGCAAACTTGGTATTATCAGTCCCCTGTCACTAATGAAAACATCAACTTTATCTGAACAAGGTATCTTTGATAGTAAATGTTAAGGTATGATTCAAACAAGATGTACCTTACTCCAGAAGTGTTTGGAAATACAGTCCAGGGTTATACCTTTGTCGCTTCAGCAAGCCAAGAAATTTCAAGAGACATTGAGCTCTTTAAAGCAAGAAAGGCAGAATGATGGGTTCTCAGAAGGCCCCAGAGAACCTACCTTTCATTCACTTGCTGTAAAAAAAAAACACTATGCTTTTTTAAAATGAATGAATGAATTTTTCATTTCAACCTCAGGTTCTCTTCCCTCCTCTCCTGCCAATCCCTCCTCCTTCCCCGACTCCCATCTACTCCTCCTCTTTTTCTCTTCAGAAAAGTGCAGGTCTCCCATGAATATCAACCAGCAATGCCATATTGAGTTGTAGTAAGACTAAGCACCTCCTCTCCTGTTAAAACTAGTAGAAGGAAAGAGTTCCAGTAAGAGGAAAGAGTTCCAAAGGCAGGCAATAGAGTCAGAGACAGCTCCTGTTCTCACTGTTAGAAGTCCCACAAGAAGACCAAGCTAGACAACTGTACCATATGAACAGAGGGCTTAGATCAGGCCCAGGCAGGATCCCTGGTTGACTATTCAGTCTCTCTGAGGCCCTATAAACTCAAGTTATTTGACTCTAACTAACTTGGATTTTTTTCTTGGGGAGAAAAAATGCTAAGCTTTATTATGATTCAGGGTCCCATTGCAAATAATGTGAATATAACAGTAAAGGAATAAAAATTTAGGAAAACTATAATCATTGAAGTAGCACCATGTCTTCAGATGGAGACTTCAGGAAAAGATGGTGGGGATGGATGAGTAGAGTTCCACTTCCCTTGCTGGGTTCTGTGCTGCCTTCCAGAACTCCTCAGCCGGATCAATCTCTGGTTGTTCATGTGATAGCTCACATGATACTGATCCCTTTTTTAATGGCTTTTTTTTTCTTTGCTTCTTTCTCTACTCAAATAAACTGATGCCTAAGGCTCTGTCTTATTTATAATATCCAGAAACTGGAAAGAACCCAGATGTCCCTCAACAGAGCAATGGATACAGAAACTGTTGTATATATACACAATGGAGTACTATTCAGATATTAAAAACAATTAATTTATGAAATTCTTAAGCAAATGGATGGAACTAGAAAGTATCATTCTGAGCGAGGCAACTCAATCACAAAAGAACACACATGGTATGTACTCACTAATATGTGGGTGTTAGCCCAAAAGCTCAAAATAAACAAGTTACAATTCACCCAGCTGAGGAAGCTCAGGAAGAAGGAGGACTAAAGTGAGGGTGCTTTGGTTCCTCTGAGAAAGGGAACAAAATACTCACAGGAGCAATAAGGGAAACAATGTGCGGAGCAGGGGCTGAAGTAAAGGCCACCCAGAAACTGCCCTACCTAGGGATTCATCCTATAAACAGTCAACATACCCCGGCACTACTAAGGACATCAAGAAGTATATGCCAAAAGGAGCATGCCATGGTTGTCTCCAGAGGGGCCCTGCCAGAGCCTTACAAATACAGAGGCAGATGCTAGCAACCAACTATTGGACTGGGCATGGGGTCCCCAATGTAGGAGCCGGAGGGTTGTCCAGAGGAGCTGAAGGGGTTTACAGCCCCATGGGAAGAAAATGATTTTGGCCACCCAGACGCTCTAAGACTCCCAGGGACTGAACCATCAATCAAGGGGCACACATGGTTCCAGCCAAAAATATGGCAGGCCTTGTTGGGCATCAGTGGGAGGAATGATCCTTGGTCAGGTAAAGGCTCAACAGAGTCCCCAACAAAGGGAAACCGAGTGGGGGAGGTAGGAGTGTGTCAGATGGAGGCAGGGGGAGGGTAAAGGGGTTGAGGGTCTTTGGAGAGGGGGGTAATTGGGCAAGGTTTTACCATGGCAATGTAAATAAAGATGATATTCAATAAAACAAAACAACAGATCTTCCTGGTCACTTCTAATCAGGAACCTATCATCATCTTATGGGCATACAAGGTTCTCACATGATTTCATTTAGACATAGATAAATTAGTTTCATATGTAGGATGCTCCATGCCCTTATCCGATCTACCAGAACAACTCCTAGATTTTCCATTTTCCTAACTGTTGCTAAGTGGAACAACAGTTAACATGATCTGAGAAATAGAGTAGAGGCTTAGGATTCTTAATGATTGCTATATTACAGATTACCCAAACCACAATACCTTAACATCCTAAATAATTTATTTAGCTCTCAGTTATTTGGCATTTAAGTTAAGCCTGGCAGAAAGTTAAACTTGGCTAGTTTATGATTGTGGTCAACTGGGAACCCACTGAGAACCAGTGGGCCATCTATTGCTGAGCCGTCCTCTAGCTCCATATGAACTTTCCTTCTGCAACAAGCCATTTAGAGTTTGTTAATGTCCTCTTGAGACTAAGACTCCTCACTTCTGCCACATCATATTAGCCAATGTAACTCTCACACCATTCCATAGCCAAGATATGAGGAAACTGATTCAACCTCTTGGGAAAATTTCCAGATCACTTAACAAAGGTTATAGATGCTGTGCTGCTGAAGAGAAAGGCTGCCTTCACAATCACTCTGAAATTTTCAAAGATATAGAGTTCTTTCTCTCCTCTGTGTCCTTGGAGTCTAGTAAAAGGAAAGGTTAAGGGTGAGTTGTCTCTGTCTTAGAACAGACCCCTGTGGATATTCTCCACAACTGCATGAGAAGAATTGGAAGGTCAGAAGTAATAGAGCTGGGGTGTGCTAACAGAATGTGGTAGCCTGTTGATCAAACTGACCTTAATCCTGAAATGTCAAAACTAATCCTTCTTCTCCAAAGCAAGAGGATTATAGCCACTACCCTTAAACCCTAAATACCCAGAGCTTGGAAGAAAGCATTTTAACATACAAAATGGGATCTGCTCCTCAGCCAACACTTGATAAATACCCCTTGTCTGAAACTTCTGTGCCTTCCTTCCCCATCTTTTATTTGTTGCTATTTTGTGACGATTTACACTAGATTTTATTTACTTGTGGGAGTCTTTATTTTGCTTTTCTTACCAAGCTTTTATGTTCAAAAATACACTGTTCTCTTTGCTAATGGGAAAAACAAGACTGATTAGTCAAGGATGAAGATGAAATTATGTGTGTCAGAGACAGCTTAAGTATATACAAGATGTTTCTTGGGTGTCTGGAGGCGTGGGGTGTAGGAGGTGACTGCTGTCTTCCATGGCACTGGCTTGCTTCTTAAAGGAACCGTGACAATTGCCAGTTTAGAAAGGATGGAGTGCCAGTGGTGAGTGTTTTTAAGTTTTCAGAGGCTGTGGAAATAGAAAGCTCTAGAGACCTAAATCTATGCACTCATTTGTTATTAAAGGTAAAACTCCAAACTAGGCCAATACATCCTCCAAGAAGTTTCAGATTTTATACCCAGAACCAAAACTCTCCTTGTTTTCCACGATCATGGCCTCCTTGAATTTCTATTCTCTGAACTTAAAACACCTTCAGTGCTGGTAATCTGGCTGCTCAACCCTCAGACTGATGAGAAGTTCTTGAGTGGATATACCTCCATGAACTATCCTAGCCTCATTTTATTCCAGAAGAATGACTGCAAACCAAAAAGAAACTTTGAAGTGCCTTGGAAATGCTTTTCGTTAGTTAGAAGATAGTACGGTCTGGTCCCTCAGAACATGAAGCCTCAATAAAGAAGCACAACTGGGAATGTGAGTTCGGAGACAGGAGAGAGGAATGGAAGAGTGTAAAGACTCCTTGGGAAGTGATGCCAAAGAGGCATGATGAAGTGAGCCAATGTCATTAGGTACCTGGGCATTTGGGTCTGAGGGATAGCAGAGAAGCAGGTGGAATGTGGATCAAGGCTATTATCCTGGGGAGGAGCACTTTTTTGGCCATGTATTATCATGGGGTAGCACTGACATCTTCTACCTGGCTTGTGCACTTGAAAACCCAAAGGGGTTCTATACCAACAGGACCAACATGACAGGTGAAGCTGAGGTGCAAAGGGTCAATTCATCCTTCTAGAAGACTGTTAAGGTCTGTTTGAAACTTATTGCCAGCACTTATGGCTGGTATAGCAATCAGATCAAAAGAATTTGAAGGTATATATAAGGGGCACTGTTGTGAGAAAAACATGAAGGAACCATCAAGCCAGCAGGGTCCCCCATCACAGCCTAACATCCAGCTATTAAGGGTTCTTTATGGCTCAACCCTAGAGGGACCACTCACACCCCAATAGTTCTTCAACTGCCTGTTCCTCCTGCCGCGTTTTAACTGAGATTTTATTTGAAAGAGCTCTGCTGGTAAAACAGAAAATAAAAAAATAAAGAAACAGGGAAGAGGAAGGAAAAAACATTTTGTTATTATTTTGGAAGCATTTGTTTTTTTTTTTTAGGACAGGATCTTCATCTGTTACCAAGGTTACATAAAAACTCACTATATAATGCAGGCTGGTCTCATACTCATAACAGTAACCATGCCTCCTGCCAAGACTGGGATTATATCCTCTACTCTAGGGCAGTGTGGAGGACAGATCTTGTTGGTAGAGTAAGATATCGCTGACCATAAAAAAGTAAATAAATAAGAAATATAAAAAATAAAAAGTACGAAAATAAAAAATTTTTAAAAAGGAAGGAAGAGCATTTAATTTTGTTTGCCTGGATTCTGAAAGCCCAAGAAGCTAGCTGAAGAATGTATGCAAGGTGGAAGATAAGGAAGGGATAGTCAGAGGCTAGGGTAAAATGATCGTGCTAGAAGATAACACAGGTGACTGGACACAGTGAAAGCACATGGACAAAAATGCAAAGTCAAAGCCAGCATGGTCAAGAAATCAAAGAGCGGTGATAGACTCATTACCTGGCACAGGTAGGTGGGACAGGAAGCTGTTTATAGAGCACACATATAGGGCTTTTATTTGCTTAACAGGCAAGTATATTCTGAATTAGGTATTACTTTCCTGGGATCAGTTTATGTTCATAATTCATAAAGAAAGATGGCAAGCACAGTTTAAAAGAGTAGAAGAGTTGGACTACTTGGCTTGAGTCGTAACATTTTGCCTGAAAAAGAAAAAGGAAGAGGAAATGATACTTTGAAGGTGTGTCCAGCATACAACACCCTAAAACAGACCTACTTGAGAAAGCACAAAAAAAGAAGGCTTGGGGGTGGAACTCAGTGGTAGAGAGCTTACAGAAGGATGTATAGGCTCCTAGGTCCATCCTCAGCATTAGGAGAATTTAATTTTATAGTGGGGGTAGTGATAGATAAGAGAGATGTACATAAGAGGACTTTTATATAGCATAGAAAAGGATTGAAGACAAGGACTGTTTTTCAACTCAGCTTATTGTTATGACTATTTCTAGTTTGTCTTCCCAAAATAAACTGTTCCTTTGTCCATTCTCTTCTGTCCTGTTTTTCTATTCCTACAGTCATCACCAAGGTAACCTTGACTATAATCTTGTACCACACTGCTCTCATCTAGAGTCTCTATTGTTATAACACTTCTACAAAATAAATAGTTCTGAAATTACATAGACATCATCTTCTAACCAAAAAAAAAAAAACCCTCAGCCTCCACTCTTTCCCAGTCTTACAACTTTACACTTGCCCTTCAACTGTCCATAACAGTCTAGAACCTACTACTAAATTTGTTCTCAGTAAGTCCAATTGCTCAACCCACCAAGAACCCCAGAGCAAGACATTAGCCCTTCTTATAAGAACATCTTCAATTTCCATTTTTCCATCAGAAATCCTGAACTCTAGATCAATAGTTTTCTGGTCCCTTTTGTTCCAAGGTCCTGGAGAACACCAAGAAAGTGTTCCTAATAGCCAAAGTACAACTCCAGTGCTCATCAGCAACTGAATGGAGAACCAAATTACAGTTGTTTAAACATGGGAGACAAACAGCTATGAGAGTGAGTAACTTGTAAGAACATGCTGAAGCAACATGCATAATTATCACTAGCATGGTAGAGAATGGAGGAAGACAAATACAGGAGGACATATTGTTTGACCCATTTATATAAATTTCAAAACAGAAGAAACAGACTCATGCTACTAGAAGTCAAATTAGTGGCTTCCATTTGAGGCGAATGGTCAATGACTAAGGCAAGTTGGAGAGAAGTGTCTAGGATACTGCTAATATCCTGTTATTGGCACAAGTGCTGGTTCCATGAAGGTATTCAGTGAGGGTCAGCTTGCTGAGCCCTTCAATATGGGATCTCTCACCATTCCTTCTGTATGTTATGCTTCAATCATAAGCTTGATTAAAATGCCATAGTTATAAAAATATTATAAAAACCATAGTTAAAAAATGGTAACAAAGTACAATTCCAAGCAGCATCAGGCTTTGGCATTTCAAATACTGGGGAGCCATCCTCTGCCATCATTTCCTTTCCTTTCCAGTCCGTGGTGGCTCATCCACACAGACAAAAACCCTGAAATATTCTGCAAGGGCAGCACCTCATACTGTTCCATTTCAAAGTGAAAAATACTTTATGGGGTGAAACAACATCACAGTATGAAATCATCAAATATGAATTCTTTCCATTTCCTATTCCTCTAGCTTCAAAACCTCTCTCCCACCTATCCTCTGGTCAGGACTGACTGCATAAGATTAAGAATGTTTAGCATCAGGGACTACGAGTAAAACTCTGTGCCAGGTGAAGGAGTTGGGGAGGAGGTTGTTCCCCTCTAGTAGTCACCGTGGGATCCCCTTTTCATCCCTAGACCCTGAGCAGCATTATAGAGCGAAAGATCCATGAACTAGAACCTGGAAAGAATCATATTCATGGAACGGACGACTTTCACCAGAGTGGAGGCACAGCCTTGAGTAGAGAGATAACAGCAAAATCAGAGTAGAGAAGAAGGAGCAAATGCTATAGTCTCTTTCCCTCCAACTGATGATTTCTGGCCTTTTTGATGATTCCCACATACTGGACTCACCAGAAGTTGTGGAAGGAAAGGTGGGGATAATGTTTATCAAAGCTGGCATTGCTGGCCCAGAACAGGGTAGAGAAGGGTGAAAGGTAGGGAGTGAAAAGTAGCATCTAACATGCTTCCTCCTTATAAAGTATCTTTCTCTGACCACAGTTGGACCACACTGACTACTGAGGTTCCTATAGGACAGGATAAAATCAAAGAGTCCTCAGGCTAGGAGGAATTGGAATCAGAGGCTTATGTCAGGGGGGCGGGGGTGGGGGTGGGGGTTCTGCTCTTTCCTGTGCTTATTATGGGCTATGTGGTAGCCCCACTCCTGGTTTATAATGTCATTGGGTTTGCTTCTTCAGATGCTTTTGCAGGGAACCCACTGCTTTCTCTACCCTGCCTCTTCCTGTCAGCTTCTCGGGCTCTGCTCTCAATCTCAAGACATTTTCTAGCCAAATTTTCTAAGAAAAAAAAATCTCATTAGCTTCATCATATATCCACAGCAAACTACAACACAGGATAGTGAACAGCCTATGTTCACACTAGCTGAGCTCTGTCAAGGCTTCACCTAGTATTGCTGAAGTATTGCTGAAGATCCAGGTTATAGGGCACACTGAGCAGCAGCATATGTGTTTGGGAAAGTAGATACATGTTATTGATATGTATGAAACTACTTTAAATGTAAGGCCACCTAGGTATTTTTGTTTTAATTTGGAATTAATCAAAGTACAGTTTGAGACTTGGATATGGAGTTGGGTAGTTTGCTTTGAAGGTAATTCCAGGAGTAAATGGGTTAAGTAAGGAAGAAAAACCAATAAAGGGCAAAATAAGGGTTGGTGCTAAGTCACCCTTCTAGACTTACATTTGCAAATTTATTCGTCAGCTCGAATTTCCTTGCACAAAAGGTTGTGCAAGAATACTAATTCTTCTATTCTGCCAAGCGTATATGCTCAAAGCTTCCCAAGCACCTTTCCCTGCCTATGGTACTGGAGAAGCCTCCAGATGGAAAGAGAAGGCCAAGCACATAAGACTAGCAAGGTATTGAAATGAAAGCTGAGAACTGCACAGCCCACAAGTCAGGTTGAAGGGCCGAGAGATGCTGGATAGTTCTACTGTTGAGCTTTACCTGGCAACAAAATTCAGGTGTTCCCCTCTGAAGGTGGCACCTGGGCTGGGTGTGTCGCTCAATGGGCTAACACCCATCATGCTTAGGCCTTTGGGTTTGATTCCTAGGACTACAAAGAAAAAAGAAAAAGTAATTAAACATGATGTAAAACAAAATTCTGTCCTCTAAGCGGGTCTTGGTGTCAAACTTCTAATTCTTGCCACTTTTTGTTGATTTTTCACTTTCTAAGTCCCCTCTATGAATTGTCTCTCATTCCTCCGGACCTTTGATGAAATCCGTAGAACTTCATCTGCAGTTTTTGAGTATAAAACAAACAAACAAAAACTGTTCAACCCTCAGCTTCTCTCACTTCCCTGAGATATTTGATATCATTAACCTCTGCTCCTTCTAAATCTTTGGGTTCCATTTGCTTATTCATTGTTTAGCCATTGATGTGTCCCTAAATGACTAAATTCAGGCAGCTTCTCAAATGTAGTGTGTATAAACCCAGGTTTGGGACATTTCAGATACTTCTCATGGGTAGAAGAATGCTAAAACAAGGCATGTGTGTCACGCTTCTCTTCTGAGGGTAAACTACATCTCTGCCTACCCACTACACATCCTTCCAGATCACCCACAGGCACATGAAAGTCATCAAGACCCAAAATGAAGTGTTCATCACCGCCCCCTTGTGAAGTTCTTAGCCTTGGGACTGAAGCCAAATACCACCCCCTCATTACTTCAGCCTCCAAGTCTCCGAATATCTCTCCTCTGCTTGCTTCTTTATCCTTGGCCATGTCTGGAAGAGCACAGACTCAGGACAAACTTCCTCAGTTTCTCCCTGGTCCAGCCCAACCCTCCTCACCACTCCCAGGAGAAGCTTTGAACACTAACCTGGTCTTGAAATGTTTCCTTGATCCTTCAAAGATTTTCTTCAAGAAAAAGCATAAACTCCTATTGAAGAAATTCTTGATGCAATGGCAGTTGGTGACCAGACCAGGGCCTGAATTTGTTTTTCCCTCAGTTCTGTGGCAAAAAATACCTGACAGAAACAGTGAAAGGAAGGAAAGAAGGAAGGAAGAGAAGAAGAAAGGGAGGGAAGAAGAAAGGAAGGTGGAAGGGAGAGAGAGGGTGGAAGGAAGGGAAGGAGGGAGGGAGGGAGGGTGAGAAGGAGGGAGGGTGAGAGGGAGAAAGGGAGGATGAGAAGGAGGGAGGGAGGAAGAGAGGGAGAGTTTATTTGGGCCCACAGATTCAGGGTACAGTCCATCATGGCAGGGGAGGTGTGGTGGTAAGAGTGTCTATAGTTATGGCTGCAGGTAAATGAGGCAGCTGGTTATGTCGTGTGGAATGATACTGCCCAAATTCAAGATGAGTCTGTGTCTTCCAACTTCAATTAAACCTCCCTGCAAACACCCTCACAGGTACATCTAGAGGTTTGTCTCTGAGATAATTGTAAGTCCCGTCAAGTTCATTATCAAAATTAGCCATTACAGATCCATCTCTATCAACCCGACACTCAAACAGACTACCACAAAGTCATCAAATTCCACCTCTGTTTTCAAATGATTCATGTTTACCTTACAAGAATACCTTACAAATATAAAACAAAACAAGTATTTATTCCATTTCTAAAGATGCTAAAGGCATAACAGTTCCAACAACTACTTAAAAGTCCAAAGTCTCCTGTGAAACTCAAGATAACTTATAAATGATAAATTTCTATAAAATCAAACTTTCAGGTTCCATATTTCCCATATGTAATGGAACAAAGTAAACATTCCCATTCCAAAGGGAGGAACATGGGAATAACATGGGATAGTTAACTAAAGACAAACAAACTCAGGAGAGCAAATCTCATGTCCTGCAGCTCCATGTACAGTATCTGGAGCAGGTGATGAAATCAGATAACTTAACAACCTTGGGCAGCTCTATTCCTCTAACTTTGTGACTCATATGTGACCTCTCTGTTGACCTAGCTCCATCCCATGACTGCAGCTGGTCTTGGAAGATGCTCTATAGTCATGGCATCTCCATTACCTTCAAGCTTTGGCTTCCCTGATTCATGCAATAGACTCTCAGAGCCACCCTGCAGAAAATCTAATCCTACCACCTACTTCCTGATCTCAGTGGTTTTCTGGAATCTTGATGCAAACCTAATGACCCCAGGGCTCTTATATTTCACAAACCTAAATACCCATACTGTGTGGAGAGAAATGTCAATTTCATCTCCTAGCTTGAGATGTGCCCTCCTTGGACCACAGTTGCAGCAATAACTCGGTATCTTCGAAGCTGACACTAGGGAAACATTAGACAGCCGTGTTGTAGTGGGAACCTGCTTTGATAGGTTTCTAAATATAGGCTTTCTCCTTTGAAATGAATTTTCATTTTTATAAGTCAAAACAAAGCCACTCACCTCTTGCCTGTAAAGACAGAGACAGGAAGATACTAAGGTCCTCTATTTGTTTCAAGGACAAGCCACAAGTATCTTCCTAGTCGGATTTCCTCCTAAGTTTTCACTGCCTCTCAAGAGAGTCATCCTGGGTACTTTAAACACAGAGGCTTTGGGAGGACATTTAACATATAAACTGTAGCAGTAATTTAACTCCATCTTTTTTTGTGTGAATAAACTATATAACTTGTCCCTAAAACTCAGATTTCATAATTACAATATTACAGTTGCTTCTAAATAGCATACAGATAAAAGATACCATCTTTATCCCAACCTATTAAAGTTTAAGAGACAGGGAGGGAGGGAGGAAGAGAGAGAGAGAGAGAGAGAGAGAGAGAGACAGAGACAGAGACACAGAGACAGACACAGAGACAGACAGAGACAGAAAGAGAGACAGAGAGAGAAAGAGAGTCAGAGAGAGAGACAGAGAAAGAGAGAACAGTTACATACCTTCTTTAAGACTAAAAAGAAACTGTCAGGCTTTAGGGAATAATGTAATATTTAATTGTTTATTTGGCGCAGAAATTATGAATTGCCATGCTTATTTGTAGAAGAACTGGCAGGGGATGCTTTAATACTACCCCTTTAGCTGGAACCCAATCTGTCACTGTCACCTATTCTATGCACAGCTGCCACCTCCTCAAGTAGAAGAGTAGAATGCTAGCATGACCCCAATATATTGAAATGTCACTTGGTTTGTACTCTAAAGTTTAGCCCTGAGGAAATAACAGCCTGTGGGCCACCCATGGTCTAGACCAGAGGCAATAATGGGAAAGATCATGTGATGCCTAAAAATAATGGAAAAAGAGAGCAGGGTGTGAGTCACTGCTGTTTGGGAGGCAGGGGAAGAAGAGCTGAAAAAGAAGGAGAATATAAAAAGAGCCAGAGTAGAAATAAACACTGCATCTGGGGATGAGAAGCCAAAGGGATCACCCCAGGTCTCGGCCTCCAGAAGCCGTAGAGCTGAAGTGAAAGAGTGGTGGGCAGGGGACAGCCTGCACTCACCTGACTCGCCCACAGGGACCTGAGGCCTGAAGCCTTGTGATCCACATTAGTCACCAGTCAACAGCGTCAGTGTCCATTTCAGGGCAGGAAATATTTTCTCAGTGGCCATTATGAAGGAGGTTCCCAGGGACTTCAAATTTTTAAAGGAGACTGCTCTAGAAACAATCATAAACAAAAAAAATATACAATAAACAAACCAAACGTGTTTGACAATAACAGAGACTTTGTCCAAGTACATAAGGGAGACAAAGGTCAGCCCTCTGCTCACACTGGAACCTAGAAGTAGAAAGAGGAGAAATCTGAGAACCTTCCTGTAAGAGGTGACATGTAAGCTCCAGATATGGAAGTCATCTTGATAGAGTCCAGGAAACAGGGCAACTATGCTAGATAGCACCACAACTGTGTGAGTTTCCTACTACTATGGGATGCTATACTAACTAGGTGCCTTAAGGTCATATAAATACATTCTTTCCGCGTTCTAGAGCCTGGAAGTCAAAGACCATCTTTTCTATATTTTGTTAACAAACAAAGACCATTGTTACTTATAATGGTAACAGTTTCCCAAGATTAGATCTGGTGTCTTCAGTAGCTCCTTCTCCACCTCCTATAAGGAAGTAGGACCTGGTATGTAAAATGCCCCCAGGGTGCAGACATTTTGGCATTCCCCAGGCTTAAGAAGATGTGAGGTGTGAGGTATGCAGACATAAAGGCATGGGAGATTTTTTTTTAATAGACTTGCTCAGGAAAGCATCCATAAAGGTTTTAAATGAGAGCGAGGTGGTCAGATCTTCTCTCCTGGGTAATTACCCTATATTTAAATAAAGTAGGGGAGAGACGACCAAACTAAGGAAAACCACTAAATCTTTTATGGAAGTTTTCCTTATATAGTCACAGGTAACGTAGAGATATTGTAGTTACAGAGGGAGAGAGTCAGGGCTCTCCAAGAATCCACAAGGTCAGACTAGGTCATTCAGTGAGAATTCTGTGGTGTTTTGAAAAGAAAGGTTAAGGCCCTGAAGGGCCTAGCAAGCATATAAGTAGTACCTAGAAACTGAGTATAATCTTCGGGCAAGGGGAGAGAAGGAAGAGAGAAGGAGGATATAAGACTGTTTTTTTCCCATAGACTAAGAAATTAACTCAAAAATGGGAAATGTGACATAGTGGAGGTGTCCTTTACCTGACGATGTCCTCATGGTAGCCAGTGCTCAGAAAGTCACCTCACCCTGGAGATGATGCCCTGCCCTGGCCCAAGGTAGACTACTGCCATTAATGACTGACTGGTATCAGGATAAGAAGTAGGAGAATTCTTAATTCCATTCATAATTTGTAGCTCCCCATGGAGTCTGGCAAAGTCTCGTCTGTGGACTAGACCACATACACTTGTTCTGTCCCTGCCCTAACTTTCATCCCTATGAAGATGTCTGAGAATGCTCACTACGGAAACTGCTTGCACCGGCTCCTACTTTAGGTCTTAGACTCTACTGCAGGGAGCCTGAGGTAAGGCCACTTCCACTTCTGGTCATACAGCACTTGGAACAGTCTTAGCTAAGAGACAGGACAGCAAGCTTAGATTAGAACACAGAATCTATGAGTTCTAAGAGAAAGTTAATTCTGTGTATACTAGTAGGGGAAAAAGCATTTTAGTAACAAAACTCCGCTCCAGTGACTAGACACCAAAAGTCTTATGTCTTTACTGAGCACGGCATTTATTTTCCCATATCCCACATGGTGTTGCTTTTTCTTTCCAGAATACATCTCACTAGTGCTAGCATTCAGTAGAATTTCAACACAGGCTGACAGCTCACATGCTTCTAAGTTTATGTGGGCTCTAGAGTTTACAAAGCATGGCACACACTCCAAGCATGTTTCACAGACTGGCAGCATCTTGTCATCTGAGAACTATGGATGCTAAATTCCATGTGTGCTCCAGATTTACTAAGTGAGACTATCTGGGCTGAGGTGAGCCACCTGTGTTTTAACCAGATCTTAGGGTTATTCTATGGACATGAGTATTTGAGAAACACTGGTACATATCGTCTTCTACAACTCATTGAAAGGTAGATTGACTGGTTGACATCAAATTACAGGCAAAAATGCAAATGCAACAGGAACCAAACATTCATATACTTATGAACACACACACACACACACACTCCTGACCTGTTTGTATGCTATAGGAGTACAAAGTTAGGCCTCAGCTGAGACCTTGAAATCTTGTCCAACACTTGCTAACTTGGATAAATCATTTATCTCCTTCAGTCCATTTCTTCATCAATAAAATGGAAACAACCCCAGTACTAGTTCATGCTAACTTATGAATGATAAATCCACTCAGTGAAAGGCTATGCAATCTCATAGACAGGTATAGACCTTCTATTGGCTCTATAGCCCTTTAATTTAAACATTCTATTCCTGCTGCTATTTGTTAGAAGTTATGGAGATATTGGTTCCTTCTCTTCTCAAATAATGTTAAAAAATCATTGTTGCCAAGAGCCCACATAGGAATATGGGGAGAAATTGAAAAACTAATACTTAACTGAGAGAGCACAGCAACATTGGATCATGGATTAAAATGCTAAGGGTTGACCTGGGAGCCAGGTATAGTTGTTTGAGTTAGCCAGAAATGCATGGGATAGCTCAGTTGTGTTGTGTCTCCTGTTCTCAGACACAGAAGCCTGGAACTTGTTCATATCAACAGCAGGCATATCCATCACAGGGGCAATGAACGAGCTCCTTCACTAGTCTCCACTAGCCTGTGTCTAGTGTAAACTGTGTCTGCTGACATCACAGGGTAAAACTACACGAGATGGAGCAAAGGACAAAAAGACGGGCTTTCCCAAAGATTGAAAGCTTCTCAGGAACAGCCAAAGACAGGACAGAGATACAGCAGGGACCCACACCGTTAACACTGTTGCAAGTAAGTGTCTATCACTGTCAACTAAGGAAGCCAAGAACTGAAGTGATAAGTATTTAAATGCTGGACAGAACAAATGGCATAGGGCCTAGAGGTATGCAAAATGAGATCCTCTGCTCTCTGGCTAGTTTTGTTTTGTTGTGATGAAATTAGTTTTAGGACAGCATGAAATAGACAATAAGTGATTTCATTCTCTGTTAGTTCTCCTAAAATGTAATTATAAGTACTTCCAAGTAACTAATTACATCATAACCTGGGGAGTGCTCCCTTCAGAGTACTATAGGATTTCTTAGAGAAGCAGAATGGCTATTAATAAATATCCTGTATAAACCATTCAGTCACTGTAGCAGATTTAAGGGCAATCTTTCCACCCTGAGGTTTTAGGTTTCTTTTCTGTACCATGATATAAAATTTGGACTCTTGATGATATCAATATAAAATTTAATCTCCATTTGGGACAAGGGATAAGCATCTCCATAATTTCTAAAAAGATAAATACCGAGGAACAGGATGTTTTAACAAGCAGAGCCCTTAGCAGAAGGTCTGCAGATGTTGCCTGGCTCTTCCCATCCCTGGAGTCTGTAGCCTGTCTCTAGGATGATGCAGGAATCCTTGAAACTACTTACTCAAAAACATCAGATAAAAGTCATGGTCAGGCGAGTCCACCTGCTTCCTGCAAGAAAGAAACTTTACAAAGTAGTAATGTCTGAGCCTTGAGGAATGAAATTTCCTAAGGGTCTCCAACTTAACTCAAGCAGTATGTTCTTCCTGCATGTAATCTTGGAGCTGTTGTGGGGGTGGTGCTGACAGCTGGACGCCCTGCCTGTGCTGGCACATCACAGAGATGGAAAGGTACCATCTGTGCCACTACTCTTGCTGATAGAATGTGGCAATGCCGAGCTGTGAGTTTCCAAATGTTCCATCTGGGTAGAATTGAATTTCCTCCTTAAAATAAAAAAGGAAAAACATGTTTGACATATACCTCTCCGTGTGATCATCTCCATAGCCCTTTCTTAATTTCTACAATGTGCTCCTTAAAAGAAGTATGGCATGAGCTGCCAGAAGCCAGGAGCAAAGATTTTGTTGGTCTAACTGACCAATTCTTAATTTTCTTATGAATTGAAAAAAATTCCCTAGAAAAAAGTTTCCATATATACTGTCCCACTCATCTGAGGAAAATATTCTGAACAGATCCCTAAATAGACAGGTAGAAGGGGGAACACCTTATATTCATACAGTCAGAAAGCCTGAATTTGCCAGAATACTCTGGTGCCTGTATTTCCACGCTAGAAAGACCCAGAATTAATTTTCTTTCCTACTAACTATTTTTGTTCTGAAGAACATTCTAAGTATAATAATAACAGCAATTAGAAGCACGACTTGAATTCAGAGAGACTTGCTTTTGAAGCATTACGAATCAGAGGGAGCAAGAATACTCCTGCAACGCTAACATGCCTCTGAGTACAATTATAGATTTGAGATCTCTTGCTATCTTACCATGGCAACCTTATTACTTAATTTCTCAAGTGTTGAACCTTTGTCATTTTGTTCCTTTAGGAGATCCTTTTAACTGCTTCCCCTGGATTTAGCTCACATCATTGTCTTCGGTACATTCCTCAAAGCACATGCCACAAGCTCACATCCTGGGACCAAGAATTACAGCAAAGTCTTAGAAAAATTGGCTCCACCCTCAGCATCTTACAAAGCTATATTATTTATAGTTAATGGAAACCAAGAATCCAAAGGGTCAGTGCCAAATCAAAAGCAACGCTTAGGTCCTCTGCACTATTCAATTTTAATAATAGTTGCTAAATATATACTTTGCTAGGAACTTCAAGGCATACAAAGACTAAAGAAAACTTTTTTGATTTTAACGTGAGAAGTTCACAATGGAGAAAGAATAAAATCCAAGTTACTGTAAAGTAGTTTTAACTATGCTCACCAGACCAACAGCATTAGGATTGCCTGGGAACTTAGGTATCAGGAACAGCTCTGAGGGACCAGAACTGTGTGCTTGTTTGCTTGCTTGTTGTTTGATTGGTATCATTCTTTCGGGTGACTTTGTGGTTTCCTAAAGGTTGGGAATCAGTATTACAAAGTGATATAACACAAAGGAGAGAAAAATCTAAAGGAAAAGAGCAACTGTTTTTTTCCAGGTCTGGGCTCAGGAGCTCTTTCCCATTTCATTTCGTGTGGAATATTGGCTAAAAGGGAGGCTTCCTGGATGTCAATATACATGAAGCTTTGACTGCCAACTAAGACACTGGAATGCAGTGAGCGAATGGAGGGAGCATCAGGGTGTTCCGAAGGAGAGACCTGTGAGCAAAGTCAAAGATTTTAAAAGTGTATTTTTATTAATTATTTTCTTATTAATTATTCTATTCAGTTACATTTTAAATGCTGTCTGACTTCCCAGTCCACCCTCCACAAATCCCCTCCTCCCCTTTGCCTCTAAAACAGGTGCTCCCCCACCCACCAGTGCATCCACTCCCACCTCACCCATCTAGCATTCCTCTTCTCTAGGGCATCAAACCTCCACGGGACCAAGTGCCTCCCCTCTCAGTGAGGCCAGGCAAGGCAGTCTTGGGCTACATATGGAGCAGAGGTCACAGACTAGCCCATGTATACTCTTTGGTTGGTGGTTTAGTCCCTGGAAACTCTGGGGGCTCTGGTTAGCTGATACTGTTGTTCTTCACATGGAGTTACAACCCCCTTCAGCTCCTTTAGTCCTTCCAGTAACTCTTCCATTTGGGTTCCCTTGGCTCAGTCCAATGTTTGGCTTCGAGCATCTGTGTTAGTCAGATGCTGGTACAGCTTCTCAGAGGACAGTCACGCCAGATTCCTGTCTACAAATACAACATGGCATCAGCAATAGTGTCAAGGTTTAGTGCCTGCTCATGGGATGGATCCCAAGTTGAGGAGGTCTCTGGAAGGCTTTTCCTTTAGACTCTGCTCTATTTTTGTCCCTGCATTTTCTTTAGACAAGAACAATTCTTGGTCAAAAATTTTGAGAGGGAGGATGGCCCCACCCCTCAACTAGGGGCTGTGCCTATCTGCTGAAGGTTGTCTCTTCAGGTTCTATCTCCCCATTGTTGGGCATTTCGGCTAAAGTCATCCCCATGGAGTGCTGGAAACCTCTTGGAGTCCTGGTGTCTAGGACTTTCTAGAGGTTCCCCCTGTTCCCTACTCTACGCTGCTGCATATTTATATTCAGTCCCCTGGTCCTCTAGGCTTCTCTATTGTCTCCTCCCATACCTGATCCTGCTCCCCTTTTTCTGTCCCCCTCCCCTATCCCACCCATGACCCTCCCTTCTTCCTTCTTCTAAGTGAGATTGAAACATCTGCACTTGGACCTTCCTTCTTGTTAAGCTTCATATGATCTGTGGAGTGTATCATGGGTATTCTGAACTTTTTGGCTAATATCCACTTATCAGTCCTCAGTTCTATGCATGTCCTCTTGGGTCTGGGTTACTTCAATCAGGATAATATTTTCTAGCTCCATCCATTTGCCTGCAAAAGTCATAATGTCCTCTTTTTTAATAGGTGAATATTATTCCGTTGTGTAAATGAATCACATTTTCTATATCCATTCTTCAGTTGAGGGGGGACATCTGGGTTGTTTCCAGCTTCTGGCTATTTTAAATAAAGCTGTTATAAACATAGGGGAGCACGTATCCTTGTGATATGGTAGAGCATCTTTTGGGTATATGCCCAGGAGTGGTATAGTTGGGTCTTCAGGTAAGACTATTTTCAATATTCTGAGAAACCTCTAGATTGATTTCCAAAGTGGTTATACCAGTTTGCAATCCCATTGGCAATGGAAGAGTGGTCATCTTTCTCCATATCCTCTCCAGCATTTGTTGTTGCCTAAGTTTTTATCTTAGCCATTTTGATTGGTGTAAGGTGGAATCTTAGGGTCATTTTGATTTGCATTTCCCTGATGACTAGGGATGTTGAACATTTCTTTAAATGTTTCTTGGCCATTCAAGATTCCTCAGTTGAGAATTCTCTGTTTAGTTCTATAGTCCATTTTTAAGTTGGGTTATTTGGTTTCTGGAGTCTAACTTCTTGAGGAGATAGATAGATAGATAGATAGATAGATAGATAGATAGATAGACAGACAGACAGACAGACAGACAGACAGACAGACAGATAGATAGATAGATAGATAGATAGATAGATAGATAGATATTGAATATTAGCCCTATGTCAGATGTAGGGTTGGTAAAGATCTTTCACAATCTGCAGGTTGCTATTTTGCCTTATTGACAGGGTCCTTTGCCTTACAGAAGCTTTTCAGTTTTATGAGGTCCCATTTGTAAATTGTTGATCTTAGAGCCTGAACCATTGGTGGTCTGTCCAGGAAAATTCCCCTTGTGTCAATGCATTCAAGGGTATTTCCTACCTTCTTTTCTATTAGATTCATCGTATCTGGTTTTATATGTAGGTCCTTATCCAGCTTGGACTTGAGCTTGTACAAGATGATAAATATGGATCAATTTGCATTCTTCTACCTGCAGGTCTCTAGTTAGACCAGCACCGTTTGTTGAAGATGCTTTCTTTTTTTTCTACTGTGTATGGGTTTGGCTTCTTTGTCAAAGATCACGTGTCCATATGTGTGTGGGTTTATTTCCGAGTCTTCAATTCTATTCTTTTATGGATTCTTTGAGACTTTCATCATACAGTGTCTTTGATCATATTCACCACCCAGTGCTTCCTCCTAACTCTTCCTAGATATACCCCCACATCTCCTACTTTGTGCCCTTTTTCTATGTTTTATTTGGGGGGGCACTTCTTTTATATAACCCACTGAGCCCAATCTATGCTGCCCAAACCCTCCTCAGTGTGAGATTATCCAGTGGAACATAATTGATATTCAGTATTGTTGCTAAAGATCCAGCCATCAAATAGGTGGAAATATATCAATTGGTATTTTCTGGGAGAAAAAAAATATCAAAAATGGAAGTCTGGGGGAAAATATTAGCAATAACACAAAGGACCTAAAAGATACAATGCACACACACACACACACACACACACAGGACAAACAAGAGAGAGAGAGAGAGAGAGAGAGAGAGAGAAGAAATTTCCAGAATTATACCTGCGAAAGGCAAGAACTTACAAGGCTTTAAGATGGAAAGCATGCTTGAGCAAGGCATGCCTGATTGCATAATTTATTGAAACTTGAATGTACTTATTATTGGGTTAGAGAGAATGTCAAGTCCTTGGTGACCTTCCAAAGAAGACATCATTTAAGTGTCCTATGACCAGAGCTTACGGTTAAGGGCATGTGAGATGGAAACATGGTGGAGCAATAGCTCCCCTCACTACTTCTCTTCTGTGAATTTTTGCTGTGTTAGGGAAGAAGGGCATGGTGGTATTGAATGAGTTCAGTATGTTCACATAATGCTTTCATAGATGAAAAAGCTGAACATAATTCCCACTTATGATATCAGGTCTCCCCCAGAGAACAGGATTTCAATAGCTTGCATACATGAAATAGAAAACAAAGCACTTCTGTGGTCACCAGCCCATCCTGTTCCTCTAGGGAAGGCAAAGCCAGCACCGACTGACCTTCCATAGGGCTGATACTACATTTTGTAAAGGCAGCCAGATAAGCTCAATTAAATCATTTCTGGCTTTCCTTCCAAAAGCTGGATAGCTGCTCATCTACTTCTGGCTTGGCCATCTTGAAGAAAAATCATATTGTAGGAGTAAAGGTGTTGTTCACCATCAGCATGCCCCCAAGGACAAAAGGCACTCTGGGTGCTTTGCAAGGCTGCAGAATCTGAAAGGGCAGAGTAGCAGCTCCATTTCAGTAAAAATAAATATCCTATTACAGCGCGTTGTTTTTGCAGCTGACTGAGGCTTTGCTATAGTGCAAATGAAAAGAAGGTTTCTGGCAGGGCAAAGAACTGTGTCTACATCACTCCTTTATAACGCCATTTTCTCCCCCTCAAGCTAGGAAGCCCCAGAGGAATTTTTACTTCCAACAAATGCCTAGTACTTTTTTGCTGTACTCAGCATGTGTGACTTGATTTTGAGGCTATTTAAAAGAAAGATAAAGTGTTGAACCAGTTCTCTCGGTACCATTTATTCTTTCCTCCCTAATTTTCCACTTCATATTGCCTTTATATTTCAAAATTACAGGAAAAAAATAAGTGAAACCACAGCATGCCTTTGCATTTTTAATTTTTAACCTGATTCTAGTGAGCCATGGCAACCTAGAAGCTTAAATCTGTGTGAGACATTCCAAATCCTCTGGCTTTAAAATAGCAGCACATCTTTTAGCAGTTTAGCTATTCTGAGGTAGATTTTCATGCTCATTAATGCTTCTTGAACTAAAGCACATTTCATTTTTGCATCTTTTTTCTTCTTCTGAGGAATAGAAAGGCTTGAGGAATATGTGTTTTTTACACCTTAATAGATAAATCTGAATGTGCAAGGCAGGAACTAAGTTATTTATTTTCTATTTGCCTTGATTATTGATTAGGACTGACCCTGCTTTGGAAAGTAGGGTATTTAGACAACAGAGCCGTTCCACTGGAGCCTGTCTGTTAGCATACAGAGTTAAATGTATTTTTCTTTAATTGCGTGTACGTGCATGTGTGTGTCTAAGTTAGAAAACAACCCATGGGAGCTACCTCTCTCCCTCCACCAAGTAGGTTCTAGAGATCTAGTGCTCAGATCATGACGTTTGGTGGCAGATGCCACCTGCTGAGCCTTTCCTTGGCCAAGGAAGTGCTTGGGATCAGAAGTGTCTCAGATCTCACAGATTTGGGGAAATGCACAGACTAGAAGAAATTTTACAGTGCAAGGTTTTCTGCTTGCTCCTGTGACTTGCCACAGGAGATCACCTATGGAATCGTTTGTGGAATCATATTGCTGCTCAGATCTGAAATGTTCTGATTACTGATGCTCAGTGTGAACCAATGCTGTAGTCTCTGTCTTTTTTGGATTCCCCCAGAAGCAACCTCCTAAGATGAGCATTTGAGTATACACAGTTTATTTGGGAGGTAATTATCTCTTTTTTCTAATTAATTAATTTATTTTTTATACTCCATATTTTATTCCCCCTGCTGTCCACCCTCTGACTCTTCCACATCCCATACCTCCTCCCCACATCCCTGTCTCCATGTGGATGTCCCCACCCCTCACCCCACCTGACCTCTAAACTCCCTGGGCCTCCAGTCTCTTGAGGGTTAGGTACATCATCTCTGAATGAAAACAGACCCGGCAGCCCTCCACTGTATGTGTGTTGGGAACCTCATATCAGCTGGTGTATGCTGCCTGTTTGGTGATCCAGTGTTTGAGGGATCTCATGGGTCCTGATTAAATGAGACTGCTGGTCCTCCTACAGGATTGCCCTTCTCCTCAGCTTCTTTCAGCCTTCCCTAATTCAACAACAGGGGTCAGCTGCTTCTGTCCTTTGGTTGGGTGCAAATATCTGCATCTGATGCTTTCAGCTGCTTGTTGGGTCTTCTGTAGTGCAGTCATGCTCAGTCCCTTTTTGTGAGCACTCCATAGCCTCCGTAATAGTGTCAGGACTTGGGACCTCCCCTTGTGCTGGATCCCACTATGGGTCTGCCTCTGAACCTTCTTTTCCTCAGGCTTCTCTCCATTTCTATCTCTGTAATTCTTTCAGAGAGGCACAATTATGGGTCAGAGTTGTAACTGTGCTATGCCCCCCCTCTCCCTCATTTGATGCCATGTCTTCCTGCTGGAGGTGGGCTCTATAAGTTCCTTCTCCCTATTATCAGTCATTTCATCTAAGGTCCCTTCCTTTGAGTCCTGAGAGTCTCTCACTTCCCAGGTCTCTGGTGTATTCTGGAGGGTCCCCCCAATCTCCTATCTCCCCAGGTTGGCTGTTTCCGTTCTTTCTGTTGGCCCTCAGGGCTTCAGTCCTTTTCACTCACCCAATACCTGAAGACCCAGCTATACCACTACCACTCTTGGGAATATACCCAAAAGATGCTCTACCATGCTACAGGGGCACATGTTCCACTATGTTCATAGTAGCCTTATTTGTGATAGCCAGAAGCTGGAAACAACCCAGATGTCCCACGACAGAAGAATGGATACAGAAAATGTGGTTCATTTACACAATGGACTACTACTCAGCTATTAAGAATGAAGACATCCTGAGTTTTGCAGTTAAATGGATGGAACTAGAAAATATCATCCTGAGTGAGGTAACTCAGACCCCAAACGATAAGCATAGTATGTTCTCACTAATAAGTGGATGTTAAAAAGTACAGAGTACCCAAGATACAGTCCATAGAATTCAAAAAGGTCAAGAAGTTGAGGTGCCCAAGTAGGATGCCTCAGTCACACTTGGGAGAACAAAGCATTCGCAAATGGGGAGGGAGGGAGGGACCTGAGAGGGAAAGTGGACAGAGGGGAGGGAAGGAGGGGAGAGGGGAACATGATCTGGGAGGTGATTCTTTAAGACGTTGAGAGAATAGAGAATTGAGCCAAGGAGGAAAGAGAGCTATAAAGTTTTTCTTAAGAAGACATCAAGCTGGGCAGTGGTGGCACACGCCTTTAATCCCAGCACTTGGGAGGCAGAGGCAAGCAGATGTCTGAGGTTGAGGACAGCCTGGTCTACAGAGTGAGTTCCAGGACAGCCAAGGCTATACAGAGAAACCCTGTCTCAAAAAAAAAAAAACAAACAAAAACAAAAACAAAAGAAAAGAAAAGAAAACAAACAAACAAAAAAAAGACATCACTCCTTTGCTGGTTGCTCTTACTGGAAACCTCTGGGAGAGGCCACAAAGGGGTGTCCCAATGAGGGCTGGTCAGGAAGTTGTCAGTCAATTCAGTCCCTAGTTAAGAGCTCTGGCCAGATTACTTTTCAGTGTTATCTATAGATTCAATGCTTTCTCAATGAAAATCCTAGTGACTCTTGGAGATACCATGGTGCCAGTTTTGAAGTGAATAGAGAAAATATCTGTAACAGCTAAAAGAATACCAAAAAGAGTTGAGTCTGAGGACTATCCAATTTCAATACTTAATATAATGCTACAATAACCAAGAAAAATGTGGCATCCGATGGGGAAAACAGACACATAAATCAATGGAAAAAAATAGAGTCCATAAATGGACTCACACACATAAGAGTCCATAAATGGACTCACACACTACTTCATAGGGAAGGACTAGATTTACCTAGAAAGGATGTTAGTGCCTCTTTACAGACCTTACTCCTTTCACAAAAACTAACAAAAAAAATCAATAATAAGTGTAAACATTTGAAGTGTGAAACTCTACAGTAAGATGCAGAGCAATTATGTGACCCAGGGTTGTTCAACTTTGGACTATACCAAAGATCAATCTGTAAATAGAAGCCTGACACAACTATGTTACATTGGCACTGGGTCCTTCTGGTTGAAGGAAGCCATTGCTAAGACAAAGAACGGCAGAATGGAAGGAAACAATTACAAGACATTTGGAACAGGATTGGTTTATATCTAAAATTCCAGAAATCATTAAAATTTGTGGATGAGAAAAATCCAAATAAAACCTTTTAAAACTGTCTAACTCAATTAAAATAGCAGGTAGGTTATGATCTTTGTTTTAAGATATTTTTAATTGTTTGGGAACCTTGTGTATGATATACATGGTGGATTTATTTTGATCACCTTTACTCTTTTTCCCTCCCTTTCAATTCCTTTCTTATTCCCTTCCACTATGTTTCACTCCTAACTTCACATTTGTTTTGTAAAGCCCATTGAGTCGACTTAGTGCTGCCTGTATGTGCATTCACTGAGGTACAGGTAATCTCTTAGGGGCCACAACCCAAAGAAAACTGATTCTCTGTGCCAATCAGCCAATTGCCAGTAGCTCTTCAATGCCTGTATCCCCTCTGCCAACAAATGAGACTCCCAGAGCCCCTCCCCCACCCATGCTGAAATATGATCAACTTGGTTTTGTACACTCACAGCTGTGAGTTCATATGAACAATTGCACCATGTCCAGAATATATACAGTTTTGATACAGACATCAACCACTTCTGGCTCTTCTAGTGAATCTTTCCTCTTCTATGATAATGTCTGAGTGTGGCAAACAGGGGTGTGATCTGAATGACCCATTTAGGGCTGAGCATTCCACAGTCCCTCCAATGTTGGCCCCGTTGTGGTTCTCTGTACTAACCGGTAATAACTAGAATAAACAAATAGAAAGTAGGTTTTCAAAAGCCAAGTCCTTTATTCTCCCTTTGTCCCAAACTGTACTCATTTGCTCTCTGAGATCTTTATGAGTTCAGAGCCTTTTACACTTGAGCTTAAAGGAATGACCCTATAAGAGGGAATTCTGTAAGTGAGTAAGTGGAAGGCAGATGAAGAGATGAGATACTGCTCCCCAGACCAGACAGGTATGCATGGAGGGCTGGAAGACTAGACCAAAGTCTCATAGCACCCTGACGTGGTGAAAAACTCTCAGATGAAAGCTTGAACCAAGCACAAAGCCTACCAGTACTTCCAGAGGCTCTACCGTTCTGAACGGTGGTGAAGCACAGAGACCCTGCCTTCCTGAACATATGACATTTCCATAGAGATGATGACTGAGAAGCCAGATAGAAAAGCAAATCTCTTTCCTGACTTTTCCTGAACAGGAAAAAAAAAAAAAAAAAAAAAAAAAAAAAAAAAAAAAAAAAAAAAAAAAAAACCTCTCATTCTTAGTTCTGTTTGTTTGCTATTGTTATATTTAATATGTGTATGTATGTGTGTGTGTGTGTGTGTGCCCTTGTGTGTGCACATATGTGTGTGAGTGTGGTATGTCTGTGCTGATGAGAATACAGATATAAATGAATGTACGTGGAAGGCAGAGGTGTACATTGTATGTATGTCCTTTGTCATCAGTGCAGAAACATGGCAGCATCCAGGCAGGTATGGTGAAGGAGGAGCTGAGAGTTCTACATCTTCATCTGAAGGCTGCTAGTAGAAGACTAACTTCCAGGCAACTAGGGTGAGGGTCTCAAGCCCACACCCACAGTGACACACCTACTCCAACAAGGCCACGCCTGCTAATAGGGATACTCCCTGGGCCAATCATATACAAACCATCATACCTATTGTGATTTTTTATTTGTGTTTTATCTTATTTTATTTCTTTAAAATACCTGTTTCTACACTATGAAAAAGAAAGAGCGTAGATTTAGATGGGTAGGAAAGTGAGGAGGATCTGGAAGGAGTTGGGGAAGGGTAAACTGTAACCAGAATGTACTGTTTGAAAAAAAAAATCTATTTTCAATTAAAAAAAGAAAAAAAACAACTATTAGGGCATTTGTCAGAAGGACTTACAGGTGCCTAACTTTGAATAATGGAATTATATATTATTTTAATTTTTCTTTGTATGTGCCTTCAAATTCCTATACACTGAACAAGTTTTACTTACATAAAAAATGAGGTCAGAAAGACTGAGTCTTATAAGAAGAAGTGAACTAGGTTGTAGAGTAAGGCAGTCCTAGCTCTGAATAACCAGTTCTTTATTTACCAACTGTGTGGCTTTAAGAAGATAATTTATACTTCTGAGCCTCATAACTTTGGTTTGAATAATAATAATATTCACTTAGTGTTATCAGAGACTGAAATTAATGTATACACATAGTGGAAAATAACTTTCTCATTGCTGTACACCTTTGAGCCCAGCACTCATGAGGCAAATACAGGCAGATCTCTGAGTTCAAGGCCAGCCTGGAGAGAGCAAGTTCCAGGTCAGCCAGGTCTACATTGGGAGACCCTGTCTTAAAGACAAACAAACAAATAAATATAATTAGATAAATAAATAAAATACTTTTTTTACACAGGTGTGTATAAATTCTTAAGGTTGTTATGTATATTTTGCATATGTATGGGGAAGGGATTGAACTCAAGAGTCCTATGTAGGTCTTAGGCAAGCACTGTAGTACAGAGCTACATCCCAATCTCCTGATTCCTAGACACTATGAACGTATCGATTTTATGATCTATAGGAGTATTTCTGTGAAGATGTGAGAAAGCACACAAATGTGTTATTGTATATCTTAGCAATAGAGCATACCTAGAATGTCCATGTCTTTAGCTTGATCCCCAGCAATGTAAAAAAAAAAAAAAAATTAAAGCAAGCAAGCAAGCAAACTTACAAGCAAAAATCCCATATGCTTATGGACGACTGTAGTATTTTTATATGAATATTTAGGTCAACTATGGTTTATTACCTAGATACACAGGAAACTGTAATCAAGTAAAGACATGACCAGAATTTATCTTTAAAAACAAAAATAAAATAATTGCTTCTTTTGTATTGTTTTAATTTTTGCCAACTCTGAAACCACAAAAGTTCTGTCCTAGAACAACATTTTTTTCTTCTAAAATTTGTTCATCAGGATCCATAGGGCACTGTACCAATTAGAAGGGCTATCTGCTTTCATGCGTGGACAGTTCGGAGATTCTTTAATCCCTGTAGGCTTTTTATCTTTCTTGTAAAGTTAAGAGTACAATGCTTGTTAAGTGGCAATATGAGTCCTTCAAAATTCATAAATGGGAGTCTCAACTCCCAGGACCTGAATATGTGACTTTATTTGCATATTGGGTGAGGAAAGAGATAGTCATTGTCTTAGTGTCTTAATCAAGGTTTATATTCCCGCACAAAACAGCATGACCAAGAAACAAGTTGAGGAGGAAAGGGTTTATTCAACTTACACTTCCACATTGCTGTCCATCACCAAGGAACTCACACAGGGAAGGAACTTGGAGGCAGGAGCTGATGCAGAGGCCATGAAGGGGTGCTACTTACTAGATTACTCCCCTGGCTGGCTCATCTTGCTTTCTTATGCCCTGGGATGGCATCACCCACAATGGGCCCTCCCACCCTTGATCACTAATTGAGAAATTGCCCTACATCTGGATCTCATGGAGGCATTTCCTAAAGGGAGGCTCCTTTCTCTGTGATAAGTCCAGCTTGTGTCAGGTTGACATACAGAACCAGCCAGTACAGTTAGGGTTACTATTATAATGAACACCAATGACCAAAGCAACTTGAAGACTAAAGGGTTTCTTTGGTTGACACTTCCATTTCACTGTTCTTCATCAAAGGAAGTGAGGACAAGAACTTAAGCAAGGAAGAAACGGCCATGGAGGGGTGTTGCTTACTGACTTGTTTATCATGGCCCAGCCTGCTTCTCATAGAATCCAGGACCACTAGACCAAGGAGGCCACCACCCACAAAGGGGTTCTCCCCTTTCCATTACTAATTAAGTAAATGCTTTTCAGCCAGATCTTATAGAGATATTATCTCAATTGATGTTCCTTCCTTTCAGATTGCTTTAGTTTATGTCAAGTTGACATAAAAGTAGCCAGTATTAAAATAAGTATTAAAATAAGTTTGCTAAAGGAGCCCTGATACAACATGACCGGTAGCCTTATATGTGGAAGGTATTAGGACATAGATCCAAATAAGGAGAAGACTGCCACTTAAAAGTGATGGAAAGGGAGGGGCCTCAAAGGAAGACAACTTTGTCAACTGTCTGACTCAGACTTGTAGCCTTCACAAGCATTACATGTAAAAGTATTGAAAGGAACCTTGCTGGTAAACATAAGATTTTTTTGAGTAAAACTTATGAGTAAACATAAGATTTCTTTCTTAGAGTAATCTAAAAAAAATCATTAAACTACAGGGCATGGCTACTTACTGAAGTTAAAGTTATAATAACTTCCTTTTTTTTACATTTTTATTAGATATTTGCTTTATTTACATTTCAAATAGTATCCCCTTTCTGCCTTACCCTTCCAAAATCCCCTATCCCATTCCCCCTCCCCCTGCTGACTCCCCCATAGTAACTTCTTCTCTTCCTCCTCCTCCTTCTCCTCCTCCTCCTCTTTGTCTTCTTTTTTCCTTTTTAAATACAGTCTGGGCAGGGCCTGACTATGTAGCCCATACTGATATGGTCTCATATCCTCCTTCTCCAGCATCTTGAGTGCTTCGATTATAGGCATGTGTACCATTCCCAGGTGTGAGGCTACTTCCACTTCAAGGTATATAGTGAGGTTATTTAATTATTCAGTTTAATATGAAACGCAGCATGAAGAAAGGTACCATATTACAAGTTTTTGTTTGATCTTTCTATGACAATCTAAGGCTGAGATTCTTAGTGGAAGGAAGGAAGACTTGAAGAAGCTAAAAAGGGTGCAGTTAATATTCAGGACAACAAAGAAAAAAGGGTGAGCAGGGAGATGAGCTACCCCAATTGCAAACATTGAGAGAACTAACTGGGAGCAAGAAGAGGTGCTGAAACCATTCCTAGGAGTAGGACATTGGGAGATCAGGACACGCAAAATTATAGGAAGGATGCTAGGTGGAAGCGAATGTGCTATCTGCTCATACTTCCTCCAAACCCTGTTGTGAGATCTTTATACCAGCCTCCATGGCTTTTTCGTTCATGACATTTTTGCTGACATTCTGAAATGCTGTAAAGGTTGTAAAATTTAAAAAAGGAGCATACAACAGTTCAGTCCACTTAGTAATTTTCTCTCAACATTTTCCACAATGTGGAAAACACAGCAATAAGCCGTAAGGACAGTGACTAAGCTCAGGCTCTTTTAAATCGAGCTCTCCCTTCCATTTAATTTCCCTGGCTTTAAAGTGTCTGCTGCGCAGCCCATCTGTTGTTCTATTTTGATTGTTTTTGGCAAACAGATGCAGGAGGAGAACACTGTCGCCTTTTCTGTTTTATGTAACCCTAGAGATACAATCAGAATGTTAGTCAGATTTTGTTTCTTTTGTAGGAAAAAGATGCACTTTTTAAAAAACAAAAAAAAGTATTGGCTGTTTTCAATGGAAAACTAGGCATTGTCTGACACAACTTCTAGGATATGTGAGTTTACGGGCTTACAACCTTTCACCTTATTTGAGCTCTTTACAGTTCTGCAAGCTGGAAACAACTGGAAATAAGAAAGTGATTCAGAATTATGCAACCAGCACTATTAAAGCTAAAACATTTTTAACTCTTGAAATGAAACTTTGTTTCTTCAAAAATTGCCAATCTTTCCCACTTTCTATCTTTCCCTTGTCAACCTCTGATCCACTTTCTGACCCTATGGTCTGCCTACTATGGACAGGTTACAGAACAGTACTGTGGAATACCTGACGTTCTGTGTCTCACCCCTTTGATAGAGAAAATAATATTTTCAAAGTTCACCCATACTATAGTGAGATACACATCCCCATTCAAGGTAGGATGGTGTCCTATTTGGGGGATGTGCCACATTTTGTTGACCTGTTTATCAGTTGGTGAACAATTTGGTGGCTTCTATGTTTTGAGCATTTTAAATAATTTTTGCTGTGTTAAAAAAAAAGAAATGGAAAAGATTTTTGTCTACGAATAAGTAAATAAAATTGAAGATCCAATGCATTCTTTTCAACTCTATAGCTTCATCTCAGGAATCCTACCTAACCTGCGTGTGTGTCTTCTTTTTAGATTACTTATTGAGCTAAATAAAATCCTTGATGTGTATCTACTTTTATATTTGAGAAAGCATTATGAGTTTATCTTTTCCTTAATAATGCATAAAAATAAAAATAGAAAAGATAATAAAGTTTATCTTTTCCTTAATACTTTTGTAAAGTGACTCTAATATTATATGAGCCTAACTGAATACTAGTCCTACTGGAGTTTCTACGAAGTGTGAAAAATATAAATTACTGTAGGAATGAGGACAAGCAGGGGATGGCCAGGGAATGGTAGGTCTGCATTGACCTCATCATACTTCTGACGAAAGTCTCACTGTGTATATCTCCAACAAAACCAAAGCAACCTGGCTATGACCTGCATAGCGTTTTTAACTCTGGCAACCTGTTGGACTTCCAAGTATCACACACAGAAGATGAAAACACCATGAGTAATATTTTTCAGCTTGGCACCACAGCAGCAACTAGTCCAAAGTGAAAGCAAATACAGCTCAGTTTGCTGCTGCCTGCTGTTTGGCAGGAACTCAACAGTTGTTCAAAGGGTCGGCCTCAGCTGGCCTTACCTGTAATCTCACCAGTCACGGGTAGAGACAAGAAGACCTCAGGCTCAAGACCAGTCTAAGCTACATAGTTAGACTGTCATTCCAAAGAAGAGCAACCAATAAGTACATGCAAATACACACACACACACACACACACACACACACACACACACACACTCACTCACTTACAAATCTTAGGTGAACATGTTTCCTCTCCTGTTCATAAAATTCAAATATAAGAATGTGGGATCCAAATTAGTAAGTATCTTTTATTTTTGTTTTCTCTCTCTCTCTCTCTCTCTCTCTCTCTCTCTCTCTCTCTCTCTCTGTGTGTGTGTGTGTGTGTGTGTGTGTGTGTGTGTGGGTGTGGGTGTGTGTGTGTGTGTGTGTGTGTAGTGTGTGTTGCTTATGTGTGTATCCACATTTTTTTCAGGTATGTGGGTATATGTATGTGTTAGTACAGATGGAGGCAGGGTCTTTCAAGCAAACCTAAAATTAGCCTTGCTAGCCAGTGTTTCTGGGGCATCTCTTGTCTCTCCTTGTGGAGGCTGAAATTACAAAAAAAGCCCACACACCAACACAGTATCTACAGGGGTTTTTGGTGATCTGAACTGTCCTCATTCTTGTATAACAAGCATTCTAACAACTAAGATATCTCCTCAGCCCCTAGAAAAGTATTTTAATAGATAATACTTAAAGCATAATTTTTAAAATGTTTTAAATCAGTGATTTTCAAATAAATTTCAAAAGGAATGTTATCTTGGTTAGGTTCTTACTGCTGTGAACAGACACCATGACCAAGGCAACTCTTATAAAGGACAACATTTAATTAGGTCTGGCTTACAGATTTAGAGGTTCAGTCCATTATCATCAAGGCAGGATCGTGGCAGAATCCAGGCAGACACAGGGCTGGAGGAGCTAGCTGTTCCACTTCTTGTTCTGAAGGCAGCTAGGAGAAGACTGACTCCCATGTGGTTAGGAGGAGAGTCTCATTGCCCACCCCTAGGAGGAGAGTCTCATTGTCCACCCCCATGGCGACAAACTTTCTTCAACAAGGTCAAACCTCCAAATAGTGCCACTCCCTTGGCAACGCATATTCAAACCACCAGAAGTGGAAAACAAATTTTGTTTAAGGTCATTAACAAGTAAATGTTCTTTTGGAGCCAACAAAATTGATTATAGTCAAGTCAAGATTAGAAAGTAATGTTTGTCTATAAAGTTAGGGAACTGAGGACTGTGAGACCTATTGAAAATCTAGGTGTGATGGTACACACTTGTAATCTCAGCATTGAGAGACTAAGACAAGAGAATCATGAGTCTGAGGCCAGTTTGGACCACATAGCATGTTCAAGGCAGTCTTAGCTATTTAGGAAGACTCTATCTTAAAGAAGAAGGAAGAGGAGGAGGAGGGATAGAAGAAAAAAGAAGAGGAAGAATACGAGGACCAGAGGAAGGATAGGGGGTTAGGAGAGAAAAAGTAGAGAACCTCTATAGATTATGGGTCATTTTTTAAAACAACATAACTTTCATTCTTTGAAAATTTTACATATGCATACACTATACTTGGACCAAGTTCACCTCCAATTCATTCCCTCCAATTCCTTCTAGATACCCTCCCTCTTTGACCTCCATGTCCCTTACAATTTCATGAACTCTTTTTAATGAATTATTGAGATCAGCTAGTGCTGATAATATGGATACAGATGCGGGGCTATCTACTGGAGCATGGTCAACCTACCCTGGACCACAACCTTAAGAAAACTGACTCTCAGGCCATGCCTGGTGGGGCATGCCTTTAATCTCAGCACTCAGGAAGCAGAGGCAGGGGGAGCTCTGTGAATTCGAGGCCAGCCTTGTCTAGAAAGCAAATTCTAGGACAGCTAGAGCTGTTACGTAGAGAGACCCTGCTCAAAATCCCTCCCCCCACCAAAAAAAAAATCCCAGCTCTCTCTCCCTACCAGTCATCAATTGTCAATAGCTTCACTCATATGCCCGTTCCCATTCCATGCTCTTTGGCTTGAGTTGATGAGAAATTAGCTAATTAACTGGTGGGTTTCTATAAGGTATTTTCATGAAGACTAAATTTGGCTAACCCATCCACTACTCCCTCCTTTCTCTAACTCCTTCATCTCATCACTGATTAATTCTTTAGACCCAGGTATTTCCCCCTCTTTTTTCATATCACATGTATTTCACATCCCTCTGATTATATATTTTAATTGTAGGAAAGTACGTTTTCATATGGCCTTTCATATACCTTTCTTTTGGATTACCACTTTCTCCCCCAATATCCTCGGATGCTTCTACTACTCCCTGCTTACGCCCCTATACCCTCAGTAGTCCACCTCTCTACTTTCATTTTACCTGTAAACTAGTAGCCCTGATCCTTACCATGCAAAGACACTTTTCTAGTCTCCTGGATTCCATTTGTGTTCCAAGTTAAACACAAAAAGCAAGAGATTTGAAGCTGAGATGTCTACATGAGAGAGAACAGGTGGGATTTCTCTTTCTGGGCCTGAGTTACCCCATTCTGTATGCTTGTTTCCCAGTGTTTCCTTGCCATTGTCTCTTATTTTTTAAAAATTATTTATGTATTTTATGTATATGAATACACTGTAGCCAACTACAAGAGGGCATTGCATCCCATTACAGATGATTGTGAGCCACCCTGTGGTTGCTGGGAATTGAACTCAGGACCTCTGGAAAAGCGGTCAATACTCTTAACGATAGAGCCATCACTTTTGCCCACCATTTTCTCTTTTGCATGTACACATGAGTACATGTGCATACACATACTCTCTCACACACACATGCACACACGCAAACAAAACAAAACAATAAATAAAATGTAGAACTGTTCTAGGAAGGCTTTCACCGTGTAGTCCTGATTGGCTTGGAACTCACTATGTAGACCAGACCTGGAAGCCTCTACCTTCCAAGTCCTCCTGTCCCACCATACCTGACCTAATAAAAAATTAATTAATTAGCTCATTAATTAATAATTTAAGAATAAATATGGGGAAAAGCTTTCTTGATTTCTGCACCCTAAAACTCTAATCCTTCTGTTTTGAATAATGCTTGGGGCTGCTCATAGATCACTGTTTGTTTATAACAAGGATATGATTCCAATCTTTCCCAAGAGATCAATACTAATCTGAATGTCATAAAATGCCTAATGCCTTCCTCCTATGATTTTCATTAAAAGAAAGTAGCTCCTGCTAGCTTTCTGGGGCATGTGTTCTCAGAAGAACACAATTACTCCCTAATTGCTGCTGTTTGGATAAGGCCTCTACCATGAGAGCTGTGTTCAACAGCTGACTCTGATAACAGGAGCAAAACCAAACCTAAACATACCTTGATTAAAGCATCAAAGAATTTTAAATAACTAGCTCATCAAACCAGAATATTGTGAGAATACAAACTGTAAATGGATATTTCCCTTGAATCGTGTCTGTTTTGCAGTAGAAACTCCTTATTTGTTGGCTGATTTTATTGCTGAAACTGTTATAATGTTCTGTGCTGGGACTCAGAAGCCACATCTGGTACACTCTCATCTTCATATAAGGACATTTGTCTTTGGATTTAGGGCTGATATGATTAATCTAGGGTGATTTAATCTCGAGATTAGCCAGTCATCTACATCTGTTAAAAACAAAAACAAACAAACAAACAAACAAACAAAAAAAACCTCTTTGCAACTAGGATTGTATTCACAGTATCCTGAGCTAAAACTTGGAATGTATATGTTTGGTGGCTGCAATTTCATTCACCAAAACCTCTTTTCATCAATTTTTCAAAGTCTAGTCACTCAGCACAGATGTGCCAAGCCCCAATAAGGAGGCAAATGGTATGCTATGGCAGGATACTGGTCTTCTGTAACAGGTGATAACATATGTTTATTCTAAGTTCTTCAGTCATAAATTATAAAATATACATTAAACTCACAAAAGAGGCTATCTTACCAACTCTGAAACTTCTCTGTGCTAATTTTTGATAAATTCTAATTAATGATGTTACTAATATTAATTTTTCTATTGCTCCACCACTCAATGGATCTCAAATTCTTAGTTCGAGGTCATTGTTTTTTAAAAGTTTCATAATATGAAACTATTTTAATTAATTTCAATGTATTTTCTTTCACTAGAAATGAGAATCATGCAGGAGCCGTAAGTTTAGTGAGAACCAATTTGTCCCAGTGATACCAACATCTCTCTGCCTAATGCTAACAGCATTTTGTTTTAGCCTGGTTTCCCTGTAGAGCATAGCTTGAGAAAATGCGGGCAATTTATTTGAAAAATAACCTCAGAGAACAAAGGAGTGCAGCAGGGAAAGAGGGAAAAATGAAACAGGAACTACAGACTGAGCCAGCGAGATCAGAAATCAGCATCTCATTAAATGTATCTCAAGAACAAAAGACGGAAGCACTTACACACTGGCTTCCATCTCTTAATGGACAGCTGAGGGTGCACTGCAGACATCTGCAATGCTCATGCACAGAGGCTGAGCACTTCCCAAGGGTGTTTTTACAAACTGAAGGTGGCTGGTCTAAATGAGACGGATCTCCTTAGTACTGGTCAAGGCGTGTCCTGAACTTGTCACTGTAGTGGCAGAAAGATGGCATAGGACAAAAATGATTGGCAGATGAGCACAAGAGCTGTTCAGTCAATATACTTTCACTTCCCAACTGAGTCTCTGAGATTTCTCCCTGCTAAGATGGTTACCTTTCAATAGAAAAAAAAAAAAAAAAACTTTTTCACACTTGAGAACACCGTGACTGCATGAATCAGATAGATGGACTTTCACTTCAAGAAAGCCTTTTGCGTCAGAGAAGTCCTAACCTATATAAAAGTATAATAGTAACCAGATGTATCACTCAAGAACGAATGGCAGAGCAAAATGAGAAAACATAAAACTCTCAGGCTAGGTGTCTCAGTTAAGATTTTTTTTTTCTTTTTTCTTTTTTCTCTTTTTTCTATATTCTTTGTTTATTCTTTGCTTCTATATTCCAAATGCTTTCCCCTTTCCTGGGTCCCTCCTCCCCATATGTCCCATAAGCCCTCTTCTCTCTACCCTGTTGCGATGAAACACCAGGACCAAAATCGAGTTGAAGAAGAAAGGGTTTATTTGGCTTACACTGCCTCCTTGTAGTCCATCATTGAAGAAAACCAGGATAGGAAATCAAACAAGGAAGGAATCTGGAAGCAGGAGCTTATACAGAAGCCGGGAAAGGTTTATTTTAGGTGTATTAGTAACAGCACAATTTAGTGAAAAGTTTTGTGGTGTTAGTTCAACCTCTTGTACACAACAAAGCAGACATAAATCTCTTTGAGGAACAAGGTAAGCTAAATAAAGATAAGACATGACCACATCGAAATTCTTTGTAAAGTATATGTTATACCTTTGTTAATCCTACTGGTGGAGACTAAGACCACTAACACAATTTAAAGCCAATTTTGAAGCAAGGTTTGATTAAATCCTGGCCATATTGATGGGTTCTCTATCCAGGTCCATCTCTGGGTTCCCAGAAAATGGTCCCAACTGACATTTTGTATGGGCTTACAAAAGGCAAAACCCACAATTCAACTCACTTCCCATCAGGTCCAATCAGGGGCAAGCATTCATCTTGACATATTTCCTGCTCATGTATCTCAAGGCAACATGTGATCAAGCACATTCAGTACCAATGGGTCAAACACAGTACAGACAGGAACTTACTTACAGACAGAATCTTAACTGCAAACAGAACCATTAACCTGCAAGGTATATTCTTTCTGTTTTGGTCTCCCATTAGCTTGTAAGGTTTATTGTTCTTAATTCTCTTTTGGTCTCACACCTTCCACAAGGACAGGGTGTACAGATTGACTGATGAAAAACAAGCTGATGATAAGGGTTTGGGGAAGGATCTGAGGTGGTCTCCAGCCACACAAATAGGACAAAGGTCATACATTGGGCTAAAACGCACTCCCCTCCCAGTCTTCTAAGCAGGTAACAGGTATCTTATTCCTTTCTTTGAAGGAACCGCCTTGCTGTGCTCACATTCTGTGTCACCCTCATGGTTAACAAGGACCTCCATGCCTTCTAATAAAATTTGTCAGGCATTTTTAATGACTTTTAAAGGAGTAATTTATTATAAACCACAATTTCCACCACTGAGAATATTCCAAAAGTTTCTGAAACTCAGTGCCAAGGACTATTGACAAAAACCACATACATTTTTAAAAATTATTCAGCATTATGATACATAGAGGTACTCACTGATAGCTATAATCCTTGTCGTTAACTGGAAGAAGCTCTTCCACATATTTCTGTCCCTCTACCCTGAGCACCTTGACAATCGTCTGTTAGTTTTTTAATTAAAAAGTTTAACATGGGATTAGGCATCATAGTTCACTCACATGATCCTAGCACTGGGGATGCTGAGCAGGAAGATTGGGAGTTTGAGGCCAGCTAGGGATGCACAATGAGATCCCATCTCGAATTTTTTTCTTTAAACATAAAAAGAAAACTGTAAAAACTTTTAGTATCCTAGTAATAGTTGGAAGTCAAGAAGCAACAATTCAGTTAATTTTCCTCAGCAAAATGCATAAAATGTTGCTGTTTTACTACGTTTAAAATACAAAACATAAGCAGTCATATTTTAGAGTGTCCTAAACTCAATCACTGGAGTAAATATGGTGAAATTACTTAGATAGTCCATCAATAGTTCTTACTCTCAGAGCATTCAAATTCTAGGCAGAGACATGACATTAATGTGACACCCAACAGAAAAATTAATAAGTGGTCAAAAGAGCAAGCCAAGTAATATTGTGAGAAAGTTCCTGAGTAAGCTAATAAATGAATTTAATAAATAACAAATGCCAGTGAATAATGACTCCCAGTTTTGGAGATTGCAGAAGTATTTACAGGCAAGTATTAGTATAAGTGTTAGTGGGATTTATACTTTTCTTGGGAGGATAGAGCATTGAAACCAACTGACAGCTAGGAACCCAGTCTTGGAGCTGAAGGTTCAAGTGTGGTCCACAAACAATTCATCATTGCTGCAGGATAGAACAGCACACACAGAAGCAGCACAATCAGATTTATAGAGGGTCTTGTGGGAGACTGCGTTCTCCTCAGGACAACTAAGCTGTGGAGATCTGCTGAAGAGAGTGTTGCATTATAGGAAGGAAAGATCCCAAAGTCAGCGTGCAAAGGAGGTAAGTGTGGTTAATAAACTAAGGGAGAATGGATTGGATCATCCAAACCTTGTGTAGAAATGGGTAAAATAAAGGGGAAGTGAATATTACGCACATTCTTGAAATCAGAAAAGCAAATAGGGCCAAGAATATGTCTGCAATGCAAACCAACTAGGTTTTGAGTGAAAGAAGGCTGACTGCATACAACCTCATTCTGGGTTTCTTGGTAAGAACATGCCTTCCATTTTGCTAATAAGTGAAAAATCAGACCCACGCGAAGCAAGGAGAGGTTAGAGGTGGAGCTATTGGTGTTTTCAATATCAATATCAGCTCCACCATGATATTGCAAACAAGGAAGAAAACACTAGTACATTCATAATAAAAATGGTTAAGTCAAACTTCCCACCTGACAGTTTCTGGGTGTAAGTGGTGTTTCTTTCTCTGACTTTGGCTGATTGTCTTTAATCCACTGGTGGCTTGTCCATGTGGGCAAGCACCATCTAGTTCCTATCCTATGGACTTCACTACATTAAAGAATCCTCAGGCTATGGAAGAACAGGCTTCTCCTCTGGGAAAGCTGAGGGATCAAGAAGGCAGGATCTCAACACTGAGAGTAGCTTGTGTTTCTCACCCTTACTCAAGAAGCCTGGGTCTGTCTGGGCAGAGTACAAGAATTGCACAAAGCTAAAATTCAGTTTGCACCAGCTCGTTTGACCTTTACACCACAAGAAAATTTTTTGTTCTACATTTGAGAAAACAGAGCAAGACTGAACTTTTTTTTAAGTTGGTATTGAGACATCGTTTCTTGGTTGTCTTTAAACTCACAATCTTTCTGCCTCCTTTCTAAGCTGTGATCACAACCTTGTACCACTACATGAGGGTTAAGATTAAATACTGTTAACTCTTTCAAGTGCTTTGAGCAGAAGAAGCAATGCTGGCAGCTCCTTCTGAACTAATGTTTTCCTATCTGGTCCATTATTACTTTGTTCATGTGATACCCTTGCTGATTCTACTTTTTATATTTAATACACTTAGTTTTTGAACAAAAAGAACAATCATTTTTTTCTAGAAATAGAATGATATTTTTCAGGCCCCTAAGTAATATTTCATTTTGTTTGTTTGATCAATAGTTCATTTCTTATTTTTAATTAAATAAAGCATAACTCCTCTGGGACAATAGAAAATCTACATCGACGATAACAAATTTTATTGCGAGATATCCCTTAGAGGGATACAAAGTTATGAAATTGCTGTGTGAAAGATCGTGTTTCAGAACATTCTGGAAAACTGGTCAAAAGGTTTACATAATTTATATAACTACTAATAAAGAAAGAGGAAATGTAAGATCCAAATTATGCTTTAGTTTTGATTACTGTGCCTGAGCAGTCCAAGAAATAAAAATGCTTCTGATTTGTAAGCCCCTCACCCAAGGAAAGATGTTTCCTGAAATGTAGAGGCTGTTGCTTATGAGAGATAATGAAAAATGCACTTCTGTAAGTATAAATTTTTTGCAACCTGATTTTAATAAGGGTTCAACTTCTCCTATAGCCTACCACCCAGCAGAGGTAGTGGAAGAGAAAATTTATTACAATATGGGGCAATTGGACCTGTTTAGCAATAGTTCTTTGGGGGTGAGCTTGATCTTTGGCAGCAGTTCAGCAAACACCAAATATAACTTTCTAACAGCAGAGCAGTGTTCCAGGCAGGCAGACACCAGGCACGAACCAGCAGCTACAGTCCAGTTCTTTCAGCAAGCAGCCACCAGGCAGCTGTAATTCAATCCTGAAGAAACCACCAGGCTTGCCCACTGGCCTAAGGCAAGGTGGCAGAAGTGGCAAGCCGCCACAGGAATCTCACAAACCTGACAAGCAGTTAGTTCTTTGGTGAGTTTCTGTCAATGACAGCATTACCACAAATTGAGCTCAACAATGCTATGTAAGGTGAACCAATACATGTGGGTCTTTAGCGAAGATAGCGAGGCAGAGCAAACCAAACTAATGAACAGTGCTCATCTCTCACTGTCTGTGGGGTCATATTTATACTCCTCCATCAAGTGTCCTTTCATGTGTTTGGTATATCAACATATCCTTTCACCTGTGTCTGCTTCAGGAAAACAGTCTTTCATGTATTTGCTTTAGCAAGAGATTCTTTCATCTGTGTGCCCTAGCAAACATCATTTGACATAACTAACTTTCCAAAGAAACTGGAAGTTTTCACTTCCATCAATTCCATCAATTGACACTACATCAATCTTTAAAAGTACCTATAATCTTTTTACAATCTTTTCTTTTAAGTGAGTAAACTTAAAAGGGGGACAAAAGAGGAATGGGAGCATAGTGAGAAAATGGCAGATGAAAGCATCAAATCCTGTAGCTGTATGTCCAGTGTCTTGGACTATATTTTCCCAGGGCATAGATGACTCTACATGCCTAAAACACACATCTTTCTTCTGGTCTAGATCCATTGCCTGTATGAAGCATTCCTTGGTAGATATTTCATGACTCCGGATCTCCAACAGCTTGGAGTCTCCACTGCAACATAGACCCTACCACCACAGCTTTACACAATGGCCTCTCTGGACCTCCTGCCCTCTTCAGGATTTCATTCAGAAACTCCCCTGCCACTTGCTTCCTTCCCTCAGTGACCATCTGAAGCCGCAGAGGAGAACCCTCGAGCCTTTCATTCTTTTATCTCTCATGTCACTAAAGCCAGTGCCATGTGGATGGCACTGCCAAGTTCAGCTGTTCTCCTTCCACCATGTTAGCAGCAGCGTCTGTGTGTGGAAGCAATTGCCTTCCAGGAACAAGTGACCCCTTGGTCTCTTTCATTCTACAAGTAGGAAGTTTAGCTGGGAGGAGTCTTGCCCTGGGGAACCTTATTTTTTCTATGAAGAACAGCCTATTTCTTTGCCAAAATATCATAAAGTGGCCTTTAGCCCAGTTACTAATATTGTTGCCCTCCAAAGCCTCTTGTGCCAGGCCTCCACCTTCCACATTACTCTCAGCACAACTGCATTAGAGACTCACTGTCTTGATGTTTTTCTAGCATAGCTCCTTGTCAAGTTCTTAGTCCTCAAAGCCTGATGTAATGAATATTCTTAGGCTTGAGACAGCCTCCCCTCCTGGTTGTGGGCTCCATCTTATAGCAGACTACCTGAAGAGGACCCTGGGGGCCTACTGCTTATCTGTTACCCTTTGATGAGCTATAAATACCACCCATACAGGGTAGACTATCACAATTGATTCTGTACACAGTGGTGCATGACCTTCAGCAAGGGTCCATCCCACTAAAGGCTCCACAATTCCTCCTTTCAAACAGTGTCACCCACCAAGGACCAAGGATATCTCTGCTTATCAAGGACATTTCTTCTTTAAATCACCACAGCTAACATTCCTGACTAGCAGGAGTTTGAAGATTTTGGAAATAGATCTCACTGTGTAGCCAAAACTGACTGCAATTCCATGATGTCCCTGCCTTTATGTTTTACTAAATAAAATTTATTGTTTACAATCCCAACAATTGAGAGTTCAGCCAATCCCAGAGAACACAGGAAGAACATATCTCAACTCCCTTCAATTAATACAAAATAAATTGCATTAACTTTGCAATGCATAGAAATGTTTGATTAAATCATGTGTTTGCCTTGTAGGTTGTTATCACAATAAGACCACATGCTTATGAAATTCCTTTAAAATAATGTAGAAGTGAAGTTACTTAAGTTTCATGATGATTCTTATATCTTGCCACTAATTTAACTCAGACAATGAATTTAGAAAAGGGAATGAACAATGATCTCAAACCATCTGTATTGATTCAAAATGAAGAGATTGTTCTATGTTCTCATCAACTTATGTATTAGTTAACTTGTTCACAATTATGACCAAATACGCACCCCCTTTAGTTTTAGCACTTTATTGTGTAAAGAAGAAGAGTGAAATAAGAGAGAGAAGGCAGAGAATTAGAAGCCAGCCATGACCACATGGAGAGAGGAGGAAGGAAATGGGGAGAGAGGGGACGGACAAGGGCACAAGAGACAGAACAAGAGAGCAAGAGAGTAAGAGAGAAAAGAGTGAGACCAAATACTTAACAAACATCACTTAGGGAATTTATTTTGAGTTATAGAGCAACATGGGACACAGTTCCTCATGACAGATATGGCATCCATGAGTATTTCTGCAAGTGAACACATGTCACCCAGTCAGAAAGCAATGCATGGACAGGAAGTAGGGTCAGGCTATAAAAGTGTCAAGGTCCACCCAGTGACCCACTTTCTCAAGCAAGGCTTCAGTTTCTTTCTTTTTTTAAAAAAAATATTTATTTATTATATGTGAGTACACTGTAGCTGTCTCCAGACCCACCAGAAGAGGGTGTCAGATCTCATTACAGATGGTTGTAAGCCACCATGTGGTTTCTGGGATTTGAACTCAGGACCTTTGGAAGAGCAGTCAGTGCTCTTAACTGCTGATCCATCTCTCCAACCCCAAGGCTTCAGTTTCTAAAAAATACCACAACATTCAAAACCAGAACCATCGGGACGAGTGTTTGAACACATCCACCTAGGGAGAACATTTCACATTCAAACCATAAGCTACCTTGTACTATGAAAATAATTCGGTTGTTTAGTGTACAGTTCTAGCCATTCAGTTGCTAAAGCAAAAGTTCAATTTTATACTTCTCTTGATGTCATATCTCTGAAATTTATCACGATCACTTAATTATCTGCAGGAGTATCTGCCAAGTTATGCTCCAAAGGCAAGCTAGAAAATGCAGATACAAAAATAAAGCTTATGATTTTAGTGAAAACAGGTTGGTGGTGGGCAGAGAGATAACTGAGAAATAAGTAGGTGATCTATCTGTAAATTTCCTGTGCAGAGAAAGTTCTATAATCATAACTATTTATGCATTGACACCTTCCTTTATAAGAAGGCTGATAAGAGCTTTATAGAGTTTGACAAAAGCAGTAATTAACAGAGCATGGCTTTTTCAGTCTCCACAGATGTCTTATTACAGATGTCCTGATTTTAGGCAAACCTAAATATAGGTTCTATTTTTTTTCATATAGAGTGTTGAGTCTATTTAATAAATTTTAATTAGAACCTATATTTAGTACATTTAACTGTCAGAATTTTAAGACCTCAGGCCTGGGCCCATTTAGTCAAGAGTCATGTGTCTTGTTACTTATTAATTTCCCATTACCTAGTCATTAATGTAGATTCTACAACATAGATGCAGTGAAATAAAGGTCACACATACAGAAGAGTGTTTACCAATCTCTAGACTGCTCTTACAGTGGCAAAAACAGAACAGAAACGAAAAGAAAAGAAAACCTTCCTTGCTAAGTGTAGAATTCTATTTTGTACAAAGTCGTGTCTTTTAGAGTAGTACAAAGGTACGGTTGATGTGCTTTAATATTGTGACAAATGAAATGAAAGGAACACATATTTCTTCCATAATACCATGATTCAAAGGATAGGCAGGTTTTTAGGAAATCAGAATGATAGTTCCTAGTAAGGTGTGAATGTTTCTGTTCTGTTTTGTGACTCTCTGCAGTGTGAAGCCTCCCAATGCTTGTCAGATCGGTTCGGGGCCCTCAATCATCCTTAAAACATTTAGGGGAGTTCTGTCTTAAGAATCTCTGAACTTTTCAAACACTGTCAGCACCTTGGCAGGGAATAGGGACAGATGTGCCTTCTAAAGGTGATCTTAAGACAGACCAGGGATAGGGCCAAGAGATGTTCTGGTATCCAAAGAGCTTTGAAAATGTGGTAACTCAGATTTGCCAAAGCAAAGGGAAGAGGAAAGTTAGGTGGTAATAAGATATTTTGCAAGATTTAAAAGAACAGCCATTCCATATTCTGTAACAAACCTCAGAAGTAATAAATAAGGGAAGCTTCATTTCTGCCAGGTTAACCCCTACCCACAGTCAGAAAGGATTAAGACTGCAAGCTTTGCCAAAGGCAAAGATAAGAAAATGGACTTTTTCCAGGCTGTTGAAATAGAATACTGCTGTATCTTGCAGGACCCGCCTGGACTTTCATGGGGAGGCCAGACAAGTGAAAGTGAAATGATAGAGAGTCAGGATTCTGCAATGGGGCAAGTCTCTATTAGCTGAAGGGGAAATGTCTCTGTATGTATAACTAAAGTCATAACCTCAAGCAATCAATCATGAGACAAAGGATGGGAGTATGGGAAAGATACTCATGGAGACTGTATATCCTCTTGGACTTGTCACAGGTACACCTGGAAGAAAACATTAAGACTGTTGGAATTCATGGGCAGAGTGGACAGCCAGTCTTAAGTCTTAAGGCCAGAGAAGTTATTTCCCATTCACTGTTTCATGAACACAAAATATCTATATGATTTCTTAACTGTGATGGTTTCTGACTGTACAAGGCTCAAGTAAAGTTAATGTTGATAATGAACCTAGTTACTTCCTAGTGTACCCATACTCAACTCCTTGATTTTGAAGAGCAGAACCAATTTCCATTTGTCACATTCTACCTTGTCTAGTCGTTAACGGAAAAAAATGTCAGCCTCAACCATACAACCCAGATGCCCAGTGTTGCTCACCATTTGTTAAAGCTGACATAGCTGCGGGAGTTTGAATATCCTCCAAAGGCTCGAGTCTGTGATCACTCGATCTTCAGTGGCTGGTTATGTTTGGGGAGTTGGTGCAGCTTTGCTAGAGGAAGCACATGACAGGGGTAGTCTACAGAGTCACCCCACTTCCAATTCACTCTCTTTTCTTGACATGCAGTTACTGCTGTAATCTTTCAGTACCGTGCAGACTTGACTCCACCATTACTAACTCTCCCTCTGGTACTATAAGCCCAAATAAACTCTTGCATAGGTCATGGTGTTTTATCACAGCAATCCAAATGTAAGTAATCACTTATGTTAAAGCACCACTACAGCACCTCTGACATTCCCAGGAACCAGAAGAGGTACGTAACAGCTAATTCAGCCAAAGGTGCCAGTTTATTTTTAACTGACAAGATCTTGAAGGTTCCTCTACCTCCATCTTTACCCAGACAAGTGGCTTTCAGTAACTGGATGCTAATAAGTTATATACTTGCCTATGTCTAAATACCTACTTTCTTTAGACCATCTCTGATTATAAAACACACTGTGAGCAAGTAAAAGGTTAGATTCTGTGTGTTAGAAAAACACAATGAGCAGCAGAATGGGTTTCTAAAAGTAGGAGACCTTCCAGGAACACTGGTGCCATCTTGAGGTGGGTAAGAATAGGAAAAATCTCAAGGACCGCAGACAATTATGGTTTGGTTTTTTATCTCCTTTTATGTCCCACCACACATTCCCTTTTGAATTCATAACTTTTTTCTTTCACTATTATTGTTACATATGTTAATAGTTAATAAGTTCATAAAATGTTACAATGAAATGTAAGATATTAATATTTACATATATATAAACTGACTCCATTTAATGTTGCTTCTATTTCTGTCTATATTTTAGGAAGCTCATCCCAGGGCAGGCAGATTCTCCCTTTCTAAGTAGTCATTAATTGTCTATAGCTCTCCATCTAGGGGTGGAACCCCGTTAGATTTCTTCCAATTATGCTGGCTTGTCAACTGGTATATGTCATAGTTTGGGTCTTATTTAGTCAGTCACATGATTGAGATTTCACAGGTATGAATCCCATGTCATATCTAGAAGACACAATCTCACAGCTGATTTACTGTTTCTCTAGGTGTTTTGATCTTTCTGTCCCCAATAACACAGTTTTTCCTGAGCTACCAGTATAAGGCTGTATTGTATACTTAGGAGTTGGGGCTGGGCAGCTCATGATCAGTTGTTTTCTGTACTTTGATCAGTTGTGATTTTTCTGTAATATTATCTGCTGCAAAGAGAAAGTTCTTGGGTGTGATGTGAGAGCTACACCTCTGTGTGTGTGTAAGGTTAAATATTGAGAATACAGTTAGGAATTACACTAGTTTAGAAAAGTGGCAGCAGTAGATTCTCCTCTAAGATCCATTACCTTACTAGATACAAAATGTTGGCTAGATTTACAGTGCCCAGCCTGATTTCCCTCCTGTTGAGTGGGCTTTGATTCAAATTAGACAACTATTGTTTACCATCAAGCTATATGGTTTGAATAAGTATGGCCCCCAGAGATTCATGTGCTTGAATAATTGGCCATAGGAAGTGGCACTATTAGGAGGTGTGGCCATGTTGGAGTAGCTGTGCCCTTTTGGAAGAAGTATGCCACTGTGAGGGCAGGCTTTGAGGTATCTTATGCTAAAGCTATGCCCAGTGTGGCACACAGTCTCCTTCTGTTACCATTGGATCAGGATGTAGAACTCACAACTCCTCCAGCACCATGTTTGCCTGTATAATGCCATGCTTTCCTCCATGGTGATAATGGATTGAACCTCTGAAACTGTAAGTCAGACCCAATTAAATGTTTTCTTTTATAAGGGTTGCTGTGGTCTCTTCCCAGCAATGAAACCATAACTAAGACAACTACTATGGCATTTTTAGGGATATGGTCCCATGCTGGCCACTGTTGTTCACCGGAGTCACAGCTAGATGGGATTATAAATTGCTTCTCTTTATAGGCAGCTTGCATAGCACCTTTCAATACTATGAAGCTAATGTTAACCTTGGCAACTCTCAACAATAGACCCAGTCCAGTCCTTTCCAGTAGGACAACGCCCAGCTCCTCCCCATGCATGACTAATTTTGGTCAAGTACTTCCTTGTAGAGAGATAAGCAAGGCTATCTTAAACCAGACCTGTCCTTGGCAGAAGGACATTTAATACAAATAATTCAAGTCTGTTCTTAAAACCACCTGTCAGAACAAAGTCCTATTTACCATCACATGTGTATGTATTATGGGGATTATGTTGATTTAAAAGCATGGAATGTATAATGCACATACGTACATACACACACACACACACTCAGAGAGAGAGAGAGAGAGAGAGAGAGAGACAGAGACAGAGAGACAGAGACAGAGACAGAGACAGAGAGACAGAAACAGAACCTCCAAAATTCTATAACAATCCAACTGACAATCATGGACAGGATCCACCCAGCTCCTGTCTCTGGGGATTAGTTCCTCTCCATCTAAACGCATAAGAGACAACCCTGAAAAAGAACTAGGGGCCCTAAAGTCATATTGCTCAAACCTACTTTCTGCTTATAATGTATTTTCCTTTTTCTGTTTTGTCTTTTCTAAATAAAAACTGTTGCTATTGTAAGACCCCAAAAACCGAGGGTGCCCCAGCACCCCACACTCCGGAAGGCGATACCCAAATCACTCGAGAGAAACAGTCTCGATGCAATAGCATGAGGATTTCTTTATTCCAGAATTCTGGGTTCTATAGCTGTGCACCACGCAGGGTCAGAGGACTATAGACCCCAAGTGCCGAATTGAGACAGCTTTTATAAGTTTACGACAAAGCCCTCAAATCACAAACCAATCATTTCTTAGCATGGAGAGCCCGCGAAATGGGAGCCAATTGATTTGTACCACTCCATAGTTTTTAGGCCAATCAGTTTAAATTATCGGAGCCCGTGCTCAGTGGACCAATTAGTTTCCTATAATGTCTACAGCTGCGTGAACTCCTGCTTAGGGGTAATGGTGTAAGTTTACAGAATAAGCTTAGCCTATTTCCAGTTACCCTATGGGGCCAGGATTCAAGGCCTTTCTGCTAGGTCTAAACAAAGGGTGGGCTCTGGAATGTGACCTTTTACCTGGTTTCTAACAAAGCGAGATAGCATTTTAAACTACTGATTTCTTGGGGTCATTAGAGTTAGGCTGTATTATTTTCTATCCTTTCAGCTATAATATAAAGTATGTGGACTTTCTCAGTTTTTCCAGGGTTTCTCTGTGTAGACCTGGCTATCCTGGAACTCACTCTGTAGATCAGGCTGGCCTTGAATTCAGAAAGCTACCTACCTCTGCCTCCCAAGTGCTGGGATTAAAGGCATGTGCCACCATTGCCCAGCTCTTTCTCAGTTTTTTAATAAAGCCACCAAGAACCTGCAAGTCAACTGATCATAAGCCCCCCTCAGTAACATAGTTAGCAAGCCAGCCAGGAGGTATGCCTCCCAAAGAAGAGATCATACCCTGTCCCTTTAGCTGCATCTTTTGCTCTCTCTTTTCTCATTAGTCATCTGTATCTGGAATATGTTGGACAGTTTAAAACAACTGTGATACCTGCCACCTAAAGACTCTACTGGCTGGATAACGACGTCATAAAATAATCCAAGAGACAAATTCATGCATGTGTTATAAGCATGTATACTACCAAAAAGTTTTAAAAAGAAGGAGTAGATTTCATTTTAAAATGAATTTTAAAAGATTTTCATTTTAAAAGAACATTTTATAAAGAATGTTCTTTTCCTCCTGGAGTAGAACATAGGTTATGGGAGAAGGAGATTTTTATTTTCCTTCTGAATATCCCTACTCTCTGTGGCAAATGATAATAAGCCTAATAGTCTGATCTCATTTGTAAATTGAGTTCCAAAGTTGAGGAACATTGTCCTTGCTGCAGACTGGGCATCATCAATTCTAAGGACCAGAGGAAAAAGATTCTCACTTAACCAGCATAAAACTTATGAACCACCATCTAAAATGCCCTTCCTTTGCTAAAGATTCCCATGGAACAGGAATAGTTGTCTAAATCTTTTAGGTAGGCATATGGATTTTCCGATTTTCTCAATGCACTTTTCTATATTAACATTCAGCCTCTATCTACCAGACAGTCACTCAGCATATTTACCACTATACATCTATTTGCTGTTGAAATAACAGATACCAGATTCTAAAATCAGAAGTTTGTTAGTAACCCTTATATACACTCAGGACTTTTCCTCCTGGAGTAGAACATAAGTTATGAGAAGAATATTTTCAAAAAAGTGCCAGTGCCTAACAAAGGCTAGAGATGTATAGTACCCTTAGGAGGACTCCCCTAAAATCTTCAATGCCTCTGTGTGAGGAAATAAGATGTATGATATTCCGGTCTCCTCATTATAGGTCTCTTGGGAAACTCTCCCTCTGCTCCAGCAGGATGAACTCTAGATGTATCCTCAACCACTGATGGAAGTTAGGTCCAAACAATCTTAGAAAAGATGTCTCAGGTTTTACTGAATATAGGTTGAACTCATTACAGACTTGGAAACAGAGTGAAATGGCATCAAAACAGCAATATCAACTATAATACTGTTCTGCAATCATATCTTTTTGGAGAAAGCAAGAGAAGTGACGAAGTTTCATGGCTCCTAGTTTTTAAGTTTTTATTATATACACTTATTTAGTTGGTGTGTGTGTGTGTGTGTGTGTGTGTGTGTGTGTGTGTAGTTAAGTAGGCAGGTAGGTAGATAGTTCAAAGGACAGCTTTTGGAAGTTAGTTATCTTCTTTAACTTTGTGTGTGCCTTGTATCAATTGTCAGGGCTGGCATCAACTGAGTTTACCCACAGGTCCCCTTCATGGTTTTCTATCAGGACCACTCTGTGTGTGAAGGGAGCATAGAATTAAAGTAAATGCTTGGATAGTTACTTTTCTGCTGCTGTGATAAAATACCATGATCAGAAAGAAGAAAACTATATGAGAAAGTATTTACATTGAATTAGAGCTCCAGAGAGATGAGTCCACCAAGGCAGAAATAGCACAAGGCTATGCAATCTCAAAGCTCATCCCCTATGATCTACTTTCTCCAGTAAATCTCCATGTCCTAAAAGTTCCATAATATCCTCAAACAATGTTATCATCTTGAAGCCATGTGCTCAAATACAAGAGACTCTGCTCTGGGGGACATTTCTTATTTAAATGGCAGCAGGAAGGCAGACTGTACTTTGATATTTTGCATTGTCAAGTGTCATTTCAAGAAGTTGTTTGTTAACGTATGTATCCAACCTCTGAGGCTCTGTAAGGGCTAGAGACTTGATGGCAAAAGTGAGGGAGAACCTTATAATTTAGATAGCCTTTTACAAAACTGTTACTTCTGGTGGAGACTAAGAATCCCCACCTCCACTCCCCCAGAATGAACTTCACTAAAATAACCTCAGGCTTAGCACACTGATTAGCCTGAAAGGGCTAAAACAACCACTCCCACTATGATCTTATTGGAGGCTGGTGAGAGGACTCAGCAGGTCAAGATGCTCACTGTTAATCCTCACATGATGGATGGAGGGAAAGAAAGCAACTCCTTTGTCTCCATAAACATGCTGTAACACAAGTACGTGCATGCACATATGCATGATCATGCACACACACTCACACACACACACACACACACACAGTGAATTTCATGTTTTTTAAAATAAAAGTTCTCACTTAGAAATATCTTCCATTATCCCAATAAGAAATAAAATACCATCAGGCAGGAGGAAGGAAAAGGATTACAACCCATAATAAACTAATTCTTGAAGCTTGGATTCTTAAAACTCTGTCAATTGCTTCGTAATAACTTCTTTTCTCCCAGTCATGAAGCTAACTAAAGAATACCAGCTGCTCTAAGATCTGAAGCTGATAAAATCATAATCTATACACCCTTAGTCAGGAGCTACCTGTATGCTTCTTGCCAGTTCTAAGCTGAAACCCACTCTCAGTGCTAGTTCCAAGAGATACATTTTTCTCTTTCCCACTATACCTAGACTCTTAATTTCTATTTGCTTTTTAATGGAAGTAACTTACTACTATATATATTAACCTCCTATTATTCTACTAAATGAACACAGCAATATAGTAGTAAGAAACAATATATTTGGATATTACATTTTCAAGGGTTTCAGGATAGCCTATGCCTGTTTGCCAGCACATTAGAAAAGTTATCTTAAAGACCAAAAAGGGGAACTATCCAATCCTGTTATGATCTCCTGATATGTAGTCCCATTTGGGGAGTTTCTAATAAGAACACTATTAACAATTTAAATTTCTTTGCAGAAATAAGACTTAAACTATAATGGAAAAGACAGGAGACTATCTTCAAAGAGTAATATGATCGGTTCATATCTATATCCCAGTAACTAAGCAACCTCCCCACCCCCAAGCACATTCCTGTTGTTTGTAGCTTGACTGTTCCTAGCAAGCAATCAAGAACTGTGATCCTTCCTGGAAATAACAGGCTATTACCAATTTAGGATTTCCTATTTTGGACCCAGAGATAAACTCCTCCAAGACAACTAAAAAGCCAGAAATTGACCCACTAGAACAGAGTTCAGAGATATATAGATGGTCTTCAAACCATCAAACAAGCTTTGTGTTAGACCATTCCCCTGACAATATCTGATCTAAATAAGCCATTCACTTTGTGGCGGAGAAATCCTTGAGGTTCTAACCCACTACATAGGCCCTCACACACACCCAGAGTCCATTTTTCACAAAAGGCTAAAGGGACAGGCTATTGCTAAAGTCTTTTTCTTTACAACAATAAGGCCCTATTGCTGAGTTTACGTCTTTTTATGTCATTCATCACAAGGAAGTCAAGCTGGTGCCTAACTAGAAGCTTTGCACCTACTGACTAGCATTCATGATACTAGGAACTACTCTGCACACTACCAGAGAAGGAATGTCATCTTCAATATATCCCAGCTATATATCCTGTGACCTGCAACAATGATCTGGCATCAAGACACACTGGAACAATAGCAGCATAACCAACCACATCTTATCAATTGGATTTAGTGCCCACTCCATAAAACTCCCATACTTGACCCTACAAGAGTGATCAAGAACCAGAGACCAGACAGGTCATGAGCTTAGGGGGAAACCTCCTATTATTCTACTAAATGAACACAGCAATAAAGTGACTCCTAATGACATCCCTCTGAATGCACAGATTAGAGCCTCACTCAGCCCGTATCAGAGAAGCTTCTTCTTGAAATAGATGGGGAGTAACCCAAAGACCAACCACTGGAAAATGTGCAGAGTATATGAGATTTTGAAGCACTCAGTCCTAAGTGGAATATTTTCATCAAAGCCCTCCCCTCAAGGCTTAGCGATCCACATGGAAGAGGAAATAGAAAGATTGTAAAACCCAGATGTGACAGATGACTCCAAAGAAACTGTCTTCCACACACAATAGGAATTGTTCAGATATGAACTCACAGAAACTGTGGAAGCACACAGAAAACCTGCATAGGATCAAGCCAGAATGGCTCCCAGCATTGAAAGGGGAAGTGGACATGAGGTCATCTGCACTTGATAGCTACTGGCAAAGGAAAATCATCAATTTTCTCCAGTGGAGTGTCACTAGGTATATCTGCCACACACTCCAGGGAAGGAAGGCCCCATGCCAAGAAATAATGGCCAACACAAAAGGAAGTCAGTGGTATTTTTTTTGTGAACTTTTTGTTTCATTTTGCTTTGTCTTTGTGTGTGTGTGTGTGTGTGTGTGTGTATGCATGCATGTGTGTGTGTGCGTGTGTGTGTGTGTGTGTGTGTTTGTTTGTTACTGGTCTTATATTTGTTTTTATTTTTGTAAAACTTTTGTGTGGTTTTGTAGGATTTTATGCTTTTTCTTTTTGTTTTTGTGTTTATTTATTGTGTGAGTATGTGTATGTGTATATATATTTTTTTCTTGTGACTATATGAGAAAGAACATAAAGCTTTGTAGGTAGGGAGATGGAGAGAATACAGGAATCCAGTGGGAGTTTGGGGATGGGAAAATGTGATCAAAATATATTATATGAAAAAAATTAATTAAAAAAACAAATGCTAAAATCCTACGTGCAACTACCAAGAGATGGCCCAACTGTTTCAGTGTGTCAGAAACTACTTTTTTAGTAATAGAGGCTACTAAGATAACTTTAGAGACACCATTGGAGGTTCAATTCCCACATGTTTAGGTCAAGCAATTACAGAAATAAAACAGTTCTGGATGGCAGAGGAATGGATAACTTGATACCAGGTTACTCCCCTGGACGAGCGTTGGGTTGCCACAAGAAGTTATGATGCTTTAATCTTATCTTCCTTGTGCCCTTGGATCAGGGAGCAGAGCCTTCTGTGAATGGGTTATAGGCTATTTTCCCAGTTATGCTATCAGTGCTGACATGATCGACCAATCCCTAACCATCTGAAGGGAGAATGGCATGCTGATGGCAGGATGTACCTCTTGAGAAGGTGACTTCACAGGCACTATCACTTGAGACATCTGTCAAAGGACCAGAATAATCCCCCTGACCAGAGTATTTACCCTAGGGAAAAGAAAAAAGATTAGCATATAATACATATGTGCATATATATTATACATACATATTCTCTAAATATACCTTCAAGGTATCACACATCCAAACAAACAAAGAAAAAGGAACTGATGAGCATTTCTCCAGGAAACACCTGGAGCAAAGAGATGCTACAGGTGCTAGAGGTTGCTAATCTCCCAGAGAAGATGGTAGCAATATGTTTTAAACATCCATCCACAAAAGGACCGCAGTTCAATCTGTAAGTTAAAAACAAGCTGAAAGTTGTAGCACAGAGACTCTCTTTGGTTCTATTCCTCTTCTCTTTCAGTGCGGGACTAGAAGAACCAAAGGATAAGCCACAGAAGAAACTGTAAAGAAAGGGAGACACAAAGGACAGTGGTGGCTAAGGCGGGAAGCCCAGGTTTGCTAAAATTAATAGAAAGGAAAGCAGTCCATACCCCACATGAGAATTTTGCATGAGTCATAATGTCACCAAGACTATGGCTTCTTGGCTTTTGACAACCACCAAACAGGAGTGTCAGGCGTGCCTCCTTTCTGAGGTTAGCAATTGAAGCAGACAATAGGATTTTTGGTTAATCCATTCAAAGAAGGGATATTTACTGAGAAGATGACCTGCAAATAATTTATACCTATATGCTTCCCTGCCAAGGATGCATAAATTCTTAATGTTTGTGCACACCTCCACAGGATAGATTAAAGCCTTTCTAGTTTATTCATAGAAGTCAGTCGAGGTAGTTAAAGTACTCCTAATATAAATTATTCCCTGATGTGGTGAAAATGAACCATCTCTTACCTTTCATGTTACTCAAGGGATTGTGAATGTCATTGGCATAGATATTATCTACACTATGCCTGGAGATCTCAGTCCTCAGGAAAGATAGAAAGGATCAATCGACTTTAAAGAGTACATGGATAAACTGGCCTAGGAAACCGTAGGAAAGTGGCTCTTCCTGTTACTGGGGACTTGAGTGAAGAGTAGTCATCTAAGGTTACAACCAAGTTTGTTCTGTGAAACAAAGAATTATACATCTTGGCAGATCAAGAGGGCCAGAGATGTGAGAAAGCAGCCATGACCCAAAAGTGACAGATATTCTGGGGGCTGCCACCAGAATGAAAGTAATAGTTACAGATTGCCACAGAAATGGAGAAGCACCAGCCACAAAGATAAAAGCATAATGTTAATTTAAAACACCCTGCAGATTTTATTAGGACAGATAAATAGCTTTCATCAATGGGATGAAATGAGCTCTAAAGTGAGTCAGCCTAGGGACTCTGAGCTTAGATAATTGATTAGCTCTTGTGGTGGTTTGAATATTCTTGTCCCAGAGAGCTGCACTATTTGTAGGTGTGGCCTTGTTGGAGGAAATGTGTCACTATGGGCATGGGCTTGAAGACCCTCATCCTAGCTGCCTGGAAACCAGTCTTTTCCTAGAGGTCTTCAGAGGAAAAGGTAGAACTCTCATCTCCACCTGCAGCATGGCTGTCAGGACACTGCCGTGCTCCCACCTTCATAATGGACTGAACCTCTGATCCTGTTAAGCCAGCCCCAGTTCATCGTTGTCTTTATAAGAGTTGCCTTGGTCATGGTGTCTGTTCACAGCAGTAAAACCCTAACTAAGACAATTAGCTACTCATCTACTAAGATCTTTTATTGACTTTGGTAAGATCCAACAAGCCATCCAGGAATACACCTGGCTCCAGATCTTAACTTACTATCTTTGAAGGCCAAATCGGGAGAACAGATCTTGATAATAACCTGGAAAGGGGGGGATGGGGCTGGAGAAATGACTCAGTGGTTAACAACACTTGCTGCTCTTGTACAGGATTCAAGTTTTGTTCTCAGGACCTACATGGTGGCTCACAAATACCAGGTATATCCGTGGTATGTATACATACAAGCAGGCAAACACTCACACATATAAAGTAAAATATGAAATAAACTTTTAAAAAACTAGAAGGAAAGCTCCCCAGTGAAAACTTAACACCTAAGTAGAAGGATATTACACTGTTATGTTCTGTCGTTTGACACTGTTCTTGGGGATGCATGAACAAATATCTGTTCACCCAGATACAGAACAAACAATAAACCAGACTAATGGTAGCAGCCAGTCAAATTTGGTGAACCAGTGAGTTTATTGGAGTTAATTATAAGAGCGTGGCTAAGAGGTTTGTTGGAGGAACATGGTAGATGCAAAGGCAGCTATATCAACAAATCCCATCCTAGCAAGGATGAGGGCACAGGGAAACTGGAATCCCAAAGCTCTCTGTGCAATATGAAGTTAGGTGAAAATATAGGTTTGAAGTCCTCTTTTCCTCAGCAAGTCTTACTATTTATATAACCATGGGGAGAAGGAGATCTTTCAAATCTGGAAAGTCCTGATATAAGTTGGTAGTTTAGTTTCTGAATCTGAATGAGTCTTCTTCAGAATGGAGTGTTTCAATGCAGTGGGAATTGCTGTATAACAGCTGGCCACTCCACCACAGACTTAACAGTTACAAGGATGAATAGATGTATGTGCATCTCTTGGTCAAGCCTGCCATTCTAGGGGCTCCTATGTCTGAAAAGTCCAATATAAAAAAAAATGTACTATGAAGCAATGGAAAGTCCAAAATTCCTCTTCTGAATATATGCAGCCAAGCAGATAAGTAATGATTGATCAGATGCTTAAAGACAGATACTATTCTGATTCTAGGTCATAGTTTTCTGGGAATAATCCTTCTTATATTGGAAAAGAGCAAGATTACTTCCTTGGGTGAAATCATTCTTATACATGCAAGAGCTAACGTTAGCTGAACTTTTGTCCTGCTTTTCAACATTATAAATCCTTTATAAAAATCTTTCCTTTGACTCTTTTTATTACTTTACACATTATTTCTGATCTCTCTCAAGTTCCAACCCCCTAAAACCACAGCTTTTGACCTAATCAATCAAATTTTTTTCCCTTTTAAATCTCACCCATCTTTGCTGTCTGTGTGTTGACACTTGAGACTGAAGTTATCTACAACCACTACCAGATAAGGAGTGGTCTTCAGGAGACACCTACTTAAAAGCAAGCATGCTAGACTTACAGGAATCTAGCATGGCTGTCCTCTGAGAGGCTCCACCCAGCAGCTGACTCGTGGATCATGGGGATTTTTATGGAAAAACAGGAGAAAGGATTATGGCTTCTAAGGAGACAGGAACTCCACAGGAACACCAACAGAGTCAATTAACTTGAACCCTTGGGTATCTCAGAGACTGAACCATCAATCAAAGAACATACACAGGCTAGACATAGACCTCCCCAAAAATATGTAGCAGATATGCAGCTTGGTCTTCAACTGCATATCTGCAACTGGAGCTGGGGCTATCCCAAAAGCTCTTGCATGACTGTGGGATATGTTCTTCTAGCTGTGTTGCTTTGTCTGTCCTCAATGGGAGAGGATGTGCCTAGCCACAGAGACTTGCTGTGCAAGGGTGGGGGAATACCCAAGGGGGCCCCACTTGCTCAGAGAATGAAAGAGGGATTGGGGGAAGGTTTGTGGTAGGGGGTGATAAGGAGGGGGGTTAGTAAGCTGGATGTCAAGTAAATGAGTAAAAAAAAAACACAAAACACAAAAAATAAATATAAATTTTAAAAAAGCAAGCATGTAGGAGCAGTCTTTCCAGTCCTCTTCTGGATGAATAACTATTGGTTCTGTAATAACATTTCAGTGTATACATAAAGAATGGGGCACTATAGCTGGGCGGTGGTGGCGCACACCTTTAATCCCAGCACTTGGAAGGGGGAAGCAGGTGGATTTCTGAGTCCGAGGCCAGCCTGGTCTACAGAGTGAGTTTCAGGACAGCCAGGGCTACACAGAGAAACCCTGACTCGAAACAACAACAACAACAACAACAAATGGAGCACTAGCCCATGAATGAAAAACTTATGCTTATTTTTTGCCCACAGAGTTTTCTGTGGAAAAGTACAAAGCTACCTATTTATTAAGGTGTGACTAACCTTAAAGATATCCATAACAATCCTAATCAAAACTACCATTATTCTCTGTTGCCTTTCATAGCTACCTTCTCTAACTAATCTTATGAATGATCTAGTTTACTCTTGCTGGAGAAAACCCAGGTGAACTCAAGTCCCTTACAGAAACCCACTAAGGAAAGTTTCTTTCTCCTTACTAGCTACAGTTTTACCTCCTCTTAGCTCCTATGGGATCCACAAAATCCTAATAGAGACATTTTGTATTTACAAAGACCAAGTAACAAACCCAGCCAACAGACTAAAAGATTCATCCCATTGAGAGAGAGTGATTTAGATGTTCAGAGATAAACTCTACAAGGTAAAGCGTGGGATTATAAACGTGTCATCTACTCAGACCCAGACATGAGATCTTATCAGAATGCATGACTTTACACAGACCTCAGGTTTTCTTATCTGCAAGTAAAACTAGCAGATTCTCAAGGACCATGTTGGATTTGTGGCTGAAAGGCCTGTCTAATAGTACCTACTTTCTGGAGGTCTTTTGCATATGTGATACTATACTTCTATACTGTCAGGGAAAAGGCCTCATTGCTTTTCCTATATATAGCAATGTCTGCTGTTGTAATTAAACATCTTCTTTGATGTGCCACTTGGTAGAGAATTGAGTAGATTATTTGGATCTGGTGGTCTTGCCTGGGAGCAAGCTCACCGTAAATCCAACAACAGTTACCAACAGCAACAGCTAAGGCTCTTAGGGAAACAACACAGGGCCTTGCCCAACTCTGAGATAAATTATGTCATTTCAATTGAGCTGGCCAAATCAATTCTATTGCAGAATGGTCCTTCAAAACACAGGAGCCTTAAAAATGTATAATGATGCAAAGGAGAGCCTAGATGTAATTTAAAGAAAAATGTTGTTTCCATGCTGTAATGGGAATAGTCCAACACAATGTCCAAAATATCCTAAAGGAGCTAATAGGACAAAATGCCTTTTGCAACTCCTTTTGGTCTCTACTAGAAGAAAACATGGAACTTAGTAATTTTTTTCTCCATTTATACATGTTCTTTTCTCTGTTTTTCTTGATTTTATCTTCTTTTATCTGAAAACCACATAACCTTCTTTTTTTTTTTTTTCCAGGACTCAGCAACTCCAAATGGATTTGCCTTTTAAAGCTTCAGGTCAATTACACAAAAATACCCAGAGGTCTGGAGGACTCAAGTGGATCAACCAAACCAATCAGCTGCTTGATCAACATCCCCACTCCTGCACCCTCTGCCACACACACACACACACACACACACACACACACACACACACACACACCTCCTGGCAAGGGAATTTCAAAGGCACCTATCTGCCAGTATAATTTTTGAAAAGCTACTTGCATGTAAGAAGTCCAACTTAAGTCAGCATTTTGCATAAGGACAGAGAGGGCAGGCCTGTCCTTGAAACAACCTGTTAGGTACAATGGGGCACGTGTTCACTTAAAATTATGCAACTTTGCAGAGAAATATTTCTTGTTTTTATCTTTTCTATTTTTATGACTTATCACAAATGTCACATAATCTGTAAGCCTAGATGAAGAAACTGAACCTAACCAGTACCTTGGAAGCCTTTTCTATGACCACCCCAGGAGTGGCCACTATCTAAAATGAAGGCCATGGTAAACTGTATTTGTTTTTAGTTTCACCCATTGGTTATGAGTCTTTCCCTAACATTATACTTGTGAGCTCAATTCCACAGTTGTCTAAGTTGAAGCTCAGCTGCTTTTTATTACTTTTCTCTGCTGGGTGAAATGCCACTTAAACATTATGTACTGTATTAAAGGAACAAAATTGCAACAATTTTGTTTAAGGATCTTAGCTGGACTTCTTTTCAATTCTAGAGCCAGAAAAGATTTCATTTTGTAAAATATGATGAGTGTTCCAATGGGTCAAGCAGAGGAGGATGTCTTAACAAGAAAACCCTGAATAAACTCTCTAGCTTCACATTAAAAATGAGTCATTTTTGAGGCTGCACAGTTGACAGGTGCATTGTTAATTCCTGCTTGCTTTGTTGTAATAAATTCACTCTTCGTGGTGTGGGCTTTGATCACAGTTGCCTAGATTAATTTTCAAGGCTCTGGAGGATGGTTTTTCTGAAGAAATGTTCCTCTTGAGTTTGCCTATAGATGTCTAATAGGCAGATAGGAATAAGATGAAAAGCTTTTACATCTGTTTTCATGCTATTTCTGCCTCTGAACTGGCTAGGTTTTTTTGTCAACCTGACATAGGATAGAGTCACCTGGGAAAAGGGAACAACAATTGATTAAATGACTCCATACCATAAGATTGTCTTATAAGTAAGTAGTGCACTTTATTGAGTAATGACTAATGGTTGTTATTGGAGGGCCCACCATTATGGAAGGTGCTACCCCTAAGCAGGTGGTGCTGGATAGTGTAAGGCAGCAGGCTGAGCAAGTCAGAACAAGCCAGTAAGCACCATGTCTCCATGGTTAATATTTCAGTTCCTGCCTCGTAGTTCCTGATCTGCCTTGAGTTCCTGCCTTCAATGATAGATTATGATCAAGGTGTAAGACAAATAAATCCTTTCCCTTCTAAGTCACTGTTGGTCATGGTGTCTTATTACAGCAATAGAAACCCTAACTAATGCAGCCTTCTTTGCTATATTAACCTTTTGGCTAAAGACACATGACACCCACGCTGAGCAGAAACACCAGACTTTAAAAGGAGCAACAGTAGGGACTGGTAAGAGGGCTTAGCAGTTAAAGGCACTCGCTGCCAAGCCTGACAACCTGAGTTTTCCTGGATCCCACATTGTGAAAGGTGAGGATTAATTTTCTACACATTGTCCTCTGACTTCCATAAAAATATGGCAGCCAAAAGGAAGCAACTGCAGAGTGGTATTGTAGAGCTCTCATGGACAGCTAGAGTTATAGGTTCTAGGTGATTTTATCAAAGAATGGAGAAAACAAGAACAAACAGCTGATAGTGAACAAGTTTATCTAGAAGAGACAGAAACGGAAAGGTGGATACACTGTGAAGGAGAATAGTGCTCGGCAGGATGCCTCCAGAGTTCCTTTCCTTTTGGAGCTTCTTTGAGTTTAGACGGGGGAGATGCTGACACCTTTGAAAAACACTTGGGCTGTTATAACTCTGAGGAATCTGCATGCATGCAAGCCATTTGTCCCATAATTTTAAGTGTACACGTGCCCCATTGTACCTAACAGGTTGTTTCAAGGACAGGCTTACCCTCTCTGCCCTTGTGCAAAATGCTGGTTTAAGCTGGACTTCTTACAAGCAAGTAGCTTTTCAAAAATTATTCTGGTAGATAGGTGCCTTTGAAATTCTCTTGCCAGGAGGTGTGTGTGTGTGTGTGTGTGTGTGTGTGTGTGTGTTTATGTGTGTGTGTCAGGAGGGTGCAGGGGTGGGGATGCTGAGCTGATCAGGCAGCTGATTGATTTGGTTGATCCACTTGAGTCCTTCAGAGTCAGCACAGACTACACAGCATTAGATATAAAGCTCCCAAGACCACCTCTCACTTAAGTTCAGGTTGACTCCTGCACGTCTGAACCAACTGAACCTATAGTTCCCCCAATCCCTTCTTCGGAGTCTCTGTTGTTAAAATGGTGCTCATGGCGCAGGAAACATATGCTTCTTAATTTATTTTGAACAATATTCCTAATGATCTATAGAAGCAGGTAGGTGAAGAGACACACAGAGCAAAGTGCAGGACGAGTATGGAGTTTCCATTCCCTTCTGGGCATACCAACTCCCAGGATAACCACGCATTTCCCAACTCAGACACCCCATCATTTAGGATTTTTATGAGGTTTCAGCTATATTGGAAAGATTGGTTAAACCATCAGGAACACCCTGGAGGTCTCAAAGTGCAGCTGAAAGTTGTACCTAATCACAAGGTAGGTTCCTCGGGCACGCCCACCCCCCCAACCCCAACCATCTAGGGGCTTCTAACCATCAGTCATCTCTGGAGTAGGCAAACAGAAATGTTTCCTTATTCCAAAGATTTCAAAGGACTTAGAAACTCTTGTATTAGGAATCTGGGAATAAAACCAAATCCTATAACAAAAGATTCTCTTTTCAGCCTCCTCCTGCCCCCAGCCCTTTCACTAGGAAATGACAAAAGCTTTAGAAGCCAATTCTTGAATGTCAGGCAGTGACCGAATATGTATTTCTTACAATGTCAGTCATTTATCAGTTCTTTCGTGGTGCATGTACTTCTGTGTCTATATGAAATATATAGATAAAATTTACCTAATTATCATAATGTAGAAAAATTTACATAATAAAGAATCTTTGCCATTTCATTGATTTTCTAATTTAAATTTTATTTTACCCTATTCCATGTATTGTGTGCTAGTGTCTATGTGTAGTGTATAGGTGTGCGTGCATGCACGCATGTTACTGTACACACGACAAGACACACATATGGCGAACTGAAGACAATCTGTGGGAGTTATTTTTTCCTTCCATCCTGGGGTTCTGACAACACGTATCAGGCCATCAGGCTTGCGTGATAAGTGCATGCTTCTTCCACTAAGCTATCTCACCTGTCCCCCTCTTAAAAATTTCTGGCCATACAATTTTTAAGAGGGACTGAATTTCCAAAGGGCTTTATGTTTCTATTCAACTAAAATATCTGAAGAAGTAACTTGCTTTTGAATATTTAACCTGGCTTTGATCTATCATATCACAGCTTCTATTCAATGTTTAAAGGCTAATGCCAAAAGAAAAATTCTCAGGAATAGGCAGAGAAAAGAAGATGCATGTGTTTCTTATAAAAGGGTCACTGCCTCCTGGCTCCCACCTTCTTTTCATGAAGCTGTGGTGATCCTTGAGCAAAAGACCAGCTACATAATCAGGAGACTCAGGAGATTCTTTCTTTCCTTTCAAAGAAAAGCAGTCAGGACACAGAAGGGCCCGTGTTTCAGGATACAAAATGAAAAACGCTCCCTCAGACCATCTCAGGGGATTGCTAAGACAACAATAGGTCTATCTGAGGGTTGGTTGAAGCCTCCTGAACCACCCGTGGTTCATTCACCCATGCAGATACACTGCTATAATGGGAAAAATTAAAAGGAGCCAGCAGTGAGCTACTTGGGGGGATGAATCGGCCATGAAAATAATTAGCTCACACACAAGATCCCGTTTGTGTATGCTCCCAAAGCTCTTTATTAGCTCCCAAGTCCCTCCTCTCCCCAAACTTCCACCACCCAAATCAGTGTTTTTCTTATTGCAAAGTGTCCTGGTTGGGGCTCTGAGCCTTCCCTTCCGCCCCAGGTGGCAGGCAATCTGCATGGAAATCCAGCTTGCTTGTGGGAAGAAACCTATTAAATCCCCATGTCCCCAGTGCTGTTGTTCATTTGTTTGTGTTTAACTTCTCCCAATCCATGTTCCTTTTCTTTTGTTAACAGGAACTCTCACCTCCCTGTTTGAATTTGTAATCTCAGACTTGTGCTGCCCAAATAGAGACAGCACTGAAAATGATGCTTCTCTTAAATGCACTGCCAAGGCTATCAGACTGTATACAATGGCTATTTATCTCACTTACTGAGATTTTTTTTTTTTTTTGGCATGTCTCACGGTGTCGATTTAAATGTATTTGCTATAGAATGCAGTTTTAGATCTCCCCTGGACTTGGAATGTGAGATGTAATGTGTGGCCTTGGTTACCAAACAACAATCCAGAATTTTCCCTTCCAAAGCACACCTGGGACCGTGGAGCTGTAATCAGCAATTCTTCTTCAAGGGTCGAGATGGATTTGTTCAGCTGCTGGGGGAATCTGGGTTACATTTAAGCAACATTCTGATGGCATAATGAGGTTTACCAGACAACCACAGGGGGAAAATAGGGAAAGTGGTGGTTTAGATCCTAGTGTAATGGCAGTCGTGTTGCCGCAGGTCATCAGGCCACAGTTTAAATAATAAAACCGTAGGAACACTCAACTCCGGCTTGGGCCAAGACAAGTGACCCCTAACTGACCTTTGCTCCTTTGTTATGGTATCTCTGTTTATATCATCAGACTTAGCAAAAGGCCTGTTCCCCTCACTCATCCGGTGGCAGGCCACTTGCAGAAATGCCATCTAAAGACAGAAACATGGGGCAAATCTTAGTGTTGAAATCCCCCTACCTTCTACTCCATCCGCACCTCACCATAACTCCTGAACAACCCTTCCCTCCATTAGAGTTTGCTCATAAAATAAGATACCTAAATTCTCAGCTCTGTCTCTCCTGAGGAGCCAATCCATACTCACCCTCGAGTGTGCCCTTTTCACTTTAACAAATTCCCTGCCAGTTCCTTCATTTGTTTCCTCTCTGAATTCTCTCTGGTGATGACGAGAACTTGCAAAGCGTGAGCGAAGACCTCAGGCTGCTCTATGACACCTCCCCAACCTCCGCCCACCGGTGACAGTCACACAGAGACGTTTTCTTCTGGAAGACTGATGTAGAGCTAAGAAGTAACATTCAGAGTTGCAACCTAGTAATCAATTCCCTGCTGCTTAGAGATCTCATCCCTTTACAGGTCACACGAAAGAGACAAGGGAGAACACACAAGAGAGGAAATCATAGAGGAAAATTGGGGTGTCCTTGAGATGACCAAACCTTTCTCAGGGAGCGGGGATCCTAGAAGACTTGACAGCCATTGAAGCCACCTGAGCCAGTAGCTTTTGGATTCTTGTCCTTTGAATTTGAAGAATAAAATTCATGGACTACAGAGAGGGAGTTTTAGAAGAAAATTTATTACATGTGTTAGTACCAAGACCTGTGGCATCATATAGGTGGCAATAAGCACAGTGCGATCTATAGGCCTGTTGCCAAGGCAACGGCCACCATATACCCAGAATTCAAGGGGCCTACCTTCACCTGTAATTTACGTCATCATCCGTATATAATTGGGTAGCGTCTCTCCTCTTTCTTTTCCTTCCTTCTTCCCGCCTGCTGCCCCTTTACCCCATCTTAAACAAAGCCCCACGTGGAACTGTTTGGTCTGGTGTGGCCCCTCATTGCGGCCCACATCTCCGACGAGTCCCGCTTCTCCAATGCGTCCCGCGACCCACGTGGCAGGCAAACAGGTGACTTGCACAGCGTGCAGGCAGACAACCTGCGCGGAAAAAAACAACATGTTAATAGGACAGAGCTTAGTGGGGGTGGAGAGAGAAAGAAGGGGATGGAAGAGCTTCAGAATAGAAGTGGGGTGTTAGGAAACAGGATTCCACCGAGTTGTTAATGCAGGAGCTTTTAAAGGACTTCCAGCAGCAACTGGGGTGAGGTATGGTCAACCCAGCTGCCTCCTCACTGTGTCAGCCACTGGGCGCAGGAGACTTATTTAAGAGGCAACAAAGAAACAGACAAAAAAAAAAAAAAAAAAAAAGAGCTAGGAAAGAGCTCTTCTTTCCTAGCATTGCCGCCACCAGAAAGGATTCTCTGAGAACTCCTGCATTGGGGGTCCCTGCCTGACCTGGCCAGTTTTTAACTCCTGTCCTTCTCTGAAGCAGGGTAGAATCCCACTGGATCTGGAGGGAAAGAAAAAAGAGATACATCATGGTAAGTCTCTGTTCAGTGCTGGGATCCAGCCCAAGGCTTTTGTACAGCTGTGAACTTCCTCAGCTCTTGATGGCAAGTTTCTGGTACACCGAAACTGATGTGTCAGAAGCCTGTGATAAGAAGCCAGCTCCCCCAGCAGGAGAGATGTCTCAGCAGATAGCTAAATAAAAACAGTTCTTGCATAGTTTGCATTGCCATCACCCGCGCTGGGCACCTCACAGGGCATCAACACTTCTGACTCCGCAGCGGCCAGCACAGGAGTTGTACCTTTGCTATGCTTCTCTCACGGGACTGAAATTTTTAGAATTGTCTGAATGGAGCCTAACTGCTTACCACTTAAAGTCCCCCGTGTACAGCATTTAAAAACAAACAAAAACAAAACTGTGTTATATCTGTTAGCCCAGCAAGTTCAAGGCCAGTCTGGCTACAGAGCAAGATGGGGGAGGGGCTTTCTACACAAGAACTTATGCGTTAATTTACTTCAACTTTCAAGACTATGAGCTTCAAGCTTAGGTAAACAGGGCATGGTGCACAGAAAAGATGTGGTAATTAAATAAAATTCCAAGCTAATCACTTTCTGTGTTAATATCATATTGGTTAAAAAAAAATGATAACTGTGTTTTCTCTTTAGAGAGCTGAGTTGTCCGAGGGTTCCTTATATGTGAATTCTTAAAGATACCAGATGATTCTAATATGTGGTGAGGAATAGAAATTTTCCTTTTAAAAAACAACCTCTAAATTATAGATTTTTAAAAATATTATACTTGGCAACAAAAGTATATGGATGTTTGCTCCCTGTTGTCTAGTTTTCGTATGGCCAGAAAGTGCCAGGCAGCCTGCTGGGGGAGAAAGTGGTCATACCTAACTGTGAACCCTACAAACTATACCAAACTACCAGGAAGATGCGCTCACTGATGCAACAGTTGCATGACTGACTACTCCAGCTTTGAAGCCTGTTCCATAGGATGCATGATGCTGTGTGTGCTGCCACAATCCCAATCAAAAACTCCTGGGTGGACAGACCATCTGAGGGCAAATCTATTTACCAAACTGCCTTATAGAGAGATTATTTTTTTAACTTATTTATTTTATGTGTATGGGTGTTTTCCTGCATGCCAAATCTGCTTGTCTGTATGCCACATGTCTGCAGAACCCTCTAAGGCCATAAGAGGGCAGCAGACTCCCCACAAGGATCTAGTTATGGTTGTGAGACACTATGAGGGTGCTGTGAACTGAACCTGGGTTCTTTGGGAGAACAGACAGTGCTCATAAACCACTCAGCCATCTCTCCAATACTTAAACATCTATGATTATACTCATAGGCAAATGATGCTTAGCCTTAATCACCAAAGCTTCTCTTTACAATGAATGACAGTGAAGTCAGAGACTCTTGGCTATTCAATATGCTGAATAAAATATGAAAAAAAATGTATGGCTATATGCTCAGCCCTAAAGAGTATATTTATGTCATTCCTTCTAAGGCTTGAGGAGTATCACAGAAGAACATGCAGACAGAACGGAAGAATTATGGGCTAGAGAGACGGCTTAGCAGTTAAGATCAGGTACTTCTTTTTTTTTTTTTAAGATTTATTTATTTTTGTATGAGTACTCTAGCCATCTGCTATAGACACACAAGAAGAGGACATTGGATCCCATTACAGATGGTTGTGAGCCACCATGTGGTTGCTGGGAATTGAACTCAGGACCTCTGGAAGAGCAGTCAGTGCTCTTAACCACTGAGCCATCTCTCCAGCTCAAGATCAGGTACTTCTTTTGCAGAGGACCTAAGTTCAATCCCCAGCACCAAAACCAGGCAGATTATAACTGCCTGCAGTTCAGATACCTTGGGCACTCACACTCATATGCACATATCCACACAGGGACACGTAGGCATACACATACATTTTTTAAAAATTAAAAGAATGTAAGCCCAGAAGATAGGGAGAAGGTTACAACACAGCTATTGCAAACATGAACTCACAGCAGCTTTGCTTGATTGTACAATGCCCACACAAAGCTATATTTGTCAACAGCCAGACATAGAAAGGACAAGGGCTTAAGCAGCCCTCACCCCTTCCTGTTGAACTATTAGCTACTGAAGGATGTTGAGTGGGGGGGAGTTACTATTTTCAGATGTATATCCACAGGTGAACCCTTCAGTGTTCATACCCATGCATACCCGTGGTTACAGACAGTTGTGGTTAAACTCAGTGGGACACATAGCTTTTAACCAAAAGCCCTCTGTTGCTGTTTCTCCCTTTAGGATCATGTAAAACTTGCCTTTATTTCCCCTAACTGTAATGAATCCTCAAGAACTGGAATAGGCTTGATCCAGAGGCTCTAAGGAAAATGTTTTATTGTAATGTTGCCTAGTAATGGGGCGGTTTGATCAACAGATGAAAGCTTAAACCATCCTACAGCTGTGCCCATTTTGGAAGACTCAAGGGAAAGAGGCTGAAGTGCCCAATTTTTTAGAACAGCCAGATAATCTTACCTTAGTTTAATTTGTTGACTTCAGTCTGCTGGGACTCAGTACAGGAGCCTATTCCAATACAATGATGCAGGCTTAGATTTTTAAAACCTACTTTTTTTTTTTTCTTTGAGACAGGGTTTCTCTGTGTAGCCCTGGCTGTCCTGGAACTCACTCTGTAGACCAGGCTGGCCTTGAACTCAGAAATCCACCTGCCTCTGCCCCTCTAAAACCTACTTTTATTAAGGTTTTCAAATGCTTCCATCCTGCTTCTAGCCCATTGTCCAAAGGTAGTGGAGAAAAGATGATAAATAGGAAAGGGGGATCCGGACCTGTTTAGAACTAGTTCTTTGAGGAGATTCCAATCTTCATTGTCAGGTTACCAGCCGTACAGTTCAGTAGTGTCCGGATACCAACAGTCCAGTTCCAAAGTGTCACCAAACACGAATAAGCAGTGTAGACACGATCCAGCAGGAATAATCAGGCCTCAATAGAATTGGCTTGAGTCAGCAGGAGTGACCAGGACAGGCCTAGGGTGCCTTGAGAAGGTCTCCGCCACGCCTCTTTCAACAAAGTGGAGATCAGTGAAGAGGAGAGACCAACAAAATGTTGCTAGGCTAGCTATGCTGGTGCTCAGGTACTGTCCATTGAAGTCCTATTTATACTCTCTCCAAACTTCATGTGTACTCCCATGGGTCTTGCCCAAGCAAAAAGAAACAACAACAACAACAACAAAAAAACCCAAAAAACAAAAACAAAACCACAAAGGTCTTCCTCAGCAAAATACCATGTGAGGTTCTGTCACATGATACAAACAGAAACTTCCACTTCACAATGGCTTTTTATATTTTTATTTAATAAGCAGGCAACTTTTTACTAAAGAGTACAGTATATCTCACCACTAGGGCTGGGTGTGGCATGTAAACACCTCACCTTACTCCCAGATTTCCCTCTCTGATTTTCATGTGTGGTTGAGGATGTGAACTTTCACTTCCTGTTCCAGTAACTAGGCCTGTTGTCATGTTTCCCCCATCTGATGGGCTCTTATCCCTCTGGAGCCGTAGGCACACCTTTCCTTGGCCATGATGTTTCATCACAGTAACAGAAGCATAAGGAGTACAGCGTCTACCACAACTGAAAACACAAGTAAGAATACGTAGAATTGGCCGCATAGACACTCACAAATCAGAGACAAAAACCCCGTTGGCACACTTTCACTTTGTACCTCAAGTCCCTGGCCTAGAGAGCTCATCACTGTCCTGCCTAGGCCTCTAGGTGTTTAGACTATAGTCGTGCACTGCATGTTGGACTCACAAAGGAAGGACCTACTTTGGTTAACAGTTTCAGGGCTCACCTGAGGGCTGGTGTACAGATCCCATGGCTGTGAGCCAGAAGCAAAAAACAAACAAACAAACAAACAAAAAAAAAACAAAAAAAACTCCCAAAAAACAAAAAACAAAAAGACATATCCAGGAACATGTAAAGAAATGTCATTTATTTCATGGCAGACAGGAAGCAGGGAGAGAAACTGGCAGGGAGGGCAGGGGACAAGCTATATCTTTTCTAGGGCATGCCTCTGGTGACTCAATTCCTCCAATAAGGCCACATGTCCTCTTTTCTAGCCCCTCCTAATAATGTCATTCTATTTTGTATCTCTCTAGGAATTAATGCACTGGTGAGAATGGAACCTACACAATCCAGGATCCAGTCACTTCTCCAGAGCTGCACTTCTGAGCTTGCAACTCTAGAACTTAGTTCTCCATACGTGATAAATTTGAGAGAACACCTTCCATCCAAAGCATGAGAGCCAGGACTAAGCTTTATTTTCCTTTTGTGTGTTGTCAGGTTTATAATCCCCAAACTTTCTGTAATTACAGCAGAATGATATTTACAATAAATATAAAAAATATAATTTTCTTTATAAAAGATACCTATCCATTTCTGGTCATTTCCTTGAGGCAAGAGACCGTGACTAAATATTGTGTTTCTTTTATACTCCCCTCCCCCAGCCCCAAATATCATTAACCACAGTGCTTGGCAAGCTAAGAGCTTAATTAGTGTTTTCCAAAATGAAATCACAATACTTCAAGGAAAAAAACTATAGGAAAAAATAGAATAGTCATTATTACTATTTTCTCTGTGCATACTCTTAATGTATCACCAAACTTCTAATTCATAGTCTATGGCAGATAATAATAGTCCCTGGTTCTCATCTTACCATCTTATAATCTCTTCAACCAAAGGCAAGGTATACATATAGGAGCAGTCTTCAAAGATTGCATAGTGTTTGTGAAAATTATTATTGGGGTTGGGGATTTAGCTCAGTGGTAGAGCGCTTGCCTAGCAAGTGCAAGGCCCTGGGTTCGGTCCTCAGCTCTGTTAAAAAAATTATTATTAATAAAGGAACAAATTAATTTATTTGCAATCCCAAACACAGGGTGATAATGGGCTTCCAAGTTTGAATTTTGTGGATAAGTAGCAAAAGTTGATCAAGATTATGGGATACAACTATTGCCAACTGTAAACACCTAACATTTAAAAAAATGAAGATGACAAATATTCAATTGTCTTTTTTCTTCAGAGAAGAGACTTCTTAGCTGGAAACTCTATAGTGCCGACTCAATTGCTTTGACTATTTCCCAGATATACTAGAAAGGAAGAACTTATTTAATTGCTTTGACTATTATTCCCCAGATAGTACCAGAGAATAAGGCCTTAATGTGATGCTTTGATAAGCCCCTTCTTTGATTGAGATTTTATACACAAAACTCTTCAACAACAGTAGGCAGGATTTATGTGATGTCAAGGGTTGTTATTTTACCTACAAGTCATGACTACCAGTCATACAAAGAATGAGTCAATAGTATAATATAACAACAAAGAATGACTCAATAGTATAATATAACATTTGATGGTTGGTATAGAAATACATTATACTTCTCTCACGGGAATGTCTATACACTTTAACTACACAAACTAGTTTGAACTCAAAGATTCCTATATAAGAAGAAATCAATAATGCATACTTTAAGTACCTTGTGCAAACTACCTCATAACAGTGTAGTGTGGAGCCCTGCGTGGCTTTGGTGGTGACAGAGTGACAGGGCTCCTGCCCTTGGGAAAGGGCTCCGGTGTGAGCCTCCACAAGTCTTGATGGCTGCTGTGGGTGTAAGGCTTGTTTGTGTAATAATGTACATATTTTCTGGAACCAGTACTAGCAGTGGAGGACTCTTTCCACCCAAGGAATGTCTTCCCAGTTGACGTTAATGACTCCATGATAATTAGAAACAGCACAAGTCCAGGAGTCCGTGTGGCTATGTCTCTCCAAAATGGTAAAAGCTGGGATCTTCAGGGCAGCCCTTAAGGCTGTGGAAAAGAACTCTAAAACCATGAGGTTAAAAATATGTAATTTCTCAACTATGCAAAAATAAAAGGATGCAATATGAATTATGAGGGGCTTCATGAATCTAAATTAATACTGTGAGCCAACTTGTCAGAAAGATACAAAGGCAGGCAAATTCCTGAGTTCAAGATCCACTTGGGACACAGGGAGTCCAGGCCCTGGTGTAGTAGAAAAGGTAATTTCAGGACAGGGTCCCACCCAGCTAGTGCTTAACAGAAGCAGGCAGATCTCTGAATTCTTTTGCAATGTTAAGAGAAAATGTGTGCTTGCTGTCTCCTAAGAATTAAGGGGCTGGGGTCACAGGATGCTGATTCATAGGTTAATCAGAAAGGAAACCTGAAGTAAAAGACTGAATTGATATGTAAATAAAAACTGGGTTTTAGGGGCTACATGAGCTGAGCTAGTAGACTCTGGAACAATTCTTTAGATCTCTGGAGATTGGGGGGCGGGGGAGGGGGAGCTCTTCAGCTCTTCAAGAATCTTTTCTAACAGGATTTCTGAATTGGTTGGTTGGAAGATCCAATAATTTTTTTTTTTTTTTGTAGCGCTTTTCTGACCAGAAAATCCATGAGTTATCCAGATAGCTTTTAGAATTTAGAGAGAGCTGTCTCAAGTAGAGATTTTAGAATAGCGAGAAAAAGCAGTCTAGAGCAGAGCGCGCACGCGCACACACACACACACACACACACACACACACACACACACACACACGGGGGCGGGGGCATGCAGTCTGGAAAGTCATCTCAGCAGAATCCGGGGTACCAGCTTGGAGCCATGATTTTGACTTGGAGCCATTCTTTTCGCAGCTCGGAAACACCTCTTCTCTCCAGAAGCCTTCTCCAACCTGAAGTTGGTCCTTGGCAGTGTAGTTTTGATTTAAAATAGTTAACATACAGAGACTTCCTAACATAGCCATAAGACCTAACAAGTATTTTGAGTAAAGAAGACTTTTAATATATATGATCTAATTTTCCACCTTTTTCCTGCCCCGACTCTTTTCTTTTGATTAGTAAGATGTTAAGTGTTGGACTCAACTTGGATCGGTCATTTGGCTGCTCTATGTCCTGTGAGGTCTGCAGAAGTCCCAGGACAGTCACTGACTTCATTCTTTTCTTCACTGCCTTTCCTCTCTTCTTTTGTAGCTATTAGGGGTTCCTGCTGTCTGATGATGTACCCGCTAAGGCAGTACTCAGATCTCAATCTTTATTAATTTTTATGTTTGAGTGTTTTGCCAGCATGGATGTCTGTATACTACATGCCTGCCTGGTACCTGTGGAGACCAGAAAAGGTGTCAGATGCCCTGGAAGTGGAGTTGCAGACAGCTGTGAGCTGCCATGTGGGTGTTAGGAATTGAACCTAGGTCCTGTGGAAGAGCATCCAGTGCTCTTAACTGCTGAGTCACCTCTCTTGCTCCTCTCTTACTTTTAATCACAACAATGTGCCTATGATTAATTTATTTTTTTCTTGTCATTTATTTCTGCCAGAATGACCTTCTCTGAAATTATTTTCATCAAGAATTCTCATGCCATGATTTACCATCAGAATTTGAATAGTTTTCTTCAAGTATTAAGAAGTGTTGTCTTCTGGGTCCCTCCCTCCCTTTTTATTCTGAGAAGGGTCTTACTGTGTTGGCTCAGCAGGTCTCAGGCAGCTAGCACAATGGCCCTGCCAGGACCTCCTGAGTGGGCGAGACTGCAAGCTTAGCTACATTTCCAGTGTTTCTTAGGAAGGATTATATACGATGTTAGGGAACACAGATCATTTTTTCAAAATATACCAACAAATTCATACAATATTTAAAATGAGAGCAACAATGTAACATCAAGGAAGGTATATCAACTTTCACAAAAAAGCTAAATGTACAGAGCTAACAACGGTATTATTGAAAAGTGAAGACTCGTATCCTGCCAGTAGAAAGGTACAGGTCACCCCCTTTTTGGAACTACTTGGAGAAGCAGCATAAAAGCAATTTCCATATTCCTATGAAATTGATAGACTATCAATTCCTATTTCCTAGGAATAGACATACTATCTTTAGTATCTGTAAACCTCCAAACTTAAACGTGTGTGAGGACACCAAAAGTGGGGTGATGGTGATAATGCAAAGGCATCAAGAATTTTTATTAATCTTTAAATTTCTATTTAACAACCATAATTTTCCTCAAGTATACAAGTATACAAGTATACTTTTACAAATCATCTCTTCACCTATGGAGAACAGGCTTTTTGGAGAGACCAAAATGCTCTCTTAGACACCTCAACTAGTTTGCTTCATAACACATATATGAATGTTCTTATGTTAATTTTTATCTTCAATGACATATGAAAGATCTAAAATCAAATTGGCTGTCTCTACAGCCACCTGTAGGCCACTCAGCTTGGCAGTGAAAGAGTCCACAGTCAGGTCCCTGGCTAAGCCCACAGCTGCCTGTGGAAGGCAGGTTTGTGGTACAAAAGGATGATAAGTGCTTCTTAAGACAGACCAGCTGAGCTCTTCCTGGCTGTTGTACAAACCACAGCCACATCGTGACAGCGTATCTGGCCAGTTACTGACAGAAGCGGAATCTGTTTGACATGACCAACAGTGTCCATACTTCATGTCAATGAGGATTTCACCACCATCATGTTCCAAACAGCTAGCAACGGACTCCAGAGCACTGCAAAATGCTTCAGCAGCAATGTGGAGCTCTGCCTGGGAACACCCATCATCTCTGACAATATCTTCTGCCTTGTTATGAACCTAAAGAAGATGACCAGTGAAAACATACATATTAATTAACATAAAAATGTGTAGAGGAATTTTATCCAGCAACATGGCTGCTCTGACAAGGGGTCACATCCAAAGACCTTCTTCTTCTGTATGATCCAGCTGGAATGCAGACATGCCCTGAATTACATTCCCGGAATACAGATAAGCCTTTAGTATACACCTTTACTCCCTAACGATGAAGGTAAGGGTAGTTTGTAGAAGGAAGTAGTCATAGGAAAGTGGCAAGCACTTGGGCAGACAACAACTCTCACGACAACAGCACAGGAAAGAGGCTATTAAGAGCAGAGAGAGACAGAAGGCGTGCGGCGTGTGCAGATGGCCGTTTTATAGAGACAGTTGACAGAGGAACAAGCTCCACACAGGTGAAGACAGAGCAAGCCAGAGAATGAGGAAAAGCCAGAAGATTAGAACAGATTGCCAATGTTAGTCTGAGGCCAAACAAAGCAACTCAGACAGAAGCTGAGAGAAGTGAGATAAATCCGTTAGCTCAGAAGATTAGATTGTACAGAGGCTACAAGCTTGCAGGCCTAGGCCTAGGGATGGTTAGAGCAGAGAAAGAAATGCTCTGGGCTTGGCCCAAGCCATGTATTTGCACAGCTTGGCTATGGCTCTCATCTCATGCCTTCCTCTGAGGAAAGAAAAGCAACATTTATAAAAATGCTTTAGAAAAATAGGATACTTGACCAAAATCTTGTTCATCAAGTTAGTGATCTTTATTACTCAGAGTTTGGCAACAATGCTGCTTGGCTTGTATGAGTCAACCTGCTAGGCTATAAACCTTAATATGGTTGGCCAGAGTAAACATGTATATTTTTAGTCATGTGAGCAGAATGGAGGGATTAACCCTTTTATCAGCTTATTCTAAATGGCTGACCAGTGGTCACTCCTTAAACATATAAAGGACTATCATATGATTTAAAAACAAACATACAATACATATCAGACAAAACTGCTAAAGATGAATGAAGTACTTATTATATCAGACAAATGCTTGAGATCTGTTTAAAATTACATTGCCCTTTAGTTTTGAGGATTATAACATTAGATGCTGGAGAATTTCAGAATTCCCAATAACAGAATGTCAGCTTTAACATGCCTTACATATAGACAATGCTTAAAGAACATGCTCATTTGTTAGATTAAAATCATAATAACCAACACAATCAGTTTAGCATCTTATATTTATGAATATTACTTTCTTGAAATCAACTACATTATCTGAGTTTTGAAAAGTTAAGTATCAAAGGTTCCTCGGGTATTAAGATTTGGCCATTGTCTTACAAAACAAAACTTGCTGAAAAATTGAAATAATGTATGGAGGATGTTTAGCTTACCTTGTGTCTGATATATGCAGCCAAGTGTGTTTCCATACAGCCACCTCCCAATAACACCCATGGTTCCTTGACTGTTAACTGCAAGACATGCATTGCTGTTTGACATGTGAGCTAAGGAAGAAACAAATTAAAAATCAGGATCTTTTGTTAGAACAGGAACCATACCACGCTCTCATAGCATCTTAGATTGTGAACTCAGAACCACAGTTTTAGATTTTTAATTCTCTGTGTGTGGTAAGAGAAGGGGCAGGTCAGGACACATGAGCAGAGGTTGGGGACAATTTCCACTATGTGGGTTCTATGAATTGAACTTAAGTCATCTAGCTTGGTGGTAGGTACTCAGATTTTTCTCTTAACTTAAAAATGTTACATTTATCTTCCATGTGCATATATACTATGGTACAAGTGTGGAGGTCAGAGGACAACTTGATAGAGTCAGTTCTTTTCTTCTATCATGTGACTCCTGGGAATTGTATTCAGGTCATCAGGCCTGGTATTTACTGCCTTTCCCCACTCAGATATCTTGGTAGGGTAAGGTACAGATTTTAATTTGAGAAGGACAAAATCTAATTTATCAAAGTTGTAATGTGACGAATACATATTTTCAATAATGATTAGAGAATGAAGAGATACAATAGTCTGATTTCATGGAATTAGATTAATATTTTCTTTCCATCTACTTTGCTCACAAACTTATGGCCTAAAATATCTGCATCAACAAGGTTTGCTGGCATTTCCTTAAAAATCAAATTCTTAGTAAGTTGTATTAATGTTATACAATTGTATAAATTGTTTTAGAAATGACAGTGAGTGCCAAGTAATAGGAACATAGAACTCTCTGATTTACTAAAGATGAATCTTTAAGCATATGTGATCTTTAAACTCACGATCAATTTTTTATGTTGTCAGTTCCCTTATATAAAAGTTACAGAAAACAATAAACTCTACTGAGAAGTGGGTGATGGGTAATGATTAGGAAATCCTGTTCTGATTGAATTACTCATGCGCATTAGCAGCACTACCCAGTCCAGGCATGTTGAACCCATGGCACATGGGCGACACACTTCCCAGGATAGCTATGAATGTAGCACACCTCGTTTATAGATGGCAATGCAATAGCACAATGCCAAAGGACTGGATATAGTACACAATTCAAATTCATTTCTTAGAAAAGCTTCACATCAAGAACCTTCAGGTTTCTTATAAAATGCAAAAATGACAGATGGATCACTACATTCCAAGTTTACTGTAACAGCCTGTTAAATTAGCGTACTTGAGCCTTTGCCCTCCTCTGCCCTTCTTTGGTACTGGGATTGGAGCTGGTATGTACCAAGCATATGTTTTACCTTTGAGCTATATCTCCAGGCCCTCCTTCTGTCCCTTTTGGTCTTGCTATTTATAACACTATAGAAATTATGGAAAGATGTGAAAAACCAAAACAAACAACACAGACCTCATCCTGCAGACCCGCCACATGACAGCTTCATCCCTGCTGTAGGCCTTGGAATCCACCTACCTTCAGTTCCTCCCAGGCAGTGTCATTTCTGCTGCAGAGAAGCAAGCTGCAGACAGTCGCCTCATTAGGAAGAAGATGAAAAAAATGTTTGGAGCCAAATCTTGCAGAGCACACATCTTTCACACTTCCATAAGCAGTAGAAACTATTGGGTCTAGGGAACCAATAGGCATGGCTCCTATTTTTGTAAAGTATAAAAAATATAAACAGTATAAGCAAAGATGGGGCCCTTAAAACAAATTTCAACAAACCAACAAACATTAATTCCTAGTAGAAGGGCCCTCACCAAAGCTTATTAAAAGTATGAGATACAGGATAAAAATACATCTTCTTAGACCTCTGAAATTTACATTCTATTCAAATGATATATTCTTCCTTCTTTCTCTTCCTCCTCCTCTTTTTTTTTTGGCATAGATTTTTCGCTAGGTGACTACCTACTGGCCTAGAATTCACCGTGTAGACCAAGGTGAATGCACAACCATCCTCTTGCTTGTTTTAGCCTTTTGAATGCTGAATTACAAATGTACACCTGGCCATCCTTGCTTGTTTGGGCACTTTTGTTTATGGATTTTGTCATAGTTACTTTTCCATTGCTGTAACAAAATACTCCATCAAAAGCAACTTAAGGGGGCAAGGGTTATTCTGGAGCACAGTTCATTACACTAGAGAAGGTACACATGCCTGAGCTCAAAGCAGCCATCCCTACAGTGAGGAATCAGGATGTATGCACGCATGCGTGCTAGCGCTTATCTTGCCTTCTCAGCTTTATACTGTCCAGGAATTCGTGCCCAGGGAATAATGCTGTCCACAGTGGGGTCAGGACTTTCCAGGTCAGTAAAAGTAATTAGGCAGACTGGTATTATGTATTCATTTAATTATATGTGTATGTGTTTGTTGCTAGGAATTAACCCCAACCATGGCAATCTTAGGCAGATGCTCTGTCACTCAGCTATCTTCCTAGTCTTATAGACCGATCTGAATATCTATTAAAAGCTATTTTGTATTTTTAGGAAAAGGCACATATTAAAAAAAAAAAGAATATATTTTTAGTAAGTCCAGGATCCCTGAAAGCATACTAAGACTTTAAAAACAAAAACAAAAAACCAAAAAAACCCCACATTAAGGTGATTTGAATATTTGCAAAATCTCTAAAGGTAGTTACATAAGGAATCTATACCAACTTCTATAAGAAATGACACTTAACATTTGAATATCAAAACTATAACTTGTAGCAAATCTTTTTTTTTTTTTTTGAGTTCAGGCTGTCCTCGAACTTGCAATGTAAGTGAGGACTGAGGGTCTTGGTAATCCTGTATCATCCTCAAAAGTGCTGGAATTAGGTATGTGCTGTTGGGTCCAGATACCAGGAAACTTTAGGAATTAGAATTTTCATTTTGTGTTCTAGTTATGTGAGTTAAGTAACAATTTTGGATCAGTGCAGAGAACCAGTGCCTGTTGACAAGCTTTGTTGCCATGGGAAAATACTCCACACTTTAATTTACATATCCAGAATACCCAGTGTATTGGGTGAAGGAAGCTGGAGACAGGCAGACTAATGCAAATTAGTAGACCATTTAGATCATAAAAAATTAATTCCAAATCATTATTTGTATGTTTAGTAACTTTCATTTTGATGGTCATTAGGCTGACAGTATCCAGTATGTGGCATACACGGTTTTTAGTGAACTTTATTTAGTTCAGTGGGTTGTAATTCACTGGCAAGTGTGATAGCCTATAGTCAGGCCTTTATGACTAGCTCCAAAACATAGACGGACCTTGCTCAACGAAAGGCAAGCATTGCAATCAATATGAACATATCTGATAACCTCTGAGAGTTTGTCAGTGCAGCTGCAGGGGCATTGATTTGATACAGAGTAACGATCAGGAACTCAACTTACTTTTGTCCTGACCATGTATGTGTGCTCTGCCTGCTGAGTTTGTGACTGTTACTCCACGTATCAACTCGCCAAATAATTTTAAAGATCTGAGGGCCAGGCCTGCTAGTGGCCCAGACAGTAAAGGGTACCCTTTGATCTCAAGAACCTAGCTATAGACACTCTTGGTAAATGCCCAGCATATATAAATATACTCCCTCCACCTCCAGTTAGGAATAACTATTTGGGCATAAGTACAGAAATTTCTTGGAGTTATAATAAAAGTGAAAAAAAAATGAAAATGAAGTATCCCAGCCAGAAGAATCATCTCCTGAATATAACAGGATTTAAAACCTTTGGGAATGTTGAAATTGTGTGAACAACATTAAAGACCTTATGTTAGACATCTCAACTGCCTGGAAAATACCTGAGGGTTATAACGACTACCCCTGAAGTGGGAAATGGCCACCGCCATTCTAGTTTTTTGTAACTGAGTAGTGGGATCATTTCCAGAAACAATTTTTGCCTCCAGAAATGAGACATATGCAGTAAGGTTGGTGGATTCTAAATATGTTCAAGGTATTAACCGTGACACAAACAAAACCTCTCTGATCAGAATGGGCGGTAGATACATTAACTTTAACGGGCAAAGGCCAGGAGAACCTTTTACCTGTCACTTTGCTCAGAGGTTCCATCAGAGTCACTCCAACTCTGTCGATGGCAATAATGTGATGCTCGCTGAAGAACTGTTTCAGAGATGGGTGTATTACTTTTTGGCACAGGACAAGATCTACGTGGTCAGCGACTAGCTGCCTTCCTAGATTAAGCAACTGCTCTAAAACTACATTCTCAAGGGACACTTTGTTATGGACCACCACAGTGCCTTCTCCAGCATTAGAAAAATCTCCAGATAAAGATGCACAGAAGAGTGCCACCCTAAGGGCACTTGACTTTTTGGTGGGTAACAATCTCCTTAATTGAACTTCTGATGCTTCGATGAGTAGTCCAGGTAATACAGTAGAATCTGTAACTCCTTGGCCCTTTAAGGGAACAATTATACTCTTCCCTAAAACCATTCGTTCTGTACTTTCTGGAATTGTAAGCAAAAAAGCTTTCAAAATCAAAGCACCTATGTGATCTATTTCCTTTCTGGTGAGCATACAGGCTGGTTTGCTTGTTAAGATACTGTGTACCAAGCCGAGGAAGGTATGTGTACTTCTGAAGTCAACAGGAATTCGACAACTACAGGCTTCAGACTTGAGATAACTGGTACAGACACTCAAAAGGTATTTATTTAATTGAACAGCAGTCATGGGTGTCAAACCTATTCTCTGAATGTTTTCAATCAAGTTGCAGCACAGAATGGCTGTGAATAAGCCGCAGTCACTGAAGCAGGACACGTGATTCTGCACAGATGAAATTAGGACCTTTAATACAGGATGGGTGACTGAAAGGTTTCGAAGCAGGGCTGAGGACTGTGAGGTTGTGCACACACAACCTCCCAATCCATTGTGCAGCTGCTTCAGCCTCCCTGAAGGGCCATAGCATGAGGCTATGATTCCTTTCAAGACAGAAAGTGTAGACCTGACTTTCTCACTTGTCAATGGTTCGGTTTTACACGACGACGGCTTCTTAGCTTCTAAACGAGACATTCTGTTTCAGGTGTAACTGGTGAAGGCAGCTTCAGTTTGTTTACATGGTTTCCATTTTATTGCACTGTCATGTGTTTGAACTTTAAAGACTATTTTCCAGGTATGAAAGTCTGCATATGCAGCATTACCAGTGACAAAATCAAGTGGTTTTCAGACAATAACAGCATAGATTAATTTAATGATAATAATAATCCCAAGTATTTATTTTGCTTCATTCTTCAATAATCTTTTGTTTGTCTCTGGACTGAGATCTCACAGACTCTTTTGCAACTCTCTGTATAAAGTATGTTCCCAGATGGACGCTTATGAAAGCCACCCCAGCCACAAGCAGCCAGTTCTTTCTAATCCAACTGGATTTTTTCATTTCTTCTTTTATTATCAAGTTCAGATTCAAAGTTGCTTCTTTCTATAAGAAATTAAAAAAGTTTAGAATAATTCTATAATATTTTATAGGTATAGTTTAGTAATTTTAATACTCTTCCATTTTTAGAAAAAGAATTTTAACTGTCACAAGCCTACTGGAAGTGAGAAAGGGAACCCAACAGACTTAATACCCCTTTCCTTCTAGAAAACAAATGGCACATTAGAAAACTAAGGCTTTTTCACCCTTACACACTAGTGTTCACAGTACTAGAAGATACTCTGCACAATACCAGAAGAGAAAGGTAAATACCAACCCAGCTATAAACCCTTTGACCTACAATAGTGACCTGCCTGCATTATTGCACTAGTGGTATAAACATGTGAGTAAGCAAACACTATACAATTGGATTTTAGGTCCATTTCATGAAATGGAACTCATGCCTGACACTGCCAAAGTGGTCAATAACCTGAAAATAAATACTGAACCTAGAGGAAAACCCAGTAATTCTGTTAAGGGATCATGGCAATAAAATGACTCCTATTGACATTCTGTTATACTTATAGATTAGAATTTTGTTCAGCCATCATGAGAGACACTTCCTCCTGTAGCAGATAAGGACTTACTGACTCACAAGTGGAAAATGTGCAGAGAATAAGAGACTGTACTGGCTAGTTTTGTGTGTCAACTTGACACAGGCTGGAGTTATCACAGAGAAAGGAGCTTCAGTTGGGGAAGTGCCTCCATGAGATCCAGCTGTGAGGCATTTTCTCAATTAGTGATCAAGTGGTGAGGGCTCCTTGTGGGTGGTTCCACCTTTGGGCTGGTGCTCTTGGGTTTTATAAGGGAGCAGGCTGAGCAAGCCAGGGGAAGCAAGCCAGTAAGAAACATCCCTCCAGTTGGCCCCTGGTTCTGGAAAGACTCAGTGAAACAGTATTCAGCAAAACCAGAATGGGGAAGTGGGAAGGAGTGGGTGGGAGGACAGGGGAAGAGAAGGGGGCTTACGGGACTTTCGGGGAGTGGGGGGCTAGAAAAGGGGAAATCATTTGAAATGTAAATAAATTATATAGAATAAAAAAAAAAAAGAAAGAAACATCCCTCCATGGCCTCCACATCAGCTCCCTTCCTGACCTGCTTGAGTTCCAGTCCTGACTTCCTTTAGTGATGAACTGCAACATGGGAAGTGTAAGCTCAATAAACCCTTTCCTCCCCAACTTGTTTCTTGGTCATGATGTTTGTGCAGGAATAGAAACCCTGACTAAGACAGAGACCTTGGAACTCTTCAATCCTAAATGGCAATTCATCAAGCTCATGCTTAAATTGACACCAAATACCCAAATCATAAACTGCCAGAGCACTAATGCATTTGAAAGGCAGTTAGCTTGTTCTTTACCTTTTCTGTATAAATGCATTCTGGGGTAAGTGACTAATTGAGGAGGTAAAATTGAAGCAGAGAAGAAATGGTTCAGAATTTGAGCGGTATAATTGGGTTTCACAATGACAAGATGGATTGGACATCACAGTAGTTGGTGAATTAGGCCCACGGACCACTCCACAGCCTGTCTTTGTAAATAGGTGTACTGCAAGGGAAACCAGCTCCTTCATGTATACTGTTATTAGTTTATACAGAGCAACTTTACATTTATGGGAAGCAGGACGTAAAACATTAACTTACAATCCTCATGCTTTAGTGTCTTCTATAATGCCTTAGTGTTTTCTGTAATCCTGGTATTACAGGTGTGGCCCACTACACCCTGCCCTCTAATAAAAAAAGTTAGCGTGTACCACAATCAACACAACTCTTAGAAAGAAAGGCATTTCTATAGGGAACTTAAAGTTTGGGATTAAGTGGAAGACATACTTCCAATTGCCTCATGTCGATTAAAATCAAGTTTTGCCTAAAGCTAAAGGAGGATAACAAATGAGTAGCTGTCATTTTGCTACTTTGCTCTTACCCCCCCCACCCCCTCCCAACTCCCACCTAGCTTCACCCTGTATCACTGGATAGAAGAAAAAGGATAGAGTTGGGAGGAGACAGAGACAAAGAGAGAGATCTCTGAATCTACTTCTTTCCTTTTCTTTGTTTCTTCTTTGAGCAAGAATACTAACAAACTGCATACAACCCCCTCACCCACACAGAACCATCAACCCCACCTCCTGGGGCCCTAGCCTTTATATGCTTTCTGAAAAGTTTCCAGAACTCCAAACATCACACACTTGCAGAAACTATCTGCAGCTAGCAAACCCATGGCTCTGCTAGCGGAGGGCGCAAACCGTAGCTGCTGTGGGACAGTCAGAAGCAGCCCCGTCACTTTCTTATACCATTTCGGTTTTTTATAGGAAACCAAAATTCCAAAATTGTCACTACACTGATGTTTTGCTTTTTAAAAATTTTCAAAGTTTGGAATTATGTATGAAGGATTAGAGACTTGAATTATATAATCACATCCTCTTGAATTCAGGGATTTCTCTTCATAGAAAATTATTTTGAACTATAAATATGCCTACTTTTGTCTTAAAAAAAACAATGGGCTATTTGGATATATCTTAACAAAACAGTAACTTCCCAGTTTAGTCTCTTTCTTTTTATAGCACTATAACATTAAGTTAATTCCCAGGAATTAACACATGGTTGACCAGATTTAATGGATCTTACCTGAAAACTGCAAGCCTGCTGCTACTTCTAGGTTTGGCTCTTTGGTGGACTTGCAATCCCCAGACTATCCAGCTCAGTGGTATCGTCCTTAGGAATTTGGAAGACAGGGCTGCTTTTGATTCTGTGCCACCCCAAATGTATGAACCCGATTAAAGGTACCATAACAATCAGAACTTTGTACTCTCTCCAGAGGTTCTGAAAGCTCATAGTCTATTGACATCAGTACCCCTAAGAAAAGATTAAAGGAGAAAATTAAAATTAAACCAACCCCAAAACATAAATGATCTCAAATCATGCCAACATACACAAACAGTATATATATATTGTACTTCAATAAAAATTCACTTATAGGTTGGAGAAATGACTCAGTGGTTAAGAGCCCTTGCTGTTCCTGAAGAGGACCTGGGTTTGGTATCTAGCAACCAGAAAAACAGCTTACAACCATCTGTGTGATTCAATTCTAGCAGTTACAACACCCAGGTTTCTGCTGGCATATAGAACACATGCAGTGTGCAGACATATAATAAAGACAACTACTAATACACGTTTAAAAATTTTTAAAAATAAGTTGACTATAAAGCTGGATGGTGGTGGTACATACGTTTAATCCCTGCACTTAGGAGGCAGAGGCAGGTGAATCTGAGTTCTAGACCAGCTTAGTCTGCACAGTGAGTTCTAGGAAAGCCAAGGATACAGAGAAACCCTGTCTAGAGAAAATGAAAGTGAAACAAAATTAAGTATTTCTCAAAAATGAAGAAATAGCTTCCACTTGGGAGCAGTGACCTAGAATTTCCACAATGTGATGAAGATGAACTCCTCAGAATGTGTGGGGACATTTGTCTCAGAGGTTAATGAGTCTTGTGCATCACAGTTCATGTTGAGCCTGTTACAAATTGCAGAGGTTGACCATGGTCTCATGCTACCTGCCCTAAATCAGAGCACACGTGTCTGCTGTATCATCCATTCTGCTTAGATTAGCTACATTAACTCTAGCTTGTTTTTACTACATTGCCTGAATGAACAGATATAATTTCACCTGGTTATAGTCTTTTGGGCAGACCACCAAAAGACAACAATGAGATACAGACATTAGACAAGTATTTTTTAAAATCTATTTCTTTTCTATGATGGCAACTCTCTACTTTCATTTATACATTAGGAGATTTAATCTCTTCAATTTTCCAGTAAGACTTAAGTCAGGTTTTCTGTGATTGTTACATTTCCAAGCTAAAAGAAAATGGTGGCAGAAATGACTGTAAAGCGGAGAGAGAAAAGGCAATTATGTGTCCTAGAAAATCCCAAACACTTGGGTTCTAGCTATCAGATTACTCTATTCCTATAACTGCGCTAGTTAAAACAATTATTTGGTTATTTTCTACTAACATTTGAATATAGTTTTTTTTTTTGTTTGTTTTTTTTAAAAGAGATTCTTCTTTTGCTTATGAGGTTTCCTGGGCGCCATCTGCTGGTATTCTGGTCAGTGTGAAGAGTTTTCATTCTGCTTCAAATATAAGAAAAACAAAACACTCACACAGAATGCAAACCAATCATGAAGAGAACACCAGCAAGGGTGTTAGAATTAACTGACCCCGCTTTTGTGCTTGGGATGTCCGATATTCACTATTACTCTGTCTTTAATGAAAATCTTGATGTTGGATAGTTGTGAATTCCAATCATTGATCTGAACAGTTCTTTTAACAGTCCTTGTAAAAACAGTCCTTGTTATTTTCAATTTAAGCAACAGTTCAAGTTTGGTCTTTATTGCAGACTCCAGGCACAACTGAAAAATGGCTAGAAGAGAGAATCCTCTAAGTTTTCACCTTAGAGAAACGACCTTTGAAGAAATAGCTATGACTAACTGGAATTAATCATTATGCAACATATGGTGTCTTATATGTGTAGTTTTGAAGAAAAGGAATTCATATTGTGGACATACCTAACCTGCCCAGCATAGCAAAGAGAATAATGATTTTCCCTTTCTTCACATTTTCTAGATATGTCCCCTACAACATTGAAGTTGGGAAAAATCTATCTGCTGTCAGTAGAGGTTATTAAAACCAAACAATACCGAAAGCCTTGTATGAGTGTGTCACTAACTATAAAGTCCAAAATACAATTGATTAGTGGCTGGTTAGTACCAACCTATGGCAGTCTGTGATTCATTAAAAAGGACACAGTGATTTGGAGCTTTCTCAGATGTTTCCCATTCCATTTCAATGATTTTCTTATCATCTAATATTATTATATTTGAATTAAAATTATCCTGACTGTCATCTGATCTTGGCACTAGTGTGGGGAGAGGAAATAGAATCATGCAGATTGTTCTGGATTAAATGTCCAGTTGCTTGGCCCTCAGTGTGACAGCAGAGATTTTTTTTTTAATCTGTCCCTTGTCTGCTCTAAAATTTCAAAGTGCCAATTTCTACCCTTCATCCTTTTTGAGATTTTCATTTTATTTTACGGATATTAAGACCTACCCCCCATTCTTGTCCATTTTATAAAAATGTACTTGTTCTAGTTCTCATCTTAACCTTCCCTTTTGTCTAGAATAAGTAAGCAATACTTCTGTTACCTATGGTCCAGTCTCATTTGCTACCATACTGTCAGTTCCACTATTCTTCTACGTCAACCTACCACTCTTAAAGGTCATCTTCCTCTGCACACTTGCGACCAATTTTCGCCACTATAAAGAACCACGGGCTATAATCCCAGGACTAGGAATTACAAGAGAATCATTGAGAAGACAGCATTGTTCAAGATCATCCTCCTTCAGCAAAATAGCAAATACTTACATGACATCAACATATCTCAAAACTAATTAAAACAACAAAAACAAAACCAATTGGAGTCAACAACAACAAATCCTCTTTCCTTCCACACTGCTGTTTTTACCTGTATTTTATTTGGAGGGAAAAATAAAAAAATAGAAAGAGAAAGGGGGCTGGAGAATTAGACTGCTCAGTAGCTAAAAGCTTTTGAGAGGACCTAAATTTGGTTCCTAGCATCCACATCAGACGACTCACAACCATCCTCAACTCTAATTCCAGGGGATCTGATAAGACCTTTAGGCCTCTGAGGGCACCTGCAACTCAGTGCTCATATCCACCAAGGAGACACACATCTATACATAATTGAAAACAAAACAAGATTAAAAATATACTAAGGTATTCAACTCAGAAATCTGGATCTAATGTATTCTGCATTTCCCCTCACTCTTCAAGACTGTCCACATCCTGTCATTTCAGATGATCTTCCCAAGACACAGTCTTGACACTTATGACCTCTAAATGACTTTATTGTTTTGTGGTCTCATTATCAGGAGTACTAGTCACCTGGGAACTTAGTAGAACTGTAAATTCTCAGGCTGCCTGACCGCTGAAGCCAAAACTCTAGGGTAGTGTTGAGGAACATTTAATATAATTCTCAGGAAGTCCTAAAGCTGAGTTTGAAAGTGAATGTTTCAGTGATCTACAAAAGCCTCTATACTCCTACCTTAATGAAATGGTGAGTCATGTTTCTGTTTGTTTGGAAGACTTCAAGTGCCATTTTTGACTACAGGGTGAAAGTTTAATCTCTTATTACAGCATACAAAAAGGCAATCCAGATTTAGTTTTTCCCAACTAGTTTTCAGAAAATAGAGTAAATCTGGTCAATAAGGCTGAGTCATAGAACAGTGACTTAAAGGAATGAGCTGTAGAATCCTACTGCCTGGACTTCAAATCTCCCCCAACTCTTTGCAACTGTACTGCCTCAGCTGAGCCATTGGTGAAAAGAGTAGCAATAACTTCCGCTTCAAAACCTGCTGTGTAATACACACTGCTGGAGCAGCCTGGACTCGGCGGTAGGTAATTACTGGTACTATTCTTTGATCATCTGAAAAGGGAGGATGTGTTTTTCCCCTTACCTTTTTAAAAATTCGTTTTAATTTGTTGTTGTTGAGATTACAAACAAGACAGGGTCTCATGTAATCTGTGCTGGCCTCCAACTCATGCTAGACAAAAAAATAAAAATAAAACATCCAGAATCTCAAGAAACAGTTTTTGTGGTTTTGGGGGCCCCTGTTTGGGTGTATATGTATCTATAATCAGAACATACGGTGCTACCTGGTAGCTAACACTCAAGTGTGAAAGTCAGGTAAGTTATGAAGGAAATAAGAAAACTTCTAAGCCACAGAAAAGCTGCAAAGGCAGAATGGATGTCACTTATGTTTGTCTGATGACAGTTAATAAGGAATTGCTAAGCAATCAGATGTGAGAGTTTTTGGATACCTGATCAGTACATACAGAAATGTTACAAAAGCTTTGAGCAAACATGTCAATCAACATTAACCTCCATTACAAATTAGTTACAACTTCAGAAAATTAGTTCCTGCCTCAGTGTCATAACTTATCATAACGATTATTCTGCGTGTTTGTAACACTATAGTGCAGGCATGGGTTAAGTGCTGACACCTTTTAGCTCTTACTGTTACATATGAATAATTTCTAATGCACAGAAATAGGCATCTCCAGAAACTCCTGCTTGAGTGATGTGGTTATATAGCTAATCTTTTGTTTACAGCTTACAAAGTTAGGAAAATACCGTATTGATCCAGATGTCTTTAGCATTCATGCCAATTTTCTCTTGAGGTATGAGTGGAGTTACTTTTATTCAAATGCTTATTTTCTGTCCACACAGGCTGGCAATATTATTAGACTAAGGAAACTACTAAGGTAAATAAGGAGTGGTGTTTGTTCTTTATGCCAAGACCAAATATGGAAGATGATCTTAACAATTCCTGACTGAACACTCTATAGGAGCAAAAGTAAAATAACTGATTCAAGTCTTGACTCACTTTTCAAAATCATACTTCTCTATTTCCTCCGAATTGCAGTGCTTTTTAGTCAATATTCTCAATGTTTAGTTAACAGCCATTTACCAAAAGGGACATGGCAGCCACTTGTTTTGTTTCTTTGCTTTATTCTCATTGTAGAACAGAAACGAGATAATCGTGGCTTTCGTAGTTCCTCACTGGGTGGCTCATTATGACAGAAGATGAGTGGGGGTAACTTTCTACTTCATAGACAGGACATTTTTGTATTCTATTGGCAGAATCTCCATATTTGGATAATTCAGTACATACAAACCAGTAAATAAAAATAATGAACAACCTCCAGATCACGGTGAATACAAACTGCTAGTAGTTGCTTATTTGGGGTAATCTCTCTATGGCAGGCAGGTGGTGCCTGTTTGGTATCAGCAGACACACAGACTCTGTGTTTGAAGCAGTGCCTGGGTCTAGATGTTCAGAGAATGAGGGGAAAATACAAGAGATGATGAAAGATACATAAACCTCAGAAACTGGCTGACAACTGCCTTTTTGTCTGCCTTGAGTAGTTTAGGCTATTTCCCTCAAGGTGTCAACTTCCTGCTTTTTCAAGATGCCAACAACTCTGTATAAAGTGCACCTTAAAGGTATTTCCGGTTCCTGTGGAGTTATGGGTCAGTCATTTCAGTCACAATTCTTGTGCATCAGCTCCTTTTTTTCGGGTGTCACTTATCCGCACTTGCTGTGCACATTCAATCTAAAACTTAATTTTCCTCCACGCTTGAGTATTTTCTAGGACTTATTACTAGACTACAAGCTCCAGGGGGTAAGAACCCTGACAGTCTAGGTCACTGATGAGTAAAATAGTGTCACACATACAGTAAGTGACAAGAAAACAGACAACAGCAGCAGCAACAACAAAACAACACCCACCACCAAAAAAAAATTTTGTTTTCTTCTTCTGAGACATCAAAAGGATTCTGGAAGATGAGCTCGACCTTGGGGATTCCTCTCTAGTCAGAAGTACTTGGACTTCTATAACATAGTCAAAAGCCCGAGTACTGTTTATGCTTTCTCAAAGTTGACATGATCGTGCTGGGAGCAGCACTTTCGTGTTTCGGAGAGGCCCCACGTCCTGACAGTCCCTCTTGTCCCCGCACTTCCCCGTGAAGGACAGGGGAGTTCCGGGTTGCAGGTGGAAGGGACCAAGCACGTGACCCCGACCGACTCTTTCCCTGAAAAGCTTCTCCATTCAGTTCACTGTGCAGGTGAGTTTGAGGAAGCTCTATTCCAACTCTACCTGATACTGGCCACTCCTCGTCACCCACACTCGCCCTATCACCATCATATTGTCGCATCCTGAAGCTACTTTGGAAAGCGAGCCTTGAGCCACGCTGGTGGCCAGGTGCCTCTGTATCCCCGCCCCCAAATACCCTTGGCCGAGGCCACTCGCGACCTTCCCGTGTGGGGACTTGGCGGGGCCGCAGGCTGACTTCGCCAGCGGCGGCTCGGACCCTCTCACCTGCCCACCAGCAGCTGCACCTCGCGGCTAGGCCGCCTTCGCCACCAGAGGCCAGAAACCGCGCTTGCACATCAACCAACCACGCAACGGAGCGCCACCACCTTTGCCCGGAGCGGCAGGAAGGCGCATGCGCACCTCTGTGCGCACTCCCTCACCCCCCTTTCGGAGTTTGCCTGAAGCGTAGCCCCAGCAAAGGAAAGCTGCGGACGTCGGCGGAAATCTTACGGGCAGACGTGTATTCTGTCTATGCAAACGACCAAAACTGAAAGGTTTAAAAGCACATCACAGTACCAAGAAGGCGACGGAACTTGCAGCTCTCGGCTCTCTCTCGAGATATTTGTAGAATGAATGACGCTGTTCCCAGTCGCTTTTCCTGCTCTGACCAATCACAAGGCGCCTTGTTCTGTCACTCAGTGGTCAATTCCCACCTCTCTCGGGTCGCCCTAAACTGCTCCTCCCTGTCGTCCCCGAATGACGTCGGAGAGCGGGCATGCGCAGGCAGACCCTGTCGCCACGCAGGAAACTTCCGCCCAGTCTAGGAGCAGGGCTGGCGGATGTCGAGAGTCTCCAATTCAGTGCCGGGTCCGGTTGGTTAATTTCCTTGGTTTTGCCATTCTTTTTTTCTTCTTCAGAGATAAGTCTTTTATTCTCTTGAAACACCCGAAGCATTATGAAGTCATGTTTAAACATATTTTAATTAGCTTTTCTCTGGCATTGTAAAAGCCTATCTTTTAATCGTCCTCATTAAAAATAATTTTCTACACCTTCCTTGAAGTTTTGAGATACCACGGAAAGTGTTGTTGTCCTTCCTCACTACATATGGTTGACCTACAGTGATACATTATCTGCTAATCCTATTCATGGCATTTCCAGCCTCTTAGGGAAAAAAAAAAATCCGCTTTGGCCGCCATTTTTATTTTGGTTCCCATAAAGCTTTGATATCATCGACAGAAGCCATTTTTCGTTTGGGCAGATCCTTCTGCCTATCCTATTACTTTATCTTGGGCTTCGCCCCCATCGTAGGTCCTGGCACTGGCTTCCAACCCTGTGAAGTCGGTTATGCCATCTTGTGTTTGGGTGCTGGTTGCGTTTGCTAACGCGCGAGGGAACTCTGGGAAACGGGAAGTAAGCCAAAGCTTTTGAAGCTTGGTCTACCGCCCTTTTAGTCTGTGTTTTCACATCCAGGTACTAGTCCATCAGTGACCCTGGACAGTAACAAAGCATATAAAGCCCGAACCCACCTCCCGCCACCATCATAGGTAAGAGCATGATACTTCTGACAACCTAGCTGTGCCCTCAGTTGGATTGAACTGTTTGCCCGTCTTATACCACTACGTATTTTTGTTTTGGATTTTGGGACTTTCCACAATTTTTCTCTTAGGTTTTCCTTCTCGTTCCATTAGAATTGTTAAACACCAGGGTGCAGGAAGACTGAGATTTAAAGGGGGCAATAATGTTTAGGGAATTTCCATAGAATAAAACAGCAAAATGGATGGAACAGCGAATTTTATCATTAATTGAATGGCTTTCTGCACCTATAGAGGTAAATGTAGCTCCCAGAGGACTTTAAGATGTGATGTAGTTGTATATTCTTCCCATTCATGCCTGCATTCATTCATTGAATTTGTTGAATATGTAGCTAGCTTTCTGCTATAACTTATAAACAAAACAACCCTCCTTTTTCATTCACTTGCTTTGATGTATACAAAGCTGGGACCAGGAACATAATGTTCTGTTTCTTAACACTGCTGGACAAGCAACTTCATGTTCTCACTTCTATTTCTTGGGTACTGTATATAACCATAATTGTAAGTTACCAGGCTGATACTCCTGTTAGTATGACCTTCTTGCTCACTGAAGTCGTCTCCCATGTAGGTCAGCATCTTTTTGGAGAATGTTATTTGGAATGAGTACAAGCTGCACCTGAGCACAGTATAGTAATGATTTGGGAATTTTGGGCTGTGGCTTACCCTAGTTGTAGAACAGGGCTTTCTTCTGTGTCTTCCTGTATGAGAAATCAAAATCGGGAGTTCTCAATCTTGGCTGCCCATGACCGTCATCCGGGGAGCTTCTAAACCAGACTTCAGACCAATTGCAGATAGAATTGAGACTCTATGTGGAATTTAGATGATACTAAGGTATTTGAGACATTTATGTTTTTTATGCTGTTAGGAGTAAGATTGCTTTTCACCTTCCCTGTTGGCTTTACTTAAAGTACCATGAAGAAAGGGGGGAATATTAGATTGAGGGGTGGTGAACCAGCTTCCCAGTGATTGGTTACCTTGCCAACCAGCTTCCCAGTAATTGTTACTTTGCCATGTATGTCTTTTCCTCAGTCTGTTAAGTGGGAAAGAAGAATGAACACCATTTGTTTTACATGAATGTTTCCATTGTGGAGATGTATGTTTTATGCGTATGAAGGAAACATGATTACACTGAAATATTGCTTGTTTACAGTTTTTACAATGCTACTAAGGGTAGTGATAGAGTGCGGATGGGTGAGAAAATCTATCCTGTCCTCCCTGGCTGTACATCCTACTCCCTTCACATGCCAGCTCCAGCTCTGGGATCTAAAAGATAGTTATCCCCCCTTCTGCTTCAGCTTCCTAACTTGTAAGGTGGGATTCCTGTGAGAGTTAGGTAAGTTAATACAAGCAATGTGCTTCTTAAGTACCTGGCATGGGCTGGAGAGATGGCTCAGCAGTTAAGAACTGTGTGCTGTTCTTCTAGAGAACCTGAGTGTAGTTCCCAGCACCTCCGTCAGGCAGTTCACAATTGCCTGTAACTCCAGCTTCTTGGGGACTCAAGGTGTCCCGATGTCTGCGGGTGCCTACACATACACATGCAAAGCCCCACACAGGCACACCTCAATACACATAATTAAGCACAATAAAAACCTTATAGTAACAGCTATGAAAATATTATCTGTAGCTGTATATTTTATTACATGATAATTAAAAATTTAGATTATTAAGATTTTATTTGTACATTCCCATGACTGAAATTCTTTGGCTTTCTACTTTGTGTATCTGTTTGAAAAAGAAGGTGTTCTAAATACATTACCCAAGATCAGGAAGATGATTTTAAAATAAAGTTTTTAAATCAAAAGATCTTCTTTTAAACATAGCCTTATTAAGATAAAATTGTGAGGCTAGAGAGATAGCTCGGTGGCTAAGAGCACCAAATGCTCTCCCGAAGGTCCTGAGTTCAAAACCCAGCAACCACATGGTGGCTCACAACCATCTGTAATGAGATCTGATGCCCTCTTCTGGTGTGTCTGAAGACAGCTACAGTGTACTCACATATAATAAATAAAGTAAAAAAAAAAAAAGAGAGATAAAATTGTGGTGCAAATAACAGCATTTATTTAAAATATACTGTGTGGTAAATTTTACATATATACACTGGTGAATCATCATCACAATCAAATAATGGACATATCTGTTACCCTCAAAAGTTTGGTCGTGTTCCTTGGTAATTCCTCTAGTTGCTGTTTTCTAGGCAGCTGCTGACCTATCAATATAAACAAGCATTCTCTAGATTCTTATTTCAAAGGACTCCTGTACTACAAGTTTTTATTTGAGGGGGGGTTATGTGTAATTATTTTGAGAACCATCTTTGTTATATTGATCGATTATTTCTTTCTTTTGTCCTCCTACTTTTTTCTTTTGTGGTGGTGTAGATTGAAGTCAGGGCTTAGTGCATTTTAGACAAGTGCTTTATCACAGAGCTACATCCACAGATTCTTCAGCCTGTTTGAATTGCTATCTGCTATCAGTGTGTGGCTGCACAGTCATGGTACAATTCACGAGTTGATAACCATTGAGATTTTTGTTTTCAGTGTGCTCATTTGTGCATAACTGTGTTCTAAGTTATTTAGTGTTATCCATGTACAATGAACCCAGAAGAGTACAGTGGTAAAACATTTTGTGTTGGGATTTTACCTTTCTTTTATATAGCTTATGCCTTAATTGTTTTATGAATAACATATGACATTTTAAAAATGCAAAATGTGTGGCTGGAGATGTAGCTCAGTGGTAGAGTTCTTACTAATATGCATGTGGTCCTGGGTCCAATCTGTAACTCTGTATTTAAAAAAAAAAAATAGTTCTCAGGGTTGAACCTTTAACTTGCTAGGCAAATGCTCTATCATCAAGCTATTATTCTAGCCACACACCTTTCCCCCCTCCCCCAACATTTTAGTTTTGAAACAGAGTCTTACTGAGTTGCCCAGGATAACTTATAATTTCTATCAGACTCTGGAGTAGCTGGGATCACAGGATTGACCATCTGGATTATTTATTTTTACTAATTTTTTAAATTGTGTATATACATATGTGTCTATGTATGGTTATGTGTGAGTGCAGGTGCCTATAGAGCGCAGGACAGGGTGTTGAACTCCTGGAGCTGGAGTTACAGATGGTTGTGAGCTGCTGAGATAGGTAGGGACTTAGTGATATATGTCCAATGCAAGAACAACAAGGCCTCTTACTGCTGAGACATTTCTCTAGGCATAGGATTGTTATTTCTTGATATGTATATGTCTAATCACTAAATCTGCCTTAAATCTGTAAAGTTTACTATTACTATGTTACTTTAAGGATTCTGGACAGTAATCCATGTACATTAGAGACCTATGAGATATCAAAGTAAAGATTTACAAAGCCATACCAGAGACATCCCAGAGCTCCCAGAGCTTCTATTTTAAGGTTTAGTGTTTCTGCTATAGACAAATAGCCCATCAGTTGATTTTAATAGTACTGACACCCACTATGTTAAAATAAATCAAAGCTGGCTTAAAGTTGGATTTGATTTATGTTACTATGGGGGCAATATAAAATGCAGCTTTTAAAACATCTTGGATATAAAAGTTAATTTGTGTCATTTTGATTTATTCTCTAGAAAATATTAATGTTTTGTAATTAAAAATACTTTAAATTGGCATGCCATAAAAAAGGTTTAGCTTTTTGAGTTTTGACTTGTGTGTGGAATTACATAACCACCACTGAAACTGTGTTATGGACCATGTCTGTCACCAGCCTCCGTCTCCCACCCAACGGTTCCCACCCAATTTCTGCAGCTATCCCTCATGCCCTTCTGTCCTTTAACCCTTACCAACCAATGAACCAATGGTATATTCTCTAATTGATACAGCACAAAAAAAGATTAGATTTTAAGAAGAGTATGTTAATGATTATCAGAGTGCCTTTTATTTGTTTGTTTTCTATGAAGGTGATTATCAGAATGGGCTTTAGATTATAAAGTAAGTTGCATGATGTCTGCTTGTTCATTAATGGGTCTGTTTATGACTAATCACAGAGATTCAAGCACAGAGCCAGTTATTTACATATATGCCCTCAGAGCTACTATTTCATGGGAAGAACTAGAGACACAGTTGAATAGCTCAAGCTATATGAGGCAGCATTTAGAAGGATGTGCTTTGCTGGAGTCTGAAAACATGATTAGAGTTCATGAGGGCTTCTGTGTGTATGCTTCTGATAATGGATCGATGATAAATAGATGTGGACTATCAGTTAAGCATCCCATGCAGGGGTTGCTGGGCTGAAGACTCAGCAGGAAGGGGAGGCCTAACTCTTGAGTCATATGATTGGCATGACCATCAAGTGCCAGAAAAGTAGAGTCCTTACATGGGGTTGATCCTGTTACAGTATTTCAACATCTGGTCTATATTCACTGACAAAGGAAAGAAAAAATGTTAGATTTTTGTTGTTTGAGTGATGTTTTCATTGTTGATGTTTGCTGTTTTTTTTTTTTTTTTTTAAACTAAGCATTCAAGGTTGGTTCCTAAGTCATAGGAACAAGCAATTCTTTTTTTTTTTTTTTTTATGCTGAGGTTTCCTTTTAACCTTTAAGTTGTCCCTGGTAAGAGGTTTTTTTGCTTTTTGGTTTTTGTTTTGTTTTTGGTTCATCTGTCACTCATTGACCTTTTACTAAAGTTTGTTCTTGGGTATGAATTTAGTAATAACAAAAGTGTGTTCGGTGAAACAGTGATGGTTTCATATGTTTTGAACTATAGCTAGAACATCAGAAATCCTAGGCCTCTATGGTTTTCTGTTCTACTCCCATAGCTAGAGAGCTCTTTAAGATGATAGAAGCACAATAATTTGTTAGCTAAACTTTGAAATGGAGAAGTTAGAAGCCTAGAGTTAATATTTGGCCTCTCAAGCTGGGGTGACTGCTCTGGAAAGCTTGTCACACAGTCCAGAAACACTGAAAGAAAGACAAATGAGGATTTTTGCATTGCCCTAGATTTTCCCAGAGAATAATCTAGAAGGTCACTGACTTTCTTTATTTGAGTTTATCTCTGTTCTGTATTTAAATGACAGGAAAATCATGTGATATTGTCTAATCAGCTTCTATTCCTTCCCCAAATTAATTTTCCTAAGAAGCTTAGGCTGTTTGCTTCCCTGTCAGTACACACATGCAAGCACATGAGTTTTGGTGGTGCTGCACATTACCCAAGTATCTGCTTTGTGAAGGAATGCTTGTTTTCAGTTTAGAGAAAGTGGGCTCAGGAATGCAGAATATAGGACAGTTTAATTTGTAAGATTTATGATGTGCAGTAATTCCTCCCATGAACTTATGTAAAGTGTATGATTTCTGTGTACTTGGAAAATCTATCATTTTGGAGCTTGCCCTGGCTTTCATAAAAATAGTCAAGAAAATAAAGATGCCAGTGCTTTTTGGTGTTAATAGATAGCTCTGAGGCAAAGCTTTTTTTGACATTAGTGCTTGAAACCCTAAGCACTGGGCTTACTGCTCTTGCAGAAAAATTGTTTTCAAGTTTCAACTTAATTCTGAGGTTAATATCATTTCTATTCAAATGAATGTTAGAACATCAGTATTTTAAGAACAGGAACAATGGAAAAACAATGCAAGGCTACACTAAAGTGGACAGAATTTCAACCAGATGTCTGATCTGTTGTCCATTTAATTTTTTAATTTATATCTATTTATACTTTTTGGTGGTTTCAGTGTTTTAGAGCTAAGGATTGAATCCAGAGCCTTTCCCATGTAAGGCAAACCCTGAGCCGCATTCCCATTCTCATTGTACCTTCCTCGCAGCATAAAGCACTAGGATGTGCCTCTGAATCATAGATAGCTCTCTCAGCCGCCACTCTATGGGACATTAAGTATTTAATTCAATATTTATTAAACTGCTTGTTTGTAAAAATCTGTTCAGAGTACTTTGACTTCCTTTAGAAAGATTTAATGTAGACTGTGGGGTTGGGAACAATAAAGCTTCATTGGATAAATATAAAATATATTAATAGCATATAGCAACTGACTGTTAGGACAGTAAGAGTTGATTAAGCAAAATTCTGTTGTATACCTGTGTTCAGCTATTAAAAAGGATCTGAAAAGACTTTTTCTTAGGAAGCCTGCAGTTAGGTAAAGGAGAGACTCTGAGGTCCAGGGTTACATAATATCTAGTGAGCTGAGTATGAGGGTACAAGTGTAGCTGTGGTCTTGGGAGAAAGAGGTCAACAAAACAGTCCCAAAGGGCTCCAAGGAACAGGTGGGCCCACTGTTGGGTACTGGACTATCGAGTGGATGGTACTGTAGGAGAGAGCGTTCCATACTATGGACTGGATGTAGGAGAGAGCATTCCATCCTTCAGTGTGTGTGGGAGAAGATAGAAGTCCCTAGAGCTCCATCATCAAAGACATTTGTTATGCAATAATTTCCCACATTCTCTTCCTTGAAAGAATTTGTGTTCTGGCATTATTTATTCCTTAAACTACCATTCAATTTGGGATGGTAGAGGCCTAGAAATAGAAGAGACCTTGGCAGGGGTGGGGGGTCACCCTGCTTAATGAGAAGTGATTTTCCACTGTCCTGTGAATCAGCAGTACTTTACATGTGGGGCCTGCACTTTGTTTCAGTAGGTAGAGGTCCTGAAGCATAGGCCTGCCACTCTCTGTATCCCACAAGGTGGCAGGAAATGGGAGATTCCAGACAGTCGTCCTATGATGTCCAGGTGCAGCCATATTGTACAAGAATGTGTGCGCGCACGCACACACACACACACACACACACACACACAGAAAGGCAGACAGGCAGCAGAGACAGAGTCTGAGACTGAGACAGCCTCTCTCACTCCCATACAGAGAATCTTTCCCTGAACTCTTTTTAGCTTTGGTCCGTCAGCCTTTATGATCTCCTGAAAGATTTTAGCCACTTATGGAAGTCAGGCATGCAGTGTAAAGTTGGGCATCCTCATGGGACGAGAAAAGCCATGTACACTTAGAAAAGTAAATGCACATACTTCATCCTCTGTGGAGCCCTGGCTGAGCGAACTGTATCCATTCTCCATCTAGCTGATCTGTTAGAAGATTTGATTCTCTCTAATGCATCTCTCTTAATCTTTTAAGAGTTTAGTTATGTCATTCAAACATGAGTTAATGTATTTTAGAGGACTGATTGTATATTTATTAGGCCCAAATAATATAATTTTAAAGACCTAACATTTTTGGAATAATCAATATAAATGTCCACCTCCTTGTAAGTTTTTTCATTTACATCTGTGTATAAATGAACATGCTTCAGATGAAGATAAGCATTGTCATTCAGATGGTGGACCTGAAGCTGGGTAGCGTTGCTTATGCTTCTTGAAATTTTAGTGCTCTTGAGGCTGAAGTCCAAGTATCAAGAGTTAAAGTATATCCTCAGCTACACAGCTAATTTAATGCTACCCTAGGCTACACAGTGAATGTGACTACATAGCAAGATCTCATCTGAGGAAAAAAAATGAAAAAAGAAGCAAAAAGGACATCAATAATTAAATGATTTAGAAGGTAGGTAAAGATATTTTTGTCCACTTAACAATTAGAATCAATTTAGCCAGGTGGTGGTGGCGCATTCCTTTAATCTAAGTACTTGAGAGGCAGAGGCTGGTGGAACTCTCGAGTTTCAGGAAAGCCAGGACTACACAGAGAAATCTGATCTCTAAAAACTAAAAAGGAAAAACAAAAAAATTAGAATCAAATTTTATCACATTAAAAAAAGAATCATCTAATCTAGAAATAGAGTATGTATGACCAGGTAGTAATTATGAACACTCATGGAGGCCACACATTTATAGCCCATTGTGGTGTGTGTGTGTGTGTGTGTGTGTGTGTGTGTGAGAGAGAGAGAGAGAGAGAGAGAGAGAGAGAGAGAGAGAGAGAGAGAGAGCGAGTGTTATACTCAGCAGCTCCCTTGTTGAACCTTTCTCTGTCATCACAGCAGTGGAGTAGTTATAGGCCCACACTAGTCCCAGCTTTTCTCTGTCTGTCTGTCTGTCTGTCTGTCTGTCTTTCCATGGGACCTGGTGATTTGAACTCATGTGTTTTTACCCACCAAGCTATCTACCCAACACTAAAATATATTTTTGAAACAATTTTACCTGTTTCTTTTTGACTTCATGAAATGCAGCTACTGGAAATTTCTAAGTTACATTTGTTGCTGACATTGCATTTCTGTTGGATCCCAGTGCTCTACAATTATTGTGCACAAAATTTCAAAAGATAGCTAGCCTCCCCCACCCCTACAGGGCTTATGGATAGTGCCTTTCCCACTTCACTTCATTATGTTAACTCTCTACCTTGTTCTTCAGGTTGGTGCAGACTTTTAACTCTTAAGGATCTGGTTGACATTAGTAAATAACTTGCCATTGTATTTCTGCTTTATCTTGACTGTTATAATTGATCCTAGGCTTTGGTTTTGGAATATTTTATGATCATTAGAGATACTTATTTTTGCTCACTTTGAGTTTTAGTCCCTAAACAGTATGTATATCCATTCATATGAGCACACATGTGGTCAGCATATATTGTTTAGGTCAAGACTCGGCGTTTACTCTCATGACTATAAATGTTAGTCATAACTGAGCTGTGTGTTCAATACTCTTTGCCTTTTGGGCACAGATCTTGTTTCTACTAGAATCAGTCATTGCTTTTTACTCAGCTGCTTAGATTTCTGTGTGCCTGCCCTAAGTGAGTCTTATGTTCTTTTCAAGAACATTGTCTGAAATTCGTCTCCATGCCTGTGGATCTAACAGGATGTGCTGTTCTTGGAGCCCCAAGATCTGCCTGTCTTCTGCAGTGGTTCCCCTTTCTATGCTCAGCACCCACACTGGGCTGGGGCTCTCCTCTCAGGATCCTTAGCTTCCCTCAGCCCGTCTCTTGGCTTTCTGTTTCTTGCATCTTGCCTCATTTGAGCACACATTGTTTCTTGAGAAAGAATACATGGGCCACAACAATTTTAAAGAAGTTGTGTGGCTAAATATATCTGATTTATTTCCTTATGTTTAAAGGCAATTGGAAGTTGGAAAGAAATACTCAGAACATTGAAGGTGTTTCTCCTGTGTTTTAGAGCTTCCAGGGCTGGTATGTGCAATTTAGATCAAATTCTGGTACCTAATTGATCCCGTGTGTTCTGTATCCTAATCCCTACTTGTTTTCTTTCCATTCTAAATTTCTTTAGAAAATATACCAGAAATGTTTTTATTTTTATCTTTTTTTTGTGTGTGTGTTAGATGTTCTGTATTGTCCACTTAATTCTGTCTTTAATTGTTTTCGTTTTTTGCTGAAGTTTTTGAGAAATTTACTCAACTTGTTTGTCCAGGCTTTCTAGTAATGTTTTTTTTTTTTTTTTTTTTTTTTTTCATTTTTACCTATCACAGCTTTGGGCTTTTTTTTTTTTTTTTTTCCTTGAAAGTTCTCTCTCATTTAGAAGGTTGTTATTTGGCTTGGTTGTTTGGGTTTCTTTCGTGCTACGATGGTTTATACTTGAGCTGACTAGCATGCCCTTGGGTCTCATGGCCATGGACCTCGTTTTAGTCCCATCTCTCATCTTCCTGGGGGAACCTCAGATGTCCATTTGTTTATTTATTTTTTGATTTCATGTTTTCATCAACCCAGTTCTCTAAATGTGGATTTTCATTTTGGGTCATGTAGGTAGGCTAGGAAACATGTGACTTAGAAAGCCTCAGCTTATGAACATCCCCTAATTTCTCTCTGTGCCTCTTTAGTAGAGTTACCTACATGTTTGTAATTTTCTAGACTAGAAAGCCTTTCTTTGATAAAAGGGATTATTTTTCCTCTTAATGACAAACACTGTACCACATTTTGCTTACTCATCTGTTGATATTTGGTTTATCTCTGTTTTGGTTATTTTGAATGATGCTGCTGTGAAACTCCTCTGTGTATTTTTTGTTAGAGATAATGCTTTTATTTGTCTTTGGTATATTCTGGTCATCAGACCTGGTAAAAAAAAAGCATTGTTGAAAACATTTTACAATTACACGGGGAGTGCATGAGAATTCTAGCTTACATCTAGTGAGCACCTTGTGTTGTTCCTGTTTTGATTTTAGCCATCTGTGAGAATATAAAGTAAGCAGCATTTTAGTATAGTTGTAATTTGTATTTCTTTAATAGCTAATGGTGGTAAATACCAGTTCATGTTTGTTTATTGACAATTTTAAAATCTTCTTTGAAGAAATGTTTAAGTCTTTTGCCCATTTTAAAACTATGATATTTGGTTTTGGTTTTGTTTTGTCTTGTTTTGTTTTATAAGGGTTTTTTTGTATATTTTGAATGTGAATTTCTTAACCGTTGTATGATACAGATATATTTTCTCTCATTCTATGAGTTTGTGCTGGCTCTCTTTAAGGAGATGGTTTAGTTGGCCATCTAAGGTACTTGATGTACAAGCATAAGGACTTGAGTTTGGATCTTAGATACCATCGTAAAAACTGAGGATAGTGGTAACAATGTCTGTAATCCCAGTGCTGGGAGGAAGAGATATCTAGAAGAGTAGAGCTCATTGGCCTAAGCTGGTTCAATCAGTTAACTCCAACTCAATGAGAGTTCAAAAGATAAGGTAGAGAGAGACTGTTGGAGACTCCCTCAAGACTTTCACACTTGTGTACACATATGTACATACCCAGAGGAGTGCAGACACCTACACACACACACACACACACACACACACACACACACACACACACACACACACACACACATACATTCTCTCTCTCTCTTCACACACAAATCAACAGTAAAAAGTCAAAATTTTAAAAAATGGCTAAATAAATGGTTGTGAAAATGTAAAATAATGATCTAATTATGCCACCAACCTCCCTAAAGCTGCTTATAATTGTAAGTGATTTTTTGTGGATGTGTGTGTAAGAAAGAGGAAAGGAGAGAGGGAGATGGATGAGAGAGAAAAAAGGAAGAGAGAGAATTTTCTGGATGTAAGAACAAGTTATTTGTGAATAAAGCAGTTTGATTTCTTCTCATTCTGATGCCTATTATTTCCTTTTCTGGTCTAATAGCTCTCTAATACAGTTTTCAATAAAAATTGCAAGCGAAGACATTGTCTTTGCACATCTTAGTGGGAGGATATAGTTACTCATGTCTAATTCTAGCTATGTATTTTATTAATTGTTACTATTATTTGGTTGTGTGTGTTTGTGTGGGAGGGAGAGGGAAAGGCAGAGGGGAGAATATAGTGTCATGTGCATACCACAGCATGTATTCAAAAGTCAGAGGATCAACTTTTTTTTCCTTCTCTCTTTTTTTTTTTTAATTCTTTACTCCTACTTATATCCCCACTTCAGTTTCCCTTCAATACATTTCCTCCCAGTCCTTCCTCTCCCCACCTTCCTTTCCCCCCCACCTCCTCAATTTCCCTTCCAAACAAACCAAAACCAAAACCAAACAAACAAAAAACAGCAGGCCTCCTAGAATATCAACTGAACAAGGTATAAGTCACAATAAGACTAGGTACAAACCCTCACATCAAGGCTAAATAAGACAACCTGGTAAGAGGAAAAGGGTCCCATGTGTAGGAAAGAGTCAGAGATTTACCCCAGTCCTGCTATTAGGAGTCCCATAGGAACACCAAGCTAACCCAACCATAGAGTACATGCAGAGAGGACCTAGCTCACATGTAGAGACCCTTTGTGCTTGCCTCTTCAGTCTCTGTGAGCCTCCATGAGCCCTGCTTAGGTGATTCTCCCAGTGTCCTTGACCTCTCTGGATCCTTCAGTTCTTCCTTCTCCTCTTCTCTGGGATTCCACTGCCTCTGCTCCCAGAAGTTACTGAATAATACTTCTCTGACAATTGAGCTATGTATCAATCTATGAGTATAGCAGAATATCACTAGGAATTATTTCCTTGACTTTTTTTTTTAACCAGTTGTTTTAGATTCATTACTGGGTTTCTGCACTGTTCTGTCTCCAGTAAGTGGCCCTCCAGGCAGTATTAGGCATGGGCTCCCTTTCCTGGTAGGAGCCAGAGGACAACTTCTAAGAGTTGGCACTTTCTTCTTTCTGTGCATTCTGTGAGTCAAATTCTGATTATATGATATGTGCTACTGATTACTTTTTAGGTGTTAAGCCACCTTTACATTCCAGGGGAGGAGGGGGGGGGGATGTGACTTGGTTGTAAATTTTGGTAGAGTACGATAGGGAAGCTATCTGAGTTTGTGCATTTGCTTCTGGTCAGCTTTTAGATTACCATATTAGATCACGGTATAACATTTTGGGTAAGAGCAATTAAAATTAAAATTTTATCTCACACTTCTTACTGATATTTTATTCAGTCAAATCTTCTGTAAAACATCCCTCCAAAATGATATTTTGATATACCTAACTATAGCATTCTTTTTTCTTCTCTGCAGGTTCTGTACCTCATGTGGAAATCAGTAAACCATGGCATCTAAGAAATTCACCATTAAAGTAAGTAATGCTTAGTGTCTGCCTTTAAGAGGTCACTCATCTTCTCTTGTGCAAATTTTGATGTTCTTAAGTTGATCTCTACTGGTTAAATTTAGAATTATGGAAATTTTAAGTAGATAACATCAAAATTTTAAGAAGAGGTGGATGAGAAAACTAATAATTCTTACACTTATAAGGAAGTCTTTGTTGAAAACCTTTTATTTAGGATACTTTTTGGTTATAACTCTGTTTCCAGTGCTAATAGCAATCACTCACACTGAATGTCCATGACTTCTGAGAATAACAGAACAGGCCAAAGTCAAAGGAGTAGGTATGCTCTTGGATCTGGGTGCATTTGAGAGAGTGCTCCTGATTGTCTGCTATCTCCTCAGCCTTCATTGTTAGCTTAACCCAGAGTAGAGGCATCTGAGGAAGGCCTCAGTGAGGAGTTGCCTGGATTAGATTGGCCTGTAGCTATATCTAAGAGACAGGTGTTGTTTTGTTGTTAATTGATGCAGGGAGGCCACAGCCCACTATGGGCAGCTCTCTTTTCCTAGACAGGTGGTCTTGCCTAGGTGGTGGTCCTGGACTAAAAAAGTGATATAAGCATTAACGTGTGAGTGAGCCTTTGAGAAAGCTAATGGGCATGCCATCAATGCAGTTCCTCCATTGTTTGTGCTTCAAGCCCTGACTTCACTCAAAGATGGGCTGTGATTTTTGACTTGTAAACTAACCTCTCAGCCCCTGCCTCCCAAGTTGACTTTGTCCAATGTGTTATCACAGCAACAGAAAGGAAACTAGAACAGCTGATGTCTTTCATTTTTCTCTTATAAATACTTCTCTATCCATTAATAGTAGAGCTGAGACCTTAGGTATCAGTGATAAAGGATTCTATGTGGGGAAGGTCAGTGGAAGACTTGATTGTGAGCTGTTTGTGAGCTCTTGGAGATAGTTTCATTTATATTGGCAGTTCTCTTAGTTCTGTGTAGTGGTGTTATCTTACATAGCAATTAAAAACAGCAAGGTGGACCAGTGAGATGACTCATCAGGTAAAGGGACTTGGCATAAATATGCCTGACTGATCCTCAGTTGTCCTCCTGAGACCCACATGGTGGTAGGAGAGAACCAATTCCTTCAGGTTCCCATTTTGTTTGTACGCATACAAGTATATATAATAATTAGAAACAAAAACAACAACAACAAAATGGTAAATTCCAGTATTTAATTGACCAGATTAGGCTGGAGAGGTGGCTCAGAGGTTAAGAGCACTGGATGCTCTTCCAGAGGTCCTCAGTTCAATTCATAGCAACCATATGGTGGCTCATAACCATCTATAATGTAATCTGGTGCCTTCTTCTGGCCTGTACATGCGGCAGAATACTGTATAATAAATAAATAAATCTTTAAAAACTAATTAACCAGATTATTAAATAATATAATATTATTTTATCTTAGCTAAGTTCATACTTATTTACTAATGTATCTATAAATTTCATTGTTTACAATTACTTTTGGGATACATATACTCGAGTATTTCATAAAGGTGTCTAAGTGGAGAGCATTCACTGTCTATAAAAATGTGTCTTGATTTTTCCTCTAGACTTCTAGAGACTAGAAAGATACTAAGTTGTTTAGAATGCTAGTTTAAAAACATAATTTTAATGAGTAACAATATTCTGTCTCAAAAGACAAAAGTAAATAAAATTGTCTGGTGATATATGACATTCATTCTAACACTCAGGAGGCAGAGGTAGGTAGACATCTGTTAATTTAAAGCTAGCCTGGTCTAGATAGTGAGGCCCTGGAGAGAGAAGAGAAGGGAGGGGGCGGGGAGATGATTACTAGCTTAAAATAATAACTTAAAAAACTGCTCTCATGATTCTTTCCTGATTTTGTATAGGTGGTTTCCCCTTTTGCTGTCAGCTGGCACCGGTGGGTTTGCATTGTGTAGATACTTTACTTCCTTGCCAGTTCTCCCTCCTCTCCCTGCTCCCAAGGGTCTAGATGAATGGAAACACTGTCTTCACTGTTCACTTTTAGGTACAGAGAAGAGCAGTTTTAGTTACATTTTTACAAATGTCAGTCACCAAAGCTCTGTTGAATAGTTCCTACTCTGGAAAAGTTAAGCTTTTGGTTATAGACAAACTGAGCTTAAAGTATTATCTACACATTGGAATTTTCCCCAATTCTAGGCTCAATGCAAGTGGCTCCAGTTCTAAGTCCCCACTTCCTGTCAGTGCCTCTGGGGTGCTGAGTCCAGCTCTCCAACTTCCCCAGTACATCCTGGCTCTGGCTATCCTGGCAGCCCAGGCTTGACCCCCATCAATCATGGTGATTGATAGTGCTATGGGGGTTGTTACTTTCACTGTCCTTTTCAGATAACCACCAGCACCAGTTTCTAATCTCCCTACTTAACTGCATCCTTCACAGTGTGCAATTAAGGTGGGCATTTGGTCAAATAATTCTTAAGCCTCACTATGATTTATGATTTTGTCTATTGGCTATTGTAATCACTATTGCTTCTGTTTGGGAATTTCTATTGATCGTATTTAAATTGCTGTTTAGGGAAGTTCTGTTTTGGTAAAATACTGCTCTGTAAGCAGTATTTTTGAAAGGTGTGATATCTATGATCATATATATCATATGGAAAATCAGGTATACAGATATATAATAAACAAAATATGTGTGTGAAGAACAAGTCAGATTTGACAGTTGTGTTAAATTAGTTTATTATGCATTTGCTAATATTTTTGTCCATTTGTTCAATCAGTTGAAAGATACACTAAAGTATCCCACTGTGATTTAATATTTATATATTTCTCTGTGTAATTTTATTGAATTTTCTTTGTTTAGTTTGAAATTATGTTCTTAGATATATAAATTATGGTTAAGATATCATCTATTGAATTTAATTTTGAGATATCTTTTTATCTCTATACTTCTTATATTTATAGTCTGTTTTTCTGACATTTGTGTAACCTACGTTTGGGATCCGTTAATCACACATAGGCTCCTGTGGGAGTCTGGAAGCCTGTCAGTCAGCCAAGCCCAGCCATATGTTCAGTGCTTCCAATACCACCTCATTGTTTTAATTATGAATGAAAAATAGCATCTGCACAAATTAAAGGGAAACCTAGAATATAAGAAATAGAGACTAAAGTGAATAAATGAACTTAGAAAACTCGAGAGACTTTAAGGAGAGATGAAAATTGTAGAGTTTGATATTATTTTCATAGCAAAAGGAAAGCTATTATAATTATGAAACAAGAGCAGGATATTATGAACAAGAGACATTCTAAAGAATAGGAAAGAGTACTTATAAAACATGATAGAACACAAATTCTCTGATAGTATCAAGGCCTATCAAGGAATATTGCTCAGAAACCAAAACAAAAGATTGTTTTAAAAATGTAGAAAAAAAAATCCCAAGAAAATTTGAATTTGGTGTTGATGTGAAAAGTTGAAGTTCTAGAAAAAAGATAAATATTAGAAAAGAACACCATGAAAAAAAAACTTGCTGGTAATAAAATTTACCAGCAAGGACACAATGTTCCTGTTTTGAAGGGTTGAGTGAGAATCCAACAAAATCAATGAAAAAGTACTGTGCTCATAAGCACCACACAGAGACTTTGTGTGTGAGGGGAAGAGAAGGAGGAGGAAGAGGGAGGGAAAGGAGAGGGAGGGAAGGGGGAGGGGGAGATGGAAAGGAGAAAGAGGGCAACACAGAGGGTAGGGGCTGAATAATCTGGACAGCCTGCTCAACAGCAGCTGCAAGGAGGACTCAAGAACACTAATATCCCCAGCGCTCATGCGGGAGAACACTAAGGAAACTGTTTTCAACCCAGAAGTCTCTTCACCGTCCGACCTTTAAGTACGTATTATAATGGAATAGAGACATTTTCAAAGATGCTAGGAATGTCAGGAAAATTTCCTTCTGTGTACCCTATTGTAGGATGTGATTCTTCAGCAGTGGGGATAACAACAGATTAGACATGAGATCCTGAACATGGAAAATTAGGAAACTGAGGGTCTAAGCAAATCTCATGCTTATCACTGTGCATCATGTACAGAGTGTAGTGATTTTGATTAGTACGGGAAGGATGGTTCCTTTCAAAGCAGCCAACCATTGGTCTGGGCGTGGGGTCCCCAATGGAGGAGCTGGAGGGTAGTCCGGAGGAGCTGAAGGGATTTACAGCCCCATGGGAAGAACAACGATGTCGGCCACCCAGACGTCCCAGGACACCCAGGGACTGAACCATCAACCAAGGGGTAGACATGGTTCCAGGCAAACATGTGGCAGAGGAAGGCCTTGTTGGGCATCAGTGGGAGGAGAGGTCCTTGGCCAGGTGAAGGCACAATAGATGCCCCAACAAAGGGAAATGGGGGGTGGGGTGGGAGTGATCTGGTAGAAGGGCATATACATGGAGGCAGGGGGTAGGAGGAGGGGTTGGGGGCCTTTGGGGAGGGGGAAATCAGGAAAGGTTTACCATTAGAAATGTAAATGAAGATGATATGCAATAAATACAATTAAAAAAAAGATAACAGAAAAACTGCAGATTTACCTCCCCCCCCCCCCCCCACCTCCCAGTCTGTTTGAGAACTTGGGAATAATTTAGTCATAGTAGTTTAGGAAACTAACAAGAAATGATGTAACTGTTAACTCTTAAGTATAGAGAGAATTGTGTAAAGTAGAAAAGTAAACATAATCTGTGGCTCAACATTGAGCAAAGCTTAAGTTTCATGATACTGTGAATTCCAGATTTCAGAAGGCTGGGGAAAACATGTGGGAAGATGGTTTGTAAGCATTATGTCCTCATTTTCCGTAGATGATATATATAAAGTGGAAATAGAAAGTAGAGTTCAAACATAGAAGGGTGATGGTTAGTAGCAGATGAAATATCTTAAGTTTTCAGTCTATTGCCCTTGGTAAGTGGCAGTTGGGGTCTTTGTGTCTTGTTTTGTTTTCGGAGTTTAGGGTTTCTCTATATAGTGCTGGCTGTCCTAGAACTTGCTCTGTAGACCAGGCTGACCTCAAACTCAGAGTTCCACCTACCTCTACCGTTGAGTACAAGGATTAAAGGTCAGCACTGCCCTATTTGGCTTCTAGACTTATTTTTCATATGGCATTTTAGTCAGTGTCTGCATAGTATACAGAAACTCAGTGAATAAATAAAATGTTAATGAAATAAATTTATTTTCATAAAGATACATTTACTTTTGACAACCTGGATCGACAAATAATTGGAGCTTGGATAGATCATGTCTTCGGAAGTAGCAGACCAACTAATGGGCACCCAATAGTGTGCCCAGTGTGTGTGTGTGTGTGTGTGTGTGTTTGGGTGGTTTACTTGTACAACTTTCCTAGAAATAAATGGATTTAACTTTTTAGCAAAAAGCTATTCTCCAGTCCTTTCCACATCTGAGTGTTTCTCCCTGCACCTCTCTCTCTCTCTCTCCCTCTCTCTCTCTCTCTCTCTCTCTCTCTCTCCCTCTCCCTCTCCCTCTCCCTCTCCCTCTCCCTCTCCCTCTCCCTCTCCCTCTCCCTCTCCCTCTCCCTCTCCCTCTCCCTCTCCCTCTCCCTCTCCCTCTCCCTCTCCCTCTCCCTCTCCCTCTCCCTCTCCCTCTCCCTCTCCCTCTCCCTCTCCCTCTCCCTCTCCCTCTCCCTCTCCCTCTCCCTCTCCCTCTCCCTCTCCCTCTCCCTCTCCCTCTCCCTCTCCCTCTCCCTCTCCCTCTCCCTCTCCCTCTCCCTCTCCCTCTCCCTCTCCCTCTCCCTCTCCCTCTCCCTCTCCCTCTCCCTCTCCCTCTCCCTCTCCCTCTCCCTCTCCCTCTCCCTCTCCCTCTCCCTCTCCCTCTCCCTCTCCCTCTCCCTCTCCCTCTCCCTCTCCCTCTCCCTCTCCCTCTCCCTCTCCCTCTCCCTCTCCCTCTCCCTCTCCCTCTCCCTCTCCCTCTCCCTCTCCCTCTCCCTCTCCCTCTCCCTCTCCCTCTCCCTCTCCCTCTCCCTCTCCCTCTCCCTCTCCCTCTCCCTCTCCCTCTCCCTCTCCCTCTCCCTCTCCCTCTCCTTCTTGGGTCACTAGCCTTGAACTTTCTTCTATAACTGCCTCCCAGGCCAGATTTCCAGGAAGTGGCAGCCGTGTCTCAGATGGGAGTCCTTGATCTGCAGCTTTCATGATCTCTGGACGTGTAAATCCCCGCAGTTTACAGCAGGGAGGTCTGTCCTATACTGCAGTGACTCTTCCTAGTTAGAAGAAATGGTAGCAGTAGGGACATGTCTCTACAAACTTCTGTAGTGATCATAGTTGAAGGGGTTGTCCCATTCCAATATTTTAAAGTACCCCTAATTTTTAAACTTTTAGATTTAAAAAAAAAGTCAGGTTTAGACAGAAGTTAGCAAACTAAAGCATACATGACAGTCATTTGTTGTAGAAAATAAAGTTTTATTTATACACAGGTACTTACAGTGGTCATCAGTTGTCTGGCTGCTTATGCTTTAGTGGGCTGATTTAAGTTGTTATAATAAAGGCATCTCTCACTGCCTACAAAGTAGACATACATATATGTACACACATTGCTTTAATTTTATAGTATGTAGGTAAATATTTCTTGTATCACATCTCAGTTTCTACTAGTCAAATATCATATACTCAGTAGGTGCAGGTAGTTAGTAACAATTGTATTGGATAGTGTGACACACACACACACACACACTTCAGTGCTTAGAATCCAAAGCCTCATGCATGCTAGACAGAATGTAGTTACTCCTGGCCCTGGCAGAACAGATCTAAATGGTTATAAATCCTCTCACCTGCTTAAAGCATGTCATAGTAAGCATCCAATGAAATTAACCTTGTGTTAACCCCACTACAAGCATCAGGCAAGCCCAAAGCAAACAGAAGCAGATATGAACACTCAGGTATTAATCATAGATGTTTGTCCATTAAAACATAAAATGTTAGAGAAAAGAAACCAGAACAGTAAATTATTGCTTAAAATGTCCAATCCTGTATATGATATCTGCCTCAGGAAAAGTTCAGGGTCCCATTGCTGGCTCTAGGAAGAGTAAAATGTTGCCAGACTTCATTCCCAGTAATTACATTTTAAGATTTAACATGTTTAACTTGGGCTCCAGAGAAGCAACACAGGGAAAGGCCCCAAGCTCATTGTCTGTCTCTAGATCATTTCCCCTGCTTCCTGCATCTGTTTTCTTGGATTAGTTCAGTATTACAGCAAAGTCTACGATTCTTTTGGCCATGAAGACTGCTTTCCCACTTCCCCTCCCCACAACTTACTGTTTTGTGGGTGGGAAAATTTTTGTTGTGAGAGTTGATTAATTAGAAGGGATTCCTGGCTTCCCTAGCAATGGCAGCCTGGGAAGATTACAGAGCCTGGCTTAGTGACAGGCAGGCCAATCTGTATTTAAGGAAAACTTGGACCAGCCAAATTTCCCTGGAATGTGGATCTGGCTTTGTCTTCTACAGGGAATGTGCAGTGACCCTTCGCCCCTTCCCACCACTGCAAAAGGCTGACAGCATCTCCTTTAGCTTGTCTGCACTGTCCATTTTTTCTTTGGGGTCTGTGGGGAAGAACTAGTGTAGAAAGCCTGAGTTGTTTTCTAAAGTTGAAATAATAGGTGTAAATGTTTATTAATGCTTAAAAGGAAATAAGAGTTTACTATATTTTAAATTTTTCTTTATATCTTTATTGTTTATGCTTTTTCTTTCTTCTCCTTGGTAGCAGCAATTTTAGTTTCATACTGAAATCTAAATTTCAGTTAACATCAGTCTTTGCATTCTGTAGAACACCACAAAAAGTTAAATATGCTCAAAAATTGATGTGATTACCTTGTTATAGTAAAAGCGAATGGGAAGAGCAATGCATTACATTTCTAGAGAAAGAGACAGCTGAGCAGAGATGGGCTGTCAGGCTTTTGTCTGGCTAGCTTCCCTCTGTGAATCACTTATACTCTGTGTCCTAGGTTTTTGGTGTACCTAAAGGGGAATGTGCCACTGACTGTGTCACCATTGCTTAATTGAAAGTTGATGCATTGATCTGGTATGTGGCACTGAAAACAAGATTGCAGCAGGTATTTCTATATAGGGTGAGTTCTACTTACTGACCTTCTAAATGCTAAGAAAGATTAAATTGAAGTGCTCCAAAAAAACAATTAAAAGCATTTTAAGTAATTCTGGTCTTTATAAGAAATACATTTTAATAAGGAGAGTGACCTGTATCCCTGAGAACAGTTTTACAAAGACATTTATTTGTCTTTGCCAAACTTTGAAAGCCTAAGAAGGACATGTGCATTTCTTCTCCTGATTCTTAAATTCACCCCCTTTCCGACCTCTTCAGCTGTTTCTTTTGAGACCTCTATTCTTTTGAAGGCATGTGGGCTGTATTGCCGTGGCTAGCAGTGTGCTCCTAGCACACAGGCTGCTGGTTTCTACCAAGTCTGTGTTGCTGCATTGCTAGACTGGGAAATGTGTGCAGCTAGGTGTACGCTGCTTACTTGATGGGACTGGAACAAAACTGCTAGCAGCTTTCCGACCTTTCCCAGTTCATACTACCGTGGCTGTGGAGGTTGGAGTGCCTTCTTACACCCTAGGAGACTTGCTGTGGGTATTGATGGCTTTGCAACAAGATGATGTATTTGTTTTGAAAGAAAGCTGCTTTTACCAAGTGTTCTCTGTCAGTTCTGTTTCCTTGGAATAAAACCTTTTTTTTTTTCTTTTTTTATAAGTAAAAAATGTTTCTGGTTTTCTTCCATAGTTCATGCTACTTGCCAGTCTGCTCCAGGTTTGCCTGATGAATGAGCCTTGTTTTCTTGGATAAAGAAGTCAAATTTTTCCTATGCTAATTACACTTACTTTATGCTCAGTGCGCAGTAGGTGCAGCTTATTGTCACACATTGCACACACTGCCCTAGAACACCCTGAGAAGGACCTCTCTTCTGTTTCTTTCATGTCACAGGACCTGAATATTCTCGGATATTGCCAAGGTGACCGGTACCACTCTTTCTGTGTTTGTTTCCTCATGACTTCTTTTTCTGGTCAGTAATGTGTAATCTTCAATTTGTGGTATATCTTTTATTTTAAAGTTCTATCTTTCCCTATTTTTGCCATAGGAGTTCCCAGTGACTTTTAAAATAGATTTAATAATTCTTTTACACACAGCTTCTGTTTATTTGTAATTGTTTATGCATTTGTGTGTGTGTGTGTGCTTGGTTGTACACATGTTCACATATGTGTAGCTAGAGGCCAACCTGGGGTGTCGTTCCTTAGGATCCACCTATGCCTTTTGAGACAGGACCTCTTAATGGCCTGGAACTCAGCAAGTAGGTTTGACTGGCTGGGCAGCAATTCCTAGGGATCCATTTGTCTCTGCCTCCACAGTGTTGAGATTCCAGATGTTCTCAACTTTTCTTTGTGAGTTCTCTGGATTAAAGTCAGGATCTCATGCTTGCATTTTACCCTTTGAGCTATTTCCACAGCACACCATCAGTTACCTCATTCTTCATAAACAGATAACAGAATGGCAACATGTAGAGTTTGCTTCTGTGTTAATTATGTTTAATTAACTCTTCAATATTAAACTGCAACACTTTTTTTCTTATAATGATTTTTTTCCTGATGCACATACAAAGTATGTGTTTTATTTTATCTTCTAGTATTAAAAAATCTTAACTAGAAAGGTAGACTCAGGATCCTTCACCAACTGTATGGATTCTCTCTGAAGGCTGTAGAGGGCATCATTGTTCTATATTTCATAAGGGAACTTCTCCAGATACTGTGATCCAAGGAAGCAAACCAATTGAAGTGCTTTTAAAATGGATGGCTCAGTCCCAGATTATCATGAAGCCTTAAATGCTGGTCTGTTTGCCCATTGGTTGTGTACACAGGTACACCCAGAGTCTATTACACACTTGTATATTTCTCTTGCTTCCACCCGAATATATTTACTAGGAAACACCACACTGAACACTATAGTGGAAACTATCACCACTACCAGAACTATCCAGAGTGGCCTCTGAAAAATTATTCTGAGAGTGGCAGAGGCTATCTGCTGGGTGCTTTATTCTAGGTTCAAGAATCTAGAAATGCTGTGCTGGGAGTAAGAATCCCTGGTCTTTGGAAAGCCTTGTGCGCCCAGGCCTGTCCTAACAATAGAGGTTAGAAAGGGACGACAAATGTTGTCTTGGTTAGTGATCTTCCTCCTTACCTCTCCTCATTGTTCTAGTCAATGCCACTGTGGGGATATTTGGTTAAGGAAGCTAGGGGTGAGGTGGGTATTGTGTATCCCTGTAGTTCACAGTTCCTGAGAACTCTGTGGCACTGACATTGTCTTAAGTGTGCAGCCATGTCCTCATTATACATACAGTCTAAAGATGCACAGTGCTTACTTACTCTCCTCTAGATATTTCTCCTGGAGTACCTCACTGAACATTGCCATTAAGTAATACAGGAAATCAGGCTTCTGCATGTGTCATTCTGTCACATGTGAGGAGCATGTGACAATACTTTGATCTCAAGACTTCTTTGTCATTTGGCTATTTGTTATTTATACAGTTATTTGACAACCCTTTTTATTCACACACGTGCATATACACACATGTGATATTTGTGTGACATTAGAAAAGAATGCTCTACTGTGTGTTTCACAAAAGTATGATATAACAAGTATCAGAGTAAAGCAGACAGCAGGTCAAGCACCCCAGTTCCCATTACTTGAAAAATGTATTATCTGTTATGAACTAGTAGCGGCATCTTGTTCATGATGTCATTTCTACAATTTTTTTTGTCATTTGTGCCTTTTTCTGTAGGTTATTTTATAGCATGTCTTGAAATTAATTTATTTCCATGTGTATGCGCATGAGTGAGCACTTTTTGGTGAACTGAGAGGAGAGCCGTGGGGTTTGGACCTTATCTTCCATTTTGTTTGTGACTGTGTTTCTGGTTTCCCCTTGTATGTTCCAATCTAGCTAAATTGTGAATTTCAGCAATTCTTGTGTGTGTGTGTGTGTGTGTGTGTGTGTGTCTCCTGTTTTGCTTTGAAGGTGCTGAGGTTATAGACCCACACTACTGTACCTCACTTTACACAGGTCCTAAGGATCTGAACCCAGGTACTCATTCTTGGATGACAATCACATTATCCACGGAGCCACCTCCCAGTCACTTCTTGAAATTTAGATAATTAGGTTTTTGAGGAAAGAATACTAGAATGTGAAACTAACGCTAGATTTTACCCAGGATTCCAGAGTTCATCTTGTGGTTTCCCTTATAAAATGACATGAATTCATGTTAATTCTCGGAGCAACCACCTCTTTATCTACAGATAGAAATAACAGTATTATCTGTCTCACTGGGGTTTTTTGATATCAAATTAATAATGAAAGGTATAATGCTACGAAAGTGTTTGGAAAAATAACATTCTATGCATGCCATGGAGCCCTCAGTCATTGTTTTACAGTGATGTTCTGTGCAGTAGAGGGACTTGGCTTCCAATTCTTATTTGTTCTTGCTCTCATAACTTTTTGGAGTGAGGACTAGTCTAATTCTTTTCATATGTGAGGTTTCAGTTACCAAGTCTTTATTTGTCTTTGCTTGCAAAGCCCTAGTTAGGCATTTGAGACAGCGGCAAGCCTGATCATCTGCCTCTATCCTCAGGGAGTTTGTAGTGAGAAATTGTGTCAAACTTTAAAAGCAGTAGAGTGAAACAGAAGCGCTTGTACACTCTGCATAGCCTTGTCATGGCCAAATGGAAGAAACATTTCTGATCTGCTTCTGAATGGGCTGCTGTGACCTGTCTATCTGTTCAGTGTCCTGTCAGTTTACAGCCTGGGCTGCTTACAGTGGCAGGTAGCTATGATTAGCAGTCAGGAGAGTTAGATTTTAGTGCTCAGTACTGATTGCTGGTTAGGAACAAGGGAAGGTACCCTCCATTACCTTCTATTACCTCTATGTAACTAAGTCTGCCATGTTGTGTCACATCCGGGAGAGGGATGAGACCTTGCTTTTCGGTGGGAGAGTCAGGGTCTGTATTCAAAGATGAGGGAAGGACTCATATTATTAGCTGTATTTTTGAGATTGTCAAGATTTTCTTATTTTTAGTTAAACGAGGTATTGAATCAGGGGGTCTCTAGCTTTAACAAATATATATAGCCTGACATTTCCATAATACTAAAATTTTTATTTGTAGAATTCCTTTGTTATGACCTTGTGAAAGTAATTTGGGCTGACACCAGTCAGGGCCTTATTACTAATGTGTTTTATAAACCAATAAAGAGAGAGGGAATATGTTTGGTGGAGGTACACTAAGGGGGAAGGGAGTCGCTCTGTGGGCCCATGCTGAGGTATCCCTTCCCCCTGAGGGACCAGCCATAAGGACAGTATAGTATAAAATAGAGTTTATTCAGAGCATGGGGAGGGGAGTTGAGAGAAAGGCAGAGAGAGAGAGAGAGAGGGAGAGGGAGAGGAGGAGGAGAGGCTGGGCATGAGCACATGGAGGGGGAGGGGGAGGGAATGGGGAGAGAAGGGGTAAGGAGCTGGAGGAAGACCCAGCGAGCAAGAGGAGGCATCAGGCAGTCCCTCTTATAGTGAGTCAGGCACATCTGGCTGTTCCCAGGTAACTGTGGGGCAGAGCCCAGACTAAATGCCAACAACTAACCTGTACTTTGGAAAGTTAAGTTGTTTTGAGCTTTTGTACCCATCTATTAAAATACTAGGGTTAGGACTGGAGAGGTGGCTCACTGGTTATGAGCATAATACTGTGTGGAGGCGTATATACTCACATGTAAGCTGGTGCTTTCTCTCTACTTCTGTAGCCCTCTGTCTTCCCCTCCCCTAACTAAAAATAAAAAGAACTCCTTAAATATTAGGATGGTTAAATAGCTGCAGTCATAACTCACTTGTAAAATTGTTCATTTTAGCGTAGAGTTCTTACCCTGTCCCTTTCTGTTTCTTGCTACTTGAAACAGATTTTTGTTCCCCCAGATTGAAGTTTCTGACGTTGTTATTTAATATAAAGATGTTTGGGTATTTAATGTTGTTTTACAAGAACCAGGATATTTATTTTTAAGATAAGGAATTCAAACAAGGCCAACAGTTTTCTTGTTTTAATGACATAAATTATCCCTAGGATGGTGTGACTATTTTTAAAAAGTAGGCTTAAAATTAAGTGCAGTTTTGAAAATGTATTTTGGTGTGTGATCATTTGAGTTATGTAGTATTTCAGGTAACTGTTGTGTAGAAGAAAGAAAAAGTTATGTGGGCTGTTCAGTATTCGGTTCAGGTACCTGGCCATGGATAGTGCTAAGCCTGTGGAGCAGGCCGGATGGGAAAGACTGGGGCTCTGTGCTTCTGCCCTGATGTCGCATGGTTAGAACCACCTGAGTAAGGAACCTTAGCAGAGAGATTGAGTTGGAATCCTTAATCGCTGGTGTTCAAAGTGTGTTCCTGGACCAGCAGCATCAGCCCTTCCTACTCTAATTGTGGTGTTTTTGTTTTTTTTTTTTTTATCTTTTGTGAGGGTTAAAAAATGATGCATATAATGTGTTTAGCACAGTGCTAGGTAACCATCGTACTAAATACTGGGTATTGCCGGTCACCACTAATATTAATCATTGTGATTCATATTTTTCTGCCAGGGTATTTTATGAAGCAACTTATTTTGAAATTCCTTTCAAAGATACCTGAGTTCTGATTATTGTGAAAATCTTGCAGCTGGTCTGTTGATCTTTATTGTGTGTCTGGTGAAGGAAGACCTGTGTAAGCGATGTTTGCAGGTGTTTCTTAGAATGGTCCAAGATCCTGAAGGTACTGTTCTCAATCTTCTGTGTCGGAAGATTGTTAACCACAGTGATGTAGTTGTACACAAGTGTTTGCTGGAGTCACCAACACCATTTGATGAGTCTCTCCAGACAATGCCTCAAGTCTGGTGTTTGCTTTGAAGAGTTCTTCTTTCCAGACCCCTGCTTCTTCAGCTCACACACAGTTGTTCTCCATGTCGAATCTCCTTTTTGTTCTTTTATGGCTAAATAAGGATCATGATTAACCCCCAAAGGAAGGCCAGTAGGCCCTAGACCTAGGCCCAGGCTACTGTGCCTGAGCCAGCCCAGGCTTTTCCACCTCTGCTGGCTGCCTTCTTTGCTTCCTTTTTAAGCCTAGCTCTCAAAGTGAGAAGCAGTTTAGCCTGTGTTTCGAGGCTGCTGATTCAGAGCTGCCGGTGGTTTCTGAGATGACACCGTGGCTGCACCCTTGCCCTGACTTGCTTTGGCTTCTTGTTAGTACCTGTCTTCAGGCCTGGATACCTTTGCCTTTGCTCTCCTCCAGGAAGCTGTGGGTTTAGGTATGTCCAGTGTGGGAAGGCTTATCTTCCCTGCTGTGCTCCACAGGGGTGCGGCCCCCTACCCTCAGGCCTTTCACTGTCTTTGGACAAGAGTGGAGTGGCTCACTTGAAGCTAACTGTTCAGATGAAGGATCAGATACAGAGGCATTGCTGTCCCACTGGGATTAGCTACATCTTCCCATGCAAGTGCTGCCTTCTTTGAAGGCCTTGAGGCAGGTCTCTGTCCTGTCTAGGCTCAGACACCAGTGGGAAGGGGTGGGGAATGGAGGGCTGGGTTCCTGCACAGGTCATCTCAGGAAAAGTGGCAATGGAAGTACATACTCTTCATGTCGCTTTTTCAGGATGAGATGAGAATCTCTGCAGAGTAGTCAAGAAATGCAAAAGCTGTCCAGAGAATGTATGTAGAAGCAATAAAAAGTGCATTGGCCAGGTGTCATGGTTAGTTAAGGCTCTTCTAAAGGAAGTAGCAAATCCTGACAAACTTAAATGGAACTGGGAAAAGGTATTTTATGACTTGGGAGTGTGAATGACTCAGAGTGAATTGACAAAGTACTGTTGAGCTTGTAAGGACTCGGACAGCTTTTGGCTCCCAGTGACCCCACTCCAAGGCAGCTAGCTCCCCTGTGGGCCTGTCGGAGGATTATGGTCTCTGTTTCCATGTTACTCCCTCTCTGCTGGTCTCGGTCCTCTCCTCCCTCCTCAGTGCACTTTGTAGGACACAGTGACCCACCCCCCAGTGGACATATCCTTCAAGGGTGCTGTGCTACTGCCAACCTTCTGGAAGCTAGTTGAACAGGTGTGGAGATTTGCTTCATCAACTGTGCTTCAGGGGCACTGTCGCTTCATACAAATTTCCCAGTCCCATCTAAGTTTGTGAGGAGCCCCCACTGCCCACCCTCGGGCATGGCAGTTGTCCAAAAACAAGAAGGCATGGATTCCCTCAGAGGTTAGACAGTACTATTCTCTAATTTAGAGACTGAAAGGTTTGCTTTTTTTTTTTTTTTCTATTCATTACATTCTTGCAGATCATAATAATGAGTGTTTGTGGAGAGACCTCAGTGACATTTAAGAGTTAGCTGTAATAAATCTTATCTGTGAGAAGTTCTCTGGGTTCCTAGGGTGAGACCAGTCATGATTGCTTTCCGTGTAGTTTACAGCTGGTTTTATTGGCGTGAAAGTTGAGGCATGTTAGTGTTATTCATAACCCTCAGTGTATATATATTATGGTGATTAAACATAATATTGCAGAAGAATAGCAAAGAACAGATCATTCTAGTAAAATTTCTGATGTCTACTCTGTAGGTGACTTTATGGGTCAGGAGAGTCTTCATTCGTGTGAATCTTGTCTTAAATCTTTAATTTTGAAGCACTGACTGCACTCCAGAGAGTCATTAGTCATCCATGAGTCTGCATCTTTGTTTCTGACTCAGCACTCTGCAGACTTCCTGCAGCATGTGAAACGACTGACTGTGTGCTGTGGCCTTAGCAGAGTTAATGGTCACTGATGAGCACCGCTTGCTCTGTCCCGGCCGCTCAACATTTCAGGCAGTGGCCAAGATGCTTACTGTTTGCAAGGCTGTGCCAAGGAGTCAGGTGCTGGTACAGCAGTTCTGACGCCGCTTGCATGGCTTTCACTTCCCACAGTGACTGATTCTCCATCTGCCATGACACTGCATTCCTGAGCCTCTGCCCCTCCGTGGTTAGTGACTAGAATGTTTATTTTTAGGAAAAGTTAAAATTATCCATAGAAGGGTGTATTCTGTAAAATTTACATTAATCAGCCTTGCACAGCAGGAATCATGGGAAGAGTATGTATGTGAAGATTTTAAAGAAAACCTTTTATGGAAAGTTTCACTAAAGGGAAGAATGCGATGAACAGTAATATACCCGTCATCCATTTCAACATTGTGGGGAGTTTTAAAATAAGTTTTAGTCAGTCTGAATACTGATTTTAAAAAGTACCACTTAACACTAACACGCATGTGTTTAATCCGGATTTTCAGATTTTAGGATCAGTAGCAGTTTTTCTTATGCCAAAATGTCTTATCTCCTCCCTTCAGTTTAAATTCTAAGACATGTGCTACATGTGTCAGACCTGGGATTATACTTCAGTGCTTGCCTGATGTGCACAGAGCTGTATATTTGATCTCTTGGATTTCAGAAAACAGACAAAACCTTTCTGCATGTGTAAATGTGTATGTATATATGTATGTATATATATATATGTGTGTGTGTGTGTGTGTATGCATGTGTGTATGGAAAGAGAAAGGGAGAGAGAGGGGGGAGAGAGAGGAAGAGGAAGAAAGAAACATTGACAGCTACAGAAACAAGCACATGGACAGACGCACAGATAGACTCACTGATGGGGCAAGATCTAGCTTCTGACGACTTGCCCCTGTGACTTACTTGCTCCAGTGAGGTCCTGACTCGTAAAGTTTCCTCTGTCTCTTAAATTGCACTGGTAGTTAGGGATTGACCTATTAATACATAAAACTATAGGGAGTATTTCCTGTTCATTCCAAACAATGTCAGACCCAGTACATTGCAATTAGTATTTTTAAGCAAGCCTGATATTAAACAATGATACCATCTAGAAATAAACCAATTTTAAAATTATTTAGATTGCTCTTCATCTTCATTGGCATTTTATTTCACCAATTTAAAATATGAATTCAGAAGTTTTTTATTTCTTCTTACTTGGTTGATTATTTAATTTTTTTTGTTTGAGACACAGCAGATGGCCTTGAAATACTGATCCTTCTGATTTCACTTCCCAAATGCTCGGATTACAGGTGCATAATGTTTTCTTACTATAAACTTTGATTTATAAGCTTTTGTGAAAGAGAGGAGACAGCCAACACTTAACCAACCACTTCCTAAACTGGTTGCTTTCATGTGACCTGATTGCACTCTCATAACACCAGAACCACACCATATTGTTGGCCAGTCTCTACAGAGGTGCTAGGCAGAGCCTGAGTCAGCTCATGTCCGAGGAAGAGACAGTAAGAGTCAGTTTCAAGCTGGTCTCTGGTGTAAAGCGTGGACATTTATGCAGACCGACAGCACTGTCTGTCGTCTGTGAAAAGGACTGATTTAGAATCATCCTCCTCTACTAATGATGGTCATTTATAATTAAAACAAATAATAACGATACTACTGTTACCAACTTACTAAAACACATGACTATAGAAAGTAGGAGGGCAGGTGTAATTCAGAGAGGGGACCTGGCCCATGGTTCCTGTTTTCTTTGCCCCTGCCCTTTAAAAAAGCCCTTTAGGGAAATAGAAGCACTGAGGACTGAGGTGGTCAAAGGTCAGTTCTGGGCCCCCGGCCTCCTTTGTAGATGAGGACATTCCTGCTCCTTCATTGTGTTCCCTTCTGCCTGTGATCCTCTTTTATGTTGTGCTGTGGATGGAAGCTGTGCTGGGAGCCTTGATCCTGGTTGTGTATGATTCTGTCACACATCCTGCCTGTCTCAGGAGAGTGTAAATGAATGCTCGGATTCTTCCCCCTGTATCTGATGCTGATCTGATTCTCCTTAAAGCCCTAGTTTGAGGACTGGGCATTTGGTTAGTCTTTTCTAAAGTGGCAGAGGATGGTCCTGCAGGGAAAGTTCAGTGAGATGAGGTGGTTATCTGCCCTCAGGTCTGGCTCCTACTCTCCCCACTTGTGGTGGAACTCAGTTCAGAATGTGCTTCTTGTTGGGGGGTGGCAGGGCCAGGCTCGACTGGACACCCACCCCTCCGCATAGTTAACTGCTTCCCACCTAACGATTTTCCACAGTTCATAGAAGAGAAATGATTTGCAAGAGAGGTGGATATCACCATTGGGAGTGATGGAAGTGCTTTACAGTTAGATGATAGAGAAAGCCCTACAACTGTATACCTTTACTAAAACTCACAAAACAGGAATTAGTGATATGCAAATGATTGTGGTGCAGAAGTTCAGAGCAAGAGTCTTGCCCTGCAGTGCATGTGCCATTCCAGTACCAGGCAGGCTGACGTAGGAAGGTAACTTGGAGTTTATGACAGCTCGTGCTTCCTCGCTGGATCTACTCTTAGAATAAAACTGCCAGAGCCCAAACCAATAGACACAATTCTCAGAAAAACAGGAAGAAACTCAGAGACTCATGTAATGATGAATATGTATTCTTATTGTAGCCCAGCCTAAAGCCCTTATGTATTATTAGAACTGGGGTCTTATCCCCATGACCCACCTAGCCAAGAATTTGTAGCATCCTGCCTCTACTTTCTTGGTGCTAGCATCACAGTCATGAGTGCAGCACCATGCTTAGCTTACAACTAAAGTTTCAGAGCAGCCATATTTGTTCAGAGAGCTTTCTTTCTTTCTTTCTTTCTTTTTTTTTTTTTTTGTGAGAGTTTTCAGGATGCTGGTTATTTACTAGTTTATCTCCTCATCTTTTCTGCTTATTTATTCATTTACTGTCATGAATCCATAACACATGGGAGAGAATGTCATAATTTCATAAGTTAGGTGTGTGCTCTTTAGGTTAACAGTAAAAATATCAAGAAGGATTTTCAGTACTGTTGGCTGGTATTAGATGAAAACAGCCTGGGTGTTGAGAAAATGGGAAGTTAGGTTTTTATTTGTTCCGCAGCTATAAAAGAAGCTAAAAGCAAAAGGGAAAATAAATTCTACCCTATAAAAATTCTGCCTAGGTGATGACGCGCAGACATACTATCCCCAGGTATGACATGATGGTGTTTGTGAAACTTCTAACTCAGCGATAGGGTTAAGGACACCCTTCCCCAGATAAGACACCGTGGCATTTGTGAAACATCAAAAATAGTCAGATTGTCCTTGCCCTCCCAGACATGAGAAGAAGTTTCTGATCTTTTTCTTGAGAAAGTTCCAGAAGAACCCTCCCTCAACTCAGAGGAAAAAGACTCCCTAACTCTGAAGGCAGGGTGTCATGGGGACATCTGAACACACATAGAGTTATTCTGCCTCCATTATCATTAGCTCTTACATTGTATATATCACTCACTGTGTGTGACATATATGTGAATATACATGTTTATATGTTTGTACTGTATGTATTTGTATGTTTGGGTGTTTGTACAGTGTAGATTTACACATGTTCCTCTGTGTGTGTGCGCACACACATACACACACACACACACACACACACACACACACGCACGCACGTGTGAGATGGAAGTCAGAGGTCAGTGTCTCATATCCTCCTGAGTTGCTCTTCACATTTATTGTTGGTTTGTTTACTTATTTATTTGACACAGGGTCTCATCACTATGTAGCTTTGGTTAGCCTAGAACTCAGGATGTAAATTGGATTGGCCTCAAACACAATTTGTAGACTGGCTGGTCCTCAACTTTAGAGATCCACTTGCCTGTTCCCTGAGTGCTAAGATTAAATACATGCTCCACCAGGCCTGACATCGTCAGCTTACTTTTTGAGACAGGTTCTCTTCATGTTTGTATAACAAGCATTTTCCTGACTGAGCCATCCCTCAGCTCTAGATCTTTTTGATTTGTTCAGAGACTAGATGTCCTATAAGAACTATGTACACCAGGCTGGCCTGAGACTTGTAGAGATCCACCTGCCTTTGCTTCCTGAGTGCTGGGACTGAAGGCGTGCGCCACCACACCTACTTCCTACTCTCCGTCTCATTCATTGAGTTTTCTCAGTCATGCTTTTCCAATACTGCTAACTTCTACATCAAGCCCAGCACAAAAACTATTATGTGCAGCTTATGGTAAATAGAGTTTTCCGTGTCACACTTTTATACATTTTGTTGTTTTCAGTTTGCTCTTCTTATGAGCGCCTCAGCCTAAACTCTGGAGGAGTGGGGAAGAATTTTTACTTGTCTCCCAAGAGATAGCTTTTAATTATTTACTCATTCTAACAGTAAAATCAAGTCTGGTCTTCGTTTATAAAATGTTATTAAAGGAATTTAGGGATAACATTTCCTTTTTTTTTTTTTTTTTAGCTAGGAGTTTTTTTTTGTTTTGTTTGTTTGTTTTTGTTTGTTTTTTTCCTTTTTTTATTCGATATATTTTTTATTTACATTTCAAATGATTTCCCCTTTTCTGGCTTCCCACTCCCCGAAAGTCCAAATGAGCCCTCTTCCTCCCCCCCCCCCCCATTCCACCATCCACCCCTTCCCACTTCCCTGTTCTGGTTTTGCCCTATACTGCTGCACTGAGTCTTTCCAGAACCAGGGGCCACTCCTCCGTTCTTCTTGGACATCATTTGATGTGTGGATTATGTTTTGGGTATTCCAATTTTCTAGGCTAATATCCACTTATCAGTGAGTGCATACCATGATTGATCTTTTGAGACTGGGTTACCTCACTTAGTATGATGTTCTCCAGATCCATCCATTTGTCTAAGAATTTCATGAATTCATTGTTTCTAATGGCTGAATAGTACTCCATTGTGTATATATACCACATTTTTTTGTATCCATTCCTCCATTGAGGGATAACTGGGTTCTTCCCAGCTTCTGGCTATTATAAATAGGGCTGCTATGAACATAGTAGAGCATGTATCCTTATTACATGGTGGGGAATCCTCTGGGTATATGCCCAGGAGTGGTATAGTAGGATCCTCTGGAAATGATGTGCCCAGTTTTCTGAGGAACCGCCAGACTGATTTCCAGAGTGGTTGTACCAATTTGCAACCCCACCAGCAGTGGAGGAGTGTTCCTCTTTCTCCACATCCTTGCCAACACCTGCTGTTTCCTGAGTTTTTAATCTTATTAGCTAGGAGTTTTATTCACTTGTTTAAGTGCTCTTTTTTGAAGATTCTGAGCTTTGCTGATAAGCTACTGGCATGTGAATGAGTGTATGGCAGGCTTCTCATAGCTTTTTTATTTAGAGACTTCCTTGGACTTGCCACTTTGTGAGGCATTATAGGAAATACTGACATTGCAAAGCCTTATGGATTTTTTTTTTTTATATCCCTAGCATTTTATCGGTTACCTGAGTCCATAAAAACTTTTTTGCCTATGCTGGCCTTGAACTCATGATCTTCTTGCCTTTACCTCCTTCAAGAAATCCTACTAGCAGGGGCTTGCTGACAGGAGGGCCCTGATATAGCTGTTAACTTAGAGGCCCCACCAGCACCTGACAAATACAGAGGCAGATGCTCTCAGCCAACCATTGAACTGAGGAGCATAGGGTCCCCAATAGAGCAGCTAGAGAAAGGACGCAAGGAGCTGAAGGGGTTTGCATCCCCATAGGAGGAGCAATAATATGAACCAACCAGTACCCCCCTCCCCCCAGAGCTCCCAGGGACTAAACCACTAACCAAAGAGTAATGGAGAGACCCATGGCTCCGGCCGCATGGGTAGCAGAAGATGACCTGGTCAGACAGCAGTGAGAGCAGAGGCCCTTGGACCTGTGAAGGCTTGATACCCCAGTATAGGGGAATGCCAGGACAGAGAAGCAGGAATGAGTGGGTTAGTGAGCAGGGGGAGGGGGGATGGTATAGGGAGCTTTCGGAGGGGAAACGAGGAGAGGAGATAACATTTGAAATGTAAAAAAAGAAAATAGATAATAGAAAAAAGAATACTGGGGGAAAACCACTTTTTGCCTAAGTGAATGAATGAATGTGTAACATGTAGTCCTCTTGAAGAAGCCTCCTGTGCTTAGGATTTTGTTATGGTGTAGCTATAGTTCATCCACCCCCTGCCCCCAAACTCATGCTAGGCTTGGTCCTGACGGAATCAGTGATGGAGGTCTTTTAGTGGATTGCTGGCTTCCCAGAGAGTGCTTGCTCTGGCGAGGGTGGAGGAACAGGGTTCTCCTAGTGAGTCTCTTTTTCTGTATTTTGGACATTTGGCACACATCTGGCTACAGCTTTGCTTGTAGTCATGTGTCTGCACTGCATGAAGCCCTTGACAGAATAGGAGCAGGCATTCACACTGTGTTTTGGACTTCCCAGCCTCCAGAACTTTGAACCAATATAAACTTTTCTTCTATAAGTTTCTCAGGCCCAGATATTCTGTTTTAGCATCAGAAAACCATGAGATTACAAGTCATATTTGTGTGAAAAAGATAGCTACAAAACATGGGTTCCCACGCTGAACTGTGTCCATAATGTCTGAAGAAGAGAGTGGTACGGCTTGGATCATTTAGGAGTCCCGGGAGGTGTACCTGCATCCCTAAGAGCAGAAAGCACTCAGACAGAGATGGAGATGGCTTCCGAGGGAACCTTGCTGAGACAGGGTTGACTACAGCCATGGGGAAAGTGGGCATTAGTGTTGGGTATAAGAGTGGTTACAGAGGTTCCTGAACCTAACCAAGGAATTAGGTTGTGTTTTTAAGCCCTGTGGAAAACACTGGGTACTTGAATCATGAAGCCATTGGTTTGCATACAACTTTTAACCCCAGCAGAGGTTGTGCGATCACTGTGTCTACAAAGTTAAACTCATTAGGATTGCAATATTTCTGGTCTTTACATCTCTTGAATGCAAGGTGCATTCAGTATTTGGTTGCTTCATTGTTTTAATTTCTGATACCTTAAGCAAGGTAATCATCAACACGCCCCAATTTTTTCCTAACTAGATAAAGACATTTTGGATTTTTTTTCTTCTCCTCCTCCCTTTCCCTCCCCTCCTTTCCTTTCTTCTTTTTAAAATGAGACACCATCTTTAAACAGCCTAACTTGGTCTCCAGCTCCATATGTTGCTTAGGCTGACGTAACAATCCATATCTTTTAGCCTCAGCCTTACTTATTCGGCCATGTCAGCTCCGGATAGGGTTTGTAACGTTGGCTTGAAAATAAGAACAGTGCTTTATTGAAAGTATTTATGCATGCATTCACTGAAGGTATGTGATGTTCATGAGAGTTCAGGGGTAGAGAAGTACCACGCAGGATAGTTAATCTTGTAGAAAGATGGGGTGAAATGTTGCATATGTTAGGGAAAAAGGTACTGCTTTCTTCTCTGAGCCTCGAACTGAAGCAAAGTTGCTGTATGCCAGGTACTTTTCTCTATTTCTTAGTCCCTGCAACATCCCAGGACACATGTAGACCCCTCTTCAGCTGAGGAAGTAGCTTAGGAAGCTGATGTGTGTGGGTCTCAATCTTAACTCTGGGGTTTATGAATTCAGTAGTAGAGGAAATATTGATAGGAAGGCTTTCTGTTCATATGAAAGAGCTCAGTGTTATTTTCATCTCCCTTGGCGTAGATGATTACATGAGTTTGTAGCCAGGGCACCTCATTGTTCCCAGTTAGCAAAATGTTAAGGCAATTTGAAAGCCCTGATATACTACTTGAGTCAAGTTGGGTACATTCAACTTTCAACTCTAGCATTTCTTTGAAGGTGTAAAATCTACCCCTTATAAAGGAATGTAGTCTGAAAGAAAATTTTCTCAATAGGACAAAGTAATGTCTGAATTGTTGCTTTCCTAACTGGCTTTTAAAAAGGTTATGCACTCATTGGTATGAATATGTGTGTACATTTGTGCATGGAGGCCAGAGGTTGATAGGCTGTCTTCCTCATTCAGTGTTCATCTTACTTGTTGAGACAGGGTCTGACATTAAACAGAATAGCTTACTAATCCTGCTAGCCTGGCTGTCTGGGGAGCCCTAGGGAGCTCCTGCTTTTGCACCTGCATCTGCATCTACCTCTGCATCTGCCTCAGCTTCTGCCTCTGCCATGTTGTGATTTCATGTCTGCTGTCCAAACCCTGCTTAATTCTTTCTCTTAGAAGACAAAACCTTTTTTTGTTATTTCAGAGAAGAATGCAGAAGGTTTGTGTTTAAATGTTCATCTTCTTTAAGTTTTTTCTTTGTCAGTTGTAGACTTGTCTATAGTGAATTTTGACCATTTTTATCTCCCTTCACCTGTTCTCATGCCCTCTCCCTGGCCTCTGAAGGGCAGCTTCTTCCCAGCACACCATGCTCCTACTTTGATGTCTTTTTTTTTTTTTTTATGATGACTCACTGAGATTAATAAGAGTTGCTTGCATGAGCATGAGTTGGGGGTTGGTTCCTAGAGCTCAGGAAGTTTATCAGTGGCTACACTCTAGGAGAAAATGACACCACCTGGCTTAGCAACTATTATCTGCCTTTAGACACTCAAAGAGGAATGGAGTCTCATAAGCTTTCTCCCATGCATGTGCATGAAAGTTGAAGGTCCCAGTCTTTTATAGGTATTCACAGCTGCACTGAGTCTACAGCAGCCATGTTGTGTCCAGAAGATGCTCTTTTGTATCCTGTAGTTCCTACTTTCTTTCTGATCTATCCTTGAAATTCCCTCATGGAAAATGAGTCTAGTGCATTAGCTCTTAAAAGGTTAAAACAAAAACAACAAGATCAGAATCTAGTCTAATCCTCTTCACTTTGCATTTCTTACTTTAAAAAATTGTACTTACTTGTTAGATCTTCTACAGTTAAACATAATTCCCAATTTTCCAAGACCAGCTGTAGATCAGGATTCTAAAGGCCTTAATGGAAAAGGGTGGGTAATGTGTTTGTCAAGAGGCCACTTAGCGAAATCAGTTCCATGTAATTTTTAATACTGTTCCTTGGACAGAGTTTTTATGACTCAGTATTACAGATGTCATTAATTTATAATGGAAAATAGTGAGACAGTATGACAATTATCTTCAGACTCAAGAATACTTGGGCAGCAGGGGGAGTGATGATTGAATAGTTCCAACAGAGGCCATTTCAGAATGCTCCAAAGCTGAAGCTCTGGTATCACAGTTGAGCTGTGGCCTCCATGCCTCTGAGCATAGTCTATGTGCCAGCTAAGTGGCAGAATGACGACATTCAAGTATGTCAACAATTCCAGGACCTAAGGTTTCTTCTCCCAGAAGGAAATATCCTCAAATTTGCTTTTCTGGAGAGGCTGTGCTACATTTGAGGGAGGCCATGTGTACAATGCAAGTGTCATTTGTTCTTCCACAGTCAGATTTCATCATATACCATTATCTGAACACTGAGGATTTTAGAGATTCTAGCAAACCTGTTTCAGGTGCATTGTAGACATTATTATGAGGAAGGAGAATAAAATAATGTTGATGGCTGATAGCTTCTGTGTACAGGTTGGTTGAAGTCTAATTGTTGTTATAAGGTATGAGCTTTTGTGTGAAAGTCAAATCTGAATTTAAATAATGCTGCTTACCTGTACAGCCTTAGAGTAGAGGAATTCTGTAGTAGGAAGGGCCACTGCCTGAGTTGGTAGGACTAGGTTTTGCCTAGTTCCTGAATAGAATTCATTTTTAAGAGTTGATTTTTTTTGTGTGTCTTCCAAAAACATGTTGACATTCTTTGTTGTTTTACATTACCATTATTATCATCACAGTGGGCTTGTAGATATCCAAAGACAGTCTGTTCTCTTCATCCACCTTTGAATAAGAATTGAACTGCTGCCACTAGGTTTGCGTGGCAAGCACTTTTACCCACTGAGCCATTTCATTGGTCCTGTATGTAGACTTAACACTCAGTACTTAGAATGTGACCTTATGTGGAAGTATGGTTTGCAAAGAGGTAAACTAAGCCATTTGTCTGGTTCCTATAGGAACTGCTAATTTGGGCAGAAAGACATATACCTCTGTGGTGATGATGTTATGACTAACTCAACAAGATACGGAGCATATAGTCCACTAGAAACCTGGAAGAAGGAAAGGAATAGATTTTCATTCGTAGCCCTCACAGAAACCATCCATGCCAACACCTTGATTTCAGATGCATGGCTTTGGAATTGGCACATTTTGTTGGCTTAAGTCACCCCGGTTGTTGGTACGGTTATGGTGGCCTTAGGAAAGTACAGATTTGATTATGATTACCCAGAGCCACAAAACTTTGAACAAGCTTCTCAACTTGAACTTCTGCTTTCTAATTTGTAAAGTCAAGTTTTAGAGTAGATAATGTCAGGACCTTCCTGTTCTGATGTTGATGATTAAACTTCAAAAAGTGTATTCAGTTTTCAGTAAAGTAATTGTAGTTATATTTCTCAATGTAGCTAAAATATATAAACATGCTGTTTTCAGTTCCTGCTTTTGTTCTTTTCATTGAAGAGTCATTGATGATACTTCCCTTAAGCTGTAACATTGGGCAATGCTGTCCCTTCCAAGTTGACACTAAACAATGACAACATGTCTAGTCTCTATGCGAGGATACTTAGTATCCTCACAAGTAGCATCAGCATAGAGAGCATTAGCATGAAAGCTGTATGCCTGTTTACTACTCTTTGGGACTACCATATTTTGGGCATCGTTTTCTTCATTAGACCCTATGAACATTTTCCTGCAGCCATCTCTAAGGCTATTTTAGAGCTCCCAAAGCAACCTCTGGGTTATTTGCTGGAAGCCTCACTTTGTCAAACAGTAGCACAAGCAGCATGTTTACACTGTTGAGTCTCCTTCTACACCAGACTTCCCTGAGTTGGCTAGCTCAGATGGAAAGGCCTTCTTCTTTGGCTTGTCGCTAGTTGCAAGTAGGTAAGTAATGCATGATGAAGACTTTGTAGATTGTGCTGGCCCAGAGGGGTACAGGGAAGACATAACTACCCGCCTCTGTTCCAGTAGTATTCCTTAGGAATCGATATTTCTGAAATAATGTACCCTAGACTTGAGCTTTTATTTTTTCCTGTTGCTTCTAAATTATATTAGATTATTTTAAAATATCCCTTAAATGTTAAAGGAAAGGAAAATAATATAAAATTACCTCTTCTAAAAAATATGTATTTGATTCAAAGCTCAAAAATATCTTTTTAAGATTTATTTTATTTAAACTATGCACCTGACCAGAGGTGTTGGGTCCCACCAGAGCTGGAATTTCAGGTGGCTGTGAATCGCCCCATATGAGTGCTAGGAATTGAACTTGGGTTCTCTGCAAGGGCTCTTACTACCTGACTTATCTCTTCAGCTTAACAAAACAGAAATCTGTTTTGGAAAAAAAATGTATGAAAATTTTCAGTTTTCTCTTTTGTCAGGGGCTGTCCCTAATTTACCCAGAACCTATTCACACCTTGTTGCTCTGCTGTGGAGCCTCTGTCCTTAGCTTGCCATCTTACAGAGACCAAGGCCCTTAGGTTAGGCCCAAGGGTAGAATTTCACAGGGCAGAGGGTCAGCTCTAGGTGGATGTTCAGATGGGCCTTGAGGTTCCTGTTTTCTTTGTAGTCTGTAGAAAAGTGGTTAACATAAAGGCATACTCACTGTGAATAACTAAGTTAAAATTGAATGAAGCTCATTACTTTTTAAAGATTACTATGAAAGATTCCTAAAATTGTTCTAATACTTGTGGCTTAAATATTTTCTCTGATTTAAGTTTTCTGCTTAGTTCCACCCACTCATGCATCTTTTATAGGTCAAAATGTTCTCTTTGTTAATAGCTAATTCTAAGGAGGCTCTGATGATTCACTTTTATGTCTGTGTGGTGGTGAACACTTTGGAAAAGCAGCCCTACTGTGAAAAGTCTTCAGATAAAATCTCTACCATGCAAACGTACAAAATATATTTTGAAAGGAGATTTTTTTTTTTTACCGTTTGAAATTGTAGAAAATTTTTGTATTAAAACTTTCTTTGTATGCATATATAGTTGTTGATGCTGCTTATAGTTTATGTTCTTGAGTAAATGCTGATTTAATTATTAAATCATCCACTCTGGCTCTGATTGTGCCTCATGCTGTCTGTAGGCTCTGAGTCTCAGTGCCACCTTCTACAGAGCAGTTGTCATGAGAGGTAGTCCATCCGTTTAGATACATATGTTTTCTTGTAAAGGGTTTTTTCTTACAATTTTGTATTAGTTACTTTTCTGTTGGTGTGAAAAATACCATGAACAAAAGTAATTTATGGAAGACAGATTATTTTGGCTTATGTTTCTAGAGAGATACAAGTCCAGCATGGAGGGGAGACCTGGCAACCATCTGTAGGCAGGGTGTTAGGAATAGGAGCTGAAAGCAAGTGTCTTGAAGCACAAGCAGAAAGCACAAAGAACAATCTAGAAGGGACACAGACACAGTCTCAGAATGTGCCCAGTGATGGACTTCTTCCAGCGAGGCCTGACCGCCTAAACCCTCCCCACAGCGCCACTAATGGGGACCAAGCATTCAAATGACCAGACTTCGTGGGTCACTTCTCATTCAAACCATCACAAGTGCGAAGAGAGGATCAGAAATAAACACAGCCACCCCAGAGGTTCGAGGTTAAAAGCCACAGTTTCACAGGCTCTTTGGACATCACATTTTCCAGGATTCACCGGTTTGAACTTTTCCAAACCTAACACCCTTTCTTCTGGTGACTAGTTGTTTTGGTATTTAATTCCTTGTACCTTTTCCAGAAAAACTTGAATTAAAAATGGAACTAAAAAACCCACCCTGCCCATATGAGTGTTAGTTGTTAGAAGTAGAAAAGACTTAGTGAACCTATAGTTTGAAATTATTGGTCACATAGTTGCTTCTGAATTATTGTGGATTTTTCATTCTTGTTTGTTCATTTAGCTTGGTGTCATCTGTCTTCCCCCTTTCCCTAGCAGCATGGCTTAGAGTTCATGCTGTGACTCAAATCCTGTAATTCAGTAGCTTCTTATGTGTTTTCTGCTACAAGATGAATGGCTTTCACACTCCTTGCATGCTTACTTCCATCCTCTCCTGCTGGAGAGTATACAGAAAGATAAGCACTCCTCCACACTGGTTTTAGTTAGCTACACTTTGTAAAAAGCTCATTGTTACACAGCTTGGTACTTAATCCTCCCTCCTCCATTCCTCCCTCTCTCCCTCCCTCCCTCTCTCCTTTCTTTCCTTCTTTTCTTCCTTTTAATTTTCATATGTGAATACAATGCATTTTGATCATATTCTTCCCCTCCAACTCTTTCCATGCTATTACACCCCTTTCATATTTACATGTGTGCTCTCTCTCTTTCCCCTCTCCCTCCCTCTCACTTCCCCCCCCTCATATTCTCTGTGTGTCTGTATCTATGCATGATCTCTATCCTGTAGAGTCCAATTACTGTTGTATATGTATGTGCATGGGTTTAAGACTGACCACTTGTGACATGAGCTGGTTTATCAGTGGGCTTGTCTCTGAAGCAAACTAACTTTTATATATCAAGGGGCTTCTCCCTGAAGAAGACAGATTTATATTCATATATGTATTCTCCCTCTATCCCTCCCTTCCTCCATCCCTCCCTCTGCCCCTCCCTTTTTTTCTCTTCCCCCTCTCTGTCTGCCATTGACTGCCTATATATCTTCATCTGTTGTAAGGCCTTGTAAAATTTCTACTATCTTTATATTATACTATCTGGTATTTCTACTATCTTTATATTATACTAGCTGGTATTGTCATTATATAGGCTTTGTTGATCTCATGGGCTTAGCTTTGGACTTCTCTTTCTTAAGGTCTTTTATCCTGTTTTCTGCAATGTTTCCTGAGCCTTAGGTATAGAGGTTATATCAATTGTGGTAGATGTATCAATTGTGACTGGGTTCTTCATGGTTACTTGTTCTCCACATTTGACTAGTCATGGGTTTCTTGAATGGTCTTCATCTGCTGCAAAAGAAGCTTCATTCATGAGGATGAGACCTACACTTGCATGTGTTTAGAAGAGTAAGTATTTATAATACAGTTAAAATGGTTTAGGAAAGTCATTGGTTGTCAAACTGTGGGTTATCACTCCTTTGGAGTTGAGTGATTCTTTCACAGGGGTCAACTAAGACCATTGGAAAACATAGGATATTTATGTCATAGTTGAGCAAAATTACAGTTGTGGAGTAGCAATGAAAATAATTTATGGCTGGGGTCATCACAAGATGAGGAACTGTATAAAGGGTCACAGCGTTAGAAGGTTGAGAAGCACTGGTTTAAGTAGTTATGTTCTACCATCTCCCCTGAAATCTTTTATATCTGCATTGAACTTGTTCTCCCCCTTCCTCCCTTCTTTCTTTCCTTCCTTCCTTAACTCCAGAAATGATTTCTTTGGTTAAATCTTCTATCTTTCCTTAGTATAGTGTATGTGTGTGTGTGTGTGTGTGTGTATGTGTGTATGTATATGAGAAAAGACTTAACATCTATATTATATATATATATATATATATATATATATATATACTTACATTATATGTGTATATATAATGTAAACTCCTATACATAGTTGATTAATAAGTGCTCAGAAAGTTATTATACAAGCCAATGGCTAATACATTATCAGTATTTTTGGGTTAAAAATTGTAAACATATTTATGTTCTCCTGTATGTCTCTTCAGCCTATAACTTTGGTCTAAAAATAATCATTTTTTTATTTTATATTTCCTCATCCCATGTATGTTTCATGCATTTTCTATAAGAAATATGTCCATAAATAGCACTTGGAATTGCTTTGCACACTTTCAAACTTACTACAATTGGTAAATGGTGTACATAATGCTATGCCATTGCTTTTCCTGCTCATTGTTAGGTTATGATGGGAGAAGTCAGCATACGGATGCGTGGATACATTTAACTGGGTGATAGGCCTGTTGCATAGCTTCCCCTCTGGTAACTGTAGGCTATTTTCCTTTGCTAAAGAATATTTAAGTTGTTCCTTATTTTGTGGGATTGTCAGCCATTCACTGTATACATTTACATGTATAGACAGAGAGCAGTCATCTTGGCATTACTGAACTGCAAAGGACCAGTCAGTCTGACCACACTATACACTGTACTTTGTTTTACATTGTAATAATTGTCTTATTTCTCTGTATACTTAAGAATTTTTGTTATTGCCATGATTTTTTTTGCTATTATTGGTCTTCTGCACTATCCTGCAGAAATTATACAGTTTATTTTTTATTGTTTCTCTTTATTTTTATTGTTCTACAAGGTGGTTGTGCCCTTTACCTGAGTCATAATACTAACCAGTGCCTTGGTTTTGGTCTGTGTCTATGATATGCTTGTGAAGAGCTTTAAAAGTCTGGTTTATCAGTCTTTTTGGTTAGTGCCTTTTATGTTTAACTGAAAAAATATCTGCCTAGCCAAAATCCCGGATGTGTCTTATATTAAACCATGTTTTCTCCATACTCTCTTTATGATTTGCTCTCAGGTTTGTGACTCTGCTTCCTGTTTCCTGAGTTCTGGGATCACAGACATGTGCCATCATGTTCAGCTTTAAAACTTTAAATTAGTTTTGTCATCCAAATGAGACTTTTTGAAGATGTATTTATGAGTGTACTATAACTGTCTTCAGACACACCAGAAGAGGGCATCAGATCTCAATACAAATAGTTGTTAGCCACACGTGGTTTCTGGGAATTGAACTCAGGACTTCTGGAAGAACAGTCAGTGCTCTTAACCACTGAGCTAATTCTCCAGCTCTGCAAATGTCATCATTAACATCCATTTAGTCAGGTATCTTCTGCAAGTTCTGTATGGATTTTAGCAACTGATAGAGAAAAAAAATGTTTGGGGAAAATATTTTCTGTTTTGCAGATATTCTATTCTTGGCTTCATTTCTTGAACAATGAAGAAAATAGCCCATGCATATTATGTTTATGATACAAGTATTATATGTAAAGCAATCCATTTCATACAAGGACCCAGTCATGTGTGGTCCTTAATGTGCTCAGGAGGTCCTGGAACCCATTTCCATAGGTGAGGGGAACAGCTGTTTAGTATGTGACACCACATTAGTATCTACTTTTATTTAATGCCATGTGGAGAGCTAGTGTTCTTGGAGAGAAGTAGTTGTCTCTTTCCCTACTGATATGCAGTACTTTTCTGTCATATATTATTATACCAGTAGACATAGATGTTCTTGACTTATGCATTATTTTCCAAGAACTATTTTCGTTGTTTTAAATTATGTGTACATGAATAGGTCAGTGTGTGGCTATGAGCATATAAGTACAAGTGCCCACTGAATTCTAAAGGTGCCTGGAGATACAGATGGTTGTGAGCTACCAGTGTATGTACTGGGAATAGAACTTGGATCCTCTGCCAGACGAGTTAGGAGTAGGCACTCTTAACCCCTGAGCCATGTCAACAGCTCCCTTCCCTTGATTTCTCTCTGTCTCTGTCTCTTTCTTTCAGTGTTTTGTTTTCTTGTGTTTGTTTTTTTGAGGCAGAGTCTTACTCTATAAATTTGACTGGCCTGACAAATTTATGTAGACAGTCTTAAACTAAGAACTCACAGCGATCTCCTTGTTTCTGCTCCCCAAGTGCTGGGATTAAAAATATGTGCCACCAGACCTGATGACTTATACAGTATTTTTGTCTTTCATCTCTTTATATGCCATCATAAACTATTCTGGTTGGTTTTCATTCAGTTCTCATGTATCCATTTTATACTTTTTTCTTATGTTTTGTTTTTAAGACCAAGACACTTTGTAGCCCAGGCTGTCTTTGAACTCTGATCCTCTGCCTTCCCAAGTGCTGGGATTATAGCTATTTGTCATCATACCTGGTCTTATTTTCTACGTCTGTTATGACCTATTATTTTTATAAATGTTCTGATTTTGTTAGTTCTTGTGTTCCTGGGAATAAACATTGTAGTGATATTTCAGTATTAGAATTTAGAATTATTGAATCTATTTTTATAAATGAGCATTATTGTTGATGTTTCTATTCCTTTTTATGGACTTTCTTTGTTACTGGTCTCATTAAAAAAGATGAATCACCCCTTCTAAGAATTTGAAAATGGCTTGTGATTGAATCAAGCTTTCCTGTAAAACCACTGAGGCTGGGGGAGAATGAGAACAGAGGATCTGGTTTTTTCAGTTTCTTCCAAAATATTGGTTTGTATTTTAATATTTCTCTTGCGTCTTTGTTAATAATGAGTACTTTTCTTCATAAGCAACAGTTTCATTCATGATATCACATATACTGACAGTGGGTGAGCCTCTGCCTTCCTAGGATTGACCCAACAAGGTTTGCTTGTTTTTTGTTTTTCATCAAAAAGCTTTATTTTGTGTAGTAGTATTTATATGGAATAGAATTTTTCCTTTATTAATTTCTGCTTTTGTCTTCTTTTCCTCTTAACTTTTTCCTTTCCCTCTTTTATCTATCTATCTACCTTGATCTTTTTCTCATTGTATGTCGCTTATACTTTGAGTTAATTTATTTATCTATTTTATATTATTGGAAATACACATAGTAAAGAGCAGGAAGAGCAAGGAATTAGAAAACAGTAATAAAAATACAAAGTTTCAGTTAGGTGGAATCCATTTTGACGTTTTTGCACAAATCCTATGAATGTTATTAATAAATATGTTTCAAACATTATGTGAATGAATTTCAGATGTCTTGCCATAAATACCAGTATGTGACCATTTCTATGGAATGCCACTTAGTTCGATTCATTTATTCCCCTTTTCACATATATCAAAATGTCACATTGTATCCCATAAATATGTTCAATTATTTGTTAATTTAAAACAATAAATACATGTGACTGAAAAATTAAATCTCATTAATTAGTATAATAGATTTTAATATGTAATACATATTTCATATTATCATAGTTCATCTATAAATATTCTGTGATTATATTATTACTCCCTCTTTGAAGTATTTAGGGTCATAGGGTAATTTTCTTAAATACATATTAAGAACATTTTTTGTGGCTAGAAATGTTCATTGGTAGAATACTTGCCTACCATGGGCAAGCCTTGAGATTGATTCCTGGCACTGCAAGCAAAACAAAACAATACCAAACAAAAATTTGTCACTTTCTAATTTAAGTGCCTACAGTATGTTAGGTGATTGTTGATATTTTCTTTCTGACCTGGCACATAGTCAGTTTTAAATTTTAATTTACTTTGATTTTTATGTACGTGTGTCTTTGTGTGTATGCTATGTTGGGGGTGCCTTTGGAGGCTAAACGTGGGCATGTAATATCCTGAGTCTGCAGTTATAGGCAGTTGGGAATCGCATGACAGAGTTTACGAAGAATGGAACTGGGGTTCTCTGAGAGAGAAGTAAGTGGCCTTAACTTCTGAACCATTTTCTAGTCCAACCAGGTTCCTTTTCAGTCAGTAGTCAGTGCATAATTGAAATAATTTCACCTTCTATAGCTATTAACTTCAAGCTTCCGTGCGACTTTCAGGTTGGTTTTGTTTGCTGTTACAAAGTTCGGCCGGTTCCTTAGCTTCTGGCACGGTTTCTGGTCATGCACTTGTCCTTTTTACTACATTTCAACAGTGTTGCTTCCTGTCTCTTAAAGCTGCTCTGCTAAGTCTAAAGTTTAGGATTAACATCTTCCTAAACTTTTCTATTTATAGTATCAGATATTTATGATTAGTGATGTGAATCCTTTGCTGGAATATTCGATTTTTTTTCTGGGGTTAACATTTTGTTACAAGTTCTTCTTTTGATTAAAAATTGTAAAGCTTTTGTTTTCCCAACTTTTTTATTTATCAGCTTTAGGAACATTGGACTCGCTTGCTTGCTTATTTATTTATTTATTTATTTATTTATTTACATATTTAGCAATCTGTATTTATTCATAAACTACATTATTGCAAATAGTGATAAAAGTGAAAAAACATTTTTTAGTACAGTATATATTTGATTGATGTGTGTGTGTTCCCCTCCTGTCTTCTGATTTCATCTAAACTTTATATTTCCTTCTATCCAGAAGTCCTTCTTCTGGTTTAGAATGTGTGTAGTTAGTTATTCTATTACTTTAGAATACTTTTCTTTACTTTGTTGTATAACCAAGATTATAAACATAAGAAAATTCACCTTGAGAACCACAAGTTAACACATGTCATTTTTCTTGCAGAATATAAAATCTGGAGGCCGACCTATCATTAGCAGCTCAGGCGTCTGCCTTTCAGCTTGCCGTCCCTGAAGCATGGACTTTGTTTTGTGTTGTGGCCATGAACTGGCCACTTAACTTTCAGACAGCACATCAGAGTACTGGACAGGAAGAGGCTGGGAAAGGGCAAATGGGAAAGGAGATAACACGTACTAATAATTGCCTCTTTGTCTGAAAAGGAGTACCAGCCAAGAGACTTACTTCCCTTTTGTGGTCCAGAGCTGTGCCACATACCCTCTGTGGCTGGGAGGAGGCTAGGGAGAAACTGAGCATCAGAATTGGGATTGGCTTTTCTATAGATCTATTCCCCCACATATATTTAGTTCTCAAAATTTTCAACAAATTCTAAAGTCAGCGGTATCTCTGTTCTTTCTATAATATAACCTAGACTAAGGACATCTCGCTTAAACATTAAACAGCTTGCCCAGAATGAACTGTCTATTGATTATTTATCTGCTTGGCATTCCCTACCCCTGGGCCCCGAGATGACTTTCTGAATTATTTCATTTTACTTCTGGAATCCTAGGCAAGCAGTACTCATCACTGAACAACAACATCCCAGTGCACTTTCCCAAGTTTTAAATATCATTTTATATGTGCTTCTAATAGTTTGTAAATGGTTTCAAAACTTTGAATATGACTAGAGGGATGCTTCAGAATAAGGCCCTACGTATGATGTTGATTGTGGATTCTTTGGCAATTATCAAGAGTTTTACTTGTGTGACAGAACTCAAATTGGTGGTTGCCATTACAACCCATTTCAGATTGTTTTCAGAGTCCAGGTTTCTAAAACTCCATATTAAATTTTTGTTTTTGAAAACCATCTCATACTTAATTCTATTTTAGACAGTTTTTTTTTTTTTTTTGGTCATAGGCAGCCCTGTCTAGACTGTAACAATAGCAGTTCTAACATGCCTGTTTTCTTCTAAGTAGGAGAAAAGAACACAAACAATTAGATGGTAATTTCTCATTGAGAATGACAACTAAAAATGAAATACATATACATATTTTAGATAGTAAGCCATCTCCACTTCTTAATATGATATTATTATAATGTTACTAACTTAATAATAAATAACATGTAATTTTTCTTTCTTTCTTTCTTTTCTTTTTTTTCTTTTTCTTTTTTTTTTTTTTTTTTTTTTTTTTTTTTTTTTTTTTGGTTTTTGGTTTTTGGTTTTTGGAGACAGGGTTTCTCTGTATAGCCCTGGCTATCCTGGAATTCACTCTATAGACCAGGCTGGCCTTGAACTAAGAAATCCGCCTGCCTCTGCCTCCCAAGTGCTGGGATTAAAGGCGTGCACCACCACCGCCCTATAACATGTAATTTTTAAGCAGACACATATATGCATACCTTGCTTTATTCAACTCTAGATTATTCTTTATATTCACTTAAAAAATGGCAAGGTCATAAGTTTGAGGTCAACCTTGCTAGATCGTGAGACCTTATTCTCAAATAAGCAAACAAAATTGTCCCACAACAAAAAGCGAAGAGAAGACCGCATTTATGATATTACATGTCAAGAGTTTATGACCTTTTCCCCCATGGGCTGAAAAACATGTATGTATGTAAGACCTACCATTTTTACATCCTCTGTTTCTTTCTATCCCTCTTATTCTTATTTTGAGATTTTGTTTTGTACCCATTATTGTTTTGAGATAAAGTCCTTGGTGATCATGCTTTTGAACTCAGACATCAAATGTCTAATGTGTGAGCCCTTCACAGATGACGGTTATATCTATGCCAGGATTGTGCATAAAAGGATGTGTAGCCACTTGATTCTTCATTATTCTTCATGTGTTCTTTAGGTAGGACTTCTTTTCCACTGGCCTGATGTCATTGGATGAAATCATTGGATGGCCTTTTCAATGTGAATTATACTTAAATATAAATCATGAAAAGTTCAGTACAAATTTAGTCACATGTACATGCATTGATGGTCACTAAAACAGTGAAGACACTGCAGTTGCTTTATAGCAGAAATATGAGTTTTACTAATGATGATGATAATGATCTTTTCTATAACCAGCAATAATAGATGAGACACAAGACAAGCATCACTGTTTTGATCTTCTCTGTCAGGAAGAACTTTGTTAGACTACTATACCTTGTTGCTTTCAATTTCAGATGCATACCTCTGTTCATCTAGACCTACTTCCAGTTCATAGGCTGCTGAAAAGGACACACACACACACACACACACACATTTAACATTTAAGAGCCAGGCATGACAATCACAGTTGAAGGATCCAAGTGTTGGGAGTTTGAGACCATCCTGAGTAGCATAGCCAGATACTGTATCTCTTGAGTAAAGCACATTATCTTTGTTGGGTCAGCTGAAGGCTTTAAAGCTTAGACCCCAAGGAAGGAGGTTAGCCTTTAGACTGCTTTCCAGGCTGAAGCTTACATCAGCATCTTTCTCATCCCCAGCCTCTTGGCCCAGCCTGCAGAGTTCAGACATTATAGCCTCTAAGTTGTTCTCTTGCTCTCTTTACATACCCACACCCACAGCCCTGCTGCTTCCATTTCTGTAAAGAACCTTAATAATAGGAGGCCATAATGCCTTTCCCAGTTGTCAGCTTTAGGGATAGGATATCCTCCTAGGCAGTACAGAATGATCTCTATTAACATTACAGAGGAAATTCCTCCAGTTTAAATGTGCACTTCATTCTTTCTCTTTTAACCACTATGATATGTCCTTCAACAATGAGGCTAGTAAGTAATAAAGGAGCTGAGGCTGGAGTCAGCCATGAGTTAAATTTGTCCTCACTGAAGTAACTCCTGATAAGTCACATTTACCAGACCACTTGACACCTGCAGCCACCAATGAAGCACTTACACTGTAGCAGTAACCTAACTTCTGTGGGTTTGGGAACTCCAGAATGTCTCTGCACCTTGAAAATGTAACACTGGGCTTTTTTTTTTTTTTTTTTTTTTTTTTTTTTTTTTTTTTATTCTCAGCAGGAAGGCTCTTACTAGATGTGGAGAAGTTCCAGCAGTCACTGGGCCTCTGCAAGGCTTCTGGGGTTTTCCTGGCCTCAAAAATGGCAGCCCTGATTGGCAGCTGTGTTAGATGGCCTTGCTCTATTCTAGCAGGAAAGAGTATGCAATACACACCCAGCAGGGCTTAGGTAGCCGGAAATGTGGCAGCTCCTTACCCCCAAAGTGAGTTTTAAAGTTCACTTGTTTACACTGTTCTCATAGCAACAGGAAAACTCTTCTGACCTATAGCCACAGAAAACTCTGTAAAAGAAACTGTAGGAGGAAAAAAATAATAATGCCAGGAAAAAAATTTAATGAAGTACCATTCTTTCACTTATTCTGTCAGCTGAGAGTAATAGTGTATGCATTTGGCAACCAGGAGGGAAAGGCCATCTCATACTGTAGCATGAATCTGCCTATATTACATGATTGATTTACTTGTTTTGTTAGACACAGTATACTGTGAGGGTTCTTCAAATGGAGAGCCATTAAAAACTGTGAGACCCAGCAGTGCTCACTAACCTGAAGCACTTGGGACTTTGAGGAATGATAGATAAGTACAAACAGCCCAGAATCCAGAAACTCTTCCCAAGCCCAAACCTTTAGTCTCTGGGAATGTGGGCATGTCTTCAGTTACACGGATACAGATAATTTTTCTTTCTGTGAGGTCTCTTGTCACTTCTATCTTGTCTGGACAGGGTGTAACTTCTGTGTAAATTCTATTTCTAGCTTGAAGAATCACTAAGTTGTCAGCCAAAGCCAGTGCTGCTTGGAAACTGGGAAAGATACAGAGGACGGGGCCTGTCTTCTCCTTTGGCCTGGCTGTGAACTTGGGGCCCCTCCTCTGGCTGGTGATTTCTGGGAGGATGTCCAAGGTCTGTGTTGAGCCACTGGGCCAAGTTGAAGTAAAGCCGCTCCCCATTATCATGTTTGTCCTTAAGGTCTATGCTCGGTAACTGTGTTGCAGATCTTTTCTACAGTGTGACTCAGCTTAGAGTCACTGAATGCTGTGCTTGTCATATCTGTAGCTTTGTAAGGAACCTGTAGGCTGAAGATGTGTAAGCCCTTCCTATTCTCCATTTTCCTCTTGTTTCTCTGTTTAATAATATGCATTGCTACACAAGTATACATATATCCAAGCTCTATTAAATTACTTTTTCTTGAAAACTGAATTAAAATAAGTAAGCTATCCCCCTCCCCCACCCACTGGAAACACGTCCGCTTCTGAGTTTAGGGTGGTAATGTCTTGATTCCCGTTTTGGTTGTGGAACTTCGTAGCCAAGTTTGTTGCATGCTGCCCCACTTTGTACTCATGGTTATGATATTGAAACCTCGGGACCACACACAGATAGCAAAGTCTCTGGCCACTTACGCATGTAAACAGTCTGGCTTTTTATAAAGTGGAAAAATATTTCTTGTGCACTATTTTAACATGATCAGCATGTTGAAACTTGGTGTGCAACTGTGTCAACATTTCCTTGGCTCTGAAGAGCAAACCTGGAGAGAGCGCCTCGTGGTAACATATAAAATGCAAAGCTGGTTTGTTTACTACTGGGATTTAGGCTGCAATTACAGTCTGAAGTAGACTTCCAAAACGTGGCATACAAAATAAATGAAATGCATTTCCTTAGCATTGTAATTACACTGGGTAAATAGTTTTCCCTTCACTGGTTGATAGTTTCCCACTACAGACTGAGATTCTTTCAGAGAATCAGAATTCCAGAGACAAGGAGTTAAGAGCTGTGGAGCTCATCTTGGCCCTTCCTCAACCCCGCCATACAGGGTCTTTGATGTGTTTCTGGCAAGGCGATGTGTTGGATTTGTTACTACCTGCTGAGCACGTGGTTTAAAGGGCGGCTTCCTCTTCTTGCTTGTTCCCACTCTCAGGTCATCTGGAGGAAACAGGCAGTCAGCGACCCGAGCAAGGGACACTGGCAGCCCTGGGAAGTGGGTCTGTTCCTTATCCACTGTTTAGAGAGACGCTGCGAAGAAGCATGGGTCAGGGAATAAAATATACATTTCCTCCCATATTGGGGCTTACATTGGGGTGAGGAGATAGGCCATGAGCTGAAACCACAGCAAATGCTCAGAGTCAGGGTATGTTGGTAGATGGCAAGTCGCAGCCAGCAAGAAAAGTAAAACAGGTAAACTGTCAAGGAGTGGCAGAGGGGATGTTGATTGGCCTTTGATTTTGTTTTTAGCTATCCAACTTTCTTTAAGCCTGATTATCAAATAGAAGCTCGTTGTGATGAGTAAACACTGGGATGCTTTGACAGTGTTTGATAGAGTTTACCAGCTCCCTCACCTCGCAGGGAGGAGAGGAGAGGAAATCTCAGGGAAAGGTAAGTGGGGCAGTCCGGGAAGATGTCCCTGAGGACCTGAACAGGTGAGACAGCGAGGGAGCTGCACACCACTTCCTTGGTTCTAATACGCTGGGCAGGAGTGGAGATGAGGGGAGGTAAACGGACTCTCCTAGGTGACTAAGTCAGTGTGAAAAGCTCTTGAGCTGTGTGACTGTGGGTGTCAGGGAGTCTCCTGATGGGGTCATGGGATTTGAACTGACACCCAGAAGCTGCCAGGAGCTTATATGAAGAATCTGGTGTTCCAGTTAGAGAAACAGTAAGGTCAAAGGTCCTGAGGGTGGAAAGGGAGTAAATGATTTGGAAAAAGGAGAATCATGGTAAGTGGAGCTGTGGTCTACAGCATGGGGTTTGGTTGTGAGGGAAACCTCTTATAAAGTGATGCTCTCCTCTGCGTGGCCTTCTTACAATTCTCAGAGGAGAAAAGAATTCAGGATAAACTGCCCTTGATCTTAGCCCAAAGGCCCAGAAGCAATTGCAGGATAAACTGAACATACACACAGGTTGGCCTGCTTGTGGGCTGCATGGAGTGAAAAGTAGATGTGACTGCAGAGTTTGAGAGATGGCCTCATGGACAGATGATTGAGTGACATGACTGGGGAGACTATGTCTGGTATTTTAGTTTTTTCAGATATTTCAAGAACACAATAACAAAATCTCAAGAGTACCATGCCAATACTTTTGTACCAACCATAAAGGTTATGTAGTAGTTAAGATTTGGGGATATTTGCCAACAGTTTTTAAAACTGATGTTTCTTTTTTAAAATTGTATGTATTATTACTCTATGAATGTGTATGTGCCAGGCCACTGTGAAGGCCAGCGGACAACCGTGAGGGGTTGGTTCTTTCCTTCCACCATGAGACACATTGAGAACAGGTTTTCAGGCATACGAAGGAATTACTTTTACCTGCTGAGCCATTTTTCCAGTGCTAAAATTTAGGTTTTTTCTATATGTATAAGAAACAGAAAGGTATACTCCCCTGTAAGCCATGACCATACATGTATCTATATAAACACTAAAGATATGTAAAGGACTTATTTATTTATTTTATGTATATGGGTGTTTTATCTGCATACCAGAAGATGATATGGGATCCCATTGGACGGTAGTTATGGACAGTGTTGAGATTTGAACCCAGGATCTCTGGAAGAGCAGCCAGAGCCCTTAACCACTGAGCCATCTGTCTAGCCACAACATTGAATGTTTATAATTACCATTTTTCATTGCTTTCCCAGGGTTAGAAGCAGCTATGCTGTGAACCTGCCATATTCATACACATAAAACAAATTTAAAGTAAGTTTTAAAAAATGTTACCTGAATCCTTCCAATGAATGAACAAGTATTTTCCTGAAAGATATTCATTTGAGTATTGTTTATAGTAATGAAATATTGGAGATGGCTGGTTAAAAATCATTGGACTAATGAGTAAATTTCTACATGACTGTATGATTGAGTCAAATTAAATAGAATTTCATTTGAATCAACTAGAACAAAAATTTATGCACAGAATAATTTATAATGAAGTTATTGACAGAGACACTAGCTGCTTTGACCCTAGTTTTATAATATTAAGTCAAGAAGACAGGAGTAAAAAGTAAGAAATACAATATAAATAAGTAAATATACAATTTTCTTTTCAAAAGAGTAAATATTGTTGCTACAAGCCTGTGAGTGCTTGAAACATCACCTTTGCCCTGGTACAGTTTGTTTGTCTGTCATCCATTTGAAGTCTTTGGAAGAAACAAAAGTGACAGAAGTAAAGTGTGGGAGGAGAAGATTGTACCCTGTGTCATGCCAGGTCAGGCCACCTCCGCAACACCATGTGAAAAGAAAGAGTAGAGACAGTTGCTGTTTGTCCAGCCTGTTCGGGAAAATACCAAGTTCTAGCAGATGCACCTCTTTGAATCTTTGCTATAACTATGTGATAAACATAAGAACCATTATTGATGTTTTCCTGAGTAGGCCACTGTGACTCAGCTAGCACTTGGTTGATTGGAATTTACACCTAAGGCTGATGGGTCAAAGCCCAGAGCATTCTTCTACCTCCTGTGCAGCCTGCAAGCAGCTCACATGCTCTGGGAAGAACACTGGCCTCCAGAGTATTGCTGCACAGTAGCTGCTTGTTGCTAGGATGCATCCTGGAGGTGGTAGGAGATGGGCAGAAGAGGCTCATGTAGAACTGATTGGGCTTTGGAAATCTCTAGGAGAACTTTGTACCCTGATATCCACCTCCTGTCTCTTTCTAGAAACTGCTGATCAAAGATCAGGGGTGGTGTCAGGAGGGGTCAGCGCAGGGTGTGGTTGGATCAGTCCCAGTGAGAATGGGATGGCAGGGTATGTCCAGAGTCGAGGCATCACTGCTCTAGAAGCATCTAAGCTCCTCTGCTTTATTACATAGCATCTGTCTTGTCCTATTGAGGCAACTGATAATGCTGAGTGCTCTCCATTCCCACATCTGCCTTCAGATGGGAGTCGGAGGACTTGTCCTCTCTGTGCTGCACATTCACCTGAGTTGTTGTCTCCTCCGAGCTCTCCTTCATCCCTTTACTGTCCTCCCACACTGATGCTATCACACTTGCTTACCTGAAGCAAGTCCTGGTGTGAGTGTGTGACCTCCTGGTCTGACCTCCTTGTGGCTGGATTTGTAGATGGGATGAAGACTGGATGTCTGAGAGACCCCCACCCCCCACTTTACTCTTTCCCCAACCTGTCTGAAGGTTCTAGTACACAAACGTTTTCTGGTAAGGTTATCAGGATGCATCGAGCTAGCAGGTCTCATTTTATTCTTTATGTGAGAAGCCTTGGCAGCCTAAGTTACATTATTTTGAGCCTCAATTTCCTTAGCTACAAAAGTGATCTTAGAATTTACCCCTAGACTAATTTCTGTAGATGCTTGTGCAATGAACTGAAGCAACCATGTCAAGAACTATTTGTTATATACTGGAAAGTGCATCTCTTCTACTAGAGGTAAAGACTTGAAATGGGATTCAATATCTATGTGGTATGTGAAAAGTCATTTTGTATTAATTCCAGAGGGACATGGACTGTATATATAGTGTGGTTAGTTTTTATTGTTAACACAAACCTCGCATCACCTGGGAAGTAGGTGTCTCAATAGAAGAATTGCCTTGATCAAGACAGCAAGATGGTGATTGTCCTGACTAGAGCCTGATGTGGGGCCCCTAGCCTCAGGCACTGGCACCTGTAGCCACTGTACTTAGCACGACCCCAGGCAAGGAAGCCTGGGCTTGTATAAAAAGGCAGCGAAGCAGTGAGCAGGGCCACAAGCCAGGGAGCAGCTCTCCAGCTACCATGATGTCTGCTCCAGGTTTGTGCCTGGAGTTCCTGCCCTGACTTCCCTCAATGATGGGTTGCAACTCAGAAGTATAAGCTGGAACAAACCCTTTCTTTCCTGTTCCTTTGTTTATGATGTTTATCACAGTAACAAAAAGCAAACCAGAACAACATACATTTACCCATTTATTGCACTCACAACCTCAGTGGCCTTTTAGTGTCCTAGCTGACTAGAGAGAGAGAGAGAGAGAGAAGAGAGAGAGAGAGAGAGAGAGAGAGAGAGAGAGAGAGAGAGAGAGAGAGAGAGAGAGAGAAGGAGAGGGGAGAGGGAGGGGGAAAGGGAGAGGGGAAGGGAGAGGGAGAGGGGAAGGGAGAGAGGGAGGGAGAGGGGGAGAGGGAGAGGGAGAGAGAGGGAGAGAGAAAGAGAATATGTGTGTGTCTTGATTTTTATTTAGACTGAACTAATGACCCTCACTCCCTTAAAACACAGTGAGCCATGGGGAATCCATATTGTGGTCATATTTATCTCTTAAGCTAGATTGCTGCAGCTCAGGCTTCATCCCCACTCTGCAGTGAGATAGCTTCCTGGCTGCCAGTGTCAGAGTGGAGCCTGCCTGTCAGAGCTTGCCTAGCTCCACTGAAGATAAGGCAGGCTACAGTGAGGGAGTTGGCTGTAGCCTCAGGCACCTGGCAAATTATTAATGGACCGGCATGAATGGACCCAGCTTGAATTGTGCACAGTGTACCTCTGCAGGACCTGTGAGCCAAAGGCACTGGGTCGATTTGAAGCAGAGCCCCTGGCTGCTTCCCAGGGGCACCCATCCCAGCACCGTGGGGTCCTGCTCTTGTCCTTCTGTCTGTTTACTTTGCTCACAAAAGGGAACCAGTTTGCTCTCTTACTGGTTTGAGTTGCTAATGATTCTTCAAAATTTAAAATATTCATTGTTCTCATAATCTGCCAGCATCTATTTAATCTGTTTTATGTTACTCCCATGTGATAGAACTTTCTTAATTAGAATCTCAGAGGGAAAAATAAAAACAGAACACTGGGACATGTGTCACATTCTTTCACAGTTGCTTCTGCATCCTTCCAGCTACAGGGTCATGGTGCCTCTGTGGATATTGCTGGGATAAACATACATCTGAGGTGTTGAACTTTGCATTAGTAGAACATCTGCTCCTCTGGTGTTTTGATTTATATCTTAAATGCTTCTCAGGAACCCATGTTGAAGGCTTGGTCCTCAGTGTAGCATGGCTTAGCGGTGACTGGATCAGGGGGTCCCTCCTCCTAATTAGATGAATCTGTTTGTTGATTGACAGCTTAAGTGTTTATACAGTAGGGACTGCTCGGAAGCTAGGCACTCTCTGTGCACTGGGCACCATGAGGTGAGTAGACTTGCTCCACCATGGCCTTCCTGATGTTCTGCCTTAGCAAACAGGACAGGACCAACTGAGTCAAGCGCCTGTGGAATGAACCCATTGGAATCATGAGCCAAAACAAATGTTTTCCCCTCTTATTTGATTTATCTTGGATATTTGTCTCAGCGGTGGGAGGCTGACTCACACACCTGATAGATAACTGGGCGTCAGTGAGATAAGGTTTTTATACTGACATATCTGCCTCCCCGAAACCTACCTGAGCTGTTGTGTGGTGTTGGTCTTAGTTTTTTTAGACAGGACCTCACTCTGCAACTTAGGGTGGCCTTGAAGCCTTGACAGTCTTCCTGCCTCAGCCTTCCTAGTGTGGGGACTGGGGACTGTCTCCATATCCGGCTCCTTAGACTATTTTAATTTTGTCAGACTGTCTCCACCTGTCCCTTCACAGCTGCAGTGTCAGTGATTACAAGTGGTAGCTGGACACTTGTCTTTTTCCCTTAATGCCTATCCCCTCACTGCTGGGAAGGAGTTCATTCCAGGGCTTTCAGTTGAGCTGGTGAAGGTCTGCTGGTGGGTTGGCAGCCTGGAGAGACAGCAAGCAGTCACTGTGCTAGGCTGACTCAGGCTCCTCATGTGACCCCTTTGCTGCTGTTAAATAGATGCAAACACAATTTGATGCAATTGTCTTTTCCATGCCGACCTTTTCTTCTGCCATGTAGTGGAATTCTTCTGGCCACTCCACACACGAGTTCTAGACATCACACCCAGATCTGCCTTCCTGTTTGAATCCTTTTTCATTTGGGATCCTGAAACTGTGATACTCTTGGGAAAGTTATGCTTTGGTCAATTTTAGTTTCATTTTAGATATGAAATTGCCACAAGTGAAAAGCCACTCTCACTGCGAGGAGTGATTTGCTGCCCAGTACCCCACCTGTTTCCTTTCTTCTTGCTGAAGAATGATGATCTGAGACTCGAAGTGGAAGATCGTCTCTAGATTACTTGAGCAAACTTCTTCAGGGGTAGCAAGTGTTTTCAAATCAGGCTGTTTTAGTTTTGCAGGCCATAAAGTCTTCGATATATTAGAGGGATTTTGAGGCTCATCTGTGCTTTATAGGAAGATCCTGCCTCTCATAATGAAACAACAAAAATCCATGTGTGGGTGGTGGCACACAAAATAAAAATGAGAATATCTTTAGATTCTGCAGTTATTCCATGAAATCAAACATAAATAGGATGCAAAGAAATAAGCATGGCTGTGTTCTAATAAAATTTTATTTGAAAAAACAGGCAAGAACAGGTTATAACCTTGTATCATAGCTTGTACTTAGTGGGGTTGTTATTGATAATGAAAATTCCGCAAGAGGTCACTAAATAGGACAGTCTTCGTTGTTTTTTCTTGCTTATTTAATAATTGCAAGACTGTGAATCCAAGACTGTGTTGCTCGGCAGATGAATGTATTGTCACTGCACAATTACGATATTTGGAAGTTCTTAATGACACAAAAATGAGCTAGATACTCTGACTTATTCTAGCAGTCAGGGGTTTGTATCACCTGACATTTCAATAGATAATAGATAAGAGGACCTACAGTAGAAGAAATTCAAGGAGGGAGAATAGAGGCCTCCTAAAGTGCCCATCATTCTTTTTTTTTTTTTAAGATTTATTTATTTATTATATGTGAGTACACTGTAACTGTCTTCAGACACCAGAAGAAAGCATCAGATGTCTTTTCTCTTTTTGGATGGTTGCGAGCCACCATGTGGGTGCTAGGATTTGAACTCATGACCTTTTGGAAGAACAGTCAGTGCTCTTACCCACTGAGCCATCTCTCCAGCCCTGTGCCCATCATTCTTAATTTTGGTAGTGCCTGCCCTGGGTTTTGTATGGTTCATATATGGTTTAAATGCCTTTTATACCAGGGGCTTTATATGGTTTATCACAAGATATTTACCTAGGATCACACACCTAATGATTAGACTTGGCTGCAGTCCTGAACTGTCTTACCCCAGACCCTACCTCCAAGTACTTACTATATAGTAAGTGAATTTAACAAATTAATCACATGCAAGTAGAAGACAGGGCTGAACTGACAGGTGATTGCTACTCTGCCTTCTTCCTTATTTGCCCTGGACATAAACATCACAGAGTGTGGGTGCTCAATGGGACCTTTCAGCAGGAGCAAAGGCATAGCAAAACCCAAAGACCTTACGGTTGAATTGAGCATCAGAGTTCAAGAGGAATGAAGATACCAAGTGTGTGTATGACCCATAGATATAAGGCATCATAAGGTTGGAGGAGAGGTGTAGGCTCTGGTGAACTCAGAGCTTTGCTGACTAGGCTATAGGATGAGGAAGATAATGGAGTACTAGGCCGTCTTCTCCCTGATCATCAGCCCTCTGCAGTGGAATGAAGAAGCCTGTATTCAACATACATCTGTCTGGCCACTAAGGAACACATTTTCCCGGGATACCTGTGCCTTCTAATGAGGGAGGCCTGTGGAGGGAGAGCAGTGCACACAAATTCAGAACCCTTGTTAGTCTCTCATCTTTTAGCCCAGTGATTTAAAGAGAACGCCAACTTGTCTCTAATTTCCACTGGGAGTTGCCTTCATTAGATAAACCTGTGCCAAAAGGAAATCTTTAAAAGTAATTTCCATTGCCCTGATTATTTGTGGGTGGTATTTTTTTGTATGGTTTCCAAAGCAGTGACCCTAAGCGCAGTGGGGACAGTGATGTGGAGCTCCTGCCAATTCCTCACTCAGTGGAAAGGACAGAGAAAGGTGCCTGTAGCTTTGGTTACAACCTCCTGGAAACAACCAGTGGGTAGCTTTCCCAGCCCTAGCGATTCAGTGTGCATCTTTTAAGGTATACTGTACTCTAGTGCGTATATGTTCTCCCACATTCTGAACATTGCCCCGGGACAATTGTCTGAGTTCATTTTGGCACCAGGACAAATGAGAGGATGTTTCCTGTTTGCCTGACTCTTGCCCCAACTTCTTTCTCTGTTCTGTTAAGCTCTTGGCTAAATTCTTTCCTCTTGTATTCCACATTTTAACTGATGTTAGGGCACCAAGTGCAAAAATCTGCAAACAGTTAGCTTTCATGTTTGAACATTCCAGTCAGAACAGACTGAAGTTAAAGTTCTCAGAGCACGGCAAGATCCCCCTCTGCATAATGCATTAAACATTTAATAACTCTACTAATAATCCCAAACACTTTTAATGGGCCACATGGGAGCCTTAATGTGGTTTAAAAAAAAAAAAAAAGGCGTGTTTCTTCATGTCAAGTTAACTTGCATCAAATTGAGAGAAATTCTTCGAAACAGCTTTGAGGAGCTGGAGGTTTATAAACTGGGAAACAAGTAGCATATCCTTAAAATAGTTCTTATGTTGAAAAAGACAATAAAAATATGATGATCATTGACCTAGCACTGTGCATTTCTTTGTAGTTTAAAACTTTCTTAAGTTGAGGAGAAGCGTCACAGGGCTCTGGTGCATCTGTTGCGTGTCAGGCTAAGCGGTTCTGAGTAGCACTGGCAGCCACACCACTCTTGGAACACAGGTCTCTGGCTTCAGGACCGTGTTCTTTGATTGGGAATGGGAACTGTTTGAATTTGCTCCTTTTTTGAAGTAGTATAGAAAATAGAACACTCAGTATTGAAAGCAAAAAAAAAAAAAAAATTGAAGGACAATGTGTTTTGTGTTAAATTGAATTCACATTTCTTTCTAGGTTGAATGCTTTACAGAGTTATTATCCCATGAAGCAGGTGTGCACTTGAAATGATGCAGTTGCTCTCTGAAACTCAGAAAGAAGTAGTTCAAGAAAGGATGAGTCCATTAGTGCAATGGCCTGCTTTACTTTGTTTGGCCTATTTCAAGTACGGTTGGCTCCTTGCTCCAAACATAAGCCAGTCAAAACACTTGCAGTTATAATGTGAATACACTGAGGACTGAGGAAACTGATATTTTTCAAGCATTTGCAAGGAAATGATGTCTTCTGAATAAAATTCATGACATAAACCTAGCCCATCAGCTCATTAGCCTGAGTTCTGTGCCTTGGTCTTAACTTTTTAAAATTAAATACTTTTTTTAAGTTGAAAACTTAAAAACAAAACACATATATCACCATGAGTATGGTACAACCCCCAAATGAGAAGGTTAGTTTTCATATAAGGCCCAGGGGCTGCGGAAATCGCCACACATCGGCAGCATGTAGGACTGAGTACTCTGCCTTGTAAGAGTGTGTTTGTTTACAAATGTCAGTTCCTGGATGCTTTATAAACAGGTCTGTTCCTCTCTGACCTTCTCCATCAAGAGAGTTTTCAGCAAAGAACAGCTCACCCCATTTAAGGACAGCAGTGATGCAAGCTTCTAACGATAGTGAGTGTCCTAAAAGGAAAAACCAAAAAGCCTTGCTTTTTAAGAAAGATTTTACTGGTATTAGCAAAATAATAAATAAAAAAAAAAAATCACAAACTGGCTTTGGTTATCTCCACTGGCTTTCATTCATCTTTCCTTTTAGCAGAATGATAAATGTGTGGATAGTTACAGCTTTGTTCTAAAGTGGCCCATAATTTGGTCTGTGTTTCACATCCCAGAGGATTGCAAAGTCCAAATATGGCATTGATACTCAGAGCAGCTCTCCTGTTTTTCTCTCCAATCTTTATAGTAATTAAGGTACTTCTTCTGTTCAGATCAGGATTGTCATATAGGCAACTGCTGACCTGAAAGCTCCGAGTGTCTGAAAAGGGCTGTTTGTCTGTCTGTCTAGATCATTAATAGTGGTCAAAATTTTGTCTTTGAGAAAGCTTTAGAATTTATGAAATGATTTTAAGTCAGTCTTTTCTTTCAATATCATACAGTTATCTTTGGGCCTGAGTCCTCCTGTCTACCACACAGGTCGCTGTAATACCTTGCCAGGGTGTTTGAAGCTTTGTTTGTGAATCCCAGCACGGCTAAGAACCAGACTGCCGTGGTACCCATTTTGCTGCATGCATTGAGATTTCATTCCTGGAAATTCAGAGATATACAAGAAGAGACTGGATTCAAACCAGGGATATGCAGGGTCCAGAGCTTTATGCAAGTTTGAGGATGAGCAAAGTATTCTAATTGAGATGATGTGTAAGATTTCCTGTGTATTATCAATGTAAATGCCAACCTTTATTGATAGAAAGGAAAGTATGATTGCTCTATGGAGGCGGCCATGTTCTGTTGGTTAGAGATTCCTTGTCTGGAGGTGGCAGATGGACAGACAGGCTTGTGAGGACTTCTGGCTTACATGTGAGCTCCTTGCCTGAAGAGGCTTTGTGTTAACCATGCTGTCCCTCCACTCGGCACTGAGAGTGGGGCAGGGCCTGTCTCATGGAGAAGATGTGAGGACTAAATTTAGGTAATAGTGAGGAAGCCCATGATTCCTGCTAACTGAAGCTGCTGTCTGAGGACGCTGACACGTGAGCAGCCCTGCTCAAGTCAGGGCTCTATCAGCATATAGTCAGTAGAATCTGAAGCAAGTCTTTCAACTCTCCAAGTTGTTACTGATTTCAGCCTTTTTAAGAGAGGGGTTCTGTATCCCAGTATCTGGCTGTGGGAAATTTATGTTTTTAAAGTAAAGTTGTTTAGCTCCGTACCCCACTTTTTAATAGGGTTATTTGGTTCTCTGGTGTCTACCTTCTTGAATTCTTTGTATATATTAGATATTATTAGCCCTCTGTCAGATTTAGGGTTGGTGAAGACCCTTTCCCAATCTGTTGGTTGCCGTTTTGTCCTTTTGACAGTGTCCTTTGCCTTACAGAAACTTTATAATTTTATGAGGTCCCATTTGTCAATTCTTGATCTTAGAGTGTAAGCTATTGGTGTTCTGTTCAGGAACTTTTCCCCTGTGCTGATGTCCTCAAGGGTCTTCTCCAGTTTCTTTTCTATTAGTTTCAGTGTTTCAGGTTTTATGTGGAGGTCCTTGATCCACTTGGAGTTGAGCTTAGTACAAGGAGATAAGAATGGATCAATTAGCATTCTTCTGCATGCTGGCCTCCAGTTGAACCAGCACCATTTGTTGACAAGGCTATCTTTTTTCCTCTGAATATTTTCAGCTCCTTTGTCGAAAATCAAGTGACCATAGGTGTGTGGGTTCATTTCTGGGTCTTCAATCCTATTCCATTGATCCACTTGCCTGACATTGTACCAATACCATGCAGTCTTTATCACTATTGCTCTGTAGTAATGTTTGAGGTCTGGGATACTGATTCCCCCAGAAGTTCTTTTACTGTTGAGAATAGTTTTAGCTATCCTGGATTTTTTGTTATTCCAGATGAACTTGAGAATTGCTCTTTCTAACTCTATGAAGAACTGAGTTGGGATTTTGATGGGGATTGCATTGAATCTGTAGATTGCTTTTGGCAAGATGGCCATTTTAACTATATTAATCCTGGCAATCCATGAGTGGGATGGCTGAGAAGCACCTTAAGAAATGTTCAACATCATTAGTCATTAGGGAAATGCAAATCAAAACAACCCTGAGATATCACCTCACACCAGTCAGAATGGCTAAGGTTAAAAACTCAGAAGACAGCAGGTGTTGGCAAGGATGTGGAGAAAGAGGAACACTCCTCCACTGCTGGTGGGATTGCAAGATGGTACAGCCACTTTGGAAATCAGTCTGGCGGTTCCTTAGAAATCTGGGCATAACACTTCCGGAGGACCCTGCTATACCACTCTTGGGCATATACCCAGAGGATTTCTTGGCATGCAATAAAGACACATGCTCCACTATGTTCATAGCAGCCCTGTTTGTAATAGCCAGAAGCTGGAAAGAACCCAGGTGTCCCTCAACGGAGGAATGGATACAAAAAATGTGGTATATTTACACAATTCAGCCATTAGAAACAATGAATTAATGAAATTCTTAGACAAATGGATGGATCTGGAGAACATCATACTAAGTGAGGTAACCCAGTCTCAAAAGATCAGTCATGGTATGCACTCAGGGATAAGTGGATATTAGCCTAGAAATGTGGAATACCCAAGACATAATCCACATATTAAATGATGTCCAAGAGGAATGGAGGAGTGGCCCTTGGTTCTGGAAAGACTCAGTGCAGCAGTATAGGGGAATACCAGAACAGGGAAGTGGGAAGGGTTGGATGGGGGAATAGGGGAAGGGAAGAGGGCTTATGGGACTTTCGGGGAGTGGGAAGCCAGAAAAGGGGAAATCATTTGAAATGTAAATAAAAAATATATTGAATAAAAAAAAATAAAGTAAAGTTGTATTGTTCCCCAAAATCAAACCATAGGAGTTTGAACAAAGACCCCCCATAGGCTTGCTTATATATTTGCAAATCTGGACTGGAGTGATGGCTCAGTGGCCAAGAGCACTTGCTGTTGGTCTACCAGAGGACTGGGGCTCAGTTCCCATCACCCACATATTAATTCACAAATATCGTTAACTCCAGTTCCAGGGAATCCAACTCCTTTTTTTTTTTGCCCCAAGACAGAGTTTCTCTGTGTAGCCCTGGCTGTCCTGGAACTCACTCTGTAGACCAGGCTGGCCTTGAACTCAGAAATTTGCCTGCCTATGCCTCCCAAGTGCTGGGATTAAAGGTGTGTGCCACCACCGCCTGGCTTGCTTAGTGTATTTGAATGCTTAGTTGCCAGGCAGTGAAGCTGTTTGAAAGGATTACAAGGATTAGGGGGAAGAAGTGTGAAGAAGTGTGTCATAGAGTGTGGGCTTTGAGGTTACAGAAGCCATGACAGATTCAGTCTCTCTCTCTGCCTGTGCATCAGGATGTTGCTCTCAGCTGCTGCTCCAGTGCCCACCTGAATGCCATGCTTCCATGGTCCCTGCCATGATGCTAATGGACTAAACCTCTGAAAGCCAATTCAAGGTTGGCTTTCATAAGAGTTGCCCTGGTCATGGAATCTCTTCACAGCAATAGAACAGTGACTAAGACACAAACCAAGAATGAATAATACTTAAAAGTTAAGAGTTCTGTCTAGAAAAATAAATAGAAAAGTTGATTACACTGACATTGTTACTGTTTTCCTGGAAATTCATCTTGACACTGAAGCTTTCCCGGTAAAGACTGAAGGATGCTTCTGGTGCCGAGGATTAACCCCAGTTATGGAGAGGTGGCATGCTATGTTTGGCTTTATGCCCTTTCCTGCTTGTTATATTTTTATGTGTGGATTCAATGCAATAAAATTTGTATATTGGAGATATTTTAAAAATATAAATACTATATTGGGTATTATATAATATTTTAATAATTTTAAATAATTTTAATAATACCTAATGTATAATAGGTTATTTAAATTATCTAATACATATGATTATTTTAGCCTGCTTGGGCTATCGTGGTGCTAACTTAGAAGCTCCTCTGTCTGTATTAGCTTCCCCTCTTCCTCGCCCTACAGGAAAGCTTCTGTCAGGGATCCTTTGCATTATATATCCTAGAGGAGGCTGATACCTAAACCAGTGAAATACCTTCCCTAGGATCTTGCATTCTTTGCCTCGTCAAGACTTATGAGCACAAATTCAAGTGCTGAGTGGAGAACATCTCACTTATGAGAATGGCAGTGTAACTTACAGAGTTCCAGGAAGCAGGAAGTCACAGCAAAGGGCCAAGTGGTCCCATCTCTGCAAATATGACTGCTGCCGCTCAAGGGATATTCTTGCCATTCATGCCTCATTTGGGGGCTGCTTTTGTTTAAGATGCAGTTTTTAAAATTGATAGAAATTTTAGTCATATGTCATAGCCAAGGGGAGGGGGTGTGTAACGTGTGCACACAGGAATTGCATTTGGCAGCAGAAAGGATGAATTGTATGAGGGGAGAAGCTTTGTGGCATAAGAAGGTGCGCCGCTTCTATTCCTCTGTGATGAGGTGATTGATTTCTTTAAGAATTCTGTAAGCCGAGCTAGGCCTGAAATGCGTTATCGCAGACCAAGATGGCAGTTCTTTCAGGATGTTTAGTATCACATGTCATTTGAATAGTTGCTTAACTTATGCTGTGACAAATGCATAGCATGAGGCAACTTAAGGGAGGAAGGATTTAGTCTGATTCCTGTTGGGGGTACAGTCTGCACAGAAGCGAAGGTACAGCCGCTTGGGTGTGGTAAGGTCCTTGGGTGTGGAGGAGTGTGATGGGCTGGTCACATCTTGTCCTCAGTATGCAGAGAGAAAGCATGGCTCTCTGTTCAGCTTCTCATCCGTTCACTTCTTCTGTCTGGAGCCCTGGCCCACGAGGTGGGGCTGCTAAGATTTAGTGTGGGTCTTCTTGTAATTAAAGCTCCCTGGAACACCTTCATGACATGCCCGTAGGTATGCCTTCTACATGGCTTTAAGTTCAGTGGAGTTGGCAATGAAGATTAACCATCAGAAGTTCATCTCTTGTCAATTTGAACCAGACATACCATTTATAGATCATAACATCTCCCCCTGATCTTCATAGCCATTTCATAATGCAAAATGGATAAGCACCCCAGCAGTCTTTGTTCAAAACACCCAAGTCCCATCTGAGACTCTAGACAAACTCTTCAGCTGTGAGCCTTTATAAAGTATATTTCGTAAGTAACATATTTGCAATATATAGTGTCACACAGTAATTTTTCCTGTTCCAAAAACTAGGAATGGGAGCATAGTAAGGAAAGACTAGGAGTGTGTGTGTGTGTGTGTGTTTGTGTATGCATGTAATAACAATGTAAAAAGAGGCTATAAATTTAAAAGCGGGCAGGGACGAGTATATGGGAGGGTTTAGAGAGGGAAAAGAGGAAATGTAATTATTATAATTTCAAAATAACAATACAAAAATGTATTAATTAAAAAAGTAAGGTGAACGAAGGACTGTGGATGAAATCCTGATATCAACATCTCTTATCTACAGATGAACACTCCCACAAACATAAGTGTATATGACATGCACATGCATACACACACACACACACAAACACATACACTCATACACACAAACACTCACACATACCTCTGTCATACTTATACATAGGCTCATATATACGAACACACGCTCACACACATGAGCATACATGCAAACACAAGCACACACACTCATGCGTGAGCGCACACACACAGACTTTAGTTGCTGGGAAGATCAATGAGGATGCTTTGTTCAGAACAGGGCATGTGACTGTCACCTGTACTCTTTGAAGAAATGATCAAACTAAGGACAGTGACCTGACACAGCACCTTTACTGTATTTTTAAGTTCTGCATATTACAGAAAATTATCTTTTCCAGACTTCTTGTGTGGCTACTAGACTGCCTGCGTATTTAAGCCAGTGCTGTAACACTAGCACATGGGAGAGAAGTCAGAAAATGGTTTCTGAATATCACTCATATATGCACCCATTTTATATATACACATATATATACACACATATACATATACACACATATCTATATACATATGTAGTTATGCACATATCTACCTATTGGACATAGGCAATTTTACAACTATAAATGCTATTTGTAAAACCACTTGGTACAGTATTTTTTTTAAAGGGATAAGGCAGGAAAATTAAGTTATAAAATCAGGTTCTTATGGATATTATTAAATGAAATTAATTTTTCAATAAAAACAAAATTCTATATATTCATAATGTATTATAGTGTGATTTCAGTACATGTACATATTATATAACATTTAAATTAAGTTATACTTAAGTATAACATACTTTGATCATGTTCTGATTTACTTGATTATTTGTCCTTCCCAATTTTCCTTCTTTTCCCCAAAATTCCTTTTCTACTTTCATGTCATTTACCCATCTCTTGATTATTATTTGTTCTTTTAGTGCTGACTTTTTAGTTGTTTATGTATTCTGATATTCTTTTTAGGGTGAATAGCTAGTAAGTTTATTTCCCCACTATGTAGGTTTTTTCTTTACTGGGTTAATTATCTTCCTTACTGTGTAGAAACTCTTGAATTTAATTCAGTTCCACTCACCAGTTCTCATTGTTATTTCCTGAGTTGGTGGAGTCTTGCTCAGAAAGTTACTGCCTTTTTAAAGTACTTTTGAAGTGTTCTGAAGTGTTTTCTTGGATTCTGTATTATGTTAATGCATTTAATAAAATTTTAATTTTTCACAGAGTATAGTTTTTTCTTTTCTTTTTTTCTTTTCATGTGATACCCAGTTTTCTGTTTACATCTGTTAAAAGTTCAGTCTTTTCTCCAATCAGTGATTATGACTTTAGGTGTGTGAACTTATTTCTGTAAACTTCACTCACTGTAATTGGTTTGTGGAACCTTTTTGTGGGCCAGGAAGCACACGCTGTTTTGCTACATTAGCTCTGCAGTATTTCCTTTGAATCAGTACTCACAGCATTGCCCAGGACTGACTGACTTTGCGTCTGTCTTTTGCGATCCCATATTAAGCTTCAGACCACTTTGTCAGTTGCTGTGAGGAATGACCTTTGGATTTTGCAGGAATCCCACTCAGTCTGTGCAGCACCTAGGTCATAAAGACATGTTCACAACCAACATGGAGGAGTTTTGTTTTTTAATTTTTAAGAGTCTTTCTCAAGTTACTTCTCCCCTGATTTACAGTTTACTTTGTAGAGGTCTTTCACTTGTGTGTATAGGGTTGCTCTTGAGTATTTTTCCCCAGGCTCTTTTGTTTGTTTGTTTGTTTGTTACACATACAGCATTCTACCTGCAAGTACGCCTGCAGGCCAGAAGAGGGCACCAGATCTCATTGTAGATGGTTATGAGCCACCATGTGGTTTCTGGGAATTGAACTCAGGACTCTGGAAGAGCAAAGCCTCTCTGCTATCTCTGAACCCTCTCTCCAGCCCTTTTCCAGGCTCTTATAAATAGGATTGTCTATTTTTAGTTTGTTTCTCAGTTGGTTTGCCATTGGACTCATTATTGATTAAATGACATGAGTACCATTTTTCTAGACTCAGTACTGTGCTGGCTATGTGATTCTAATCTCTTGTTTTTATTGTGTAATGGTATGATCTTCATGTGCCTGTTTTCTTCTAAGCTTTTTTTTTTGTGTGTTTTTTTGGGGGGGATTGGGTTTTTTGTTTGTTTGTTTGGTTTTGGTTTTGGTTTTTTTGTTTGTTTGTTTGTTTGTGTTTTTGAGACAGGGTTTCTCTGTGCAGCCCTGGCTGTCCTGGAACTCACTTTGTAGACCAAGCTGGCCTCAAACTCAGAAATCCGCCTGCCTCTGCCTCCCAAGTGCTGGGATTAAAGGCATGTGCCACCACCGCCCGGCACTTCTAAGCTTTTATTATGAAGAAATACTTTGTTTTGTCAAATTCTTTTGCTTTGTCTAGTGACATGGCATGCAGTTTTTAATCTTTAGTTCTATTTGTGTGCAGTTTTGCATTTGTAGACTCGCGTGTGGAGCCATCCTTGCATCTCTGAAAGGAAACAAACTTTTCAATTTGATTTGGAGATGTTTTGTTTAGGATTTATATATCTGTGTTTATCAGAGCTCTTACATTAATAAAAACTTAATCAAGTTTTGTTGTTGTCTTCATAGAATGAGTTTGAAAGCATTTTGTTTTTCAAATTTTGTGTTATGAGATAGTTTAAACACTGAGGGCATTAGTTCTTTAATAAAGTTCAGTGAAGAATTTATTGTATCTGTGATCTTGAGTTTTCTGTGTCAGAAGCCTTTATTACTGCAATAATACCGTTAGTTACTATAGATTTGATTGTATTTCTTATTTTTTTTTTTGGTTCAATTTTGGGAGATCTTATGTGTCTAGAACTTTACATGTTTCTTCTAGTTTTTTTTTTTTTCTAATTAAGTTTTAAAAAAAATTAACCCTTAATGGCTCTCTGGGTTTTGATGGTGTCTTTATCGCATGTTATTTCACTTTCCTGTCTTTAGTTTGCACCTTAATGTCTTTTCTGCCCCGAATATCTAGACTTTGATTTTAATCATGTCACAAAATTCTTGGATCTTATGTTCTGGAATGGGAGGGAGAGGGAAAGGGAAAGGGAGGAGAGAGATAGAGAGGGAGAGAGAGGAGAGGGAGAAGGAGAGAGGGAGAGAGAAGAGAGGGAGAGGGAGGAGGGTGGGGGAGAGGGGAGAGAGGGAGAGGAGAGAGAGAGAGAGAGAGAGAGAGAGAGAGAGAGAGAGAGAGAGAGAGAGAGAGAGAGAGAGAGAGAGAGTTTAAGTTAACTTACTGAGATTTTTAAGATTTCTGGGTTTCCTCCCAACATCTCTTTGTTGAACTTCTTGTTCATGTTTTGCATTGTTTTTCTTTCATTTATTTCATTGCTTTTCTTTATTTCCTTGGCATCCCCTGATCTTTTAAAAAAAAAATCACTCCCCCCATTAAATTTTGCATCCATATATCATGAGTTTCAGTTGAGTATTTGGGGCCATTCAGTAGAGAACTCATACTAAAGAGATAATGGTTGTATAGCATGAATTCTTTTTTTAATTAAGTTTTTATGAGATATATTCTTTATTTACATTTCAAATGTTATCCCCTTTCCTGGTCACCACCACACCCCCAAAACCTCCTAGCTCATCCCTCCTGTATAGCATGTATCATGCTATACAACTGTGAGATTCTGAGTCTTTGGAGGAGTTGTGCTGCCTTGTTTTCTCATATTTCTTGTATATTTATGTTGAGATATTTAGATCAATTTTAATAACTAAATTTTTTAATAACTTTTTTTTTACCTGAGTCTTTGTGACCTGTGCTAGGATAGTTGATTGTGTTAAATATATTTCCACTTGGCTTTGGTTTTATTGAAGCTCATTTCTTATCTCTCTCAGAGATTAGTATTTTGTCATAGTTTGTACTGTTTTGGAGCCAGAGGGTCCTGTTTCCCTGTAGGTCTTCTAAGAGTGGCATGTGTCTAGTAATAGCAGGCAGGTCTTTTTTCCATAGTGGACTTCGGGAGGTGTGCCTTTTGTAATTACTGCTGTAACCTTGCCAACAGCACCTAGTTGGAAGCAGTTTGGGAACAACCTATGCTGTGGTCTCTCCGAGGTGTCCTGTACAGAGTGTTTTTGTTATTTCTGTCTGCTGTTTCTACAGGGATGTGTTACCCACCTACATGCCTTCTTGGAGCTTCTTTACAGTTTATGGTTTCTATCTTTTATTCTTTGAGTTAAATTTTCACTAGCATTCAAGCCTGAGTGTTTTGTGGGTAGAATGTAGAAATGTGTAACCAGTCAAGGAAGGTGGCTCAGAAGAGCATCAACACACAAAGTAGCATCCTTGATCCCATCACTTCCTAGAAAGGACCAAACAAATAAGGACAGCAACAAACAGCAGTGAACCAGACCCAAAGAGAAGAAGGTTATAATTACAAAGAGAAAGACTTGAAAACATAATAAAAGAATTTAAGTAGAGAGAAGAGATAAGTAGCGTAACAAAAACCAAGAGAGAATACTGAGGACATTTTATGTGTAAGTGAACATATGGATATATACTTATATACAGAGAGAGGGAGGGGAGGAAGGGATGGAAGGAGAGAGAATCTGCCAGTGTAAAAACAAAAGGAGGAAGGGACGGAGGGATGAGAGAAGAAAGAGAGTGAAAAAGGAAAAATGGATTGGTCATAATGAACATAGAGGTAACTAAAAACATGGTTTCTCCACTGATGTAGTTTTGTAGGTAAGAATGTGTATTCAGGACCTCTGTCAGTGTGCGTGGTTTCCCATCTTCTGGTTTGCGGCAGCTCTTGAAGAAGGCAAAGGGCAGAATGTATGAGTATTTGGGGCCATTCACCCTTCTCTTTTTTCTGTGTTCAATACTATCTAGTCAGTGGGAGTGGTTTGGGCCCAGAGCTGGTTGGGATCGCTTCATTTACCTACTTGGAAGTACAGAGTAGCAAGGAACCAAAGTTTTCTAGGATGGAGGGTTTTTTCGTGTATATTAGTTTGATGTGCCTCCAGAGGCCGGGTAGAACTAGGATGTGTTGGTTATTTTGATCCCCTTAGAGTGCAAGGTGACAAACTGTTGAAGGTGGATGGCCACAGTAGGTCCTGTGCTTTCCACCTCCCATACTGTAGCTTCCACTGTGGTTTGTAAAGCCCAGTCACTACATGAGTGCACTCCCTGTTGAGTCTATTGCACACTTTAGCTGGCCAGTGGAGTCAGCTGCCATCCAAAAGCAAAGGGGGCCTTACTCCATTTTTGTCTCAGACCCGAATTCCACTGCGCATATTTTCCAATGAAATTGCTTCACTGGCTTTTGACTAGTGTCACATGAGGCCACGAGGCAGGTGCTGGCCAAATAACCTGGCAGTACCACTATGGTTCTGAGATACAGAGAAATGTAGCAAATTAATTAAAGTCCTCTGAGCAGAAAGCACAGGTACTATCCTCTCAGAATGCTTTCCAAGATGGTGCCATGCTGTTACATTGAAAAGCAGCACTTCCCTGAATGCCAGCGTACTGTGGTCAGACTGCCTCTCTGTTCCTCAAGTTTCTATATAATTTCCCCATTATTTTTCTTTCTTTTTCTTTCCCCTCTTCTCTGTTGCACCAAAAAGCTGCCACGGGCCCAATGCTAACACGCAGTTTGTCTGCTTGTCTAATGCAACACACTTTCTCTGTTCGTCTAATGCTAATAACATGCTGTTTCTCTGCTCGTCCAATGCTAACACGCCGTTTCTCTGCTCTTCTTCTGGTAACTTGTCTTTGTCTCTCCAGGTCTGCCTACTGCTAAGCTTCAGTGCCCTCCACCTCAGCGTCCACCTCACTCAGAAACTGTTTTTAACTCCCAATTCTGAAAGGCTGAGAATCTAGAGAGTACTTGTTGCTTCTAATTCACCTTGGTTTTCTCTGTAATTGTTTTCTTATTTATTTGTTTTTATATAGCTCTGAGATTGACTAAAATGTTCCTTTCTTCCCTCTTTCCCTTCATACGCTGATGCAGTCAAGTGCTTGTTGATTTACTTCCAAGACATGATTATATACACAGACTATTTATATGAAAAGTCTCCTTTTTGTTTCTAAAATGAAACTGTAAATGTCATGAAGAACAGGGACAGTGACAACTTATTTACATCCTCACCAAGTCTAGCACAGTGTACTGCACCAAATGCAGCGAGTATTAATGAATGAATGAATGAATGAATGAATGAATATAAATGAAAGGATAGTTGGATGGATGGATGAGTGAGTGATGTATTGCCAGAAATGATGTATTTTACCTGACACCATGGGACAAACTTATGTTAAGTTTTAAAATCATAAATAGAATAAGACATTTTTTAAAAAGTTACTTATATAATCAAAGTCACATTATTACTTTGCTCCATCTAAACTCTTATTGAATATGTTAGATACTAAGTCTTTGCTTGAGGGCAGGAAATAGTAAATAAAGAGCTATGTTTAAAAAGTTGGTCAGTAAGTAAAGGTGGATATTTGGGAGGGTTTCGCCTCTTGCCTGACATGGCCATGGGAGGGCTGGTGTGTGCTCTAATGAAAGTGCACAGGTCACACTTGTGGGTCCACACACCCAGCAAAGCCATGAAGGCAGTGTGGGAGAGTGCTGAGAGAGCTGAGAGAGCTGTCGGTGGCAGCAGGCCTGAGGGACTCAGGCTCAGGATTGTGGGAAGGAAAAGAGCTGCAGGCATCGTGGGGCTGTGTCTGTTTGCCATCTATGACATAGTTACAGGGCACAGCTCACACAGCTCCAAGTACCCGCTGCTGTCGTCCTCACAGCTACTCCTTGTTGGGAATCCTATGACATAGTTACAGGGCACAGCTCACACAGCTCCAAGTACCCGTTGCTGTCATCCTCACAGCTACTCCTTGTTGGGAATCCTATGACATAGTTACAGGGCACGGCTCACACAGCTCCAAGTACCCGCTGCTGTCATCCTCACAGCTACTCCTTGTTGGGAATCCTCTTGGATCTTTCCGGGCTCTGGTGTTGCTGCTCAGTGTATGGGTTTGCATGTTAGAAAGAGACCATACAGACACACGCTCCTGACCACGAGCCTGCCTTAGTGCCATGTTGCTGAGACCGTGATTGTTCCATTAGTTATGAGAAGGCTTCCAGTGCAGTCAGAACCTAGAGCTCCCAAGGGCCCACTCAGTGGTGATGAGAAAATAGTCACAGAGGTTTAATTGGAAATTCAGTTTGCTCCATACATAAAATGCCTTTGATGTTTAAAATAATTAATATTTTTGTGTGTTGCTTTCAAGTTTTATTTGACCAGTGTGGTTCAGGGTGGCAGTAGAAATGCAGGAGTATTAGGTAGCCAAGCGATGTACGTGTAGAGAGCTGCAGAGAGTCCAGCAGGCTGGGCTTCTGTCACTTACTTGCTACTTAATTTGTATCTCTTCAGAGCCTCAGTTTACAGATCTGCACAGTGGGGTTTATGACAGTGTTTGCCCACATCAGACGCTGAGTCTGTCCAGTGGTCTGATTGCTTGTCTTATCTCCTTGCTTATTTCTTAGACATCCCTCCTTGTCATTTCTTGATTTGGGCTGACTTGACGTCTTCTTGTCAGGATGGCATATAACCTCTTAACCTTTCAGAGTTGTTTATACAAATGCCATTTTCAACAGTCTCTCCCTCCTTTAGGAGGTTGTGTTCTTGCCTGAAAGATACCTTTATTCTAAACTGGCCATTTTGTTTATTCTTCACATATCCTCTCAAGAAAGGAGTGTATGGAGAGGTAGGAACCATCCACTGCTGCCCTCTTCCCTCCCGCTTCTTTAGTCTGTTTCAAGCTCATGTGCCCATGATACAGTCTTCTGTGATTTAATGTGGACACAAATTTTGATGCCCCTGGATTTTTTTCTCCTGTCCTCAGTCTGGATATGAGTCTTAATTGACCCTTCTATCTGCATAAAGTCAGGTCTTCAAACTATGTCTTCAGGCAATAAGACTGTTGTCTCTGCTTTTAATCAGTTTGGGCTTAACAAAGTAGTAAATAGAGTCAGCTTTTCTCAGGTGGATGTATGGGAATCGTGGGGATTGGGTTGTACATTGTTTGGCTTTTGGAGTAAGCTAGAGTATAATTCATTAAGAAATAAGCTTCGTAACACAGAAATACTTTCAGTATAACAGGAAGCGTCAGAAGCAGGCCGCTGACAAGTGCTGACTCTGAAATGGGCACCAACAGGGCCACCGTTAGGTGCCAGCTCCCTTTCCAGGGCTACTGGAGCAAGTTACCACAGACGGACAGAAAACCAGATAGAGCCCTTCGCTCTCAGTTCTGAAAGCCAACAGTCTGCAGTAAGTCGCCAGCTGGACTAGGTTTGGCGGCTCTAGGAGAGAATTCCTTTTTGGCCTGTTCCAACTTCCGCTGGTTGCCAGGTTTGTTGTCTTGTGAGCACATCTGTTTGCTCCATCTTTTTCCCACCTTCCCATCTGTGTGTCTGTGTCTTTTCTTTTTTTAAAGATGTATTATATGTAAGTATACTGTAGCTGTCTTCGGACACTTTTTCTTCTAGCCCCAGGCCTGTTCGCTCATGGTAGCTGTCTTCAGACACCCCAGAAGAGAGCATCACATCTCATTATAGATGGTTGTGAGCCATCATGAGGTTGCTGGGATTTGAACTCACAACCTTCAGAAAAGCAGTCAGAGCTCTTAACCGCTGAGCCATCTCTCCAGCCCCCTCTGTGTCTTTTCTAAGGGCACTCATGATTGAATTTAGGGCCCATATTGATAATCCAGGGTTCTGTCTTCAAAACCTATAATTTAGTTGCATCCATAATAATCCCCCTTTAAAATAAAGTAATCCACATTCTAGAATTAGCATGTGGACAATGGGACTACCATCCAGCCCTAAAAGAGCTTCCAGAGTGAGAGGCCCCCTTAGATATGTGGTCTCTACTAGTAATTAAAAAATATGTTTTCATCTGGTCTTGGTCATCGTACAGCAATTGATATTTTGCTGGTTCATTCATTCACTTAACAGGTAACTCAGTTCAGAAGTGTTGAACTGGGCCTTTTGCTACATTAAGCAGGCCCTTTTGCTAGATTTCTGTATATAAGCCAATAAATTGTACATTCTCTGTCAAAGTCATTGTGCCCAGACAGGACAGTGTTCTCACTAGGGGCCCAATGTCCATATTCATGAATAACTTCAGAAATAAGGAAACACAAATATAAAGAGAAATTCTGACAATAATATTAGGCATAGAGAGGTTACATTAGGTCTCAGCAGACATCTCATCTCATGATTCAGCCACTGAAGCATTTGAACTGAGTCTTCATGTCTGGGGTGGCCTTAGGATACAAACAGCAACGGGCTAATTGGAATTACCTCTGTCAGATCATCTCAGTGTCCTCTATAAATCCCCAGATTATCTTGTGACCTTTGCATCTCCATGTACCTCAGTAAGTTGTTTGCCACTAGGGAAGTGTCAGGGTTTGCGTGTGATTTCTTTACCTTTAAAGAAGAAGAAGGAGAAGAAGAAGGCAGTGGCAATGAGAAAAGACCAGCAGACTTACAGTTACCAATTATCATAATCTCATCATTTGGGTTGCATTCTGTTTTTTCATTTGGGAAAGGGAACAGCTGGCACCTCTGTAATTATACATAACCCCAAACCTGCCTTTTCTGCACAGTCTTGGGAACAGAAAGAAATGTCATCCTCTGTCATGTATGATTCATTAAAAATTATGTACCCCACACACATATTCACACACATGCACACATACATATGGATGAATACAGACCTTGTAATTATACAAGCAATTGGTCTCCTGGGTGTTGAACACTTATTAAGAATAAAATTTTTAATTTTATTTTATATTTTTAAAATGTTTGTGTATGTGTGTGTTCACTCGTGTGTTTCGCAGGGATAAGTGCTACAGTGTGTGGCAAAAGGCATTTTGTAGAATCTATTTTCCTACCTTTACAGAAGTTCTGGGGTTGGAACTCATGCCATTCGATTTGCGTGGCAAGTTCTTTACTTGCTGAGACATTAACTAGCCATGATGTTAACTTTTTATTTTCACTTTTGAAATTAATAAAAAATAGTTTACATTCTTAGAAAATAATTCAAAAAAGCTACTTAAGTGTTTTGGAATGATGGGTGAGTTCCTAAATCCCAGTACTTCAGAGGTAGAAGGATCATAAATCCCAGGGCATGGAAAAGGTTTTCCAGCTTTTTCCTATTGGCTATGATTTGAAGTTACACGAGAACAGGTGAGTATCCCGGACTAGAGGAAAGGGGAGGAGCTGCGTGCTGAACCTGCTCCTCTGTGGGAGCACCACACTGGATGGATAAACCCCCATTCAGTTTTGAGAAGACAGTTTTTAAGATGAGAGTGAATCATTCAAGAAAAATTCGTACCTTCCCTAGTTACTCTCTTTTATCTAATACTTTTGAGTAATAACAAATCAACAGATAGAAATTAATTTTAGTTAGAAGCTAAAGTGTTCTGAGGAATAAGCTTCTTGGCTTTATAATACTCTTGGAAAATTCTGATCTTTTCTCCCATTATCATAGTCTTCCTTGTCTTCTCCCTCCTACCCAAGTGGGGAGTGGGCATTCAGCCAGACTAGCCCTTGGCACATCTGCTTATGGATCTGTTTTTACCTTTTCTGCCCAGTCTTGAGTTTGTAGAAGAGAATACCATTGCACTCCATGCACAGACTTAGACCTGCCCGCCCAGAGCGGCAGGCCAGCGTTCCTCCTACTTGTTACGTTCCCTAGGCTTAACGGTGTGACTGGTCAGGTTAGGTAATTTGGGGATTTGGGATTGTTCCTCCAAGGCATGAATATAAACATCTCGAACCCCTCATACTACACTAAATGAAGCCCGTGTGAGACTGCAGGGAACACCCAGAGCTTTCTTTTATTCTTGTGACTTAACGTGGCAAATTTATTATTTCATTTTGACCCGTGCCTGGAAAGAAATGTTTTGATACATTCATGGTTTGTTTAGAGGGAAATCTGAGTCTATTTGTTTTCAGGATTTTGGTTTTTGTAATAAATTTCGATGGTGTCCCACAGTGCAAGCCCATTCCCAGATTACTTCTGCTTTAACACCATATGAAATGGAAATTCCCTGTCTAACTAGTAGGAAGTGTTTTCTTCTTGTAATTTAATTTTACTTTCTGCTCTTTGCTGTATTATAAAAGAGATAAAATCTATTTCCAGAGTGATCATAGCAATTTCTCACTTTTTCTTTATAATCCTAATGTCTCTAAGAAAGGAAGAATACCAAAATCATGGAAAATTCACTGGCTCTTCCTGTAATTGCTATCAATAAAATGTTCTTTTCATTTTAGTCCCCCTGGATATAAACTTGCACAAGCCAAAATTAGCAATAATCCCCATGCCAAGAGAATTTCATGAGTTCGGGAAGCCTTTGAGTCTCTGCCCTTAGTCTGGCAATTGTTCCATTCTGTGCTAATGACAGAATCTAAGGCCATGTCCATTCTCCAGAAGTCCCATCCACAGACTGGGAGTTGAGTACTGAACAGCAGAGCAGGGGTATGGATAATCTTATGCTGTCTATAGTGATGCTGCTTACCCAGCCCCGTCAAAAGCCTGGTCCTCAGCAGCAGTTTTGGGAACCTATACTGTGAACTGAGGATACTACCTTCATAGCACATCAAGTAGTAATGTAAGGGACTCCTGTTTGCAAAGGCTCAATGAATGGTGTAGAGTTCTACAATGGGATGAATAAAGACTCTTTGGAAGCATGAATAACATAAAAAGGCATACCTGTATCACTTCCCCTAAGTAAAGCAAGACAATCCCAGCAGCACAACTTCAGAGACTGAAGCACAATTACACACTAGCTTGTACATTCATCTTATTGGTTAATCTTTGTTTTTGGCATGAGTCTGTGTGTTTACACAATTCAGTCACTCTGAGCTTTTTATCTTGTGAAGTCTGTTGACATATCCATTCGGGAAGTCAGTAAACAAGGTACCATGGCAGCTTTGTGGCTTTTAGGTTTTGATTTCCCTCTGAAATTACCAATATGCTATTAGACTTTGATGAAGTTAAGAGCCTCAGATGGTAGAAGAAAATGCTTACCAGTGGTTTTTCATGTTTGGAGTTTGGGCAGCATGCTGTTTTCATGAAGGCCCTGAGGGTGCACATGGGGAGCAGCTCCTGGGCCTCATGTAAACTGAGAAATACATTCCAACGTCAGTTCTGATGAAACCGGGAATGTGAGCCTGCCACAGAGAAGCGACTGATGGAAATGGGAGAGCGAGCCTGCTACGGAGAAACAAGGGATTCCCTCACGACTTACATGAGCATAAAGATGTGGTGGGCAGACTGCACTTTCCTGTCTTCCTTTACAAATAGCTCAGGTTATGAAAAGAAAATAAGTAACTTGGTATGGAGACAAATCTTTCTTTGAAGAGGTTTTAATTCATTGAGTTGATGTCCAGGTGGAAAATAAAGACCAATTGCTAATACGTTTCGAAGGAAGCAATGCTCAGGTCTGCTTAAAAGCCTGCGTAGTAGTTGTCACTCAGGCACTGGAGTGTGTGGTTGTCATGCCTTCATCCCATTACTCCCTCGTTAGAAAGCGAGGTCTCATTATGTTGGGCAGGCTGGTCTTAAAGGCATAGGCTCAAAGTGTTTCTCTCAACATCTCGAATAGCTGGTCCTACAGATGTGCGCCATCACACTCTGCTGGAGTCTTCATCTTTACAGGAATAGTCATGGTTATTCCAGTTCTAAATCATATTATATTTCCCTTGGTGGACTGCTCATGCATGGTGTGCCTAGAAGTAAGATGCGGACTGAGTGAATCACTAGACAGAACCTGAGTAGCTGACCAGCTTGTGGTGGGATCCGATGCCCTCTGTTTGCCTGCTCTGCCCTGTTATATCAGGTGGTTCTCAGCCTGGGTTGTGGCCCCCACGGGAATCGCATATCTGATATCATGCAAATTAAATATCTACATTATGATTCATAACAGTAGCAAAAGTATAGTTATGAAGTAGTAACAAAATATTTTTATGGTTGGGGTCACCACATCATGAGGGTCGTGGCATTAGAAAGGTTGAGAAGCACTCACTGAGTTACAGGATTAGATCCTCAGTCCCGCCTCCTGTTTGTCCTGTTCAGATTCTCTTGAAAAGATGAGGTTTAGTCTGACGCCCCGTTTCCTGTTTGTTTGAGAAGGTGGTGTGTTCTTTCTTTTACTGGGCAGAGCTTAAGACACCCCACAGAGTCCTGTCATGCATGATACTTCTTCTACATTTCTGTTTGATTTTGCCTTCTCAATCTGACATGATGTGAAGTGGGGTAGTCATAGCTACTTTTATGTTTCTCATATTGCTCTTTAAAACTGGTATCTTATTTAATACATTTTAGCTCTTCTTTCCCGTTTGCCAGGAATGATTCTTTTCATGGGAACACAGTTTTAAAGACCACAAAGGCCTTTGGGCTCATGAAGGTAGCATCTCAGTCAGCATTTCAGTGCACACAGATAGGGCCGTTTCAGATACAGCTTGAATGCTGCTGAATCTGTGAGTCTGAAATCTGAAACGTTTCATTATTGACATTATCATTTAGGAGTCGTAGATTTGGGGTTTCAGCATTACTGAAGTTCAGCTGGTAAGGTCTGTGTAAATATTCCAAAATCAGACAAATTCTAAACTCTGCAGTGGAACATTGGAGTTGAAAACCAAGAAGTCTCCGCTCTGGGGATCTGGGGGACAGGGCTTTCCAGCAGAAGCAGCTTCAGACAGAGCTTGAGAAGCAGACCTCTGCGTCTGCACTTGTGTTCCGCTCACTTCTCAGAGCTCTCACTTATAGCTTGTCGCCTGTTGTCGAAGATGCCCTACATTTTCCTTTATTCTTGTTGCTGTAAGTGACATTATATCCTGAACATTGTTGTCTTTGCACTTGCTAGCAAAATTTGCCTTTTTAGATCTGGGCTGTTCAGACATTTCTATATTTCTATATTTGAGGATCTGGTGGGTATATGACTTATCTAAGTGAAAAGAGGTGCTTAAATGGTTCCCTCTGGTGTGGGAAAACATTAGAGCATTTATCCATGCTTACTTTATTTAATAGAAATAACAACAACAACAACAACAACAACAACAGTAATAGTGCCTATTCTATTCAGGGCTGGGTTTTCTCTCATTTTAGAGCACTTGGTTAGAATGCATTTAGTCTCCAGGACTATATATATACTGGGGGGTAGACATTGGCGTTTCAAAAGATGCCCCCTCCCCAGGCCCTTGCGTCTTTCTTTCTGCCTGCTGCTTGTGGCTCAGAAGGTCAAGTTCTCACCTACTGCTCCGGTGCTGTGGCTGTCTGCTTTCTGGCATGATAATAATGGACTAACCCTCTGAAAGCATAAGCAAACCCCCAATTAAATGCTCCCTTTTATACCTGTTTCCCGCCCTGATAATAATGGACTAACCCTCTGATACCGTAAGCAAACCCCAAATTAAATGCTCTCTTTTACAAGAATTCCTCTTCATAGCAATAGACCAGTAACTAAGATACACAGACAGATACATATGCACACATACATGTATACACACACTTGCACACACACACACACACACACACACCAGATACACATGCCTGCAAATAAGAAATAGACACACACACATATAAACACACATAAATAAATGCATACACATACATACAAAGACACACACTGTCATGTACATGCAGATATACACATAGAAATGTGCATGCATGTGCAGAGACACAGACACAAATTCAGGTACACATCATATCCAGGCATGTACAAGCATAGTAAAATGATTGTGATCTCTATAAAAAGTATGAGATTCATATTTTAAGAAGCTTGATTTAATTATTCTTAATGCCTACATATAACATCATTCTGTAACCCAAAAGTATATGTAATTATATATGCCAGTTCATCATAAAGAGGTTGTATTAGCACTTTTATATAATAGTTACATGGAAGGGCCCTCAGTTTAGAAAAGTGAGTGGAGGGAGGAAGGGGATCTCTTCTCCTTGTGGATGATGCTACCCCTCAACTATAGCCTGGTGCAGCCTTATGGGAAAGGGTCTTCTCCTTGTGAATTACTTGGTAATGACCCTTGTTTAGTTTCCACCTTACCCCATGGAGAACTTATCATCTCAATGAAGAATCTAGCTAACAGTCCAACCACACAGCAGCTGGAGAATTTAAAATATTAAGCCAGTGTTCAATGTTTCAAGAAGAATTTCAAAAAATGAGAATCATGATACTTCTAGGCTAGATAAAGGGAGTCTCAAGTCAGTATGTGGTCTTTGAAGAAGACACAAATGAAAACTGCAGAAATCCTCGGTGGAGGCCCAGTGGGAAGTATCTTTCATTGTAACTAAGGTTCTGTCTTATTTTCTGTTTGATTGTTTGCCTTCAACATTGGGTTGGTGTATGTTCAGTAAAAAGCAAAAGAATAAGTAGATAGAGGCCACCAGAGATAGAACACTGCAGAGCACAGGAATAACACAGGGCTGGAGCATCCAGCTGGGTGTGCCTCACAGCAAGCCATGAGGCTTATCACAAAAACGGAGTCAGGGAGAGACATGGGCCCTGCTCATCTTCATGTTCTTTACACTCTGCCCCTCTATTCACCCATTCACTATTGACTAAGGCCTGAAATAAATGGAAAACAATCTCCTTCCTTCCTTACAGGTAAGTGTGTCTTACAAAGCAGGTGCTGAGGAGTCTACATAGCAGAACAAATGGTTTGTCCAGGAAGAAAGGGGATTAGAGATGCCTTTAGAGAGCTTGAAGACCTTGAGCTACAAACAGCCTGTCAGGGAATATGACATTGGGAACACCAGTGAAAAAGAAAAGGAATCTAAGATGGGGCCTGGAAACTCCCTCATAGGAGCCTGAAAAGCCAGAGTCCTTCAGGGGAACGTCCATTGCATTTAGAATTGTACCTGGTTTAGCCAGACAGTGGTGGTGCACGCCTTTAGTCCCAGCACTATTTCTGAGTTTGAGGCCAGCCTGGTCTACAGAGTGAGTTCCAGGACAGCCAGGGCTACACAGAGAAACCCTGTCTTGAAAAAAAAAATTGTGCCTGGTTTGCTTCGTCACCACATCTTTTTTAAGCATGTAGCATGGACTTAGTATTAACGTGTGGAAAGTGGATTGCCTGTGGATAGCACTTCATGAGGTAGACACACACCGAAATAGTTCAGTCCTCTAGACAACTGTTCTCTTGTCCAAGAGAAGAGTTTTATGTCCTTGCACACATGACCCTTAGAGACCAGCAGCACCGTGAGGTGTTTGTGAGGCCTGTGTGCTGTGCCAGGCGCTACCTTCAGGGCAGGTAACTTTGCTCCATGAGGCTTGCCAACCTGGCCACCATTGCCCTCTTCTGGTAAGGGGCTAATGCTGCAAATGCACTAAGGTTTCAGAAGAAAATTGAACCTCAGTATTCACTTTGATCAACTGCACTCTGCCACCTGGCATTAAACCCTAAAATGAAATGAATATTTGCCTTCAGTAATGGAATATATACCCCGACCATGTAACTGTGAGAGTCTAACCTTATTTACAGTTGTGGCTTGTGGGGACTACCTTGGATATTCCTATCATTTTCCACATTTGTCCACTTTCTCATTGATGAAATATTTCTTCTGCTTTTTCCTCTGCTTATGAAAGCCTGTCTGGCTCCTTCATTAGCTGATGCATGTGAGTTTACATCGTTGATAGTGGCAGCAATTGCAAAGAATATGGCTCTAATCAATTTTAGCATCTAATATCTCTGAAGCTGTAGGGCAGAGAATATTATAGGCTTGGGATAAAGAATGTTCATTGGGGGTATCTCAGTATTTCTTAGTGATATACTCATATGCTGTATAATTCAGAGGTTACTTTATGTTACATGGTAAAACTTGGGCTACTCTGAAGTAAGTAACTGACTCCATTGGAAGGAGCAGAGAGAATATGGTGTTTCGGTGTTGATTGTGGAGTAGCTACTCTAAGAACAGAGCCTGCAGTTTCTTCTTTTCTGCTAGTCTTTGGCATCTTCCCTTTCCCTCTCCAGTACAGAAGTGGGTTTGCTTTCAGCAAATGAATGTACACTGCTGTACAGAGGTACCCTAGTGAGTATTTATAAGGGAAATGGTGCTTTATGAGGCATTTAAGTACTTCTTTAATATAATCCTTTAATGTAGTCTTTCTGAAAATGTAGAATTTTAGTTATCTCTTTAAATAGCTACTTGACACCTAAACCTGAAAGTTAATACAGATAAAAAACTAGGCACCATGTTTATTCATTTTATTAGAATCTAAAGACATGATGTTTAACTTTTCAGTTAGATCAATTTGATGTCAACAATTAAGATAATTGGTAATTTTTTTCCCTAGGAATTTAATAGCAAAAGGAAACACATGTCACACCATGATCTTTTTGGGAGATTAATTATGATGATGGAAGAATCCTTGGGTAATAATAGTAATAATAATCTTCGATAATCTGTATTGTCAGGCTTCATCAGTAGGTACCAATGTATGATATACAAAGCTTGATGTTTGCTTAAATTGAGGAATTTAGGATGGGGCAAAAAATGTCCTGTTAAGAGACAGTGCAGAATTAATCAGAAAGCACATACCCAAAATAAGTTAGCTGCTTCCTCCCACCACCAAAGAAAAATATTTAGTCTTTTTGTCAGTTAAATTAGAAACAGGCACTATAGAACTTGATTTCAGGACATTAACTCTCTACTAGCCATGTTAAGGCAGAGGCAGTGAGAGAAGGATAGAAGGATTACAGAAAATATAGAATGTGACCTAGAAAGAACAGGGGTGGCACTGCACAGGGAATAGACCATGGAGGATCCTCCAAAGAAATCATAACCTGCACCTTAACTTCTAGAGGTCTCAGGTCAGAATTCATCACTCATTGCCCACCCTGTTGAAAAGATGCAATTTATCATTTCCCCCATGTCTCCAGGCATTCTACTCAGTGAACCTTCAGAGAAGCCCAAGCAGTGTTAGAGCCCATATGGCAATGCCAGGGCAACATGCTCAGTGCAGTTTGGTTTCTAAAGAACAAAGGAAGAAAGGAAAGAAGGAAGGAAGAAGGGAGGGAGGAAAGGAAGGAAGAAGGAAAGGAGGGAGGGAAGGAAAGAAGGAAGGAAGGAAAGAAGGAAGGAAGGAAGGAAGGAAGGAAGGAAGGAAGGAAGGAAGGAAGGAAGACAAAAACAGCCAATGAGACATCTCCAGCAAGGACTGTTAGAGTCATGCAGATGAACTTAGTTTGTGAACTTAGGGACAGGAACCACTGTCATTGGTCACTGATTGTCAGAGTGTGGCCCCCAGGTATATCAAGGTTACTTGGAATCTTGTTAGAAGTTCAAATTCCTAGTTCCCCCTCCCCATCCAGGGCAAACCTTAGCAGTTTTCTGTGAATCTTACACACATTGAAGCTTGAAGAACACTATTTTTTTGGCCATGGAGATGTCAATCAGGCCCTGAGAATCGTGAGCATCTTACAGCAGATTTTATAACCATTATTCCAAAGTCAGTGGCATAGTCTTCAGAGTTCAGTGGCCTCAGGAGACTCTTCACTTACCGAGAGGAGGATGCCTGGGAGATGTAAGTTTCCACTGAGAACCTTTATAAGGTTTAATTGCTGATGTGTAGGTGGCAGCTGATACTGAGTTGTCCCTCCCACTCAGTTCAGCTAAGCTTTCAACTTCTCTCTCAATATTCTTAATTAATGATCTACAGCTTCTGAAGCCATTTCATCAGGGGTCTCATGTCCCAGCATGTTTCTTCTGAGAACATCCCTTAAAGAAGGTGTTATTCCCAGCAGTCAATTAGAAAAGGAAAGTGGAGGTGGCTCTCAACAGGTCCTGTGACCACTTAACTATCTCCCTTTATTCCTCTTTGTAGTTCTCTAAAATTAGTCCAGAGGAGGAAAAATTCATTTCTGACCAACAGCCCTGGCCTTGTTTGTCTAACACAGGCTTGTCCCATTTGGATTTCAGTTTCCTGCCTTAGGCAGGAATTGATTGAAAATCCCCTTTGAACTCTTGATCCCTTTGTGGAAAGTAGTTACAAGATTGTTTCTCTAGCTGGGAGAAGTTGAACACAGAGAGGGAACTCAACCCCCGAACTTTAAAGGTCATTCCCACCAACACCAAGGAGGTTAGACAGGGACTGTGGTCATTTTAAGAGTCATTTTTGAATTCTGTGTTCTTGTTTGATAAAGCAAGGCCCAAGTGAAAGATGATGAGAGATTAATCTTCTTAATCCTCTATTTTCCTAAGTAATATTTTTTTATTGCTTATCTTTGTTTACAAGGAAAATACCTTTAAAACTTTTATTGGATCTAACACCTTCCTTGGTAAATTTCATAGAAATTTCCCAGGTTAGTCCCTCTTATTCCCTCACAGACAGTGTTGAGGAGGGTTCTGGAATTCCCTGTGGGATGGGAATCCCCTTGTATCACTGGGCACTTCCTGTTACTGGGTCCTGATGCTACTTGCTCTTTGTGGCTTCAGTTTCTCATTAGAATAATGTAATCAGGCTTTTTGAGCACGGAGTCACTTTGGGAGTGTAATTCCACTGTCCATTGGCTTTCCAATAACCATAACCATGTTTTGAAATTAGTGAATAATTGCTACCTAACCAATTTCATTTGTCCTTACTTCACCTGTGACTCAGGATAGTATAGGTAAAGAACCCCCCATTATCAATCATACTAAGCTACTGGACTGTGCTGGTTTTTTTGTTTTGTTTTTTTGTTTGTTTGTTTGTTTTGTTTTTAACTCTCATTGGTTGAGCTACTGGTGAGAATGATGTCATTTGTTAAATCCTCTATGTTTATAACAATTTAAATGATGTAGTTCCTATTTGTTAACACTGTCATCTTGACAAGAGTAGGCATTATTGCTCCCCATTTATCAGATAAGGGGATTGAGATTCAGACAGGCTTGGGAATTTACATGCTTTCACAGTTAAAAATCTCCCTTAGAAGATTTAGAGATACATTCTCTGATTCTTGGTCATTAAGCCCACATCTTTAGGTACACAGTTTAGTAACATAAAAGCCAGTAACCACTGGCACACTCCTGGATGCTTGAAGTGGCTGATATTAATGTAGCAAAGCAGTTAGTCCATCTTCTGTGTGATTTTAATCATTTCTCACAGGTAGAAACTTGTGTTCTACATTGGCAGTGTGGTGATTCATTCAGTCATCCACTGTTAGGGGCATGTTGTCTGTAGAGTTTGGTTTTCTGGGTTGGACAGTGAGATCACTTCCTTTGACAGGTCACTTCCTGTCTATAAATCCCTTCTGGTCTACAAGTCTTCCTTACATGGTGACTATAGCTATCTCCTCAGATTTGTTCTGCTTTGCCTGTCTCTATCCTTAAGGCCAGGAAGATCTAAAAGGGAATATCTGTTTACCTTTAAAAGCCTTATATTTTATTTTATTATGTTTTTCTTGGTTTGGAAGTTCTTTTTCTTTTCTTAACTCAGTCCTTGTGACACAATTTTAAATATTGCTGCTGCCTTGTGGTCATATTTGCTTGACTATGTTATAGATTCTTTCAATTTGAAAATGCATAAAATTAAGCACCAAATATGTAAAGCCAGGTCCATACTACCACTTATTCTGGCTATTAATGCTAAAGTAGCCTAATAGAAAATTAATGTCCTTGACAGTCACAGAATTATATACTACCACTAGTAACTTGACTTGACTCAGAATGCCACTGTGCTGAGCCTCTTAGAGTTTTTAGAGCCAAATATTGTCCTTAGCATATAAAAGGTCTATCTTTATCAAAACACTAACTAGTTAGATTGGTCTTACCCCTCACTATTTTAAGATTCCCCATGCTACAAGATCTAGTTTGTGCTACCTGGGATAGTCAATTATCTGTTAATATCATTCACATATTTTATGAGTTCAGTTCAATATATTGATATCTTCTACCATATTGACAAAAGTAGAACAAAAACCTTTAGAAGAGAAGAGAAGAGGAGAAAGGCAGAACAATCCTGGAACACGAGAACAAATGTTCAAGTCACCTGCAGGATATAGGATAAATCAAGTGGCCCTTGTGGCTTGGTTGTTAAATGACTATAAATCCATCCAGTTGTTCCATTGCTCTGGGTTTTTTGTTTGTTTTAATTCAGTGAGACCCTTTGCATATTCTTAGATTCATTTTGTCCAATTATATTGAGTTCCTGTCCTCAGCCAGACCCTTTAAAACTTAGAATGTTAGGGCTTGCTAGCAGATTCAGTGTGGAATATGAGAAAAAGAGACACATTTAAAAAAACAAAAAACAAACAAAAAAAAAAAACCTCCCAAATTTCTGGACTGGACAATTAGGTGAGAGTTGCCTTCTGCCAAGTCAACTCAACTAAACCTGGTGGGAGCAGAGTCCAGAATAAAATGTGGACAGTATCATCTTAAGTCTGTTAAATTGTTTATTCAATACCTCACCAAAAATGAGAAACATGGCTTCCTCAGTTGTCCGTTGGGTGCATGTATCTGGAGTTGTGTGACATCCAAGCCAATAATAATAATAATAATAATAATAATTGCTACCCATCAGCTTGCGAACTGCCCAATATCTGAAATGTGAGATTTGAGTATATATGATGCTAAGACATCGCCAAGGAATGGGTTATCAAGTCTTCCCTACTTACAGGACCTCTGTGATGGGAATGAGCTAGGAAAGAACACCGAGAAAGAACAGCTAGTGGTGAAGGGAAGCCGGGCAAGCCAGCTACCGGTGTTCCACACATCAGGGGAGGACAGGGTGAGTGAACCATTTTGTTAGGTGACACTCAGAGCTAAAGTAACAGAACAACCAGGAGCTGGACCATCGCACTTGTCAATGAGTACCACTAGTCATTGGTCATAGATGCTGTTCTAGTGAGTGGTGTATTGTGGAGGACATAGGAAACTGAAATCCTGACTGGCATTTTTGTGTGCTTTGACCCCACTTTCTACCGTGTATGGCAGTCTAGGAACCCTTCAAGGAAGAAATGAAGTTTGATTTTAATAATAGGGGTTTTCTTCTTGTTCCCCTCTCATAATCTGCTAAGAATTAAGAGATAAAAGCCATTGCTTTGTCTCTTTGGAAACATGCCTTGCCATGCCACCTGCCAGTTCTAAATGCAGTGCTATTAGCAAATAACCCTGTTAAAAAATGGGGTGCAGATCTAAACAAAGTATTTTCACCTGAAGAAATTCGGATGGCTGAGAAGCACCTTAAGAAATGTTCAACATCATTAGTCATTAGGGAAATGCAAATCAAAACAACCATGAGATTTCACCTTACACCAGTCAGAATGGCCAAGATTAAAAACTCAAGAGATAGCAGGTATTGGCAAGGATGTGGAGAAAGAGGAACACTCCTCCACTGCTGGTGGAATTGCAAGATGGTACAACCACTCTGGAAATCAGTCTGGCGGTTCCTCAGAAAACTGAATGAGCAGTCTCTAGCACTCTCCTGTGCCCGCCAGTGACGCCACCCTGTACTTAGAACAGACTCTATGAGCCTGGGGACCCACACTCATGAAATAACACAAGCACTGTTACAGAATCTTACTGCTTGGAGTTTATCCTCTTTCATTCTATTTCTGGTCTTTCCTTATCAGTCCTTGCTGCTTGGCAGCCATGATCCAACCTTTTTGATTTCTATTACCATCTCTATCAACCTACTTCAGAGATAGATATCATGGTTGGTTGGTTTCCTGTTAGTATAAAAAAAAAAAAAACCTGGAAGTGAACCAGAAGTGAATTTTTAAGATCTTTAAAAAGGCATTATTTCATCGGTGGGTCTCTTCCTTGCCTCCCTATCACAGATGACTCCAGAGAGGTCTTAGACAAAAATTCATACTTACTCAAGGATCTGTTTTTGTCACAATCATAATAAAATTGTGATATCTAAAGGAGTTTTGGAATTGTATATTCTAGTGAGCCCCACCTTCTATTGCATTATGTGGTGAGACTGTCAGATCTCCCTATCTCATACTGACAATATTGTGAGCAGTTTTCTGGGATCCATAGGGATCTACATCATACTTTCTTAAACTAGAGCAGCCATGAGAATCACCTGTAGGTGTCTTACACTCATCCTGGAAACTTGTATGAGATCCTCATTTACAACTCAAACTAACTACAGAAAATGTTGGTACTTTGAGAACCAGGGATCAAGACTAGAGGCTGTTAGGATCAATACCCTTCAGGTTATGCACACAGAGAGCATCTACACACACATACACACACACACACACACACACACACACACACACACACACACACTTATGCACACAGAGAGCATCTACACACACATACATACACACACACACACACACACACACAGAGAGAGAGAGAGAGAGAGAGAGAGAGAGAGAAACAGAGACAGAGAGAAACAGAGACAGAGACAGAGAGAGACAGAGAGAGACAGAGAGAAAAGCAGAGAGACAGAGAGAGACAGACAGGCAGAAGTAGTATTTGTACAGAGTTACTACCACAGAAAAAATTTAAATCACAATTTGATTGGGTTAAGTACAAGACACAATTTGGCAAATTCTTTGTTATTTTAAAGTAGGAGGAAAAAACATTGTTTTGGGAGTATTTAAATAACTTTGTATTTAGCCCAAGAAATGGAATTCCTCTAAATCATTGAAAATCCCCAAATTCCTGGTGAAAGATTACTTGGTCCCACCCAGAGAGGCAGGAAAGTTATGTCACCACCCTTTCACCTTCGTTCTTACATTCACAAATCTCCCTCTAAGAATACTTTCAAGTTACAACTATCTCTCAGTCTAGGTATTGGTCACCAGGGGAATATTTAGAGGGTTTTTCTTTGACTCATAATAATATTTTATAAATTCCTTCAGCTCAGGTTAACCTGATTTTTAGTGTATTATCAGGAACTTAAAAGAATGTTTTCTAATACATACATACATACATACATACATACACATACATGCATACACACATACACTCACACACATATATATACATACCACATGTACAAATCTATCAATCCATCCATCTCATCCATCCATCCATCCATCTATACATACATATGTATATATATATACACATACTCTCTCACACTCATATACAGAGAAACACAGAGACAACATACATATACATATAAACATACTGACATACTTATTGTTTGAAAGAGATGGAGGGAGGGAGTAGGGGAGAGAGAAGGAGAGAGAGAGAGATAGAGAGAGAGAGATAGAGAGATTTTATGATAGAAATTTACAGATACTGTTTTCTAAACATCATTTAAGGTAACATACGCCATCATTGGTCCTGATCATGGTGTAGACCAGCCTTTATGTTGCTTACTCTGGATGGTACCTGCTCTGCCCTGCTCCTTTGGAAACTGAGGAGTCCATAGTACTTTATTGTGAATTAGCTTTTCTTCCATGTTCTTTGTAGCAGAAATGTGTAAGAGCAGCATTTATATCTTTTACTTGGCCATTGGCATGAGTATAAGCCATCTGCCCGCTCTTCCAGAAGCACTGTGTTGCCAAAGTAAAGCTACAAAAGAAGTCTAAGCATTTATTAGATCTTATGGAGATGGGTGAATACTTGGCACTACATATGTGTAAAAGATTTTTAATTGATAACTTAGAGTCTAATTAGAATGTCCTGGAATTTGAAGCAGATACCACCTTTGGAGAGGAGTAAAGGGGGCGGGGCTGTCATACAGGGCCCTACACACCTAGGCCATTATGTCCCTCATTGCTACATGTGCTTTGAACCTGCCAGAGGTCAGGCAACTGAGGGGAAAGGGCTGCAGATTACATTTGAAAATTGCTAGGGAAAGCACTTAAAACAATGAGGGAGTGACAGGAAGCCTGTTCCTACCTTGGCTCTGTCTACAGTGATGGACAGAGTTTCTAGTTTTGTAGTGAGGTGTAGTGGTGTGTATTAAAGCAACCCTTTACTAACAGTAGTTTCAGTGGCCACTGAATATGATTATTTCCAACATCACTGGTGCATCTCTTCCCAATCCTTGTCTGGGAATTGCCCTGTCATTATCCTAGCCAAAAGACAAAAGTCTTGCTCTTTTCTAAACAGACCAGAAAGTTTGCTAAAGGACACCAAACAGCTTCTTATTTGTTTATCCTTACAGAAGCTGCCGTCAAACTCCCTTGTTCTGTTTTTTCCTGGGCTTTCTTTTCCATTTCCTTATCATTTTCTCTTTATCTCTAGAATAGAGATAAATCTTAGTGAGGAATCTACTGTAAATTTTGGAATGTCTAGAAAGTCCTTCACCCTGACCTGTAGTTAGAATCCTACAACCGACAAACAGGAAAAAGCAGCTCTCCTGTCCCAACCCCTTTTGGCCTCATATAGGCCACGCCTGTCTCTCTCTGTCCGTTTTAACTAGAAAAACTTGAACTCAAAGAGTAAATCATCCACTGACTTTGCCCAGTCACTTTCCTCTGAGGGACCTGGTTCATAAAGCCCGGGTTTGTCCTTGGATCTTGCTCTACCAACTGATTTGAAGGTGAGAAAAGAACCTGTTGGCTTCAACTATATGTGTATTGCCTATTTGTGTATGTCAGGTAAGTTTACTTGTAAGCTGTGAGCTTGATTCTGTAGTCTTATTCTGGGGACAGGCTGTAAGAGAAAGGGAGGTAGTCCTTCCTAAAGTGCCGTGGCAGGTGTGACATTTCCCCTAGTAATGGATGCTCTGACTCATTAAACAAGCACCTTCTTTCCTACGTGTGCCACCATCAGTACTGGGAATTGACAACTCCAATGGAACCAGGAAGTTAGAAGGCAGGACATCATGCCGGCAGGCCCCTGAGAGAGACAGATGTGGCTTTAGTCACATGTTTGCTGCCTGTGATTAGTCCTGCCTGGGGGTATCCTGAAATTCCATAGGGAAGAGTATTTGCAAAGATCTTTCCTTTGGCCAGCTCCAGCTCCATATCCTGTAGTTTATCCGGTGGTTTCTAGCCATGTAGTGGGTGTTTCACATTGTGTAGATTTTCATAATGTGTTTACATGGGCCATGGTGAATGATAGACAGGACAAGCTGCCATACTGTATGTTTTTGTGGTGACATTTACTTACAGACGGATGAGCATTATGCATCCAGGTAGAAACAAGTATTTTAGACAGCCATGGAGGTAGGATCTAGAGTGGAAGTCTCTTTGAAGGAGTCCTTGTATTTCACATATAGGAAAACTGATGCCTAAGAGGGGATCCCGTTCCCCCAGGATGGCCTCCCTCGTGTCTTCTTCGTGCAGTTGGATTTGAATACATCTGCCTGGCTCTGGTTTCTACTGCATGCCGCGATCCTCTCTTCTGCCTTAGAAAGCTTTCCAGCTTGCCTGTCCCCTTGCTTCCTCTGCTTTTCAGGGCTCCCCTGTAACCCAAGGCTTCCTGCCCTGACTGTATCCTGTGCTGACATTGACCTGTGGGTCTGCACTATGAGACTTGAGCATTATGAGAACTATTTGGGGCCACTTTCTCTGAATGCTGTGGTTGGTTTTCTTCCATGGTTTCCTGATTCATGGGATTTACTGAGTCAACACCTCCCAGGCAGAGCCTTTTCTCTGCTGCCTCTGGTCTTCGTGAACACTGTGGTAGGTGAGGACCATGAGATTATGGTATGCACTGCAGTACCCTGTTGCTGTGCCCCTCTGTTGGTGAGGGACTCAGACAGTGTGGAAACCCTTCTATGTCTGTGCTCTGTATTGGTTTTCACAGTGAAACATGCAAACATTTTCCCCCTTATGCTATATTTTTGTGAAGTCAGAACACAAGGTCTCTCTGAAGACTCAGAGCACAACATTAAGTTAAACCTCTGAAGGTGAAATAACCAACATGTGTGCCTGCCATTGATTGACTTTATGGTCAGGTAGTTCTAGGATCCTTGCATTTTAAATTTTGAAGGAAAAAAAACAAACAAAACAAAACAAAAAAAAAAAACCTCTTGCCACTGATGATGACAGCTGTTATGGCTGCAGATTAAGGAGAGAGGAAGGTATTATTACATTCGCTGTGATGAATAGCCATGGCCCTGTTTCTAGAAAAGCCTGTTAGCCCTTGCCTTGCTGATGTGCCTTAAACTTCAGACAGTTTGTTCGGTCATATGTTCTTTCTTTCTGCCACTAAATATGAAGCATGTTCATGGGCTGCTAGAGTGCTAATCACGGGGATAGAGCCTGGGCCCATTCCTCCTGGAGCCAGGGAAGTCTCCTCCACAGAACAGTCATTTAATGCAGAAGTCTATAAGCACTTTTAAGAATGTGTGTAATCCAGAAGAAAAAGATAAATGCTTCAGAAAAATTTTCCAGAGCTTTCTGTGCACCTGATAGGCTTGGAAGATGGTGACCCTACCAAGCAGCAGGAAGCAGAGCAGTGAGGCCTGCTGAAAGGCTCAGATTGGCTAGAGGAGGAATGCCCTGTTGGTGATATCACAGGTTTATGTGGGACACCACTAGGAAAGGGTCTGACAGTCTAAGTGGGAATGGGAGAAGCAATGGAACAGGAGTGGATGGGTGTCTAAGAGCACATTAAAAACCACAATGTACAAGATGAAGCAACCTATTCCAGAAGGTTAAGGAAAGGCAATTGTTGGTGTGTCCCCCAGGGTTTTGGGTACCCACTTCTAGATGGAGGGGAGAAAGGACAAGAATACCTTGGCTTGTGTTTGTACAGCTGAGTGCATGGGCTATGTTATGAAACATAATGAAGTGAGGGGTATCTGTGACAGGCCTGGGAAATTAAGCTGTGCTACAGACATGGTGTGAAGAGGTTTCCTGGGAAGGGGAGAGGAGTAGTGAGGGCCTGGGAAAGGGGTAGACAGACAAGTGGGCATGTAGACAGCAGACAGATAGCCGATCCATGATGGCAGAGAGAGGGAGCAGAGAAGGGCAAAGAGGGGACACAGAGGACACACAGAGAGCTGGGTGGTGGGTGGGTTCTTTTGCTGGCTTCACACACCTGGTGCACCTGGTGGCAGCAGGTGATGAGGTAAGCAATTGCTAGGTCCCTGGGGGCAGGCCAGGGAAGTCACCTGTAGGCTAACATTCCTCTGAGTTTCAGCGCTAATGTTATAAAATATAATGTGGGGAGGCATATCATCTCTGTGGGGTCCAGCCAAGGTGCACCCTGAGAAAGTACGCCATGCAACAGATCTGGTGTAAAAGGGGTTTGCTGGGGAGAAAAGAGGAGTGAGGGCCTGGAGAAGGAGATGGAGGCAGACAGGTGAATATGTCCATAGACAGACAGCAGGGCCATGAGAGCAGGGGTGGGGGAGGGGGACGCATCGACAGAGAACAGATAGAGAGGATGCTGGGAACAGCCTGAAAGAGAGAGCTGCTGAGTGGAGGGCGGGCCCTTTTGTGTGCAGCACACACCTGATGTTCACCTGGCAGTGGTAGCAGTTCATGACTTAAGTAATTGGTAGGTCCCTGAGGGCAGGCCGGTGGAATCCCCTGAACACTAACATTCCTCCCTAACAATGTGAAGCTATTTCTCAAAGCGCTTGGAATCCCTTCCTGGATGGTCCACTCTGGCCTGTGGAACAATGCTTCCCATGTTTCCTGGTCTGAAGAGAGCTAGAGAGTTCTTCTTCTGAGAGTCGAAACAAGCTCCTAATTAGGGCTAAGGAGGAAGGGAGGCCGTGCCTCAGCTGTGCTCAGAAGCCTAGTTTGTTCACCTCTGTTTACTCACGGGAGAGCGAAGCAGTGCCTTGAGAGCAGAGAGCTTTAGGAGGCACAATGGTCCTGATGAGTGCAGATTATCCAAGCTCCTGCTAGAGACAAGCAAGGCCTGGTGGTTGCCCAGAGAGAACCACTGCCTTCCAAGCATAGACTCTTCCAGAAATCTAGGAAATTTCTCTCCTACATTGTCAGTGTAAGAATTGACGCCTTATTTATTCAAAGACAGAAAAATGGAATTAATCTATAATCAGTCAGGGTGTGAAAAAACTCCAGATTAAACCTTGTCTTTCATTGGACTTAGATGGGAAAGTTAGAGCTTGATTTTGACCAAGTTCTCATAAAGGTAGGCCTCCTTTTATTATGACTATAGGATTTAAAATACAGTGGTGGTAGCAGTGCTTGTGGCCATTAGAAGTCACAGCTCTTTGTGTGTTTTGGTTATTGCAAAATGATTTTAAAGAATAGTACTGATTTAATATTAAGGATATCCATATAAAGGATATCCATGTAGATCCCAGAACCCATATCCTAAAGTATTAGCTCTCTAGGCCTCTCTAGCTTCTAGACTCTCTGTTCTGGCTTCTCGCTCGCTCAGCGCTACTCATGCCTTGGTCATGACTTATATTCAACCCAGAAATCTGCTCATCCTCATCTCCTTCTTGGGAAGATGAGCCCAGGTGTCACTGTAATTCCAATACAAACTTGTAAAGCATAGTACAAGAAAACGTTAGCTGTTGTCGCTGGGCTGATCAGATATGAGTCAGTGCCTGCAGAACATACCTGCATTATTTCTGTATCACAAATTTGGGCTGCTTTTTAAGATGTTGATAAATATACCCCAGTGGAATCAGTTTTCTCTTTTGTCCTGTATATTACATTTTATGCATTTAAAATGCACTCTGGGCACATTTTATAAGATTCTCAGTTGGCTAAAGAAAAATTCAGGGCACACAAAATCCCCCAGCTAAGACCTTGTAGTCGTGGCATATGACCTCCACCTGGTGGCAGCATCTACCTTAAAGGGTAGAGCTATGAGCAACAATCGAGAACAAAATCTATGCATAGCCATCCATATACTTGAATGTGCTTTTCAAACAGTCTTGCTACAGCCCACAAAAACATCAACCTTTCATCATAATTCATACACAGAATTACATTTCACAAAGTAATTCTCAATCTTAGTATCTGACATACTGATATTTTTTATGTCTTTCTAATATTCTCTTGGATTTCTTTAATTAGAAAAATAATTCTGGTTGGGCAATAGTGTCACAGGCCTTTAATCACAGCTCTTGGGAGGAAGAGACAAGGGAATATCTTTGAGTTTGAGGCCAGCCTGGTCTACAGAGTTCGTTTTAGAACAGCCAGGGCTACATATAAAAACCCTTTACGAAAAACCTAAGATGATGATGATAATGATGATGGTGGTGGTGGTGGTGGTGGTGGTGGTGGTGATGATGATGGTGATGATGATGATGCATCAAATTAATTTGCAGTCAGGCAGCCACAATACACTGTTGTTATAAGAGGCTATATAATATACACAGTTTCAGATTTCATACTCGCATTTTAAAATTATTTATTAGTGATCAGTAATTCATACATGGTGAGAAGAACCACTTTTATATGTACAACAAAGGTCCCTTGTTAGGACCCTGCATCTTCCTGTCATTTGTCTCCTTCTTCTGCCACTCAGGCCCTGTCCTGCTACTTTCACCATACATGGCTCCTGCTGTTGTGAACTTCTGTCATGGAGCCATACAGTCGGTGTTCATCAAACTGGCCTGTCTAGTTCATTCTAATTTTGAAATGAGTCTGTTGGCTGTGTCAACATTTCATTGAGTGCCATTTCATTGAGTGACTAGAATACTAGTTTATTCTCCTGTTGATGGTTCTTAAGTCTGCCTTCAGTTTGGGAACAGAGCTCAGATAAGCTTGTAAGATGGCCTTGTTGGCCTAATGGCCTCCTTGGCCTAGTCTGTAAGTACATGGACAGCTACAGAAAGCTTGCAAACCATTTGCCAATGTAGTTGAACCCAGTTGCATTCCCAACAGTGTGTGAGTTTGGGCTGCTCCATTTCATTCTTGCCATTTGGAATGGTATCAACCTTTGTACTTTAAGTCCTTTTGATCCATTCTGTGGCTATGGCTGTTAATTAGGAAATGAGTTTCCCTGGCAACAGTCAAGTTCAATACTTTTTCAAGAGCAGCCACCAATTTTTCATATTTGTGGTACATATTTCAGCTTAAATTAAAAAATTCTATCACTCTGTGGAGTAGTTTACATATTTGCATGCCAGCCCTGCATGTCAGACATGTGATTTTACAAATGGGTTTTATCCAGTCTGTGGCAAACATCATTTCACAGATGGTAGTGATGATGGCAGAAATCTCTTTGATTTTTAATGTCCAGTTTAACCAACAATTTTTCCTTCAATGTTTTGTGTTTCCTGGGTCATATGTATAAAATTGTTTCCTGCCCCGGTGATAAGAATAATAGTGCTTTCTGAGAAAGAAATTAGGGAAATGACCCCCTTCACAATAGCCACAAACAGTATAAAGTATCTTGGGGTGACTCTTACCAAACATGCGAAAGATCTGTATGGCAAGAACTTCAAGACTCTGAAGAAGGAAATGGAAGAAGACCTCAAAAAATGGGAAAACCTCCCATGCTCATGGATCGGTAGAATCAATATAGTTAAAATGGCCATTTTGCCTAAAGCACTATACAGATTCAATGCAATACCCATCAAAATCCCAACTCAATTCTTCACAGAGTTAGAAAGAGCAATTATCAAATTCATCTGGAACAACAAAAAACCCAGGATAGCTAAAACTATTCTCAGCAACAAAAGAAAATCTGGGGGAATCAGTATCCCTGACCTCAAGCAATACTACAGAGCAATAGTGTTAAAAACTGCATGGTATTGGTACAGTGACAGGCAGGAGGATCAATGGAACAGGATTGAAGATCCAGAAATGAACCCACACACCTATGGCCACTTGATCCTCGACAAAGAGGCTGAAAACATCCAATGGAAAAAAGATAGCCTTTTCAACAAATGGTGCTGGTTCAACTGGAGGTCAGCATGCAGAAGAATGCGAATTGATCCATCCTTGTCTCCTTGTACTAAGCTCAAATCCAAATGGATCAAGGACCTCCACATAAAGCCAGACACTCTGAAGCTAATAGAAAAGAAACTGGGGAAGACCCTTGAGGACATCGGTACAGGGAGAAAGTTTCTGAACAGAACACCAATAGCGTATGCTCTAAGAGCAAGAATTGACAAATGGGACCTCATAAGGTTACAGAGTTTCTGTAAGGCAAAGGACACCGTCAAGAGGACAGATCGGCAACCAACAAATTGGGAAAAGATCTTCACCAATCCTACATCAGATAGAGGGCTAATATCCAATATATATAAAGAACTCAAGAAGTTAAACTCCAGAAAACCGAACAACCCTATTAAAAAATGGGGTACAGAGTTAAACAAAGAATTCTCACCTGAAGAACTTCGGATGGCGGAGAAGCATCTTAAAAAATGCTCCACTTCATTAGTCATTAGGGAAATGCAAATCAAAACAACCCTAAGATTTCATCTTACACCAGTCAGAATGGCTAAGATTAAAAATTCAGGAGACAGCAGGTGTTGGAGAGGGTGCGGAGAAAGAGGAACACTCCTCCACTGCTGGTGGGGTTGCAAATTGGTACAACCACTCTGGAAAGCAGTCTGGCGGTTCCTCCGAAAACTGGGCACCTCACTTCCAGAAGATCCTGCTATACCACTCCTGGGCATATACCCAGAGGATTCCCCACCATGTAATAAGGATACATGCTCTACTATGTTCATAGCAGCCCTATTTATAATTGCCAGATGCTGGAAAGAACCCAGGTATCCCTCAACAGAAGAGTGGATACAAAAAATGTGGTATATCTACACAATGGAGTACTATTCAGCCATTAGAAACAATGAATTCATGAAATTCTTAGGCAAATGGATGGAGCTAGAGAACATCATACTAAGTGAGGTAACCCAGACTCAAAAGGTGAATCATGGTATGCACTCACTAATAAGTGGTTATTAACCTAGAAAACTGGAATACCCAAAACATAATCCACACATCAAATGAGATACAAGAAGAAAGCAGGAGTGGTCCCTGGTTCTGGAAAGACTCAGTGAAACAGTATTTGGCAAAACCAGAACGGGGAACTGGGAAGGGGTGGGAGGGAGGACAGGGGAAGAGAAGGGGGCTTACGGGACTTTCGGGGAGTGGGGGGGGGCTAGAAAAGGGGAAATCATTTGAAATGTAAATAAATTATATCAAATAAAAAAAAAGACAAAAAAAATGTAAAGTAAAAAAAAAAAAAAAAAAAAAAAAAAAAAAAAAAAAAAGAATAATAGTGCTTTGGTTTTTATGCTTAAGTCTGTAATCTATCTCAAACTAACAGTTGCATTTGGTAATAAGGTAGATGCCAGTTAAGTTTTATTTTCTTTCTGTGTTTGTGACTGATGTTCTAGCACTATTTGTTGAATCTCCTTGCCTCATGTTTTCACAAAAGTTTACAAAGGAAATCAAAGGTTTAGTTAGAGATGAGTAAAAGTGACTTTCCTACAAGTCTATCAACTGAGTTATCAGGGACTCTTTGATACATCCTCAACCTATGATCGTGGTTGTTCTTTTCTTTCCAAAGTGTTGCTTACTTTTATCTTGGGAATCTCAGAAATGACTCTTGACAGGTGAAAATTTATAAAGCTCCAGCGTCAGTGTGTATGCACACTCCCCTGCAGGCACGCCTGTGGGCTGCCCTGCATGGGGCCCTGCATGAGTTCCTGTAAGAGGCCAGGGTGTAGCATCAGATGTCTTACTCCATCCTTCCATTCAACCTGGAGCTTGCCATTTCAGCTTGACTGACTGGTCAGTACGCTTCCAGAATTAGCACTGAGACTTGAGGTACTGATCAATGTGGGTACTCATGCTGCCACAGCAGGCCCTTGACCCTCTGAGTCGTGTCTCCAGCCTGGTTATAGCTTTTCATGCGACCCGCACATGCTGACCAGCACAGAGACATTAACTACATGGGCCTACCAAATTTACTTTAAATAAAATTAAAATGACAACTTTAAGTCATGATAGTCATACTTTGAGGACCTAGTTGGCTATGCTATTGTTTTAGATAAGTATACAATATTTTTTATCTTTTCTCTTAAAGTAAGAAAAGAGGCTTTGAAAATTCATAGCATATTTAAAGGAAACTTTCCTCAGTTTTGGTAACTGGCATCCAAATTCTACCTCCTTATCTCTCTGGTTCTTTTTTGTTTTCCTGAGTATTTATTGCTATTCCATGCTCTTTGGTGCAGCTAGTTCTTATATTTTAAAAAGGACAATAACTTAGATAGATTCTTACCTACGGAGGAGAAAGACTTTTCCCAGAATTGTTCTTGTCCGGCGACTACCTAGTACTGCCCTGTTCAGCTTCTCTCCGTGTTTGGCAGGCTTCCAGCTACCGTGGAGATGTCCAGTCATCCCCTTCCAAGGTGTGCTCCAGAAATAGTTATTTTGTCATTTCTATCCTAATTAAGCCTATATTTTTTTCTTAACATCTGCACATATGAACTTATGAACACTAGAAGCCATGCTGAGATTGTGTCCCACGAGTGGTTTTGCTGCCTTTCTCTTGCATGTGCAGTTTGTGACATACTCTGTAGTTGTCTGTTGGGCATGACCTGCATGGACACATTCTACCATTGATAAATTGTTCACCTCTTCTCTTTCAGTGTGGGAACTTTGCAGTCCTGGTGGATCTTCATGTATTGCCACAAGGTTCAAACAAAGACTCCAGTTGGTTTTCTGAACAGAAGAAAGAGGTACAACAAACATTTTTATCTTTAAACAGCGTTTGTTGTAATACCAGCTAGAAGAAATGTCAGATATTCTGAGCTTTCCTTTTCCTTGGTGTTTAAAAAGAAGTGATTGTTAAGGACTCACTGAGAAGCAGGAGTGTGCCTGGAGGCAAGCATGCACGTGAACCCTTCAGAGTTGTGCTGATGTATTGTTGATCTGGGAGTGTGTGTGTGTGTGTTTGTGTGTGTGTGTGTGTGTGTGTGTGGCAGTAGGGATTACTCTAGGGCCTTCACATGCTTAGTAGGCACCTCACATTCTGTGTCCTCATCTCAGGCTCTATTATTTAAACCAAAATTCGAATCCCCTCCACTTTGAGGAAAATTATTCTCCATAATAAAAAGAGGTGAAGAGGAAGCCAGACTCTTCCAAGTGCGCAGGGCTGTCAGTCAATCGGAGAGATGAGAATGGTAGCATCTCTTCCAGGTGTGGAGGCTAAGCTCCACAGCTGTAGTCATCCTCACTTTCAGCTTCGCCTCTTCATTGTCATGCGCCTTGACAAGTGAAAAGGAATTCCAGCCTTCCTCCTTTCATGTCGACTAGCCGGTACAGCAGAGAGTTGGTGTGGACATAGGCCAGACTGGGAACCACATAGATTTGGAGTATGTTGGTCTGCTCATACATGAAATTGTAGGAAAATTTGAGGGAACAAAAACTGTTAGGTAAACTTCATAGCCTACAAATATTGAACTATTTAAGAAAAATAGAATTATTTTACTGTTTACTACCAAAATGTACTACAGTTCTTTAAGATATTCTGTACTCCTCTGTTGGCGTTCAAGTGAGGTCAGTTGTGAGGGTCTACCTAAAACACTGGTGGGTGGCTAATGCCACACGAGCAGTTTGCCTACTAAATTGCCTGCTTGAGTAAAAAAGTATCTCTTACCACTCCTAATTATTTGTTTAATTGTCTACACCTAACATAGAAAATGTGTCACAACTATATTTTTCCATTAGTAAGGTTTTCCAGTTAGTAGTTATCAATTATAGAACAAAAGAGGTGGTTTTTTTTCTCAGAGGACCTGAGTTAAGTTCCTAGCACCCATTCAGACACATCACAAGTGCCAGTAACTCCTGCTCTAGGGGCTTCAAGCCCTCTTTTTGTCATGGTCATGATCCACACATGTGACAAACACACACACACACACACACACACACACACATCAAAGTCAAAATCTTAAAAATATAAACAAAAATAAGTAGATTGTTAATAACTAAGTTACTAAAGAGTCACCAGTTATCCTTGGGTTTCTATCTTCCTACCTCTTGACTTTCAAGAATTGATTCTATGATATTTGACCTTCCTGGGAGCTTTAGTCTCATCTTCAAATGAGAGTTTGACCAGATAGGCCTCAGTCTTCTACAGTTTCAACACTTCTGTGAGCTCCTGTATTGTAGAAACATTATTTCTTTCCTTCTGTAGAGATCAGGGACAGATAGTGAGGCACAGCCCTGACCAAAGTTTCAAAACAGGCTAGCAGTATGACTCTGTGGGTGTAAAGGTGCACACCGCCCCACCTGAGTTTAGTCTTCATGACACACAAAGTAGAACGAAAGAACCAACTCCTGCAAGATGTCCTCTGGCCTGCACATATACACTACAGCTTGTGTGTGCCCACACAACTACACACATATACACCACAAGTAAATAAGTAAATGTAATTTTAAAACTTTCAAAACATACTGGTCTTCATTTCCTTCATAGTATTTATCTGCTGCTATTACTCTTTGAGAAGTGAATAAAAGTCCGTTGTATTAAGCACTAATGTATTTTTAAAACTAATTTGTGGGTGGGTAGATTAGTCTTAGTGAAGTGAACAAATGATCACAAATACATTTTCCGTCAAATAGAAATACCAATAGTACTTTGTGGTCATTATTTTGAAAGGATACTCAGTGACCAATGCTGAGAAGAAACAATAATTGGTATGGCTGGTTTATCACTAAGGAAGTTGATTATAGGTTGTCCTCTTGAAAATTCTGTTTAGCAGGTCAGACCCTTTCCTCACCATTCACTTTCTTCTAATCTCAAATTTTAGGTCACTTACACATGTCTAGATGATTCAAATTAGTGAGTTCACTCTACCAAAGTGCCTAATGTTTCATGCAAGGGACCTTACCCCAGTAGCTTCTGATAGGTTCTAAAATCTCCAATTCCAGACCCCACCTTTCCCATGCTCTGTCACAGCCTGAATACTTAACTGTAGACCTTTAGTGTTGGTATTTAGGCAGCTTTGATCAAGAGGTGGTTGATATGGAATGCTCTAGAGCCACAGTCACCTCCCCTGCAAAGCATGAGGTGAAATTTCTTGTTAAGGAGCCACATGTAGCAGTGTTCTTCCATCTGGTAGTACCTACTCTAGATCAGTTAGGCATGACTTAGCAGAGGTGCATGATGGGACCCTCAGAGAGGTGCTTTGGTGGTTACTGCAAGAGGTCTGCTTTTTCCAATAAGTTGAGCTTTCCCCAAAGCAAAGTCAATAATTTGCTACCTCTGTTTTAGACTGTTCCTTCAAAATCCATGGTCATTGACATTAGAATGAGTCTGAAATAATTTATGTGTATGCTTTACAGGGGGAGTTAAAGAAAGGTTACTGCTTTACATTTCTTCAGTCAGTGCTTTGTTGGTTTTAGTTTTTAGATCACCTCATGATTGAGGTTTCATAAACAACCAGTTTGATTGCATTTTAACAGTCACTTTGTATGAAAAGAGGACCTAGTTAATATATTAAACATATGTTTTGTTTGAGTCCAGTTAGAAGTCTTTGCACTCAAGAGGCAAACAGAAATGGTCCCATTCATAAACTTGAGGAAGTTAGCACAAGCCCCTTTAACGCTGAGAGGCAGTGCCTATCTCCCAGTCATGGAGTTTTACTCCGACCTCTCAGATATCTCTGGCTGTTTTCTCCTTCATTGCTCTATTTGAAGAGGATGCTTCACCAAGCCTGGCACCATCAGTTCGTAGGGATTTTCCCCACTCTGCCCATTGCCTGTCTTTAATTCCTAAATCCTGCTTCCCAGAAGGAACGCCTGTACTATAGTGAGGAACTTCATGTGTATGGGCTCTATTTTTGTCTTACTTATTTTTAGTCCTGGCCTTATAGGGTATTTATGGCCAAAATTTAACAATCCCTGTTGCCTTGTGTGTCTTCCACATATTTTCTAGCTCAGTCATAGTTGAACCCTCCATGTGAAGCAGAAATTATTTAATTGCTAGAGCAACAGTATGAGGCAAGGCTGCCTGTGAGTTATGTGAACAGTGCCAAAGCATTCAGCTGCAAATGGATATCTTTATATTCCACAAAGCAATACATCTTTTAGCTGCAATAAAGAGCAAGATTGAGAAGACTGGTATTTGTATTTTATGTAGAAATTTCTGAGTATGTGTTAAATCAAGGGTTTTATGTACTGTTTAAGGGGTGTTTGTAGGAAAGGAGCTCACTGTGGCTGCTCCAAAGAGCAGCCAAAAACTTGGCTCATGTTGTAATTATGAAGAGTTTAAAAGATCAACCTATGATGTCTGAAAAAACAAGTGGAACAGGTTTGAGGTGACCTGAAGAACTCTGAGAATGCTGCAGGATTGTTGGGAATTGATCTAGGATTTATTCCTCACTTTCAGTGTCAGTTTTATATATATCCTGTACATATCTACCCTGATATCCTGTGGTAAATTGCATTTTCTTGATAATGCAGGAAACACTCCATAAAGCATAGGTAGTCCCAGGGTGGAGTTGGACTTCTGAGTTATTTTTGGTTGTTTTTTACAAATATTATGAGCCAAGTGATAGCTCTAGAAATTTATTAATACGGTATGCTGAAATTGAATTTAAGCCTAGTTCTGCTACCTAATAACATTAATCTACACAGAGACATGAGAAGCCATTTTTATCATTAATGAATGAAGAATCATACAGTGATTTTAAAAGGCAAATAGGGTTTATGCTGACATGAAGAGTGGGAAGTTCACGTTACTGGATCCTCCGTTTTCTATTTAACCCACCACTCTGACTCTTGTGTTTGTAATCCTAAGACCAGAAACTAATGAATAATGGTATTTACATAACACTAAAATATAAAAATTAAATTTGAACCCAAGTTTTTACTGTTTCTGACTTTCTTTATACAAACAACATCTGGTAACACTGTACCTGCAAACACGACAACAGTGCAGAGCAACCACGGGCCAGAGCTCTGGCAGCCCTGTCCCCATGCTTACACTCCTTTCTGCCTCTGAGAACCTCCCTGACTGATGCCATGCTGCCTCCAAGTAAAGACAGCCGTGGGTTTTGTCTCTTCTCTCTATCACAGTGTGGTGGACGATACTTATAGAAACATTCTTTAAGTCACATCCTCCTTTTAAGTCTTCCATTTGATGCTGTGAAACTGAGGTAGAGAGAAAATGAGGCCAGCCAGCATCAGGCATGGGGCCATCTGTGATAGTGCGTTTAGTATACAGTGCGGTCATGAAGGCTGTGCAGTGTTCATTCAGCATAACAGCTAGGCTTAAAAGCTAACCGAAAAGCATTTGCTTTCTCAATATGTATAATCTTTGCTTTTTTCCCATTGCATTAAACTAAAAATGTCTAATGTTTTAAATTTACTTTAGGAAGTTTGTTTGCTGTTAAAAGAAACCATTGATTCCAGAGTTAAGGAGTACGTGGGCATTTATAAACAGCACAGACCATCAAATGCAGAATTCACAAGATTCAGTCCCTTGTCCTTAAAAGGTAGGCAACAAGCACTGCAATTTTGGACAAAGAAAATAAAATTTCAGCTTTGTAGAGATTGCAATTATATTTCACTCTGTCATGTTAGCATAGTGATACATTTAAAAAATATGCTGTAATGAAGATACTTGTGTTTGAGGAACAAAAATTTGCCAGAAAGCCCTAAAGGGCTTTTAATGGTAGGCAAAATATATAAAAATAGCAAATAAAACATTCTTAAGGAAACTGTAAAATTTTAAAGGTCTTTTTTGTTTTTTTGACAAATAGTCTTACAAATGGATTTATATTAATACTGACATAAATTGATTCGCTATCTTATGCTTTTTGGAATGTTTTCCCATATGTCATTCTATTTCAGATGTCCTCAAACAGGAGCACTGTTATTCCCAGGGGACATTTGGAAATGTGTGTAGAGTGTTTTGGTTGTTATTAGTGGCACGGGGTGGGTGCTGCTAGCCTGTGGAGGGCAGTGGCCAGGGATGATAGGACAGCCACAGGACACAGAGCCACCATTTGCTGAAGGACTAAAACATGAAGGGCAGCAAGGTTGGCATTCTACCCCTGATGACATATTCCTTCCCTCCTCCTGACCTCCTACCTGTGATAGAGACATAGAGACATGCCGAGTGACACACCCAGGGAGCAGAGCTCGAATCCAGGCCCGGCTCTTGTGAACTCCACTCCAGTGTTTTTTCTGTGCCCTCAGGCTTCTGCTTTTGCTTCTCTGTTTTGTTTTGGTTATTTGTTTCTCAGGTAAAATCAGCATTTCACAGCAGCCTGTGATGCTAATTATCAGACTATAGTGGTAGACTGTTGTGAACCCCGTTGTGCTAATGGAACATGTTTAGGAAAAATACTAAATCACATACTCCTGAAATCTCTCTAGGTCTAGAGTGCTTACGTTGTATAGATGATAAATAGAGAAGTAGTTTTTGTCACCCAGTCTGGAAGGCTTGAGAGGATTGCATTTCCAAACAAAGCAATATTACTATCCAGTGGTTCTTAACCTGTGGTCACAACACCCACAGGGATTGCATATCAGGTATCCTACATCACAGATATCTACGGTACAGTTCATAACAGTAGCAACATTACGGCCATGAAGTAGCAAGAAAATAATTTTATGGAGAAACTGTATTAAAGGGTCACAGCATTAGGGAGGTTGCGAAGCACTGCTCCAGGAGATGCTCCAGGGGATTTGCCACTCAGTGGTTTAAATTATGAGAGAAGCCAAAGGTTTTTACCTCAGTTAGACCTGGACAATCTCACATCTTCACTGGTGCAACAGGAAAAGAACTGAGCAAGATTCTCAGATTACTGTCTCTGGTGCAGCTGTTACAATAGGTGCTTTGATCACTACGGATTCTCAACCAGCCCTTCCCTCCCCAAACCTGCCCTGGCAGCTAAAGAAAGAGGCTACATACTCAGCACCCAGCTTCCCTCAAAGACATTGACAAGAAAACATCCTCATGTCTGTGGAGAAAAAGGTTTATTGATTAAGCAGACAAAGGGATCATAGTCTGTACTCAATATTGTAACCTTTGCCCCTCCTAATAAATGTAGTATAAAAATAAAATTTCCCATGTCATTAGTTTGACAAAGTTGTTGTAAAGTAGAGATAAAATTTACTGTTTAACAACTATTGAAGTGTATACTTTGGCAGCAGAAATATGCTCACGTTTTTGTGCATTTATCACCATTACCAATCCCCAGACAGTCCAGTCTGGGACTTTGCACCTCTGGATAATGTGTCCTCATCCTCTAGCGGAGCCCCGTAACAGAGGTCCTGCTTCCTGGCTCTCTTGAGCTCACTACTGTCGGTATCTCCCTTGAGTGAGTCAAACGATATTTGTCATCCTATTCTCTGTCTTATTTCCATTACAGTTAGGTTTTCAGCATTCCTAGTGCTGCATTTATCAGAATTTCACTTCTTTTGAAATCTTAGAGTGGATGTCACATGGCCTGTTCATTCATTTGTTGATAGATCACTTCCATGTTCTGGCTGGTATGAACAGTAGTGTTGTGAACACTGAGAGACAAATTATCTCTTCAGGATTTGGGGTTTTTTGAATATACACTTAGAAATGTCTGGATCACAGGGTAATTCTTTTGATCTTGATTTTGAGATACAAATATATTGTCTGCCACCATGACTACATTATTTTACATCCTCACTGTACTAGGGTTCCATTTTCTCTACACCTTTGTGAACCCTTATTTCCTGATACTTTGATAATTGCCATCATATCATGTGTGAAGCGATCTCTAACAGTGGCCTGGGGCTCTTGTTGGTTGGTTGGTTTGGCACTTTTCCCTAGTGAATAGCGATGCTGGCCATCTTTTTATGTATTCATTGGCTATCCATACATCTTTTTTATCTTTTGAGAAATGTCTATATGCCTGGTTCATTTTTAACTGGGCTTTTGTGGGGAATTGTTGAGGGGCTTTATAAAGTATGCATATTACTATTACTTATTGACTGTAATTGACAAATACTTTCTCAATTGCTATGTTTTGTCTTTTCAATCTCTTAGTGGTTTACTTTGGGGTGTGTGTGTGTGTGTGTGTGTGTGTGTATATATATATATATATATATATATATATATATATATATATATATATATATACATGTGTGTTTTTTTGTGTGTGTGTGTTTATTTAAATGTGATAAAGCAAAAATACCACTTTTTTCTTTTGTTGCTGGTACTTAGATGCAATGTCTGTTGAAATCATTGCCAAGTCCTGTTTTGTGAAACTTTTTTTAAATTTTTCTTCTAAGAACAGAAGTTCTATGGAATTTAAATTCATTTCCATGTGGATGTTCAGTTTTCTTAGTATTCTTTGCTTAAAAGACTACTTTCCACATTGAATGGGTTTGGTAATCTTATTAATAATCACTTGGTATTGAAGTGAAGGTTAATTTCTGAGCTTTCCATTCTGCTGTAGCCTTTAGCATCTGTCACTGGTGCTGGTTCTAGAGCCTCCTGATATACTATAGCCTTGTGGTAAGTTTTGAAATTAGAAAACTTAATCTTTGTCAAGATTGTCTTGATTGATTCCAGGTCCACATTGATATTTTTGGTGAGTATAAAGTATTCTATTAAACATCAGTGTTCTTAATTTATTGGTGGAATTTGGGTTGCATCTGATACTCTTAGTTCTAAAGAACAGTACAGTTGACATTCTAATAATATATATATTTGTTATTTTAGAATCTGATTTAATATTTATTGTTTTGGGGACTGATTAGAGTTTGTGATGTGTGTGTATGTGTGTTTCTACATGCACACACATGTGCACACTAGTGGGGCTACTGCACGTGTTCTACTGGTGGGCTATATGAACTATAACTTCTTTTCATTTCCTTTTTATTCGAATAAGGTCTCCCTGAGTGGTTCAGAGTCCAGGCTAGCCCCAAACTTGATATCTTCATGGCACAGTCTCCCAAATGCTAGAATTACAGTTACATACCACACCCAGGCTCTAAGACCATATTAAAGATAATTGATATATGTGTTTATGTGTATGAATGTGTGTGTGTATGTATATGTGTACCAGCACATATGTGCAGGTTCAAGGTTGAAGTCTGGAATGATCACTGTCTACTCTTCCACCTTATTCATTGTGGCAAGTGTTCTCCGTTGAGCCCAGAACTTGTTCACATGGCTAGTGTTACTCTAAGGATACCCTGTTCCCCCCTTCCAGGCATGCAGCTATTCCCACTGGCATTTACATGGCCGGAGGGACCAAAACCCCAGTGCTCACACTTTTGCAGCAAGTGCTTAAACCCTGAGCAGTTTGTCTTCTAGTCTCCTGCAAGTGATTTTTCTGTTGTCATCTATTCTTGACTTTATCTAACTGTACCACCACAAACCAGGCCCTATTTGATTTGTGCAGCTTCTGATGACCATTAATAGAGTGGATACAGTGTTTAGTATAGTGAGATGACAGTGTGACCAGAGGAAGCCAGGAAATAGATATATACATATATACATATACATATTCAAACGTCTTTGAAAGTAAACTTTGCAGGAAACCCCATATTTCATTTCTTCTATCATTTTAACAACCGTTGCACATATTTGTGGAGTTTTATACCATGGCCATCCCCTTTCCCAGTAGCCACGAGTCAATTTGTATTTCCCCGTCACCTGGAGAACTGTAGCAGGTGCCTCATGGTACCTTTCATATGGCGAGTGTGCCATGCTCTGTCCATTCTAGGCCATCCTTTAAACATTCCAGGTCTGATCTTGTGCAGCTCTGTAGAAAGCCATTCAGGACATTCTCGGGATCACCAAGATGAAGACCTCTAGGGAGCTGAACTACCTATCATCCAGTACCCCTTTTTCCTTTGTCCTGTTTAAGTGCCATTGACTGGATTCCTTTCTCCTAAAGTTGCATTCTTCTGAAGGCTTTACTCTAATCAGCACCTTCTCTTCCCTACTCTGTGTTATCATCAGCTCTCTAGTCAATATCTACCCTGGGCAATCACCCTGTCTGTAGATTACAGGTACCCTGAACTTACCCTCCTATCATTTGATAAACATCTACCTCTCCAAAGTGTGTGAGCCTCCCATGGACCAGGTCTGCCCTGTACATCCTCTGTTGTAGCTGTAGCATGCGGCAGTTTGTGGTCTGTGAAATACAATGCGTTTTGTGTTGAGGTGTTTGCTTTTCTCATAATGTTAGGACTTGCTGTAGGGAACCTGGCCTTCCTTATTTCCTGCAGACCTACATTGTTTACTTTTAATAGCTCTCCACTGTCTGGCCAATGAAGTCCCAAGTCAAATTCCCCCCTTTCTCTAACTACTTGTTGTTTGGTATTTAGTGCTTATATTACCTGCATCATATTATATCTTAGCTGTGCTATAGTCTACTTAACAGCCTTCTTCCGTCCCTTTGAGTGGAAAGCTGACTCTGGCACCCCTAGAGTCTCCTTTCCAGATTACCATGCTGCAGAGAACTGTCTTCTGAGTACTTGCTCACCTCATATAGTTCTCCAGATGTGAGCGCTACACACCTTTCTCAGGATCACTCTCCCAGTTGACAGGTTCACCACAGGTCAGTTCCTTCTTTCCATTTCCACAGCCATATCAGGGTAATGTGCCTCAGCATGGCATGAAACTAAATATGTAGTTCTGGGTAAGCCAAGTCTCCGAGCTTACAGCTTTGCTCATTGCTCTAATAAGATTAATATTATTCATGCTTTGAGTGTTCTTTATAAAAACTATATATGCTCCTCCAAAACTATTTCCTTAATCTTATTAAAAAAAAAAAGAAAAGAAAAAACAAAGGTTATTCACAATGTCAGTGAAGAGTATTACAGAGATATTAGCTTCATCCTTTGTAAGTCATCTGAAAAGTCATTTTGGCAGTCAGCATACCTTAGTGACATGAGGAAGTTTTCAAAAGGATGTCACAGTCAACTCCTACCCGCTTCACCTCAGCATCTTCCTCTAGTCTTGCTCAGAGTTGGGTGTTGCCAGTACCTTTAATTTTTGTCAGACTGGCAGCCCAAAACTCAAACAAGAGTGTTGTGGTCCTTGATTTTCATTTATGTTTTATGTATTCACAAAGGGAACTACACATTTACAGTTTGGGTTTGTATTGGGCTGTCCTCCCTCCCTCTCCCTCCCTCTTCCTTTTTTCTTTCCTTCCATTCTTTCTTCTCTCTTCCTTTCCTGTTGCCACTCCCTTCATAACCAATTCCTGACTTACTGCCAGAGCCTCCAGATTTTCCTTTAATTCATCTATGCCTCTGCTGCCAAAATAACCTTTTAAAAACAAAATTGGCAGTCCTCAGCTTGAGACCCTTTGTGGTCAGGAACTATAGCTTAATTTCCTTTAGTTTCTTCTCTGACACAAGGCAGAGTGTATCTGGTTCATCGGATCTCTAAGAGGGCCAGCAGGAACTATTGTGAAGCATGGCCTCTGCTAGAGCATGGGGACAGCTTCAGTATCCATACCATCTTACTACAGAAGTGATGCTCATCTACAAAGATCAGGACATGTACCAGAAACCTCTGCCCAGCCAGAGAGCTCAGCACATGGCCAAGCCCTTCATAACCATATCTGGTATCTGTTTTCTAGTCACAAGTGATCAAAGGAGGCAAAACATTTGGACTTTACCCTGGGAGTATCAAAATATACTAATAGACAGGAGTCAAATTTTTGATTGAGTAGATGTGTGATACAGCTTACTTACTTAGGCTTTCCTCTTGATTTCCTATTTCCTTGAGTTTCCTAGTGATAACAACAAGCTGTCAACCCACCCCTAACACAGTTTCCCCGCTACATAGAATATTCCCCCTCCTATAGATAGTTCTAAATCCAAGCTCCACTCTACCATAGGGTTTCTGACTAAAACCCTATGGTACTGTACTTTCAACCCTTTCTACTTCATTCATAGCCCATGTTTGTTAATTTACTGACTAAATTGTGAAGTTGATTATAACCATAATATTTTAAATAAAACAAATAGTAAACAGCATAAACTTCTATTTTAGTTCTTGCAGATGTACAGCAAGAAGTACTATGCAGGTTGCAGGCACTATTCTGGCTTTGGTAAGCAAGAAACATGGGGTTAGTCTTTATATCTTCTTCCTTTGAGTTTGTGCTCTATTGCTTGTGTATGTAGCTAATAAGGAGTCTTCACTTTGAGTCTTGGGTTGCTTGAACTATTAATGGCTCTGCCTTGACAGGTTAATCTTGTTCCTTGTTCCATTAACTTTGAGAAAGCTCCATAGGGTCAGACTGTGGTGACACACACCTTTAATCCAAGCACTTGGGAAGCAGAGGTAGGCTGATCTCTGAGTTCAAGGCTAGTCTAGACTACATACTGAGTTCCAAGAATGATAGGATTGCCACCTGTCCATTTATCCCTTGGTTCCAGAAATCATGGGTTTTGTTTGTTTGTTTGTTTGTTTGTTTGTTTTTGTTGTCTTGTTTTTGTTTGTTTGCCAGAGAAATAACACATTTCTCTGCAGGCCAGCCTGTACTTTGCATCCTTTAGTTTACAGACTTGCCAAGTTCCATCAGGTCTTGACGTACACTTTAAATCCTGACTGAATTTTCAGTAAATCTCATGTTTGATTACTTAAGACCATTGACATTTATCAACCCATTGTCTTATTTTGACCAAGTGACTTAAGCAGTTTTGGCCTTTAATAGCCTCAGTATTTTTAGCCACCTAGTCATCACATGACTTCCTACTCCAGGGCTTTGGTGGTTTACAGATACCATCTGTTCTAATCATTAGTCCTTCCAGCTCTTGATATCCTGAGGTTGTCTCTCACCCTAAAGCAGGCTTCTCATTTAGAGACTTTATAGCAATGCTTTTCTCACACTAGCCATTTTGCAAAGGATTCTTGTAGAAGGGAAATCTCTGTTAGGGGTTGCCATTCCTGTTGAGATCTTCATACATACATAGCTCAGCATTCTCTTAGCATCCTTTGGCTAGCTCTGCTTGGCCGGGTCTACCTCAGTGAGCCTTATAGCTGAGTTCTGATAGAGGAACCCCAGATCTCTCATCAATTGTTCCCCCACCACCACCCCCCCAACAGCCACGAGAGTGACCTTCTGGGTATCGAGATGCTAAACATTTTCATCCCAGGTTGATGTAATGTGAAATCTGGCTGTTAAAAAATGCTTGACAAGCCAGTCAACTAGTCCTGGAGACTTTGGAAGGTCTTATGTGGACCTCTGAGACACTGAGCTCACAGGAAGTCCTTAGTCCCTAAGGGGAAAGGAGTACCCCAGTGACCTATTATCCTATAAAAGTAACATACCTGAAGAGTTCCCCTGACTAATCACCAGTTTGTCTTTCTACTTTGACTAATCTCTAGTCCCCAGATTACAATGTGCTTTCACCTCTCAGCTTTTATACATACTGCTTCTACTTCTCTGGGAGACTCTCTGGGCCCTGGTACAGTCACATACTAGGGAGGAACACAAGTGTTGGAAAAAGCAGAGGAATTGCTACTATTCATTGGTCACCTGCTTCTTGACTTTCCTTTGCTCTGCTTCCATCATAGCAGAGGTGGCGGTGATCTGTGAGTTACAAGTCAGTAAATAGCCTTTCATTTTCCAAAACCACACCCTGCCCAGTGTAAGATTCCAGGGCAGGAAAGTCACCTAGCTTGGAGGGAGAGAAATGCTTTCCTCTAACCCATCCCCTCTGGCAGTTCTTTAGCACCTGCCTTTCAGTGCCTGTTACTGATTGTTAGCCAGTTAGACACCAGCAAGGCTGACTCTGAAACAGGCATTTATAGCCTCTTTTTCTTCCCATTGGTGGGGATTAAAACTAGGCTTTCTACAACTACACAAGTGTTCCACTGCTAGGCTGTAGCTGCAGCCCACAAACATCATCCTTGACCCTTTCTCCGAAGACAAGAACAGGCTTAAAGTTGTGTAACTTGTCCAAAGGTCATGTAGTTGTGAAATGTCAGTAACTATGTGATGGACAGCTGTCTAATGACTGCCTGTCTTATGTTTCCTTTAAAGAGGGTGCTGTCTACTTGTGCTTTCTCTTAATAAAAATTTCCTCCTCTTACTAAGGCACGGCTTTTTTTTTTTAAAATTACCGAGGTGCAGGATCAGTTTTCTGCTTGAATTACCGTATGTGCATCTTTGTTTTAGATTTCATATCTCCCATCTCTGATCTTGAGACAGAAAAATAGACACCCAAATAGCCCATCTTCTAATTCAAAGTATCCGTTGCAGTAAAGTGACTATATATATAGCAGACCATTTGTGTTTGTGGAGCAGCAGGATTTTTTTTAAAATTGTTTATTACTCTATTCTATATAACGTTTTCTTTTCGGTTAACATCTAAGAAACCTAGCCCTTTGGAAAATGTCATAAGATAAATTAAATTTCCCTGATTTCTGTGGTTTTTGTCTTCAGAGGGTTTCTTTTTTTTTTTTTTTTCCATGACTATGCTTTTCAGTTGAATATTTCTCTAAAATCTTAGCTGAAGTCTCCAGGCAAAATCCACACCCATCTGCTCATCCTTCGTGGCATCATTCCAGGTATGGTACGTGCGTGGCCAAGGCAGGAGTGCTAAGGCTTCCTCCCCACCGACCTCCTGTATAGCCTTTGGTGCTGGGGCAGCACCATGTTAGAGAATCAATGGGTGTTCACACAAGAAAAGAAAAAGGCAAGAATGGCCAAAACAAGCAAGTTCTTCCTATTCTTCCCTCCGTCTGAGAAATGTTCCCCTCCCTTCCCTTGGTGCCTGATGCAACACAAGATCCTGCCAAAGAAAGCTTTCTCCTTGCTCCTCAGACACAGGCTTGCTGTAAGCTCTGTTCCCTGATGTCCCTGTGAGTGAAAAATGTGTACATGTGGCATTTTGGTTTGTATTTATTTTCCCAGCCGATTGGAAACAGAGCCCTTTCCTAATTAAAATAAATTTGGGAAGTGAAGCATGTTTCCCCCCTGAGCCCAGCCCTTCCTCTGCATCAAGCCTGCATCTTCAGGAAAGCCTGCAGCCCTGCTGGAGCACGCCACCTATGTGGTTCCCTTCAGCTGCTGCATCTCTTAATTTTAACAATTAAAAAAAAATACTACATGTCCATCAATGGCTAAATCTCAACAAACATAGGACCTTGACAGATGCAGTTTTTCTCATCATTCCTTGTATGAGTCAGCTTCTACGGTGGAGCTCTGAGTGCACACCCACAGGAGGAATGGAAGTGTCCTCCAGTCACAGATAGGGAGTGTAGGTAGGTTCTGACTCTCAGGCTTCAGAAGGGAAGAACTGAAAAAAGGAGGAACTAGTCAGTCGTGTGCTTTTCTGAAAAGCAAGCCCGCACAGCCTATGTTGAGTTACCTGTCCTGTTACATAGGGTTTTTGTTCACAGCCACTCAAGAATTGAAATGGATTTCCCTAGTCTGTCACAGAACTTGTTGGAAGCATGTGTTTTCTTTTTACACACGGTGCTCGAATAGCGTTGGTTATTATTTACATTTCTCCCCATAATGTGCTCAGTCAAAACATTTTCAAAGCTTTCATCCACATGAAAAAAAAAAAACTTAAAAAGGACAATAATGAAAACAAGTGCCTGCAAGCCCTCTCCTGAATATACTGTGGCATTAGCAGAGATTATTTTTCCAAGAATGGGCAATTTGTAAAACTTAAAGTTTGAGACATTTTACCAAAAGTGTGCCAAAGCAGCAGTGACAGCTCAAGATGCTTTGCTTTCTTAAATGTGGGGGGAGATGGTGCTCACCACTTACTGCAATATATGGAAGCAACAGAACTCAAGAGTAATGGCTCCACTTGCTAACGGCACCTGAGAGGGAGGGATTTGCAGAGTGCCATGCCTCATGCTTTGTTTGCTTCGTTTTATACAAAATCAAATAGGAAAGTGCTCCGAGAGAACTCTGTGAACAAGCCAGAATTGTGTTCAATGCATGAAGTGCTTGACTTTCTATTGATCAACCTGAGACAATGTGGGCTGTCAGGGTAGACTTTATTAGCGTGATCCCACTGGCTGGAGAGTGTTCTGCTGCCTTCCCTCCCACAGCCCTTTCTCCCTGAACTCACAGCCTGAGCTTTATGGAGACGTCTTGAAACAAAATTGATGTTGCTTTTGTTTAGTTTCAAGCTGCAGTTCCAATCCTGCTGTGGTGTTTGTAGCAATGCGAATCCCATATTATTTTTCTACAGCTTTTAATATGAATCTCATATTACTTTGCCTGGTCTCTTATGATGATGCAAGTTTGTGTTACTTTTTCTCAAACTCTTGTGAGGATTTGAGTCCCATGCTCTTGTGCCTGCTTAAGATCACTTTTACAAATGGGAGTTTTGCTGCTGAATTTCGATGTGTCTTGAAACTAGACAATTCACAGTGAGTACCAAATCCTCCATGAGTTGTAGAAGGATTTCTGTTATCAAATACTGGTTTGTAAGAATGTTTTCAGAGGAATTGTGCAGTTTGCTGAGAGGCCTGCTCATTATCAGCTCCATGCAGAACAATGATTTATCACTAGATTTTCTAAAGACAAACCACTTGTAGGAGTCAGAAGAACTGATTAACACTCCTGTCTGCTAAGATTGGAAGGAAAATAATGGGAGAGAAAGCTTCCAGCTCGTGAATTGGACAGAAATGGGACCAAAACCAAAAATCTTTCCTTTTAGGCATCTGCTTCATGATGGACTATTTAGGCATGCTAGGAATCAAACAGTGCTGTATACATGCTGGGCATGTACTCTACCACTGACCTGTGTGTTCAGCCAGCATTAATTAGAGTTGTCGCCATTACTAATGCTGACAACTAGCTGCAGGGTCTGTGGCTCTTCACTTTTATACAGCAGATGAGAACAACCCTCACCACTGAAAGCCATTATTGAACTCAGCAGGTCGGGAATACAGTACCCTGGCATGTTGGCTTTATGTTATCTAGTGGCCTAGTTGCCACATAGCTAATGTGTTTGTATGTATTGGAGAGAAGGATGGAAATAGAAGGGGAAAGTGAGATCCTTTCTAGACAGCATTGTCCTTGGCACACCCTAGCTAAAGCCTGGGAAGTCGATGAACCCTGGGTCTGACAGGTTATACAGAGCACTCTCCCTTCTCTGCCATAATGCCTCGCTCTTTTCACATCCAGGCAGCATATAATTTAATTTACTAGACAGGATATGAGGAACCCTTCCCACAACCTGTGTGCTTCTGGATAGCTTCGTGTCCGCTGCTCCGTAGCAGTAGCCTTCTCATGTCTAACAAATATCTGGATTCTTTACTAGCTTGTCTGTTCTTTATCACCTCTTCTCAATCCTTCTAGGGCCAGGACTTCCGAGGATTTAAAGTTCTTAGCCATTGAGTTTCACATGGCCAATATTAATACTCATAAGGATACTTGAAAGAGAAAAAAAGAATTAGAGCAAGAGCTCACTCAGTAAGGCCTGCAAGAGGGACCAAGTTTGAGTCACAGAATGCAGGTAAATAGAATTTGATCATGGGAGCATATGATCATAATCCCATGAAAGGTACAGACAGGTAGAGCCCTGGAGCTCACAGAGCAGCCAGACTAGGTTACTGTCTGAGAGACCCTGTCTCAAAACACAAGATAGATAGAGCCGGAGGAATGACACTGGGGGTTTCCTTTTGGCCTGCACACACACACACACACACACACACACATACACACTCACTCACATACTCACACACATTTATTCACACATGTGCAAGCACTCCTGCCTATACAAAGGAAAAGAGGGAGGGAGGGAGGGAGGGAGGGAGGGAGGGAGGGAAGGGAGGAAAAGGGTAGAAATGTAAGAGATGGGATGCTAGAAAGCCCCTTCGGATTTTGCAGGTGTAAAGGGTGAGGACAGAGCATTGGGAATGACATGGACGTTGGCTTTATTCCTGGGATGAGAGTTGCTAACCAACACAATTTTGAATCAACTATGATAGCTCCTAAACATGGCCTGGGGTGGTGTGCACTGCCCTCTCATAGCATAGATATTGAGCATGTCTGTAGATGAATTTACACAGATTTTAGAGTGAGGCGTCGACATGGGCAGTTGCTGGGCTGCTCCTCGGGAACCAGGTGAGGACACGCTGGCCAGCTTGGACCCCTCGGCTTTTCAGCTCACTTAGACGTGCTGTTCTGACACTGTGCTCTCATCACCAAGTGCCAGCGCTTCACTCAGTCTCCACTTTCTTAGGCTATCACAAGCTATATAACCTAGTAGAAACTTTGTCTCATCTATTTTGTGAACTACTTTAGAAAAGTTCTGTCTTTGTTGTTACTGAAAAATAACAACAAAAACAAAACTACTCCACAATGTCTCCAGTATAAAGGGGTGGATACCTGGGTTGGCCTGCAGCTCAACTGGTAGAGTACTTGTCTATCACAAACAAAGCCCTCGATTCAGTCCCCAGTGCTACACACACAAGGTGTGGCAGTGCCTGTCTGACATCCTTTCCCAGAGATGGAGACCAGAAGATGAGTGCATGGCTATCCTTGGCTGCAGAGGGAGTTCAGGGCCAGCCTACAATATATGAGACCTTGTCTTAAAGTGGTTGGGGAGGGGTGGGGGTTCAATACCTGGAAGAGATGTTAGTTTTAAGATTTAAGCAAAGATCAATCATATTGCTGTCCTAGGGTCATAGATAATCTATGTCCTAGTAAATATATGAATTATGTTTTCTGTGTTCAATGATTATGTTTATATATATGCAGATATCAGCCATGTAAGTTACTACTAAAGAAAATTAAAATTGTAAGCCTTGAAAGTAGATATCCAAAATATTATTTCCTTACAAATATTTGCAGGAATTTTGCTTAATTGCAACCAGAAGTCTGACCTGGAAGTCTAGTGTCTTGACCCTCTAGCTGCTTGGTTTCCTATTTGTGGTGTTTTGCTCTCCTCAACTGTGAGAAAATCTCTCTTACATAGTTTTAACCCTGTGTATTCTTAGAAACACTGAAGTAGAAAATACTCCCCTGGGGAAACCAACATTCTCATTATTTCAAGAGTGACTTGTAAAAGTCTCTCTTAAATAGAAAACATTTTTTGAAATAGTTAGCAAATCTTTTTTTATGGGATCTGTTTGGAAGTAAAACAACCCTGAGCTTTCATTTGAGGTAATGTGAATTGTGGAGAGGTTTTTGCATTCTGTGAATTTACCCTTTCATTAGTAAAATATATTTTAATCAAAGTAGAGTTTATTAGTTATCTTCTTATAAGAAAAATTTTCCATTTACCCCTCATTTTTAATTTATTAAATCTTTTTTTTTCTCTAACCTTTTAGAAAAGTGAAAAATAGGTCGCCCTGTCTTGGGTAGCTCCATAGTATATAGTATTATATATGTAATATTCTAGTGATCCAAGAGAATGGTTAAGCTGGTCACTGCACAAGGAAGCCTTCAACATCCATACTTCAAAGGTGTATGCCACATTAAATAATGGGCACATTGTTTCCATGTAGCCCTGTGAGTAATTGATCATATATCCCCATTGCAAATAGCTTCAGATTTTTTGTTTCTGTTTTGCTTGTGTGTTTGAGGCAGAGTTTTTTTGTGTGGTACTAGCAGTCCTGAAACTCCTTTGTAAACCAAGCTGGCCTTGAACTCAGAGATCTGCTTGCTACTGCCTCCAGAGTGCTGGGATTAAAGGCTTGTGCTACTGCACCTCAAATCTTTGGTATTTTCAGTCAGAGAAGTTCTTTTGTTCTGTTGTTTCTCCTGTGCTCTTTCTCTCTCTCCCCTCTTCTCTCTCTGCTCCTCTCCCCCCTCTCTTCCCTCCCCTCTCTCTCCCTCTTCTCCCTCTCTCTCTCTCTCCCCCTCTCTCTCTCTCTCCCTCTCTCTCTCTCCCTCTCCCTCTCTCTCTCTCTCTCACACACACACACACACACACACAAACACACAAACACACACACTCATATTGTGTGTGTGAGGGTATTTGTTCCTGTGCTCTTGCCGTGTTGTGTGTGTGGAGGTCACAGAACAAGTTTGCAGGGTTGATTCTCTCTTTCCACCATTACATGAGTTCTGGGAATTGAGCTCGTATCAGCTTTACTTATATTGTTGAACCTTTATCCATCTTGCTGGCCTAGAAGAAATCATTCTTAACTGTTTCAGAGAGTTAAGAAAAAGAAACACTAGCAGTTCCCATCTATTTAGCTGAAGAATATATTTTTCCCTATCCCCCTTTGTTATTGTAGTATCATATTTACAACATTTCATTACTGTGTTAAGGAGCCCTGGATACATTTGCAGTTTCATCCATTTCTGCTGATGCTTCTTCCACCCCTGTCTCTAAGCAACCACTAGTTTACTGTGCTGATCTGGGCATTTCATGAAATAGAATTGCACACCGTGTGGTTCTTTGTAACTGGCTTCTGTCACTAAGCACTGGACTTTCAAAATCCATTCATATTGTATATATGTAGCTGTTAACTTTATCTCGTAATGTGTGTGTTTATTTTGGTGCATTTGTGTGCATACATGCTTACACGTGACCAGAGAGCAACCTTCTGTTTTGAAAGTATCTTTCTACCTTAGTTTTGTTTTTCAAGAATGATAATAAGTTTTATTTATGATTTTAGGAGAATTCATCTGGAAAAAAAAATGTTGTCTCAGATCCCATGCTTGTAAATCCCAGCACTGAGGAGGGCAGAGACAGGCAGGTCATTACAGCTCATAGGCCAGTCAGTCTGGCTTACTGGAGACCAGCAAGAGATTCGGTCTCAAGGAAACAAGGTTAGGCCAGTGAAATGGGCCGGCAGGTAGAAACTCTTGTACAAGCCAGATGTTCTCAGTTGGTTCACCAGAATCCCTGGGGAAAGGGAAGAACTGGTATTTTGTTTGTTTGGGTGGTTTGGTCTGGTTGGATTGTTTTTTTTTTTTTTTTTTTCAAGTCAGTTCTAAACTTTAAGCTTAATGCTTCATCCCTGCACAAGGACTTCACTGAGCAAGCCCTCTTGACAGCCTCCCTCATTGCCTTTTTTTTTTTATATATTTTTATTTTCTATATTCTTTGTTTACATTCCAAATGATTTCCCCTTTCCCGGATCCCCCCTCCCCATATGTCCCATAAACCTTCTCTCCATCCCTTCTCCAGTCACCTCCCTCCTTTTTCTCTGTCCTTATATTCCCTTCCCATGCTAGATCAATCCTTTCCAGGGTTAGGACCCTCTCCATACTTCTTCATGGGAGTCATTTGTTATGCAATTTGTGCCTTGGGTATTCAGGGCTTCTGGGCTAATTAATATCCACTTATCAGAGATTTCATTCCATGTGTATTCATTTGTGATTGCGTTACCTTGCTTAGGATGATGTTTTCCAGATCAAACCTAAAAATTTGATTTGCCTAAAAATTTTGGGAATTCATTGTTTCTAATTGCTGAGTAGTATTCCATTGTGTAAATATACCGTGCCACGGGAGCAAGCTGGGCGCTCTCCCAGACTGCCTCTGGGTGCACCAGATCTCCTGCACTTCCTGGAGACCGAGTGCTGTGGCCCAAGCTGTTTAAATCCCAAAGCAGACACCTGGAGGCTCCTGCAGGGGCCCGCTGGATTCACCAGAGCACACTGACTTCACCCCGCTGTCCACCCAGAAGCCCCTCTTGCCTCTTGCAGGACCTGGAGATGTGGTGTTGCCACCCAGGCTGATCTGGATCCGGAAGCAGAGAGGCCTCATTGCCTTTTAATTGGCAGATACTGTTCCATCCAGTGATTATACATTTTACTTATACATTAATTGATAGAAAATTTGAGTTTCTGTTTTAAAATTTCATGTTTTGCGCAAACACACACATTCCACCTCACTCTCTGGTGGGCTCAGGTCCGATGATGGAGCAATGCTACCTAATGCTCCTAATGCTCCGCTGCTCAGCCTGACCTATTACACATATGTGTTATTAAGTATATATGTGAAGGCTTCTGAGTGGCTATGTTTTAATTTCTCGTGGGTCTATACCTAGGAATGAGATTTGCAGTGTAGTTTTCATCTCTGTGGTTAATATATTAAGGAACGTGCAGACTGTTCCAGGCAGCTGCCTTGTTCTCTGTTTGTTCCTGTAGTGCACAAGGATTTACAGCATCTTCCTATGTTCCCAGTAGTACTTGTTACTGCCACGTTGATTGTACCTATCCTAGCATGTATGACATGGTGTCTCATAGGACTTTATATTTCCATTTCCTGATGGCTAGTGATACTTACCCTTATTTGAGAATCGATTGACCCTTTAATATTTTGTTTAGGAAAAATGCCTGTTCATATCCATTTCCATTTTAAGTGCTCTTATCACATAGATGGATTTTTTTTCTTCCCTCAAGGTTTTGAACTATAATCGCATTAATTATCTTTTATTTATCTGGCCATGGACTTCATATCTAAGAAACAATGTGTCGTGTAATCCTAGATCACAAAGGTTTTTGTTTTATTTTTTCTAGACATTTAGCTCCTATAAGTATGTATGTGGTATGAAGTGGAAGATCTTACATCCTCCTTCTGCAGGTGGATATGCAGTTAACTTAGTACCAATTGTTACTAGAAGGTGATTCTAACTTCATTTCATTCTCAGCTGCTTAATTGAAGAGCACATGACAGTAAGTGTGAGTGCTTGCTTCAGTTTCTGGGCAGCTGCCGTGCCAGTGTTGCACTGATTCAGTCACCATTGCTTTGTGGAATAACCCTGAAACCAGCATCCCATTCATTTAAAGAGATCACACACACACACACACACACACACACACACACACACAGAGAGAGAGAGAGAGAGAGAGAGAGACAGAGAGACAGAGAGACAGAGAGACAGAGAGACAGAGAGAGACAGAGAGAGACAGAGAGAGACAGAGAGAGACAGAGAGACAGAGATAGAGACAGAGGACCTTAAGACAGAGAGTGAACCAAGTACCTTAACCCTACTGAGCCATCTCACAGACCATTTCCATTCTTTTAAGTCTTGTTTTTGTCTTCCTTGTAGAGTCAAATTGCCATTGTTTAGGTCAAAATCTGTTGTGGGGTAGGAAAGGTAACTCAGTGGGAAAGAGCTCCTGCTTGCTTAAAGTGAGGACCTGAGTTTGGATCCTAGTATCCAGCCAAGCCTCTTTGAGGCACAGCCAGGAGGAGCACTGGGGCTTGCCTGCTGCCAGCCCAGCTGCAGGTGCAGTGGGAGCTTTGTCAGAGGAGTAAGATGGAGCATGATGCAGTCGGACACCTGGTGCCCTTCTCTGGCCTCCGCTTTCACTTGTATCCACATTTGTGCTTGCTACATGTGCATATTCATGCACCAATATAAAAACATTAAAAAGAAATGAGTAACCAAGAGGTACTTAGGGGCATTAAGGACATATTTGTACATAATTTGTGATTCAAAATAAGATTTACCCAACACACACCCATGGACTAATAAAAGTCTGCAGTCAATGAGATGGCTCATAAGATAACGGGACTTACTGCTAAGTCTTCCAACCTGTGTTCAAGTTCTGTACCCTACACTATGGAAGTATAAAACTGACTTCACAGGAACTCCTGGGAGCCATTTACCAATGTTATATCTCATATGCACATATGCACTCGGAGATGGAGATGGATGGAGGGAGGAAGAAAGAGAGAGGGAGAGGGGGAAGGAAGAGGAGGTGTCTATTTTAACCTGGTCATTGCAAATGCAATTTTAAATTGTTGTAAACAACTAATGTTTTAATTTTTTTAAACTGCTGTTGGTCTTACTGACGTTCTTTTCCTATGGTTGTAGATGAAAATTTCTATAAGTGCGTTCATCCCAATTATTCTACTTTTGCCCAATCGGTTCAGAGAAAGATCCTTGCTAGTATCAGTGTCTTCCTGTGTGAAAGTGTGCATCAGTTACCCATATGTGTCAGGGGGACTCATGATTCTCCTGGTTGCCAATACTGGCAGTTGAAGCTGAATGAGTTCTGGAAGACCAAGCTGAGTGACGTCTCATTTTTATCCCATAGTATCCTCTTCATTGTAGGCTTATGGAAGGGAGCTTCCTAATCTTCTCTCAGAGCGTTTGTTTATGTTTTCTTTGGGTTATTGTTATCTACTTGGAAAAACAATTCACAACACAGTAAAGGATACCTATGCATTCCTTGTTAACTACTCTTTTCAGTCCCAGTAAATTACCAATAGAAGCAGTTTCAATCATGATTTATGCTCTGATACTGGAGAAAAGGCTGTGTGAACACAAGGTACACTCAGAAGAAATGCATCATCTTTAGAGTTCTTGAATATTTTCACCACATGATATTTATTTAAAGCCTTCTTCAAAAGAGTCTTTCATTTGTTAAACTTATCAAAAATTTCAGTTATGTACAAAAATGGAATCATATAATGGACCCATTTACCTACTGTTTACATACTTTTTTCACATATAGCCAATGCCATTTCATAACATAACATAAATTTCCCTCCCCTTATTGACATTGTTTTAATATTAAACTTGGAATCAGTTTATATACATAAACGACTCAACAAAAATAGCTCTGAAAACAAACAAATGATCAGAATTCTAATTTTAAAAAAAAAAAATAGTTGAGTTGGGTATGGTGCTGCATGCCTCTAATTCAGCTCCTGGAAGATGGAGGCAGGAGGATGCAACTTTAGCTGCACGCAGAGCTTAATGCCAACCTACTCTTTGTGAAAACCTTCTGCAAATGAAACAGCCCAGCAGCAGTTTTCATTTACCCATCTACATTTATTATTTCATTTTTCATTATCTTATCTGCCTTCAGATTTTCTGAGTGTCTCAGTTTCTTTTGAGTTGGATTATTCAAATCAAGGTGCAAATAAGGTTGAGCCATTTTATCCTTAGAGTTGAATACCTCTCTTTGCTATAATATAAAAGAACATCGCTAATATGTACTTTTCTTAAGTTTTTTTTTTTTTTTTTTTTTTTGATTCCTTTCTTTTTGAAGAAAGTAAGTCAAGTGCCCTGGAATTTCTCAGGTTTGGGTTTGGTTGACTGTGTCTTTGTGGTATAGTTTCTTTACAGTCTGAGTCTGAGTGAGATCTGGAATGAATATTAGAAAGGAACATAAGGCATTGTGTGCCTTTAGTATTAACTTCAAGTCTCATTGTGACACATTTTATATGAACTCTTAACAACTTGTAGAAGATAAAACTGAAAACTAGGTGGTCTTTCTTTCTTTTTTAAGGAAGGGAAAACAAAGAAGACATGAGACCCATTCTTAGAAATCCTTAAGAGGTGTGGTGGTACTGATCTCATATGTATCAATGACTCCTGAATTGCCCAGGTCTTTTGGGACTTGGTGCCTAAGAACTTTCCTTTCTCCTAGTGCTTCTTTGCTTTTGCTTTAAAAGCCCTGCCAAAGACCTGCTTGAATGTTGTGACGTGCCACCATTGCTCAAACAAGATTCTCACTAATTAATTGTGATATCCTGTCAATCAACAAGATAATATTTAGAACTCAGTGACATCCAAACTGACTCTGCATCATAGCTCTTTGAAAATAATATAACTGCCTATCTCTGTGTATATGAGACATGACTGTATATCTCATGCTATGTGTGCCTCATCAACTGTGGAAATTCAAATTCCACAGGAGATGTAGGTAGGCAGCATGAATACATGATTGGGAACTGAAGACTCTACAATGTAAATACTTATCTGAATTTCATATTTATTTGCTTATTTATTTATTTATTTATTTATTTATCTTTTTAGTTTATTAACTGATAAGAAAGTAGAAAAGGTGATTGGGAAATATTTAATCCCACCATCTATGCTTTGAGTACTAAATGCATCAGGACCAGGAAAAGGACCCCATATTTCTTAAGATGGAATTGAAAATCTAAATGACAGTGACAGAATTAGGAAACATATTTCTAATAGCCAGGTGCTGAATAGCAATGTAGGAGAGAGGCCAGACTATCTAAACATCAGGAGAAGGTCAAAGAGTGAGTAGACCAGAACGAGGAGATGAATATAGAACTGTGACATGAGAGGACCACACGGTACCCTGCCTCTGTACGGTGAGTCCCCTGAAGCTCTGTGCTCTGCTTCTCATCTCCACTGAATTCCTGACATAGATGTTTGCGTTTCTGGAGCCACTCTGGAATTCTCCTCTCCCCTGAAGCTACTTCAGAAATACCACCAAATACCTCCTGATCGCCAGCTCATCATTTTGTTTTCTTTAATCTCCTTTCTGGGACTTTTGCCCTGCTTGTTCTTGTCTCACTACTACTTATAGTCTCCTTTTTACTGTCCTTGATGGTGTGTGTGTGTGTGTGTGTGTGTGTGTGTGTGTGTGTCTCATCCGTTATGTCATGACAACATGCACCCGGGAAAATGCTAGGCTGTGGATCTTCCTTACCTTTTTTTTGGACAGGTTGTCCTCAGTATATTCTCATATGACTTTTCCCCTGAAATCCATTTTGTTTTGCCTTCCAAATAGAGTCACATAGAGATACTCACTGGTTCTTCTCTAAAGTTCTGGACATTGTCTTAGCAAGTCTCCATAAACCCCATGTTTCTAGCAATCTACCATTATCTATGATGAATTCACAGAGGTGAAACTCACATTGCCACCCAGAGCTCTGCACGTATTGAGCCAATCACCAGATGTCTCTGACTCTTGGCTATGTTCCCATTTGTCATTTTCCTAGACTACTGAGGAAATTCACTTTATCCTCATTGGCTTTGTGAAAATCTTGAGACAATAGTCAATTGAAGAAAATTACTCCATTAGGTGGGCATCTTCTTTGAGTATAATTTAATGGAAAGTCTCCAGTTACCTAACAGATTGGGTACTTGGATTCCTGAAATTGGCATAAAATGCAATTAAAAATCAATCAGTTAAAATTAGTAAATCTAAGGTAAATTTGTTGCTTGCTTGTTTGTTTGTTTACAAAAACAACCTGTGCAAGGGTATCTTCGGTGAAACATTGAAAGTTTTTGTTGATGTGGGGAGGAGGCGTGTGGATCTGGGCATGGTGATACTTATGCTTGTGATCCTAGTGTTTGGGATCCTGAGGCAAGAGAATTCCAAATTCAAGGCCAGCATGAACTGTATAAAACTTCATCTCAGGCAAACACTAAGTATTTATTTGGTAATTGAGAATGTCAGATACAAAGCTGCCAGCAACAATATTCAGAGGTCTACAAGAATTTCCAAACCAAAGAGAAAGATAAGAGGATGCAAAACCACAGGTTAAAACAAAAGACCCATAAAGCTTGCCAGGAAATATCAAAGATGTATAATAAAACTAGTTCTCATCTTGAGGCTGGAGAGAGAGCTTGGCACCCACATGGAAGCTCACAACCAGTGCACATGAAAAAAATTAAATAAATTAAAAAACAACTAGTTTTCAGTTTTGTGGAAGGAAACTAAAGTTCTTTAAAACAATCAGCAGTTTTAATATGTTAAATTTGTAATAAATTTTATCAGAAAAGTCTTAGTTTTCTTGAAATTGATCTTTGTATGGTTCGAGGTCTTCTATATCAAGTGTCCAAAGGATTTTTTCATAATTTGACAAGCTAAATGAAAGAGCAAAAGGCCACGAATAGCAAGTATTATTGATAAAGAAGAAGAATTTGCTCTACCACATTAAGACTTACTATAAATAAAGGTCAGGTAATTGTAAAGTAATGCAGAAAAGGGACATATATGACAGACTGACATTAGGGATGATTGCGGGCCTTCTGTCTAATAGTTAACTACTTCTCCGTGACATTGACTTTGTATGAAGTACATTGGAATAACCCTGATCTGGGATGTGCTGGCACATGCCTGTATTCTCAGCACTTAGGAGGCTGAGGCAAGATTAGAGAAAGATGAGCCAGCCTGGCCTAAGACCTTATCTCAAAACAAATATACATTAGTCATTGCCTGTTGTCTACTATCTAAAGAGCATTGTTAGGCAGGTATAGTTGAAACATCCACATTGAGAGGTGGCAGCAAAAGCCCTGGAGTTCAATACTAGACTGGATACTCTCTTAAGGAAACCACACATGGGGGCTGTGAGTGGCTCAGCAGATAATGGTACTTGCAACCAAGTTAAAAACTTGAGTTTGATACCTAGTACCCACACAGTGGAAGGAAAGGAAAACTAGTATTGCCTGATCTCCACATACATACCATGGCATGTGTCCTACCCCTTTTAGTTGAATAAACAAATAAATGTAATATAAAATAAACACATCACAAACAGGAATGGGAAGGGGACAGAGAAATAACGTTGGGAAATTTATTTACTTGTGTGTTTGTTTCTCAGGCAGTGCTTTTCTCCATAGCTCAGACTGGCTTTGAATTCACTAGATGACATTCCACGGCACATCGTCCTGTCTCTTGTTCCTAAAGACTGAGGTTACAGGTATATGCTACCTGGAAAAAGGAAAACATTAAGTTTTCCTTTTAGTACAGTTGAAAAAAAATGTTCCATGGTTTTCTTTTTTTTTTAATATATATATTTTTATTTTCTATATTCTTTGTTTACAATCCAAAAGCTATCCCCTTTCCCAGTCCCCCCCTTATATGTCCCATAAGTCCTCTCCATCCATTCTCCTGTCTTTCCCCCTCCCTTTTCTCTGTTCTGGTACTCCCCTACAATGCTGGATCAAGCCTTTCCAGGATTAGGGCCCTCTTCTTCCTTCTTCATGAGAATCATTTGATATGCTAATTGTATCTTCAGTATTCAGAGCTTCAGGGCTAATTAATATCCACTCATCAATGATTGCATTCCATGTGTATTCTTTTGTGATTGCGTTACCTCGCTTAGGATGATATTTTCCAGGTCCATCCATTTGCCTAAAAAAATTCATGAATTCATTGTTTTAAATTGCTGAATAGTACTCCATTCTTTGGAGCAGGTTCTTTCTTTAAAAAGCAAAGCAAAACAAAACAAGTGACAGGATCCTCCCAGCATTGCCCTGTATGCTTTGCCCTGGTGGATCCGCTCCTACCCCTCCTCCCTTCCTGGAAAGACTGTTGCACTTTACATCTTCTGGTCACGTGAGTTCTGTTAGCCAGTCTTCTGGAACCTTTCCCCTTCATGGTCCTCTTTCTATACTCATAGTCACCCCCACATAAACACAAAAATGTAAAAAGTAGAAGCTAGGATGCATGTATCTTTAATATCAGGACTTTAGAAAGATTCAAAAAGACAAATCACACATAGATATGCATGCCCTGCACCTGAATTAATTTAGGTTAGGATAAATGACTAAATCAAAGCTGACTACTGCCTATCTGAGCATTTGGAATTGGCCAGCTTTCCTTAGGCACTGCCAAAGCCCCTGATGAGTTGGTTTCCCTAGTGTGTGAATTGATAGAGGTAGCAAACCGACAGCAGCAGGCTGTGCTGTGTATCATAAAATTTTATTTGGACTATGTACTTTAAGTTTAAGTTTCTTTCCATCTTAAAATATAGTTTTTATATAATAGTTCTTTCTTTTTTTTCGATATATTTTTTATTTACATTTCAAATGATTTCCCCTTTTCTAGCCCCCCACTCCCCGAAAGTCCTGTAAGCCCCCTTCTCTCCCCCTGTCCTCCCACCCACCCCTTCCCACTTCCCCACATAAACACAAAAATGTAAAAAGTAGAAGCTAGGATGCATGTATCTTTAATATCAGGACTTTAGAAAGATTCAAAAAGACAAATCACACATAGATATGCATGCCCTGCACCTGAATTAATTTAGGTTAATGTTCTGGTTTTGCCGAATACTGCTTCACTGAGTCTTTCCAGAACAAGGGGCCACTCCTCCATACTTCTTGTACCTCATTTGATGTGTGGATTATGTTTTGGGTATTCCAGTTTTCTAGGTTAATATCCACTTATTAGTGAGTGCATACCATGATTCACCTTTTGAGTCTGGGTTACCTCACTTAGTATGATGTTCTCTAGCTCCATCCATTTGCCTAAGAATTTCATGAATTCATTGTTTCTAATGGCTGAATAGTACTCCATTGTGTAGATATACCACATTTTTTGCATCCACTCTTCTGTTGAGGGATACCTGGGTTCTTTTCTTTCTAATACTCAAGTCCTAGCTTTCTAATGGCAGCTGGTGGCTGGAATGGCCTGTGTCAGCTTTAAGCAAGAGGGTGGTTCTCTCTGGCTTTCAACCATTTTTCTATTGCCTGTTTTGCCATGTAGGCATGCAGTTCCTTACCTGGATTCAGTTGATAAGGAAGGATGGTGTTGTATGTAGACAGATAAAACATGCTCTTATCTAATGTTTCAGGTTGGTTTTGTTTGCTGGTTTATTTTATGTATCCTGATAGACAGTGGGGAAGTGGACAAGATTCCTGTTGGGGCGCTATACTCAAATAGTCCTTTTGGAATAGACCAGTGGTTGATGAGCCTTTTTCTTTATGTGTGGTGCTAAAATATCAAGAGTTCTTTTGAATAGGCTTTCTGCAAGACAGGGCAACTCTGCAGGACATGCTGTTTAACTATAGAAAATGAGAACACTGTTCCTGAGAAGTATCCTCAGACAGCTAGCAGGTTAAGCAACCAGCCACGTCATTCAAAAGGTTTATCAAAATCTCTCTTTTCTTAATAGCAGAGATTTTTTTTCTAGAGAGTGGGAATTTTGTAGAGGATATTAAGTTTTTGAGTCTGCAGTATTAAGTCACACACTCCATTGGTCATGGCCTGACAGGTAGGGCTGTGAAAATCAGCGCTTTAGATGCCATTTCTGCAGTTCTTGCATGTCCTCTTGGCATAGTTTCATATTTTAATTTTGTCATTTCACATATCTACATTGCATTTTTACAAAAAAAAAATTAGAAAATCTATATAGAGAAAAGGTCTGAAGATTAGTTTGTCTTACAGTTGGACTACCCTGAAAGGCTTTCTATTCTAAGTCGGTGATGGGCCAACAAGGTCAGGAAGGTTGCAAGCAGCAAATGTGATTTTTAGTCTTGCCTCACTAGTTTTGTTCAGCATAAGGATTTTTTTAAAAAATGAAACTACTCTGCTTGCACCATTTATTTTGGCATCAGATAGACATAACTTTATTTTGATACAGATACAGATTTTAGAGCTATCATAATTTAAAGATCTGAAATAGTATCTCAAGGGAATCTTGTCAGAGTGTCTAAATATCTTGGGTAATAAGTAAATTTCCAGCCTAGGACCAAATATTCTTCTTCTCAACCAAAATTGTTTCCCAACTGCCATCTTAGTCTAGGATCCTGTGTATATATTCTTAAGATTAAGACAGAACTCTTGAGTCTCAATTCCCAGGAAACCCCTGTCTTCAGCCCTGCCCATCACCTGCAATAGTGAAGGTAACATGTAAACCCTTGGCATACTTCATACGACTTCATGAAGACTCTCCCAGTGGTGTTCCTGAGAGTTTCTTGCTGTGTTTTAATGGACAGTGTCCAACTTAGAATTTCTTTACCTTTTCTGTCTTAGATCTTCTCATAGGAACATAAGAAACTTTCTGAATGCACATGGTTTAGTAAATGATAAGTTGTATACTTTCTTCTCTGAATGAAATAGCTGTAAAACTTCTGTCTATCTTCTGTGTGTTTCTGATCACATAGTACAGACGACATTGCCAGTGCTTGCTAGACATTAGTATTTTTCTTCTTGTTCTCTTAGATGCAACCTAGTTGCATCAAATGGATGTGGGCACTTCTCCTGCCTTAACACTGGGAACCATCCCCCTGTATGTGCTGACATACAGTCAACTCCATAACAGCACACAGTAGTATTTCTCAGTTCAAATGAGACTAAACTCCTACTCCTTCCGGGAGCTTACTTTTGCCAAAATGTTAGGTATCTACAATTGTACCATGTATTTCTGTGACATCATTGGTAGAAGTAAATAAATCAATTGCCTTCCAGTCTTTGAACTGTAAGTATAAGTTTGGCTTGTACCCACAGATTCCTATGACAGGTAAAGAAGTCAGAAGTTTTAAATTTCTAGCATTCTAAAAGACGATGCAAATTGGAGGAAAAAAACAGCAGAGGCAACAGAGAACATACCTGTCCAAAATGAATTGCTTGGATCTCAGTTTGGAGGAAACTCAGTGGTCCATACTTAGGGATGTTGGAGAATATTGAATTTAAAGTAGCTGTGTGAGTGATAATGTCATGCTCAAGTGTGGTGTTGCAAGGTTTGTGTATCTGAAATTTGTGGGACTAGAGATGTTTCAGGCTTCCAGAATTTGGGGGCTTTTATAATAGACTTTATTGTTTGAGTATGCCTCATTTAAAAGTCAGAATTTTGCGATACTCCAAAGGATAAAACTTTCTGATCATGATGACAATGGTCAAAGGTTTTCAGATTTTGAGGCAGTTTAACTCTTCAGGCTCAGGATGCTTACTCTATAGTATTTTGTTAATAAAACAGATACAGACTCTATTGTTTGGAGTTCATCCTCACGTGTTAGGAAAGTAAGTCTTCAATGATGTCTAACATCTTGACATATTTTAAAAGATATATTTATGAATTATGGTAAAAGATGAATCATTACTGAGTCTAGATGGTGGAGTTTGGGGGACTTCATGGCACTCGGTTTGCTTCTCTGGACCTTTGAAGTTTTTACGGTTACCTGATCAACCGAAGATGCCTGTTCAGTGGCAGACATTTAACGGATATGAGCAAGAGCGTGCCTGTGCTTTGGGAGGGGGCTTTGCTGGAAGAGAGCCATGCAGTGGGTGAGTGTGGCCCGCAGGAAGCCTATGAAGGGGTGTGTGCTTGCCATGCTACCCCACCCCACCCCACCCCACCCCCGCAGGGCACGTGGAGCTCTTTCTCCCAGCTTCCCCCTTCCATGGATTCTGTTTGATGGTAGAACTGCACTACCAACTTGCCTTGCCAGCTGCCGGGATTCTCAAGTCACTTTGGCTGTGAGTCCACTAGAAAACTAATGAGGCTGAGTAGTTTTACAACATCTCAAGAAGCTATTTTCTCTCAGTGACTTGACACTATAAATGATAATAGCCAATGTAAATAACCATTCCTTTAAACTGAGTGTCTTAGTCACTATTCTATTGCTATGAAGCCCATGCCAGGCCCAGGCTCAGTCTCACTTACTCAGCCCCTCCCCCACTGTCTCTGCCTACCTGTCAGGATGTAGCTATCAACTGCTTCTCTAGCACCACGCCTTCCTGAGTGCTGCCATGCTTCCCACCATGATGGTAATGACCTAAACCTATGAAACTAAGCAATCCCCCAATCAAATGCTTTCTCTTATAAGAGTTGCCTTGAGGGGGGCTTTTGGGAGGGGGAAATTGGGAAAGGTTTTACCATTGGCAATGTAAATGAAGAAGATACTCAATTAAAAAAAAAGAGTTGCCTTGATCATAAAGACTCTTCATAGTCACTAGGACAGAAGTTGGTACCAAGGAGGGGCATATTGCTGGGACAGGTGTGACTATGCTATTGGTTGGAAGAATATGAAAGACTTTGGGACGTTGGACTAGAAAAGTAGACGAGACGCTGCTGAAGGCAACTTCAACTATGGTGGCCCAGCTCAAGAAGTTCCATAGGACCAGTATATTATTAACAAGTGGCCTAAAGACCAACCATTCCTGTCAACTCTCTCTCCAGTGCCGAATCTCCATATTTCTATCAAAGATAGAGAGGAACAGTGTAAGGCAAAGTATTCATATTTTTTGTTAACCACTTGTAGAGCCCAGTAGAAAGTTTGCAGTAACTGGTCTCCATTTGAACCTTCAGTGGAGAGTTGGAGGCTATTTGTAGGTGGATAGAGAGGAGAATATCAGAGAAGAACATTAAACCGATATGATTTATTTATGAAGCATGGAATATAAGAAGTGAAAGAGACAGACTGAAGTTCTTAGGGACTGCTTAAAGGCGAGAAAAAAGATGAACTTTTTAGTATCTGGCAACCATGTAGTAGTAGTTACCTGAGAAATATAAATTATGTCTGGGAATGGATATAACTGGGGATTTGTGATGGAGAGAGACTTCTATTGCAAAGGTATCTCCCTCCCAAACACCCCTGGTTCTTCAAAAATCTGAAGATAGTGTTCCTTAGTAGAAGAGGGTCAAAATAGCTAGTGAGAAAACAGACTACTCCAGTGTGATTTCCCAGTGCCTAGTGATTTTAGACCATAATTGTCAGATGGTTTTCAAATAAAGCACATTTTCTACTTGTATATCTTATCCTCAGTCTCCTGACAGGGCTCTTTTAATCTGTTTTACTCTTTTGCAGGTTCATTCATGTATACAGTGAATTTCAGTCATTTCAACCCTATAACCCCCCTTTGACCTTCTGTCTTCCCCAACTCCCTCTCCAGCTGAAATCCTTTCAAGTTCCCATCCTTCTTTAAGGTCTTCTCTCCATGTATTACTCACTGAGCTTGTTAGGATTGCTTGCATATGCATAGGTAGAGGATTATTTACTGGAGCATGGGCCAGTCAGCAGTGGCTACCCCACAGAAAACAGTGACTGCTGTTCCCCCACCATTAATTGCTTGTTATATTTCAAGAAGGGATGGGGCCTCTTGTGCCCATTGCATTTTATAATAAAATGTTGATGGGTTTAATGTTGCACAGGTAGCCACAGCTCTTGGGAGTGTTCCTGGGTATAATGGCCATGTCATGTTCAGAAGATGTCTTTCAAAACATGCAGCCTTTCCATCCCTTCCAGTCTTTCCTTTCCCTCTTCCATAATTCCCTAAACTTTGGAAGGGGTAGCATCAGTGACCCATTTAAGGCCAAGCATGCTAGTATAACCTGTTCTTGGAAGTTCTATTAGTTATGAGTCCCTGTATTAATCATGGCCTGCTGAAAGGAGAAACTTCTTTGACAAAAGCAGAGAACCTTACTTGGTTTTCTGCATTTAGACCTTAAGTGTACTAAGCTGTCAGGTGGTACTACATGGAGGGGAAGAAAGGGACCCCCCCCCCCCCGGATTCTTTGCCATGTTACTGTTATCTGCAGAATGGTGGAGCCTTGGCTTAACCCTGAGTAAGTACAAAGCCTCAGTGGCCAGCTGAACTTTGAGGTCTTCATCTCTCCCTGTTATCTATGGAAAGGAATATATCTCCCAAAGCATTTCCCATCAGTATGTTTCAGTTGGTAGTAATTTTCTCTGTTCATATATCAAGATCAGTTTGCCTTTAGAGCTGACACAAGTACCATTTGTATTTAAATTTCTCTTTAAACAATAAAGTTTCATAAAACCAATGGAATTAGATTAAACAGGTACAAACCTTTTTTTTTTTTTTTTTTTTACAAGTTAAACCTACCATTTCACTTGAAGGGCCATTAGACTCTATTTCCTAAGACTACTGCTACTAATATTGGCCACTTGCAGAGTGATTCTTGTGCATAGTTCTGTTTCAGGGACATAGGTACACAGGGCCAGGTTCTGTCCGAGTGATTTCACTAAAAAACTGCTTGGAATATGCTTTGTATTCTTTTTCTATAGGAGGAGGCATTGTATTGAATTTTTGTTGCATAGGTCAGTTTACAGTTTACTGGTTAGGACATTTTGGTGGAGAGTTTCTTCATCAAGTAGGTGCTATCTCCCAGATGACAGACTCAGTGGGCTCAGAGCAGTGGCTTCCATGATCAGCTTTCCCTTAGCTACTTCCTAATCATTACTTTCTGTTGCTGACATTTTGTCAGGAGGAATTTCGACTTACAGACCAGCACAGGCTATTGTGCATTCTCTTGCTTCTTTGGTCCTTTGTAAGACTCATAAATAATTATGTGAAAATTCACTTCTAAACTTTGATGTCTTCTTGAGTTCTAAATCGCCACAAATTCCTCTCCTGTAGCTGTTTCTCCACTAACAGTATGGCAAATGAACAGATGTAGCAGCTTCCATTTTCTTGGCGACCTAAAGAACAGAATGCTTGTTTACAGCACTCAGAAGTGACAAGTTTGTATGTAATTTTAAAAACTTAGCAGAAGCAAGCAATGTGACTGAAATACAATCTGGTTTTTACTGTGTCTGTAAAAATGTATTTGATCATCTTAAATCTGAAGAATATCCTTCGGTATATGTCACTGTATGGCTGAAGGAACTGTGCTGTCAAAGCCATTGCATGTCCAGACAGGGCCTCATGTCTGTGTTCTCCTATGTCCTGAGCCTGTTTACGGGGCGGTAGGAAGGCTTGTAAATGTAAAAGAGGAACTTTTCCTTGTTGTGTTTTAACTATGCATGTGATTTCAGAGCAATTTTCATCATGGAGTTAAAAAGAGCAAGGACTTGATTTTCCTGTGGGTGTTCTGATGGTTCTCAGTCGCTCCGTCTTGAAGATTTAGCACCTTTCCGAGTTGTCTCAGTTCAGGAAAGTTCTCACCCCATCTCTCTGTGGGAACTAGAAACACAGTCACTTGACCTTCTCAGGAAAAGTCACCAACCCAGTGTTTTATAACCCTGGGTTATAAAGTTCGGTTTGCAACCATTGTTAAGAATGCTATTATAGAAATACACATATTTATGTAAGTTCAACTTTAGGTATTGAATACTCTTTCAAAATGGCTGTGTCTATTTGTACTTCTCTCAACAGGTCTATGCATCAGTTTAGACTTAATATGTCACTCGTGTGAAATCACTAATTTTCAGACATGCTAGACCTCATTTGTTCTATTTTACAGATGAAGTGACTGAGAGACTTCACAGGTTTAGGCCTTTTAGAAGAGCCGCTTATGTTATCATTAACATTCTCTCTCCACACATATGAAGTCTCTGTTCATTTATTCTTTTACTTGTTAATTATTGAGTACATGCTGTATGACAGGCATTGCGCAGGGTCCTGCTGTTCAGTCGAATTTATAATCTAATGACATCACTTTCATTGTACAGGATATGGCTTTCAGATCACAGCTTATTTCCTCAAGAGAGGGATACGCCTTCGCTGTATCCAGAGCTCCCGGAATGCTGGTAAGGTATCTGATTTTGTAGATCAGGCATTTTCACAATCAAGTTATCCAAAAGAGGACAAAAGAAAATTAGAGAACAAATATTCCTATTTGCTTCTGTAACTGCACCATTTAGTATTTCAAAAAGTATATGATCCCTTTTGCTATATCATTGTGCTCATTGCCCATGAAAACAGAAAGCTGGACCACAGTGCAGTTTTGTGGTGTATCACAGCATTTTCATGACATTTCAGAGTGACTCAGTGAACAGGTGAGCTTGAGTCATTTTGTCAGGATGAGTGTACCCCAGAGCCACTGGAACGGGGTAAATGAGTTCCAAGAAAGCATTTTCCTAGCCCAAAGCCAGCAAACCTTCTGTAAGTATTTACTGAGGTCAGCTCCCAACTCTCATCTGCACAAGTCCTAATGCAGAAAGTGATACTATGTGCAATCAACCACAGTGAAGTAAAGAGATAATGTCCAGTCTCTCTGAATAGATCAGAACCTTAGAAAAACCACCTTTATGGAAATTCATTCCCAGAATATGCATGGTTAGCTGTACTTTCTTAACTCTTAAGTGTTGATCAGATATATTACCATCTTAAAAAAAAAAAAAAACAGAACATTTTTCTTTCCTGTGTATGAGGTCTGCCTTCATGGATCTATATTTGTGTCACATATCTGTGCTTGGTGCCCTTGGAAACAAGAAGACGGTGATGGATAGCCTGGAACGACCATGATGGGTGCTAAGAATTGAACCTAGGTCCTCTGGAAGATCAGCCAATGCTCTTAACCACAGAGCCATCTCTCCAGCCCCCATATTAGCTACTTAATGGAGGTCTTCTATTTGTTTACCTCAGCTACTCAAAAAGCTAACCTTTTATCAGTTACAATGCAATCTAGCTTTACATCCTGGTGGAGATTGGTGGTGTTTAAATCTTTATTTAAATATTAAAGTAACAAATCAAATATTATATAACCAATCAAAGTGATACAAAAGAAACTTTTAAGTTAATTTGACTATCAAAGTGTTCATAATCTATCACTCTTCTTTTTGAGAAGAAAATAGAAATATAAAATAGCTGGAGTGATTACCATCTTTTTTTTAAAGATGGTAATATATCTGTATTTTTTCCTCCATAAAGTAGGACATGGGCTGTTTACCACTTAATCCCAATCATTTATTTCAAGAACTAATTAATATATAAATATTTTAAAAATTAAATTCTATAATTTTGTTCTTAGTGGTTTTCAAAAACCATCAGAGACCCCCATCCATATGGAACATCTGTGTGGGGTCAGACTTTAGATGCACCCATGACTTCATCTGCAAGGAAACCTTTCTAGGGGAGGTTCCCGTTGACAAGATCAGAGCAACAAGTTGGCTGAAGTCGTGGCTGGTATCTATCTGTGTTAGTTAGGTAGTGGGACCCAAGTGAGGCAGATGGATGGAGCTTTTACTTAGAACATCTGACCTGTTGTTATGAACAGTATGTTTAGAACAGTAGTCTAAACTGTTTAGAACAGTAGTCACCAAAGAAACAGCAGTGGCCCAGGGCTCAGGGGAGAACCACTCCAGGAACATTAACCCTTTTAAGTCCTTTGGTGCACTCTGATGAGCAGGTGGTAAGAAGGGGTTGCCTGTGTTCATTCTGTGTGTTTGCATAATTAACACCTTTGTGCTTAACTAACAGTTGAGCCAAATGGAGCTGTGTTACCCTCACTCAGCCTCTCATGGCAGGACATTGAAAGGTTTCACTTAACCTGGCTTATACCTCTGCTTTAAAAACATGCTCACAGATGAGAGGGAATCTTTCCATTTTAGAACATTGATTGTTTCTTATAGCAATGTACGTATGTGATATAAAAAAGATTCAGGCAATGGGGCAAGTACCAAGAGATGCAGAATCCTCCCCATCCAGTGGAGGTTGGTACTGTATCTGTTACACATCACTCTAGACATGTCCCATAGTTGGATGGTGTTTGGTTGGTGTACATGGATGGACAGAGAGGCAGGTGAAAGAAGAGGAGATGTAGATGACACTGCCTATGTTGTGTTCCCATCACTAATTGAAGGGTCCTTATTCTGTGCTCCATCCTGTGTTCCCACTTGGAAGTCAGTGCTTTGCTGTCAGAATCTGCAAAGGTGGGTTGCTGTGACCAAGAACTAATGCTATCTCTACTGTTGCATACTTAACCATTCCCTTAATTGACTACCCAATTCCTAAGAGAAACGGTTGTTTTCATAACCCAGTTCACCTTAGAAGCTTGCTCTCTAGTGCTGAATTTAGCCCTTTACTTCTCTCCAAGAGCCAGGAAGACAATGAATACATGAATGGGTTACAATTTTAGATTTAGATCTCACATTCTTCCCCTTTTTTCTTTAAGTCTGTATGCTGATTAGAAAACACTGATATTTCTCCCCAAATAGGACTTCTAAACAGCAAAGGTGATGCTAACACAGAGAACAGTTATAATAGCCTATCTGGATATTCCATGTGCTAAAGTAATTCAGTTCAGTTTGCAACCTCTTAGCTCTTCCTAGAACACACTCTGCCCAAGTGGTGGAAATCTTGTAGAGAGAAGAAGGGAAGGAGATCCCAGTCACATGTATGTGCTGTATATATTGCCATAACAAAAAGTCAACAATGATTTATTTTTGCATGGTATTGTTGCTTTTACTAACTTGATCTTCTTTGTTTTGTACAGAAGTTCATATATTTCCTGAGAGATTCGTGGTATGTGTTAGTCAGCTTGCATTTGGTCATGATACTTGGGCAAACCAGAATGAAAAATCGGTATGTATGGAAAAAAAAAAAAAAAACTCTGTAAGAGAATCTGCTTAATGCTGAGTAATCATGGTGGTAGCGATGGTGGTGGTAGTGGTTGGAGAGAGAGAGAGAGAGAGAGAGAGAGAATGTGTGTGTGTTGGCTGTCTTTTATTATCAGCAGTTCAGCACATTTTAAGAGATGTCTTGCCTTCTGTTTTGTATGCTAACATTGATCAGTTAATGAGTTAAGTAATTAATGTGTTGAGTTCTTGTTTCTTTCCCCTCCAAACCCTTTAATATTTAGTTAGATAAGAAGTATCTTATCACTTTCAACTTTAAATGAGGCAACAACACTCCAGAAAAACGTTGATGGTGTTTGTGATTATAAATGAAGAGAGGTGAAAATCTGTGGTTCCACTGGAACTTTCCATTGGGGTCAGTGGCTTCTGAATTATATTCCATGGTGAATATCTGATGGTTTCCCTGAGAACTAGTGGTTCTCCCCAGTGTATTATTTCCTAGCTAATAGAGTTCATTTTCTCTTGCTCTCTCTTCTCATGCTAGGCTTGAGTTCTATCAGGGCCTTGTTCTGTTTCACTGGAGTTCTCTATTCAGACAAATAGCTGAGGAAAATCTACTCAAAATGTAGCTTATATCTGTGTCTAAGCTTAACATGTACTCTTGACAGTATCCTCATTATTTGTATATGTATCTTGCTTCAATCACACTTTAGTCTATTTAACTTGCCCTCAAAAAAATTTTAGGTCTACAGCTTGAACCTTCAATGAACAGGAAAAAAAAATATATAGAAGGCATTCACCCAGTCATAAAGTATGACATGATTATTATGCTTCTAAAATAATTTATGGGGATATTAGATTATCCCTGTTGTTTATTATTTTTTAACCCATATGAAATTTGAAATTTGGCTCACATAGTATAAAATCAGGTTCTTATCTCATCTTAAGTAAATACATAAGCAAAGTGTTTTGGAGCCTCTGAGACAATAGAGACCCAGAAGACGTAAAGAGCTAAAACTCATACTTGCATTTAGTTCCTTTGTTTTGAGCAGAGAATCCTTTCAGAAAAGTCAGTGCGGCCCTTTTATGTCCTCTTCATCTGTCACAACCACTCTACGTATGTACACAAAATAAGATCAGTGAAGCAAATTAGTCCAAAAGCTAAAATTTGAAATATTTCCAGGACATTGTATTGTCTTTGAAGATTAATAAATACTAAAGTAATTTCGTTGGGATATATTTTAATAAATAATTCATAACTGATTTTTCAGAGCAAGAAAAAATTGATCTGTAGTTTATAAAAACAATTATTAACTCTACCAGAATGTTATTGCTTGCAGATGGGATACAAGAGAAATCAGATCTTATATCTGATGTGTAATGTTAATACTTAATATCTTAAATTGTTAAGGAAGAATTAAAGCATCTGAATACAAAGGAAACATTATCCTCTTAGGGGCTCTGGTATTTGTACAGATGTAAGTTTTCTGTAGCTGCTGTTATATAAACCCTGAAATCTGGAGAATTTCCTGATTATTGAGAACTTTCATACTTAACCAGCCGGGACATTTTACATGGGGAGTTTGGATTCCTTATCGTTAACATGTTCTGATTTTTAGCAGGTACACATTCAAAGTTGACCATGTTAGCTCATGAGAAAAATGTCATTTATGTCACATGGTTCTTTTGTTGGTTCTGGTGGCTCTTTTTGGTTATGTCTCCCTTTCCAGTCACATACACACTTTCCCAGCAACAAAATCTAGCGTCAATACTACTACACAGCTCCACTGCCACAGTGTTCCCAGCTTCAGCTGAGCACCCCCCACCCCCTACCCCGCTACCCTCTCCCACCCCCGGGTTCTTCAATCCACTACTTTCTCAGGAATATTGGCACTAGAGCTATGAAATGCCCAGGCCCTCCTGCAAATCCCTCATCAGGACAGTCATACTGTCTTTATACCATTGATATCTGACCTCTTCCAAGTTCACCTGTCTCAGCTATATAGAGATCAATAAGCAACCTCACCCTCCCTGATGCCTCCTGGCAGAGAAAGAAGAAATTGATTCTCATGATGTACCTCAAACACCCAAAACTAATGATCGGCCTCTTCCCCAAGCATTTGAATTTCTTTCCATTTTACATTGATGTTTACAAAAAGGCAGGATCCATCGCATTCTCTCCTGCTTATCACTCTAAGAAATTTCTGACTGGGCAACGTTTGGGAACTTGGCTCTCCATGTAACTATACTGGCAATAAACTGGAGTTATTTTTTTAATAATTGTTTATATAACCCACTGTTTTGCCATCCACAGTACTGATGGGGGAAGGGCAGTGATCTTGATCCTGAGAACAGCTTCAACCTCTCCCTGGGACTGTAGCCATTAAGGAGTTCTCCTTACGTTCCCCATGCTCTCTGGATCACCTTTTTCTTAAGTGAGAATTTGTTAGGAAATACGAGAGCATCTATTGGAAACTACTTTGCCAGAGGACTCTTTCAGCCTTGAGACTAGGAATCCAGAAGTATTTAGCACCCCAGTTCTTCAAGACAGCTGCATTGAAGAACATATACCAGATCACACAGCACAAAAGAAGCAGAGAAATCCCCTTCCTCTACAGGCAGAGTAAGAGTAGTTCTTGCTGTCCCTTTACCACCATGCCAGCAAAGTCTGTTCCCACTTTGTCAGCTCTGTCTGCCTATGTGGGCACAGACAGTTGAGGAGGCCCTCCTATTGTAATAGCCCTGCACCGGGTCCATGTGTTTGGGATGTGGGAACTGAGCTGTGTACTTTGGGAAGCAAGGGCATTATTATGAAATGAGTCACTGTATTTTTCTTACTAGAGTTTCTCATAAGAAGTCTCAAAACTCTTTTAGCCTCAGATTTGACCTACTGCTGACTGTGGAGCCAGAGTCTTCCTGACAGTTTTTACCTTTGTTTGTTCTATTTTTCTTTATCAGCATAAAGAACATCAAGTCAGATTTTACTATACTTGGAGATATTCCACAAAATCAGCCTCTCTCTGGCTCTCTCTCTCTCTCTCTCTCTCTCTCTCTCTCTCTCTCTCCTTCTCTCTCTTATTCTCTCTCTTATTCTCTCTTTTTCCTCTCTCTTCTCCTCTCTCTCTCTCTCTCTCTCTCTCTCTCTCTCTCTCTCTCTCTGTCTCTCTCTCTTTCTCTCTCTCCTCCCCCATCCCAAATTTAAGTCCCCTGTGTGAGGCTGTCCTTTTTCAGTTGTAAAGCCCTGGAGGTTTGGAGACCGCTGAAATTACTTACTAGTTTCTTTGATTTCTTTATGAAGTTATGTAAATAACCGTGAACCTCTGTATATATCTGGGACATTTCAGGGTCATTGCAAAGCTACTGTTTGATTGTGTGTTGGTTACAAGCCACTCCTAGTCTCTGGAGACCATGGTTCCCATTCGATCTGACCATTACATTGAACAGAATGTTCTGGGTGCTGGCTCTATACCAAGATCTCCTCTGAGTTTCAGTGACACAAAGTAAGAAAATACTGCTGCCCTCTAGTTGCTTATAGTCTGGGAGATTGACATTACTATTGACTGTCGTAGTTACCTAAAATCAGGCATAGCCTAAAAACTGTGCATTTAGAGAGTAAAGCCCAGAATTTAGACTTCCACTCTTCGTTTTAAAGCTTTAATGTGTCAAAGACTAAGATCCAACTAGAAATAAGAAAATGACACATATAACAGTGACAAAATGACAAATGACAGTGCTGCCTAAAAGTGAGCCCACGCACTAAGATTATTGGGGGGTTTCCATGTTCACCTTCATCTGAATTGTGGCTGAGCTATGAAAATAGTGTCAAGTATGCACGCATGCACACACACACACACACACACACACACACCAGGGCAGGGTCCGCTCTGTAACACAGACTATATGGAAAGATTGCTAAGAGGCTCTGGAAATCAACAATATTTAAACACTAAGTTCAATACATCTCCTACACCAGGCTATTGTTTATAACAAACAAACAAACAAACTTTCTCATTTATGAATATAATATTGACATAAAATTAATATCAAGCTATAAACTACTGTAGGTTGAATTATATTTAGCATAGGTCTTATACTCCTCAGTTGTGCACAGTCCAACTTATGCTGGCCTTACAAAAGAGAGGGTGTCACATTATCTCAAAAAGCCTTTCTTACATGGAACTTCTGTCAAGGAAAAAAAGGATAAAAATACACTAAATAAGAATTTTAATATGATTTTACACAACATAGTTTTTTAATGTAACAACAATCTTGTAGAATCTAGTCATTTTATTTTAGGGAAAATAAACAAGTTATAAGAAAACATTTTAGGCCTTATGTTTTTTAAAACAGAAGAAGCACAATTTAAAAAACAACAACAACAACAACAACAACAAAAAAAAACAGAAGAAATGCACTACATAAAAATTTGAGTGTACTAACTAACTTCTGTGTCCTGTGAGGAACTAAGTACTCTCTGATGTTTCCAAGTTTTGTATGAAGTATCAGACTTTAAGAAGCCACTTTTGTCTCTGTTTATAGTTATGGTTCGTGGTAAATTACATGGAGCTGTCAAGACATTTCTGTAACACTATGGAACGGACTTGAGTTTGGTAGAAAGGCTCTTTAGTATATCCCATTTTCTAACAGTCCAAACTTGGTTATTCCTTAGCAGGTAGTTCATTGCATCAAAAGATTAAATACAAATATGCACAAGGAAAGTGAAAACTACCTTTGACTCAACCCAAAATAATCTTTGTTACTAACCTAATCTTTATTATTACTTCAGCCTTAATAACTAACCTCAGTGGATATTTACTTTAGCTAGGACCCTGTTCATTTATATTAGTTCATTTCTGCTTTCCTATTGATATTCTATTGATGATATATTTTTACTTACTATATAAAATATTCTTATGTAGCAGAGGACTGCCTGTCTGGCTTCAGTTGGAGAAGATGTGCTAAACCCTTGAGAGACTTGAGGCCTCAAGGAATGAGGGAGCATCCTGTCTGGATAGGGGGGAAGAAGAACATGGTGAAGAACTGTGGGAGGGAGATGGGGAGGTGGGTAAGGACTAGATAAAAGAAAAGCAAACAAACAAGAGTAATTCTTAGTGAGCTTATCATTTTTCTTTCAACTATATGTCATTGATGGCATGGCAGGAATCTATGTCTTTTCCATAGTGATTTTTTTATTAAACTAATAAAATTTATTCTAAAATATACAACTCAGTGTTGACATTTTTAGTCATCAAAATAATTTATTATAGTTAAATGCCTCTTAAATATACATGATATCCTTTGAAGCTAAAAGTAATATGCACTCAACCAATTTTTAAAATCTATTTGGAACATTAAACATGATAGAAGTAGAATAAAATCTCTATGAAGTCCTCTATCAAAGTAAATTGTGACAAGTTCCTGATTAGACAGAAATCTTTCCATCTCCAAGGGAGAATATACAGTGTAACTGGCTCCATAGAACAAATTGGGTACTGTTCCTTCTGTTGCTATTGAAGAATATTGGTATTAGCTCTTCTTTGAAGGTCTGATAGAATTGTTCATTAAACCCCTCTGGTCCTGGTTGGGAGACTTTTAATGACTGCTTCTATTTCTTTAGGGGTTATGGGATTGTGTAGATTGTTTATCTGATCCTGATTTAACTTAGGTATTTGTTATCTGTCTAGAAAATTGTTCATTTCATCCAGATTTTCCAGTTTTGTTGTAGGCTTTTGTAGTAAGATCTGATGGTTTTGTTTTTTTTTTAATTTCCTCAGTTTCTGTTTTTATATCTCCCTTTTCATTTCTGATTTTGTTAATTTGGATATTGTCTCTCTGCCCTCTGCTTAGTCTGGCTAAGGGTTTATCTATTTTGTTTGTTTTCTTGAAGAACTAGCTCCTTGTTTTGTTGATTCTTTGTATAGTTCTTTTTGTTTCTACTTGGTTGACTTCAGCCCTGAGTTTGATCATTTCCTGCTGTCTATTCCTCTTGAGTGTATTTGTTTCTTTTTGGTCTAGAGCTTTCAGATGTGCTGTCACTCTGCTAGTGTATGCTCTCTCTAGTTTCTTTTTGGAGGCACTCATAGCTATGAGTTTTCTTCTTACTACTGCTTTCATTATGTCCCATAAGTTTGGGTATGTTATAATTTCTTTATTCCTTCCTTGACCAAGAAAATCATTGAGTAAGGTTCAGCTTCTGTGTGTATATAGACTTTCAGTTGTTTTTGTTGCTATTGAAGACCAGCCTTAATTCATAGTGATCTGATAGGAGGCATGGGATTATTTCAATCTTCCTGTATCTGTTGAGGCCTGTTTTGGGGCCAATTATATGGTCAGTTTTAGAGAAGGTACCATGAGGTGCTGAGAAGAAGGTATATTCATTTGTTTTAGGATGAAATGTTCTATAGATATCTGTTAAATCTATTTGGTCCATAATTTCTGTTAGTTTCAATGTGTCTCTGTTTAGTTTGTGTTTCCCTGATCTGTCCATTGATGAGAGTGGGGTGTTGAAGTCTCCCACTATTATTGTGTGAAGTACAGTCTGTGCTTTGAGCTTTAGTAAATTGTTTGTATGGCTATCTTCTTTTGGATTTGTTGAAAGATTACTTTCTTGCTTTTCCTAGGTAATTTCCCTCCTTGTGTTGGAGTTTTCCATCTACTATCCTTTGTAGAACTGGATTTGTGGAAAGATACTGTATAAATTTGTTGTCATGGAATATCTTGGTTTCTCCATCTATGGCAATTGAGAGTTTTGCTCAGTATAGCAGCCTGGGCTGGCAGTTGTGTTTTCTTAGGATCTGTGTAACATCTACCCAGGATCTTCCAGCTTTCATAGTCTCTGGTGAGAAATCTGGTGTAATTTTGATGGGTCTTCCTTTATATGTTACTTGACCTTTTCCCCTTACTTCTTTGAATATTCTTTTTTTGTTTTGTATATTCAGTGTTTTGACTATAATGTAACAGGAGGAATTTCTTTTCTGGTCCAATTTATTTGGCGTTCTTGTATGTTCATGGGCATCTCTTTCTTTAGGTTAGGGAATTTTTTTTTCTATAATTTTGTTGAAGATATTTTCTGGCCCTTTAAGTTCGGAATCTTCATTCTCTTCTATACCTATCATCCTTAAGTTTGGTCTTATTGTGTCCTGGATGTTTTAGGTTAGATTTTTGCATTTTGTATTTTCTTTGACCGTTGTATCATTATTTTCTATGTTATCTTCTGCACCTGAGATTCTGTCTTATCTTTTATTCTCTCAGTGATACCTGTGTCTATGACTCCTGACCTCTTTCCTAGGTTTTCTATCTCCAGACTTATCTCCCTTTGTGATTTCTTTATTGTTTCTATTTCCATTTTTAGATCCTAGATGGTTTTGTTCCATTCCTTCACCTGTTTAGTTGTGTCTTCCTGTAATTCTTTAAGGGATTTTTGTGTTTCCTCTTTAAGGTCTTCTACCTGTTTACCTGTGTTTTCCTATATTTCATTAAGGGAGTAATTTATATTCTTCTTAAAGTCCTCTATCATTGTCATGAGATGTGATTTTAAATCAGAGTATCGCTTTTCTGGTGTGTTGGGGTATTCAGAGCTCACTGTGGTGGGAGAACTGGATTCCTATTATGCTAAGTAGCCTTGGTTTCTGTTGCTTATGTTCTTGCCCTTGCCTCTTGTCATCTGGTTATCTCTGGTGTTACCTGGTCTTTCTGTCTCTGACTGTGGCTTGTCTGTGTGTCAGTACTCCTGGGAGACCAATTCTTTCCAGGAGGAATTTGGGTATGGAGATCTGTGGCACAGGGTCAATTCCTGGGTACAAATGGAAACCAGAAGGATCCTGTGCCCAGCTATTCCTTGGTTCCTTTGTCCTGATGGCTCTGGGTTGGTCCCTCTGAGCAGAAGTGGTTGCCTTACCTGTTCTCACAGGCCTGTCTGCACCCCTGGGAGACCAGCTCTTTCCCAGTGTATTTGGGTATGGAGTGCTGTGGCACAGGATCAGCTCTGAGTGCTGTTGCCTCTATAATGATTTTTACCATGGAAAATCTTGGTGTATTTTTATGAAAGTATTTTTCTACAATTTATTAGTTTGAGAGGTAGGGTCCTTTTTATTCTGTATATTGACCAGAATCATGCTAATCATGCTCCTTAGGATTAAGGGAAAACTACAGTCTCTTACTTCACCATCTAGATCTCATAACAATCCCCTTAAGGGACCAGTTTTCCCTTTTGCCATCTAGAACAAAATATTCATTGATGTCACTAAGATATTGGTGTTTTCCTATGAAAATAGCTGTCATCTGCACAGGATAGGTCTGTCCCACAGCATTGTCTCAGTAGAAGGCATCCTGAAATATCCTGTCAAAAGGCCAGATTTAAGCGCTAACTTGAATGGTTCTCTTGTCAGGCTATTGTTTAATTCTAAAGCATTCTCACAGCGCTAGGCACAACAGAGGCTGACTGCCGCCTGTTCTGTCTCCAGTTAGCTGGAGTCCAGTATCAGGTTAGCGCATGGTCAACAGTCAGGGACAGATTGGTGTAGGGCAGACTGTAAGACAGTCTCCTTTCGAGGCACCTCTCCCTGCAGCACCCCTCCCCACTGCCCTTAAAAGACTCTTCTCTGGTGATAGCGGTGAGTATCATTTTGGTTGGCTCCTTTTTCTAGACTATGACACGGAAAAATAGGAAAAAATATTTCTCAGCTTAGATCATTTTTAAATATTAAATATTGCATATTCATTATAGTAATCCAAGGTCTTATTCTTCTTTCTTAATAAAAAAAAAAGTCTCCCAAATTTTAAACAGTAGTATTGCAAATGAGATATGATATATTTCATCACCTGAGGGTAACTTGCTCACTACTGAATTAAAAGACTCTAAGATTAATAATTAGCTGGGGTAATAGAAAATGATACATCTGGCCCTCTAATCCTTGTTTTGCATAATGTTGCTTCTATGTTCAGAGACATGAAATTTGTCCTCAGTGACCAATTATACTTTAGATTAATTAGGAAAAGCCTAGTGTGGAATAGAACAGAAGGAAGGGTATTAGAGTTAATATAGACCTGGCTTTGACCACTGCATTCCACCCATCACTTGCTGGAGGATCTCAGACACAGCATTTGACCTTTGAAAACCAGCCTCTGACTTGGTCCACAGAGGTAAATGTGATATGTACAATAGAAGCCCTGTTAAGTTCTTCTACCTGTCAAGTGAAATAATAAATATTAAAGTGCCTTATAAACACTGAAGCACTTGTGTGTACTAATTATCACCACCATCATTTTCTTTTTTCCCCTGAGAAGTGTTCATATAAATGCTGTACTGCTAGATTAGTGAATAATCGTATGTCATCTTCATGGTCTAGAATTGAGACTTGGTTATTCATTCCCATCTCACAAGAACTTAGGCCCTTGGTTCTGTTGTGTGCTTCTATTTATCTCAGCAGTATTTTGCAACTATACAAATTGCAAAAGGCTAAGGGAGAAGCCCCCATGTAGTCAGCTGGTCCCGCGGCACCCTATTGACCAATTGCAGAGACTACCCAGCTAAGCACTTAGGAATTACAGCAGCTATCAGTAGATTCCTGCTGGGATGAGACTCTGGAGGGTAAAGCCAGTCATTGCTCTAAGGTTTTAGGAGTTGGGAGATAACAGACTTTTCAGGCCTAAATTTCTAGGATGTACCACAGAACACCCACATTGACAGCATAGATAGAGCCCCATGTGTGAATGGGGTTTTGTTTGGAAAATACATTAATAAATAGATGATTTAGAATCCACACTCATTTTCCCAAGGAAAGAATGTCATTATGGAATAAGGTTCCCAGACAAGTCCAAAAAAGCTGTTCCTATCAGGAGATATGAGTCTTGGAAAGAGGGGCCCTGATTGTCTGTCCTCAAGGAAATTAGCAAGAGCTATTTCTTCCATAACTCGAGGCAGAGGGCCAGCTCTAGAAAGAAATTTGCAATGAGATGACTGTGATGTCTTTTTCTGGTCTTCCGCTGCTTTCCCACTACTATCCAGGCTTCTTTAGGCTGTCTTTTAGCTAGCCGTACTACCTGTGCTAGTGGAACACACCATACCTACTACTGTCCTCTCCCTTCCTATCAAGGTTTTGAGCTCAGCACATAAGAAGTCACAGCAGTCTGCCCCCTGAATGAAGGCTGTAGAGGAGGTACTTTTAAACAAGGGGACCATGGAGATAGGCCAAGTTTCCCTATGGTAACTCAGCGTACTTTAATATTTATCTGATCAAAGTTAAGAGAATTTCATACAACTCTAATAGTGGTCAGTAGGTCCCTGTGTCAGCTGCAGACCCAAATCTATGTATTCTTTAAAATACCATGTTTTGTTATACTTGTCTGCACCAAAGACTCAACAGTAGCCTCAGCTTGGTCAAGATTTATTTTTAGGTTCTCAAGGGGAGGTGAATGTAAACTGGAAAATCCCTGTGAAGTGTATACTTCCTCCATGATAACTTCCTTGATTTTTCACAGATACAACCTTTAGAGCTACATTCTTTGCAGCAACTTACAGGTATTTCCCTGGATTTGTATACAACAATTTCTTGGTCACACTTCAAAGGGAAGATTTTTTTTTTCTTTCTTGAGATCGGATCTCATGTATCCTGGGCTGGCCTCATACTCACTGTGTAGCAGAGGATGGTCTTGGTCGCCCTGCCCTCCTGCTTCCTTCTCCTCAGTGCTGGGTCTCCTGTGTGTACTCCCTGCCCCATTGTGTAGCGCTGGGCCACAAACCTAGGGCTTCATGAGTGCTTAGAAAGTACTTACCTAAAATAAGCTACATACTCAGCCCTACGGAAGGAAAATATTAAATTATTTTAAAGGAAAAATCCATAGTATTTGTGTCTGTGGGTCTAGCACAGTCCACAATCCCGGTTCTCTCTCCCCTTGAGATCCACCCTTTCTCTGAAGTGGAAGAGGGAAAGGCCTAGAGGACATCACAGAACCTTTGAAATGGAGAGCGTGGCTGCCTTCTCACACTGCTCCACTTAACAGCTGCTGCTCCCTGTATCTCCTACTTTGCCTAAAGTAACACAACACACATCTACTTACATTGTCCTTAGGAAAATGGCATCAGTCCTGTGGCAGTCGTCAGGAGCTACCTCCTTTTTTGTTTTTTATCCCTTTGCTTCCATTCCTTTGAGTTTATACTGATACTCAGATTATACCGACTATGTCTTTCCTTTTTTATGATCCTGTTCCATCTGTGTTTCCCCCTTTTATTTTTTAACTTATTACTAGATAAGGAAAATATTAGAAATGAACTTTGGAGGGTGCTTCCTCCTCGTGCTAGAATGCATGTGTGGCATGGACACACCACACTGTGGTCTGAGATGGTGTATTCTTGTGTGGGGACCTCATTTCAGCCGCTTCTCTCTGACCACTTCAGCCTTCCATACTGTGTCACACTTCAGAACGTCATTGTACATGAAAACCAGTGGCACTGCACTAAAGTAATAGATACATTAATGCATTCAGCCTTATTCTGTAATACTTTTACCTAAATAAGCAGATATGGTGTACTAAACTTTTATGCAGCTCTTATTGTTTATAGACGGTGTTGCTGGCAGAGTGCAGGGGCCTGGCACCTACAATAACTTATAAAGTACAACCAGCTTGAGAAGCGATTCTGTGAATCTTGAACCTTTTAACTTTTAATGGACAGGAAGGGCAACTGCAAATAGCATAGGGGTGGTGAGGGAAATGAACTTTTTACCGATGTCCCTGACAACTCCAAACATTAGGTACAGCCTGATCAGAGACCGAGTATTCTGAAAACTCAGTTTCTCACCACTGTTAGTTCTGCCAGCCTCTGTGCTGGCTCTGTTCTCTGCCTGTATATGGTGCTTGATCCTGGCATCTCTAGGTCTTTTCTTCCCAGGGGGAAAATGAACAGACCTCTACCCAAGACAGCTGTGCCGGCTAGTTTTATATCAACTTGACACAAGCTGGAGTCATTTTGGAAGAGGAAACCTCAAAGAGAAAATGCTACCACCCAATTGGCCTGTGGAAAGCCTGTGGTACATTTTTTCCCACCTTGCTCTGGGCAGTGCCACCTCTTGGCTGGTGGTCCTGGGTGGTCTAAGAAAGCTGGGTGAGAGGCCATGAGGAGCACATCAGTAAGCAGCATTCCTCCCTGGCTTCTTCAGTTCCTGCTTTGACTTCCTAATGGGCTGTGATACAGAAATCTAAGATAAACTCAGTGCTTTCTTCCCCAAGTGGCTTTGGTCAAGATGTCTTAGTGAGGCAACAGAACTGTCCCTAACTGAGACAATAACCAGGGCTTTTAAACAAAAAAAAAAAAAAAAAAAAAAAAAAACGGGTCAAGAAATTGATGTTCCACAAAGACAAATCAGGTTTCCAAATCTCTTAGCCAGATGGTGACTAGAAGGAACTGTTGCAGCAGACTTCTGATTCAGAGTTACCTATCTACCTCCATCCCACAATGACAGCAAATGATGTGTAGGCCACTCTGCAGAGAAGAGAAAGCACTGCCTGGGGTGGCCCTATGGATAAGATGCCAGGAAAAGGACTTTTGAATTTCTTTAGGTATAGCAAGCATCTTTCTCTTTTCATAAACTGTAGGATTTGTGAAGACACCAGAGCTTATTTGTTTGTTTTAAGCAACAATGTCAAGAAAAATAGTGCCAACACTTTCTAGTTTCCAAAGTATGCTTCATTCACCTCTTTATACTCAAAAGCAAAACAGAGCAGGCCATTGGGGTTGTCAGACTGGCCCTGGGACAAGCCAGCACTGAGGGTGAGTCCTGGGGCTGTGCTGTCAGTCAGCTTTGTGCTCTCTGCCATTTCCTTTGCTGATAAACCCTAGACAGACCACCTTAGCAGATCATGAGAAATGAGCATCAGTGACTTTTTTAGTATTCTATTATATTATACTTGGTGAATTACCTGCTTTTAAAATGTAGTTGAGCTATTATTTTAATGTGGAGTGAATAAAACAGGATAGGAAGACACCTATGAGAAACTGGGTTCAGTTCTCAAAAGATGATGATGACAATCATGGTGATAAAAACATATTACTATATTAAATACTCCTTTGGAAGGAAAAATTGTACTGTCCTCATGTGACAAATTTTAAAATCTTGTGAACAGCAGTTTGGTGATCTAGTCCTGGATTTAGTCATGGCTGTGAGACATACCAAGAATACCATTCAGCAGGTAGGTCAATGGTTTGACCTGGTCTCCACATGTCACCCCAAATCCAACCTCATCTATTATTGAAGTCTTAATGTTTCTAAGTAAGTGCTAGTGAATCAGCTATAAAGCTTTCCCAAAAGAAGCTACATTCGTCATCTAGTCATTGGCATTGCCACCTCATGCTATTTGCTTAGTTCCTGACCAACAAAACCTAACCCTGGGCCGTGGTAACAGTAATAAAACCTGCTTCACTAGGCTAATATCGGGAGTATCATTGGCATGCATCTCCATTTCTCTGCTTGTCCTTAATGAGAAATGTTCCCAAAGCATTGTTTATGGATGCACTGACCAAGGTGGTTTTCATTGACTGCATTCTGCCTGTAAGCATTCGAAAGACAAGTTGAAAATGATACGCTCTGTATGAAGTCTGTTTGTATGTCTGGCTGCCATAAACTCAGTGCATAAATGAGGTTCAATATTTTTTATATTGATTACATGTTATAATATTTTATAGATGTTGTTAAATAATACATATTGAAATTTAATTTCACCAGTTTCCTTTTACTTCTTTAATGGACTATAGAAAAATTCAGGTTATTGTCCAGCTCATAGTATGTTTGTATTAGAAGAGTTCTGAGTCTATTATCATCTCAACTTAATGGTAGGTGCTTAAGTCTCAGCTTTTCCCCAGAACAGCTTCTTCCTATCCAGGTAGCATTTCATTTTTGCTGTGGTCTAAAGGCCTGCGTTCTCCTCTTGGCAGCAAGCCCATTGATGTTTCTTTTCTCTTATTTTCTTCCCTGTGGGGACCCTATGCTTCTCTTTCCTTTCCAGTGGTTCCTTTGTCTCCTTTTCTGCATCTTCAACATCTCTTCATGTGCCTTTTCTACCCAAACTCATTCCCCTGTAGATCTCCTCTGTGCGGTTTCGGACACTATATGGAAGGATTTCCCCAATTTGCATTGGCAGCTAAAGAACAGAACTGTATTTTGGTGAATTGTAAGCTGAGACATCCAAGAACACTGACCAGTGGCTTTTCTGTGTCGGGAGAGTCTGATCTCTGCTTCTAAGTTGGTACTTTACTGCTACATCATCTGAGAGAGAGAGGGAACACATCATCATGTGATGAAAGACAGAAGGACCAGCATGAACTTCCTCTGTTGATCTCTCTACGGGAACCTGATGTCACTCATGAGAACAAAACTTTACAACTTAAATCGCCTCTTAACATTGGCAATAGCTGAATTTGGGGCTGGGAGGCACAAACCGTTTTGTATGTTTGTTTATTTCTCCTGTTAACAGAAGCTCCATGAGACAGTCTTTTCCTGTTGATGTATGTCTTTTCACTAAGGCTGTCAGGCTCTGTCTGCCTGAGTTCTGTGACTCCTGATTGGATATTCTACTAGATTCTGCTCAGTTACCACTACCATGTGTTTTTAAAGCACTTCACTAATTCTGCTGGGTATAAGAATCACTGGGGATCTCGCCTAAAATATACCTTCCCTGACCCCAGCCTCTAGGGATACAAATGCAGTAGATTCTTGGTGGAATCTGTAACATTTCTTAACAAGGTCCCAAGGTGATTTTGCTGGATAATGCTAGTACACTTTGCAAAGTCTGTCTCATTGCACCAAGTTAAGTTAATTTCTCTATATTGCTTTCTTTCTTGAATGTTGTTTCATATATATCAGCAGAGTGTGAATCACCTGGGAACCTAAATATAGATCTCTTAGCTCCACCTCAGACCTTGTGAATCAGAACTTCCACGAAATGAGTCCTAGGATTCTTTTCAACAGGGCTGGGGGGTGAGGGAAGGCCTGCCCAAGTGCCTCTGCTGCAGTCGGTCTTCTGCTTGAGTCCAAGCTGGTCTTACAGACCCTGAGCAGGTCCTAACTCCGGAGTAAGGACAGGTTTTCTTTGCCATTTTAAGCTCCTTTCCTCATTTACCCCACAATGTTCAAAATTGCTGTTCAGTAAGCCAGGTCAGCGTGGGATAAATGCCAAGAGGTTACTCACAGTTTCCATGTGCTCTTGTAGCTTGAATATTGACCACCAATTCAAGGACATTTCAAACCAGTGTAACAGGTGTGGCCTAGCTGTCGACCTTGCTTTAGTGGGGATGCCCTCCATCATACTTTCAGTCCAGGAATTGGATGCTCCCCAGATCCAAGCAGACAACCAACGGGGCATATGCATTTTCATACTTTGCCTGCTCAGCCTTTCTTTGTATCTGTATAATGGGACACGCTTGGACTGCCTTCAACCTTGAATTCGCTGGTCTCCAGAGAGAGAGTGAGAGGCCTCACCCCATTGCCCTAGAACCTGCCTGGACTGCACAAGTTACTGACGGCAGGGTACTCTCCCGGGTTAGACGTGTGGAGGCAGTAGCTTGTCCTGCTTCTGTTGTGATACTTGCTCAGATAGAAAGCTGTAAATCCAGAACCCAAACTATTCTTAACAGTAAAAGAACTTCTGGGGAATCAGTATCCCAGACCTCAAACATTACTACAGAGCAATAGTGATAAAAACTGCATGGTATTGGTACAGTGTCAGGCAAGCGGATCAGTGGAATAGGATTGAAGACCCAGAAATGAACCCACACACCTATGGTCACTTGATCTTCGACAAAGGAGCTGAAAGCATCCAGTGAAAAAAAGATAGCCTTTTCAACAAATGGTGCTGGTTCAACTGGAGGTCAGCATGCAGAAGAATGCAAATCGATCCATTCTTATCTCCTTGGACTAAGCTCAACTCCAAGTGGACCAAGGACCTCCACATAAAACCTGACACACTGAAACTAATAGAAAAGAAACTGGGGAAGACCCCTGAGGACATGGGCACAGGGGAAAAGTTCCTGAACAGAGCACCAATAGCTTACGCTCTAAGATCAAGAATTGACAAATGGGACCTCATAAAACTACAAAGTTTCTGTAAGGCAAAGGACACTGTCAAAAGGACAAAATGTCAATCAACAGATTGGGAAAGGATCTTCACCAACCCTAAATCTGACAGAGGGCTAATATCTAATATACACAAAGAAGTCAAGAAGGTAGCACTCAGAGAACCAAATAAACCTATTAAAAAGTGGGGTACAGAGCTAAACAAAGAATTTTCACATGAAGAACTTCGGATGGCTGAGAAGCACCTTAAGAAATGTTGAACATCATTAATCATTAGGGAAATGAAAATCAAAACAATCCTAAGATTTCACCTCACACCAGTCAGAATGGCTAAGGTCAAAAAATCAGGAGACAGCAGGTGTCGGCGAGGATGTGGAGAAAGAGGAACACTCCTCCACTGCTGGTGGGATTGCAAGATGGTGCAACCACTTTGGAAATCAGTCTGTTGGTTCCTCAGAAATCTGGGCATGACGCTTCTGGAAGGACTCTGCTATACTACTCCTGAGCATATACCCAGAGGATTCCCCGGCATGCAATAAGGACACATGTTCCACTATGTTCATAGCAGCCCTATTTGTAGTAGCCAGAAGCTGGAAAGAACCCAGGTGTCCCTCAACAGAGGAATGGATAAAAAAAAAATGTGGTATATTTACACAATGGAGTACTAGTCAGCCATTAGAAACAACGAATTCATGAAATTCTTAGACAAATGGATGGAGCTGGAGAACATCATACTAAGTGAGGTAACCTAGTCTCAAAAGATGGTATGCACTCACTGATAAGTGGATATTAGCCTAGAAACTTTGAATACACAAGACATAATCCACATATAAAATGATGTCCAAGAAGAACGGAGGAGTGGTCCCTGGTTCTGGAAAGACTCAGTGCAGCAGTATAGGGGAATACCAGAACAGGGAAGTGGGAAGGGGTAGATGGGGGAACAGGGGGAGGGAAGAGGGCTTATGGGACTTTTGGGGAGTGGGGAGCCAGAAAAGGGGAAATCATTTGAAATGTAAATAAAGAATATATCAAATAAAAAAATATGGATTAAAAAAATAAATCCAGCAGTTGAAAAAAAAAAGTGGTAGGAATTGGTTCAGTGGTTAAGAATAGAGTGTGCCAAGAAATAATATTCACAGAATTTGTCCTTGGCCTAGATGGCCAGCAAGCTTTCAGGTTGTGAAGTTCCCTCCTGGTTCGTCTACTTCCTAAGTACCTGACCTCCGCTGTATGCCTTGTCCAAACTTGAAAGAGTTAAATGTGTGCTAGCCTCTTTGAATATGGTAGATTTGTCCGTACTCCTTGCAGAAGGTCAGCTCATTGCTTAGGCAGAAATCTAAAGAATAGTGGTGTCAGCTCTGCATGCTCCAGCAACAGTGCAGCCGGACTGCTGTGCTCCATCTGTTCAAATCCTGGACTCTTGTCTATGGATAAGCAGCGGATTTCATTGTTATGCCAGATAAGAAAAGCAGTAATCAGCTGAAAATCCGTTTGGGAAATCCTATTCCCAGGTGACGGCTGCTTCTTTAGGACAGTGAGTCAAGAGGACAGCACTAGAGCCCACAAGCTGTGATTTAGTAACAAAGGGATGTGAACTGACCCTAAAAATGTATGAACAAGGGAGGTCTAATGAGTCTTGACAGTTCAAGGACTGAAGAAGGAGAATAATCATTTTTTTCCTGCCCACCCAGTCTCCATATAAATGTAAATATGTCTCCTTCAAAAAATTGCCAAATGTGGTTTTAATTTATAAGCTACAGACCAGCCTTGCTGAATGTGTACTCAGGAGTTTATTTGTGTGCATGTGTGTGTGTGTGTGTGTGTGTGTGTGTGTATGTGTTCTCTCTCTCTCTCTCTCTCTCTCTCTCTCTCTCTCTCTCTCCCTCTCTCCCTTTCCCTTTCTTACTCCATCTTGCCTCCCTCCTTCCTTCTCCCTCTCCTCCCCTTATCTCCCCCACTCACTCTTTTTTGAAGTTACAGGCTTTATACTTCAGAACTGGACTCTCGGACTCCCTCTCCCTGCCCCCTCCACTGTCACTTTTCTTCCAAAGACATCCCTGACTCCGTTGTTGGAAGACTTTAAGATGAGAATAGACTGCTATATTTCTAAAAGACGTTTTTTGAAGTTCTCAGAGGAAATACATGTACTTTTTAGACATAACTAAGTCAGTGGCTGAATCCACACTGAGATTGAGATTTGAAGAGCCTGTCGCTATCGCTGTACCACACTTGATACAGTGGATGCAGAACCCATTGTTGTTATTTATGACCCTGTCTGCCTTCCATTGTGGGCTTCTTCCAGCCTTGGGGAATTTACATCATTCCTAATAGCAAAAGGCTTTCTGGTTCCCACAGAGTTGTTCAAAGCCTGACTCATGCTCCTTATGTTAATTGTTCAGCTCTGAAAATACAGCACTTACAGGGTGTGGCTGTGAGGGGAAATCAACTATTTACAGGGCATGCAGGACATGTTTAGAAGTGTTTCACACATAAATCTCCATTGCTCCCAATCTCTCTCAGCCTCCCTCTTTTGCCTTCCCCCTCTGACATAAGTTGAAGTATTCTTTTTCCAAAGATTAATACTAGGAAACAACAACCAAAAAATGACATATTACAATGCAATATAACCCAATAAAGTCAGTTATACTTTGTTCACTGACCATTAAAACTAACTTAGTTACCAGTGGACATACCTTTGAAAGGTCCTAGCCCAGGTCTGAAGCCATAGTCATGGCTGAGAGTTCATAGACTCTGCTAAATTAGTATTGTGAGGTTCAATTAGATCAAGGCTTTAGGGATACACTGGAATAATACATTTGGCAGCCATCTTCCAGAATCTCAGGGACTACCACTATTGATTCCTTAAGGAAACCTACTTTAAACAAAGACCTACTGATAGGTACCAAACTGCTTCTCATGGGTCACAACATTTTATAGGAATTTTGATGTGAAAGAATGCTTGGTATCCTAGACAACCAGAGCTGATAACACCTTATCTGGACTATCAGCTTCTAACCTAAGGGAAGAAATTCCAAAACCATTACATGGGTCAGCTCTGGCCCAGGTTGGCACACTTAAATTTTGTAATTACCCCTTTATGAAGCTTCATAGTTATGTTTTTTAAAGGCAGATAATCTGTGTATAAAACCATAGCTGTGATGACTATAAAAAGGCAGAGGCTCTTAGGTCCTTTTGTTGTTGTTGTTTGTCTGTTAACCAAGATAGATAAACTCCAGTTTTTAAAAATACCGATATTAAAAGGTTTAAGTTGGTACTGTTTTAAGGTTAACAGAGGCTATACTGGCAAATAAAGGAAATGTGGAGAAAATTCAGGATTGTCAGGAGACTGGCACTGCCTTTTCACGAGCATGCTACCACTGACTCAGAGACTCTGCCCTTTGGGGTTTGGGGCCACAGAGATACCAGATATTGTTCTAGATGGCTTGGGATCCGCAGTTTCACATTACGGTTGTGTATGGTACATATTAGTGCATGAATGGAGTAGACAAGAATGCAAAAGCAGTTGTGACCCACACCAGAAAATACCCAACTGAAAGCAGTTGAAACAGCCAAGAACAGCAGTCTCTTTTATTTAGTATTTACAAAATAAAGCTGTCGATCTGAGCCTTCCTGGTGTAACTGTTTTCTCTGGTGTTCAGCTAATAGACTCCTGTTTGAACCTTTGTTATCTTTTGGAGTAGACAATAAAAGCCCTCCATGGAGTGTCTGATTATTTTGCTGAGTGCGCGGGGATTTCACCTTCTCCTGGTACAAAGCTCAAGAGGAATGCTCTGAAGGAAATGTAGGTCCAGCATGTTTCTTGTGTCTCATTTTCTGACTGCCTGTGTGGATAGTTGTATCACTAGAAGAGTCTATCACTTAATGACAGTGTGTATGGACCCTAATCAGAAGCCCCTCTGCGATTGGTTCTTCCCACAACCATTTATTAATCCATGTCCTTCCCCCGTTCCTGTTGCTCTTGCTTTCTGGACAGTGGGAATGGACGCCTTGCTTCACAGGTGTGTTGCAAGGAGTGATTAATTATAAGCTCTTTGAAGACGAAAAGCACCTACTAGTGGTTTGTTCACACAGCTCTTGGGGCAACTGCAGACAGACCTAAAAACTACATTCCTTTTGTAAGACGCTTGTTCTGACTTTAATGTAATTATGACAGCCCTTGGGCCCCTTACAGCAACATATTTATGTTTTTTTCCACAAAGCTAAGCCAAAGTAAATATTCCAGCTTCAGAGCTTGAATTTAGTGGCTGAAGAAGTTTCTTGCTATTTGTAAATGTATTGTTGTCAACTCTTTGCCAAAATTAAGGGCTTAAGTCTCTGAGTTTCTTGTGAAGTTTCTGTCCTGCCCTGGAAGTTTGTTTTATAGTTAAGCAAAGTTTGTCTTACTTATTGTGTATCCTGTGGAAGAGGAAGATTAGATGACAGATAGATAGATAGATAGATAGATAGATAGATAGATAGATACATACATACATACATACATACATACATGTATACATACATGTATACATAGATGGACAGACAAATAGACAGAGGATAGATATACAAGATAGATACACTGTTTGTTATGGCTATACTTTGCTTAATCTTAGCTGTCTGAATTTTTTCCAGGACTGACCAAGTCTGATAAACAGCCTTATTCCCATATGGTTTATGAATAAGCCAGCACCTGCTGCCTAATACCTTAAAGTGTCAGGAGGGAATTTTCAGATCAGTATTTACTTCTAAATAGAAATTTTATGTGTGCATATTTTTGTATATGTGTAGGTATGCATGAACATACTGTGTTTTAGATGAAAAGCATTTCCTCCTACAAAATGTTAGTATATCAACTCCAGGCAGTATTTGCCTCTAACATCTAAAACTGGATACCTATTTGCTTTGGTTAAAATGATTCATTGTGATTCCATTGATGAACCAATAATGAAAATTTCAGAACATATCCTAGTTTAATGGAAAATGGGGATGTTATTACTTAATACAATCAATAGTCAACATACACTTTGGAGATTTCCTAGATATGCCCGGGTGTTGAGAAGCCATTGGGTACATGCCTTGTTCTTAGGAGTAACCACCAGGGAGTGGGGGGTTTGGAGGAGTCCATGCCATTGCAAACCTCATGTGTGCTCCAATGTTACTGTTTTAGTGTGAGAAGAACTGAATCAAAAGGCACTGATGTGAGCAAACCACAGCCCAGCGGGGACCTCGTGGGAAGATCTGGTGACTCAGTAATTACGGAGGTACCACGGAGGAGGAATGCCTCAGCCATTCTCCTGTCAGAATCTGTGGGTCAAGCACAAGATGACATAAGAGCAGCCAAGAGCCACCAGGAGCTTCCTGTTCAAAAGCTGGAAAATGTTTCTCAGACTCAGCCAGGAGACACTCGCAGCCTGCAGCAACTTCATCCTGGGGAGTGGTTAAAGACGGGGCTTCTAAGCAGGGGCACTGTGTATAACTATGAGTCAGCATCATCAGGTCCAAAGCAAAGTCCAAGAGCAGCCAAGACACAGCAGAAGCGCAGGAATTGTGGCTCTGTGGAAGACTCTGACCCCCACAGGAGAGTTTCTCTTGGAAGTGAAGGATTAGTCCCAGAGGATGCAGCAGTAGAAAGGAGCACAGCTGTCAGGGTTTTGCCAACCTTAGAGTTGTCAGATCCTGGGTTGCTTTTGAAACAAGATTTGGCAAAAGACACAGCTAGGGAAGAGCTACAGGCTTTGGAAAATCTCTCCTCCAGACATCTTATGACAAACAACCCAGGGCAGGCACAGCAAACCGGCTCAGCTGCAATTACTGAAAGATTAGCTCCAGCTCAGGGCGGCCCCAGCAAGAAAAGAAAGAAATTGCAAAGTTACAGCAGAGGATGTAGTGGCAAGAAAAACTAAGTTAAGTGTACAGTATCTGGGGTACCGGAAAGAATTGGGGAGTTACTTTAAATAAACAAATATTTGGGAGCTGGGGTTATGTCTCAGCTTTTAAGAGCACTTAGTGTTCTTGCAGAGGACCCAGGTCAGGTTCCAAGCACCCACAACCTTGGTGAACTCCAGAAGACCCCACACCCTCTTTGACTTCCATGGGCACAAGGCATGTACATATATACCAGGTAAAACACACATACATGTAAATTGTTTTGTAAAATTGTTTGTGTTGGAACTGGCCTTTACAGTCACCTCCTGGAGGCTGTTTTCCTAACAGACTTGTTACTTTCTCATCATATTTATAACTGTCTCCAGAAAATACTATATTGACAAAGAACCATCCACTGGTCAAGGAATAAACTATGTATCTAGGACCCTAAGGAGAAATCAGTAATGGTGGCCTTCTTACCCCATCACTATGAAGACCTCCTGATGGGAAAGAGAGAGAGAGAGAGAGAGAGACAGTACCAGGTACTGAGGGCCAATTCTTGGGCTGCAGTCCTCTTACTCCTCAAACTGAGAAGTAAAAATAAATCAGCAGTCTTAGCATGTGGTTCTGTGAGGAATGCAGGTATTGGGATCTCAGACCTATGGAATAAGGAACTATGATTCTGAAATAGGCTAAAGTTGAAAACAGTTCCCTAGAACTTTACAGCCTAGTTACCATGGCTTACATCTGCTGGGGCCACATGTGGAAATGTACACCCTTGTGCTTCCTTCAGACCTGTAAAGTATTTAGATTGGATTTGGTGTGTGAGTCACTTTGTTCCCAGGTTCTACTACAGGACAGACACAATGCCTGGGGAGCTGTTACATCTGAAGTCCCCAGAAATGTACAACTAATTCATCTCAGTCTTAGGTAGAGACATGGAAGAGGTGTGTCCTATGTAGCACAAGTTTGACTCTGTCCTTGTCACACCTCCCTTATTCTGGTTACAGTTAAGACAGACCATAATCCAAAGGGAGTGCAGTGCCATTCCAGGTCCCAATTTGGAAAATTTCCCAGGGTGTTTAAATGTTCTGTTCAGTTGTGTAGCCAGCTCTCAAGAAAGACAGGAAGCCAAAGTTGTCAACCTGGACGTTTCATCTGGTCACCCCAACCTCAAAGGACCAGAAACTACTTGCTGGTATTCCTTTCCTTTCCCACTTAGCCTTTTATGTTTTCTTGAGAGCTGATCCAAGATGTTGAGTCCTCGATGGAAGTGTGAATAGTCACCATTGTACACCAAGAAGCATCTCACTCAGCACTCAGAGGGTGCTTCCCTCTCCAGAGCTAAGATATTCTGACCTGGAGTAGAAGGGGTTTTAATTGTTTAATGGTTAAGGTCATATTCTGTACTTAATTGTACTTATACGAAAGATGTGCTTTCAAGAAATGTTTTGTTTTTCAAATATGTTCTATTATAATAATATAATATAAATTCCTATAAAGGAAACTGATTATTGTGACCAATGATTTAAAAAAAAATAGTATGTTCAGGTTGTAGATAGATGTGGCCTTTGTTGCAACCTTCATGGACAATGGATTTTAACAGGATTAATGGGGCTCTGGGCTCCCACACTCTGCCATATGTTTAAGGAATTTTGCCCACAATCATTTTCTTTCAGCATGTTTGAAACACCTTTCCAACTCTTGTTTATTGAATTGTTTTACAACTCTTTGAATATATGGATAAAGGGAGAAAATTAATTCCAAGTGTTTTGTTGCTTATTAGGTGGAACATTAAGTATTATCTACTGTTGGAATGGTATGAGTTTTTATATTCTTAATTACTGTTAACAATTTGGCATTTGAAAGTCTGAGACACGGTCAGGATTGATAGTCAAAATCAAGTTCTTCAACCCTTTCATCCTTCAAATTAAATTTATATTCAGGTCCCTATGATTCTGATACTTAGAGGAAATGTTCAATTCCGTTGATAACTAAACTCAAGACTTTTCTAATTATCTGAGATGGTAAGCCATGTACTATCAAACGACACATTATAATAGATGAAAGCTGGTTAGTATTTTTTGTATTTTTAGTATTTGTGTTGTTAGTAACTTTTTGTATTTTCTTTCTTTCTTCCTCCTCCCCCAATTTAAAGACATGGAAAAGCTGGCCTGGTGGCATATGCCTTTCCTGGCACGTAAGAGGCAGAGGCACCTGAGTTGGTAGCCAGATCCCTGAATTGGAGGCCAGACTGGTTTACCCAATAAGTTAGTAGACAGCCAAAACTACATAGTGAGACCTTGCCTTAAAACAAACAAAACAGTACGGAAATAATCTGTGATTTTTCTTGCATGATTGCTTTTCTTTGCCACTGGGGGTTAGCTCACCGAGACATGCATATGACTTATGAAGTGTAAAGAGGCACCTGGCGCTGGAATAGCTACGGAGTGTTGTTGTTCCTTTATTTCATGCTGAAGAAGTATGGACATGTATTTAATTTTTTAAAAAACAAAGACTCATGGGCCATTGGTAGAGGGAGTGTTGTGCATGTGCAGTGACCCATAAGACACCAATAAGAAAGAAAAAGCCACAAAAAGTCACTATATTTTGATGTTTGAAGAATCTAGTTTATCTCTGGGTGGACCTTCTCAAAGTGTGTCTTGGCAGAGATGATGGGGTCTCAATATAATTGTTTTATGTTTGATGTCTTGTTTTGATTTCTGCAGAGATTGTACCTCTCATTGGCCTTTGACTTCAGAAAAAGCCCCAGCTAGGACAGACACATAGCGAGGGAAATATCTATGCCCAAGAGAATGACCTGGGATTGGTGTCAACCTTCATGGTATTTTAAGCTCCTTGGCAGGTTGTACTATAATAGTTGCACAAAACGGTAGTGAACTGCCCTCTGAATAATAAGCAACTTTTCGAGAGCCAAAACATGAGCTGTGCAGCATGCTGGGACTGGAATATGGAAATTGTTTTAATTTCTTCTTTTCTCTTATGAGGAAATCACTGCACTTGGTTTGTCAAGACAAGAGAGTTCATTCCCCTGTATTGAAACAGTGGTGAATTGAAACATGTTGGAGCAAGTTTTTTAAAAAAATCAAAATTAAACTGGTTTCTCTTAAATAGATTAAAGCTTTCCGCAGTACAAAATAAATTAAGCACTGTAAAATGAAGTTAATTCAAGTAATCACTCAGTACAGAAGTCTAAGCATACACACACACACACACACACACACACACATATATGAACAACTGAATTAAGTTCAAAGAATGAATATATATATATCAGTCCTGCAATTCCAGGGTATGATTAAATTCTCAGAAATCTGCTGTCCCTCTAATTTGGTTTCTATATATATTTAACAAGACAGGAAGCAAATGTATGTCGGTATATAGCATAACAAAGAGAACTTGGGGGAAGTTTTCTTCTAATTGTGGAGACCTATTAGGACTGGGCTTGAAGTATCTCCAGGTAAGTCTCATCTGTCTCAGTATCCCCACACTATATTAAAGTTTCCATAACCATTCTGACTAGAGGATGAGTTTTTGTTTATTGAGGTAAAATCAGTAAAAGCATGCTGTTGGCTCCCAAAGCGTCCGACCAGGGCGGATACAAGCTGACAGGCAGATTCTCGGACTGAGTTCCAGGTGGAATTAGACAGTACCACAATCTCCAGGACAGCTCTACTCCTCTCATTTACGCACATTTAATAAACTGAGTGTCCACAGGGAAAAAAATCACTTTGTAGTGAAAATGTACCTGTTTTATGAATACATATGCGGGGTTTTGTGAATTTAAGTAAGTTTGTCGTGCAATTTGCTTACTTTGCGGGTAGGAGGATCTCACTATATGCCATAGTTCTAACATACTATGTAGCTCACACAGACCTTAAAGTCTGGGTCCTTCTGCCTCTGCTAGGAGTGTGTGTGCACGTGTACATCTGTGCGTGCATGTGTGCCTGTGTGTGTGAGGGGGGAGAGGGGAGGGGGGAAAGACACACACACACACACACACACACAAGAGAGAGAGAGAGAGAGAGAGAGAGAGAGAGAGAGAGAGAGACTTTAAAAACAACTGAATTAAGTTCAAAGAATGCATATCCAGAGTACCCTCTTCTGGACATGTTATTTTTTAATTATGCTCTGCTTGTAAGAATGTCTTTCCTCCCAGGAGCATTTCTTGGGTTTTGGAAATCTTGTTAAGTTAGATAAAGGAACTATTTGAACCACTGACCCTTAAGATTTAGGTTCTGAAAACCTAATGAGAAACATTATGATTAAATTTGACCCTTAAGGTCTGGGCTGCCTTAACAGTATGAGTTTGTTCCCATTGTGCTCCTGACTGAGTTCTAACAGACCTGGAAGGAGGGGGTGTCTTGACACCTTCCAGAGAACCCTGACATTCTCCAAGTGAACTCATTTACATGTTATGTGAGCATCTTGTCTTTGTTCAAGACTGATTGAAGTTCTGGACCATGTCTCTCTCTCTCTCTCTCTCTCTCTCTCTCTCTCTCTCTCTCTCTCTCTCTCTCTCTCGGACGCTTGGGCCTCTGGTCACATATAAATAAATTTCCCAGGTGGTCCTATATCAGTCCGCCAATAGTGTGAGTTCCAAAATGTAAGTCGAGCTGTTACGTGAAATGTGAAGAATGACTGAAAATTGGTAAACTAACTTCATAGTGTTTCTGGTCCTCTTGGTACACTGTGTGCCAATTCCCACACAAAGGATACCCTGCCGGAGGTGGGGTGGGGTGGAAACTAGAGAGCTGAGATGATGTAACAGCGAGGTACTGCAAGTGCAAACCCTGGGTCCAGAAGTTACATTGCCATTAATTAATTTTATGTGTGTTTTAGTATAATCCACTTAACCTTCCGTTTCTTCATCTATCAAAATTGTCTAGTATTTTAAGTATAACCCGTAGCCCTCTAAGTACTGAATTAAGCATACCACACCCACGTGTTAATTTCCCCATCTATTTAGAAATACTCCCTTACTGTGGGCACTGGTTGGAATCACCAATGTAGTTTGTAGCTCAGTCTAACTCCCTGGAGTAGGCTGAGCCTGCATTTTAGTATTTTTTAAAGGCCCTCAAACAATGATTCTCATGCAATGCCATAGTTAAGAACTACTTTATCTAAATGGGAGTATGTATACTTATGTAAATCCTGGATGTTGAAGGAGACACAATTGACCCAGAAGAATGCCCCTTTAAAAAGAGGGCTTTCTCCAAATCCGAAATTACATCTACTTTCAGACAAATGAGTAGGAAGTCTTCAGGGACAAGGTGTCAATCAATAGTACTGCATTTTAATCAAAGAGATGTTTTTTCTTTACTTCTGAGCCTCCTCTTCTGCTGCATTAGACCCTACACATTCAGACACAGCATTCCCCACATTGAGATACTGCTTCCCTCCTTCGGAAGATGAGCTTTCAAAGTGCCTAAATAATTGTCTGGAATTTCTTCATAAACCTCTGGGGTTTGCCTTTGATCCGTGATCATTAATATCATTAATAGGCACTCTAAAAGTGCATGTGAATCTCAAGCTAGCATTTGGCAGAGCAACGGAAGAATGAACGCTTTTAAAATAGTTTGGCTCAGAAAGCGCATGTGAAATAACCCTGTGGGAAAATCGGGAGACTTTCTCATCCTGCAGAGGATTACCTAGGATGGGATACTGACCTTGTATTTTAAGTCCAGTTACATTTCTTAAAACCTCATGCGATTCCCAGCCTGATTTATATTAGTGGCTAAAGTAGCCTGCGAGAGGCCTCAGGGATGATGTACAGTTTGTGTTTGTCTGTTGATTTCTGCACAGTTCCCAGCGGACATTTTTATCATGTGTGTGTGCATGTGAGTGTGCATGTGTGTGTGTATATGTGTGTGTGCATGTGTGTGCATGTGTGTGTGTGTGTGTGTGTGTGTGTGTGTGTGTGGTTTCTTTAAAAAGAAAACCAGTTTCTACCAGAGATTTCCTACAGCATTTCTCTCAGAAACTAGCTGGAGACTTTTCTTTTCCTGGGGCTCTACAGCAGTCAAGCCCCAGAAGGCCGAGTGTGTCAGGGTGAGCAGATCGCTGACCTCCACGGGGAGAGGTCACTTCAGCACAGAAGACTCAAAAGGGAGGAAGAGAAAGCAACTCCACAGCAGGGATTTGACTTGCTTTAGGGCAGAGGAGTTTCTATAAAGGAGTCCCCAGTCTCCCACGCCCTTTCGCCTGCTCCTCTGTTACTGGGTAGCACTGTGCTCACCACACACACCACAGCACACATACACAAGCACACTCAGCCCAAACTCCTCAAAAAACCTCTCACACCCTTCCTCCACCTGCCCCTAAGCTGTGGACAGATTGACAGCCCTTTCTCCAGAGGAGGCAGGTGATGGATTGACTGGAAATTTTTCTAGGCCCAGTGGCTCTGAAGACCTCTTTTAGTTTCCCCCTTCACACGCCTGACTGGTGAGAAGAACACAGAGGATTCTTTCCCAAACCCATTGTGGGTGCCTGGGAGGGCTTAGACCAGCTCATCCATTCTTGTCAAAGGAAGGTGAGTTGGTAAATCAGAGTCATCCCCAGCCAGAATGTGGAAGACGGGCTGGGGCGTTTGGGACACATCCCAGAAGGAGGAGCCTAGGAATAGCCTTCAGTAAGGATGCCAGAAACTCGTGAAACAATAGCATGGCTTTATTTACATATTGCCCTGAAAATGCTACCCTGGTGAGCTTTTTCCTTGTGCCACTCTGCTCACTGCGCAATGCAGAGGAAGCATGCCGAATGGCTTTCTCCAGTGGCTCACCAGTGAGAAGGGATCAGAGGCTCTCTGTGCAAAGGTGTCGGGGGCTGGAGATGGTACCTGCTGTTACGAGTTTCATTGTGAAGAATCGCAACTTGGGAAAGACTTAAAGGCAAATAAAACATGTCCATCCATCTCTGTTCTGTGAATAGCAAATCACCGTGCTTTCCCATTTCATTTCAAATCTGATGGCCTCCTGAACCTGGTTGTACATGAATTGGGCTCTTGGTTTGCAGGTTTGTTAGGTCTAATCTCAGATCCCTATAGTATTCTAGGAATGCTTTCTGAAGTTGCAAGAACCCACAACTCTTCTGCTAGCAGCTATGTATCTCTGCCTAAACCAGCAGCTTTTCACAAGAAAGCAGGCAAGATGGGAAAGAAGGTTGGTCTTGATATTTACTCTATTCTCAATCTATTGAGGAGGTAGGTGGATAAACACTATAGAATGTGAAAGTCATGAAGGGAAAATAATGGTTGGCAAAGGCTCTATAGAGGAAAAGCCATCTCAAAAAGCATTTCTGAAGTGCCCAATCTACTTACTGAAAACTTCTATAAAATAGTCAAACATCAAGTCTTGTCAAAACAATAGAAAACAGGTTCAATACCATGTCCTGAGGTCCTCCAAAGGCACTGAGCTGGGCACTGATTTTAGAGGGAGGAAGTTGAAGGAAGAACTGCATCTCTCAGTCAAAGGCAGACCACACAGTTGTGTGGAATTTAATTGGGCCTCAAGTTGGGTTGTTGTTTTAAGTCCTATAGTTCATTCTTGTCTTGAATGGGCTTTTCTTTTTGCACACTGGTAGCAGGCACTGAACTATATAATCACTTCCAAGCAGGTGTAGCTTTCCATTGTTATAATAACAAATTGCTATGGATTTAGAGTCTCGAAAGCACATATATCTATTACTTCACTATTTATGACACCTTGTAGCTGGATCCTCAGTTCATTGTTTTACAAAGCTGAAGTTTGGGATATTAGTCACACTTTTTATCTGAAGGCTCAACCTAGCAAAGGTCCACCCCTGAGCTTCCTTACATTGTAACCTTCTTGCTTACAACAGCAGTTCAAGGGCGCCCATCCTCCAGATGGCCCAGGATGCCCTAGAAGGTTTACCATAAGGATCCAGTCACCTCATTAGTGGAGAATCTCCTGTTCGAGTGAGACATAATGTTTACAAACACCTATCACTGTAGTATCAGTATTTGGTCAATAACCAGGGTCCAGGAATCTTTGAAGGCCATGACAGCTTTTGGCCTACCACTAGGTCCTACAGCCTATAAGCTCTTCTATGATATGTGTTCATCTAACCAAATACCTTCATTTTTTTTAATGTACTCTTATCACATTACAATTGAAAAACTAATAACAGCCTATTTTGTTTTCCTATAGTTATTTTCAATGATGCATGGCAAAGAAACTGAGGCACAAAGAATTTTAGAAATCTTCAAGTGTGACCAAACCCAAAGCACAAAAACTGTTATTAAGGCCCTAGTGGGAGAAACTTCCAAACAATAAATGTGGGTGGAAGAACTGTTATTGAATCAAGGCAGCCTGGCCCCAAACCCTTGCCTTTGAGCATAGATTCTGGGGCTTGCACACCAAGAGGATGAAGTTAACAGTGGGCAGGCCAGTGTGGAAGTAAAAGTGCTTGTGGAAATTCTTTAGAACCTCCCTGGTAGGTGTACTACAGCCAGCACTGTCTAAAGGAGAACTCACAGTGAGCTAAGCTAGAGGATGGTTGGGTACGGATGGAGAATGGAGACTGTGAGGAGACCTGGCCCTCTTCTCATCTGGCCTTCTGCTCCCTTTTCTTTACCCAGGGACACTGCTTCCATTTTAGTCGAACCTCTAGACGATCCACACTTGCCCTATGCCTCTGCTTTGTGATTTGAATTTGAAAAAAAAAAATTTCCAGGGCTACAAAGCCACAGGGAACCTTTTGGAGGTATTTGAGTGCCCCATCCAAGTCCTTTCTGCACAGGTGCCTGGTACAAAGGAATGGTCTGGCTCACACTGACATGACAAACAGGGTCAGATAGGTAAACCACAACCTGGAGAGAGGGCAGGAAGGGAGCAGCATTTCATTCCGGGAAAGCAGAGCTGTGGGTATAGTTATGGAGGCACGCCTGTACCAGCCAGCAGTAGCCACCTTTGTTTCACTCATGTGATCTGGATTTTAATAATTTTAAATGCTCATACTATTTTCTGCTATAATATAGAAGGAATCTTCCCAATGAGGTAGGCATATGGGATGGGGCTTGTGTAACTGCAACTACCAGAAGACACCCCATTGAGATTTGTGCAGCAGTAAGAGTTTTGAAAATGCTCATGAAGTTTCATGTATATTTGTGTGTGTGTGTGTGTGTGTGTGTGTGTGTGTGTGCGCGTGTACATGTACAGACCTGTATGTACACACAAACCAAGGGGAGGGTGAACCCTATGGAGACCTGTTTCCTCTCAGAAACCCCTTTCCTGTGATTCATTTTCTAATTCTATAAAGCAGAACATAGAAAGGAAGTCTGAAACTTCCCAGGAACAAAGGGAAAGCCCAAAGGGCTGGGCCTTCATCAGTGATGCAGAGAACACCCACTGCTCCCGGACTTGGAGATGCCACAGTCAAGATCAATGTAGCTAAAGTATCTTCTCCCTGGAACCCCCACAAGCCTTCCTGTTTATTTCCTGTTTAGCATTGATCATAGCACTTCATAGAGATACCACCCAAGGCTAGATCCTGACGGAAACCTAAGTTCTCAGATGAAGCACACATCCAAGCAACCCAGGAAAGAGGAGGTCCCAGTTCAAGCCCAGGCCATTGCTGTCTCTTGAGGCCTCAGTTTGCCCTTCTTGAATCCTCTGATGGATGGGTCAGATCACTGCTTATACTAGCATTTGGCAAGTCTGTGAGGAAGGCTTTTCAACTGCAGACACATCTCTGCGAGGAGGAAGCAGAAAAAGCTTTTCCCCCTCCTTTTGCTAATCCCAGAGGGGACAAACAGTACGGCTGCCTCAGTAGTCAGGAGAAGGGCAGCATAAACCTGAGTCTCTGGAATCTCCAGGAGCGCCCTACACGGTGCCAGGACAACAGGGCTTTAACACAAAGCTGCGCCTTTCCAGTTGCTGGGATCTGGTTTTGCTCCGTGGATAAATAATTAAACCCCCGGCCCCCTGGCTGTGGATATCTTCAGAGGAATGGGTTGCTGAGGTTAAGGGCAGACTTCCATTCAAGTTTCTTACTGGATTTAAGAGCCTTTCCCCTAAGATAATTTCCCTGACTTGCATATCACAGGTTAATACTGGACCCATGCATAATGATACATAATTTGAGACTTGTAAAAGCCACTTTGGACTTGAAAGGAATACACTCTCTGCCAGAGAGGTTGTGCCTGGCATGCAAGAGCAAGTAGTGCAGGTAGAACATTGGTCCAAGGCAAGGGAGTCACACCCTTTGACATGGTCTCAGAGGGCGCCATGCAGGTGTTAGGTCCCCTGGCTGCCAGGCAACCACACAGCCCCAACCCTGCAAGCACCTGCCCACAACCTTGCTCGCCCTTCTCGGGACCACCAGAAAGCAGTTGTTCACCAAGGAAAATTCATTCTTTTCAGTACACTGCATGCAATCCTAGTGATGCAATAGGATTGTCCTAATGACTTCTAAACTTTGTTTTTAAGGCTTCTGGGGCAAGAACCTCAAAAGACCTGCCTCAGGGGCCACCTTCTACCTTAGATAGACAACCGCAGTTTTGTTGGCATTGCTAGAGGCTGACATAGTCTGAGCCAGGATGTTTAGCTGCTTGAGGGCTGGGAGAGAAAATGTTAAGAAAAATAATTGTTTTTTGCAAACTATCTATTTAAAAACTGAACCTCAGGAAGCAGATCTGTGTTCCAATGCTTGGATGAATCAGAGCTCACAAAGTATAAATACACATTAGCAGGAGAAGGCTTCCCATAACCCATGTACTTAGGCCTCCCAGCGGGAACCTCCAAACTCCTGTTTCTCATTCCCAGGAGAGCTAAGAAAGCGGCCCACAGTCCAAACGGAAGGGGTGCGGCTTAACTCAGCCTGAGTTCAAACCCCTATGGACCTCCAGGAAAGTTTGTTTGTTTGTTTTTCTCTTTCTTTAAAAAGCAGCTGGTGTTTAGCTGTTTACTTGTTCACTTGCAGACAAGCAGACAGAAACTCTTTAGAAAGGTGGGGACCCCACCCTCTGCCTTCTTTGGCTCCCTTCTACCAAAGAAATATTGCTAAATTAAGTTCACATCGACTCAATGACCCCTCAGATCAGCTAATAAAGATGAATCACTCAGACCACGGCTTGCTTAAGGGGCGGTGTAATCATTTTACTTAAAAATGATGTCAGGTGGTAATTTAGCAACAAACCCGCTTCCAGGCCAGCTAATTCCATTTAACAAGGAGGAAAAACATTGTCATTAATGAAGAGCGTATACTTTTGTTCTCAAACTTTGTCGTGTGTAAGCAAAAGGGGGAAGGAAGAGAGGCGAAAGCTTGCTGACAAATGTAGAGTCTAAGAGCCAGTTTGGCTGAGTTCTGATCCTACAGGGTCTTGGGGTTCTGCATTGAAGAGAGCAGGAGGTGTTTCTTATGACAGTCGCACTTGCATTTAGTTAGGTTACCACCTAACTAAATGCAAGTGCCTACCACCTCCTACCACCCACCCCCACCCCCAGTTGTTTAAAAACTCAGGAGGAGAGTAATCACCACCAGCTTCAGGGTAATCCTCTTCCAGTATTCCATGGCATACCCTAACGTTAGGACTTTAGATAGTGAGATTCTGGACTGAAACTTTCCTCTGCAAGAGCTTCTTTAAGAAGGGCTGAGAACATCTCCCAGAGTAGTACAGCAGAGTCCTCTCTTCTACCCCCACCCCCACCCCAGTATAACCCGGTTTCCTTTGCTTCCTTCTCTCAGCAATTAAGATGCTGGCTTTGAGCTGTGCCCACAGGAGTCTGACCCGTGCCCTCCCACGACTCAGTGTCGGGGACCAAAGACTCGTCAAGACAACACCCACAAATCTCAAGATCACTTCCCTCCTGGAATGAAGAACTGCAGAAGCTCATTAACTTTTTTTTTTCTTGGCACAAAACTACTTGGCAGCTACCCAAGGAATTCTAGAGTCCTGCAGAATCCAAGTTTACAAACCACCAGAACAAGGTATTACTTCAGAATGCTATTTGAATCTGGTGCTGTTTTAACAAGAATGTCTCCTGGCTTATAGGGTCCCTGTTTCTCCCTCTTCAACCCCACCTTGCAGAAACCAGCTGTCTGCCGACAGAGATTAATGACAAGGTATTGCTACACCAAGGCCAGATGTCATGGGAATCTAAACTCATCACTTCTGGGTCCTTCTGAATTACCTCAGTGAGGTAACCCAAACGAAACACTGTTGGATAGATCTTAGGGATGTTAAGACACATCGAATCCCTTGATAGTCTGTTTATGCACAGGTATTGGGACATTTAAAACCCTTCATCCATCCTGAAATTAGCTACCTACCTGAGAATAATGCCTAGACTGATAGAAAAGGAGAAAACCTCCCTATGGGGAATGGGTACTGGAGAAGAGTATCTCTCTTCAACATTGACTGACCATGAAGTCTAGGGGCTAGTGGAAAGGCCTCCATGCTAGGTTGCTAAAGAGCAACCTTTGGCTTCCTAACCAGAAACAGGGAACTCCTAGTGACTCTACACAGCTGCTGGAATGTGTCCACATGGCTTTCACCACAACTCATCCCTTGCTGAAGAACCACCAGAGGCCAGCTTCCTGCACCTCCCAGTGTGGGAACCGACAAGGCCCCTGGAGCCACGGGGAGCCTTTTACCATTTACAGCTATGGAGGGCAGTTGGATCTTGTAACCCCTTGGAAAGTCAGATACACAGCACCCAAGGTCTGTGTGGGAATGCAGCCCAACACTCACTCCCTGGGCCAAGGCGGTGACTAGGTGGGTCCTACCATCAGACTACCCACAATGTGACAAAGAGACCCTCTAGGGATAAAATACACATAAAGCCATGGGGCATGTTATATAATGACAACAAGGAATCACTATTAATCCAATCCAAGCGGCTAAGAGACAAAAAAAAATGAGAAAACGCCAAGTCTCCCTCCTTCAGCTCAACCCCAAATCCAAGCTGTTTAATAAACCACTGTTCGTGCAGTGGGCATTCCCTGTGAGTACTCCGAAACAATTCACCTCCACACTGCAAGCCATTAATCTGGTGGTATTTATTCAAGTAGTATTCACACTTGTCAAATGACAAGGGATCAGGGCTCCCCCGACAGCTCCCGCCTACACAGCAGCCTCACGGGTTTGAGAACTGAGAAATTTTGCTGTTTGCTTCACCCCCACCCCCTTTCAGATGCTACATCTAGCTGAATGAGCAGCGCCAGCCAAACAAGGAACCAAATAGGTCAGAAAAGCCAGCAAAGATCCCATGAGCTCAGAAGACTCCACACCGTTCCATGTTTTCATACAAAAAATTTAATAAATATTACTTTTCAAAATTTATTGCCAGGAACAACACATCAAAGATGTATTTTATGTTCATATAACACTAATAGGACAATACAAAGTATCTTCCCGGTCTCAATGGTGAACCAAGATTACTCTGTTTTATAAGCCTTTTCTGATCTTGAACTTGGTAATAGCACTTTGATTTCCTCACTTAAGGCAGGCAGTGTACTCTATGGCAAATCTAAACAGTGATCTAACTGGACAGTTTATGGTTCAAGTATTCAACTAGCTTATTAGAATACTCCCTAAATGCAGTAGACAACAACAATGAAATCAAATCTACAAGTGGTTCAGCATTACATACGAATGGTGAAAAGAAATCAGAATTTACAAAATAAGATTGGTACGCTTCCAACTTCACACAATTAATTTGATATTTTTAATGAGATTCAACCAGTCACATTCTGGCTATGTAAGTCATAGCTCAGTGTGTTCCCTTAAACTGCTCTGTAGCAGATCAACTGCCTGTCTCTTTTCAAGTCTAAAGCAGGAGAAAAAAAATGGAAGAGGGGGGGGAAAAAAAAAGAACCTGTTCTAAATTAATTCTCAATCTGCCTCAGTCAGTCCTTAAAATGTGTCTTAAAGTGATGCTATAAAGGAAGTGTTTGAACACCTGACGTCGTACGAAAAAAAAAAATCCATCAGCATTCCCAGGGGAAAAAGCCTATCCCATCCTTTCAATAGAAACTATTTCCAAACACCTTAATTTTGGCTTACAGGCAACATGTAATGAGCAAAGTTCACAAAAAAAAAAAAAAAAAAAAAAAAAGCCATATGCTTACAACACTAGCAAAAACCTTCAGTTCTAAACACATACATATAAATAAAAAGGAATGATGTTTTAAGGCTCTTGATTATTAAGTTAATAAATCAAATATACACAGTGATTAATAAAAAAGAATTATTTACATAACTATACAAAAATTCTACTTTGACACATTTTTCCTCTTTAAATTCTTCATTTTACCAGCAACGGCTGACATCAAATCCCCCCTCCCCCAACAACAAAAATACAATAAAAAAAATAAATAATAAAGTCATTTGTGATAGCTGCTGTGGTTCTGAGCTGCAAAGGCACTTTCAAATACAGACCTACTCGAACGTCATCATAAAACCAATATACAAAAACAACTCAAGAGTCAATAAATATAAATAGAACTATGATCCTAAGGCTGCCATCACCATTAGGACCGCTGGCAGATGTGGGAGCTCCAGGCTCAGGCTCGGCAGCTCCTGGGAGCCCGAAGCGTCGGCTGGGCTGCAGGGGAATGGACACCCGGGCACATTCTCTAGTTTTTGCATAGCGGTGAGCGCTGCACTCGATTTCCCAGCCAACCACAGAAACTACCAGTGCCAGTGGAAGCCAGCTTGTCGAAACTTAAATTAACACAGGATTCTAAGTCAACAACAGCCTCAGACTGGAATACGACAACAGTTTAAACAAACTACAAGCCCCGGGGTGCCCTCAAACTCTACCTAGGCGGCAGCCCACTGTCTGCTATACGATGTACTCCATCCGGTTCAAGCTCTGGGCACTTTCCAAGTCTCTGTTGTCCTGTTTGTTTGTCCAGTTCGGGTGTTTTGTCGGCGTGCCGCTGGGGGCCTTCTCCTCTCTGTCTACCAGCGTGTACACTGGCTGCTTGGCAAACCGGACTTTCTGCTGGTGTTTATCCATGTCATCCTCCTCCACTTCCGAGTTGTGTGTCCTGATTTTTGACATTTTGGAGTTTTTGTTCTCATAATCCTTAATGGGGACCGTGTTGGCTCCGTGTTTCTCGATGGGGTTTTTGATTTGGTTCAGCTGTTCCCGCACGTTGTTGGTGGTGTTGTCCTCGGGGGCAGAGTGAGTGTGGCTGCTGGGCTTTCGCCGCTTCCGTACACACCAGTAGAAGGCTGTCACCAAGCAACAGACCCAAGCCACTGTTAAGACAGAGCTCAGCAGAGGAACCAGGAAATCTGTAAGACAGGCAAAGGACCAGTTAACTCAAAAAGAGCTATCACCATGGCAACAGAAGAATATCAACAGTGGCCTTCCTGCATTTGGTCGCTAAGAAGGGGCACTGTGGGGACAAGCCCCTCTTCCAAACTTCGCAGATAGGTTAACCACTGCCAGAAGCTGGCTTTTAGGACACTTGTGTCCAGAGACAGCAGGTGGATAGAATAGTACTTCTACGGTTTCTCCCAATTCCATGTGACAGGTTATTTCCTGTTCCAGAGGGCCTGGCTACTTTGGTGGTTCCAGATTAGGGCTGATTTCAGAATCAAGAGAAACTCAGTGCAAACACAGACAACTCCAATTCCCCCAAAATAGAAGCCCCAATTTCTGCTCAGCCTAAACAGTGAGGCCCCAGATCATCACAGGGTCAATATGAATACCGTAACACCTAGTGAATGTTGGTCAATGTTTGGGAACCCGGCTCTGTAAGCATCGGCAGCTCAGGGCAGGTACTGCTGTGCTCCAAGTCTTTGCAGTGGATCTAAATCACGCTTCTTTTGCATGGGAGCTTTCCAGGAACATGCATACAGCATGCTAGTGTGATCGGTCAGGTGCACCTCTCTGCCTTCCTCAGCCAATACCAATATTGGTTTTGTGACCTTGGGCCAGGAGGCTGGAAGTGAGGGATGACTGGCAGATCACTCCATGCATGATGACGTCCTTGGATGAGACAGTAAAATCATTTTCACAGTCACCAGGTAAGGGTATATTCCAAATGCACACCGACCTGTTCTGTTTTTCAGAGGACGCCTCTGAACTCTGACTTCTGCAACGGCAGCAATAAGTGAGCTGTTTCCATCCCGTTTGCTAACGAGATCTATTATTTTATCAGTAATTTCCTTGACAGGGTTTCCATCATCCCGGATGTCTTCTGCAGACTAAAAGAAAGCAAACTGACAGTGTTTATCACTCAAACTTAACAAGGATAGTTAATGCTTTCATTGCAATTGCTGTTTCATACTTTCTAACTTAAATCCCCTGTAATCAAATAATTAGGAGTGCAAAGATCTTAGACTCACAATGGCCACGTGTATTTCATTGTTCGCTGACAGGGAAGGCTCACAGGCTATGTAGATTGAATATTCAGCAGAAACATTCTTCAGAATATTCAAATTCCTCAATTCGCTGCAAATGTGCTCAGTGGTAAGACCCTACAATGTGATTTTTTTAAAAAGATTAACACATTATGTCAAACAGTAGAAGAAATAAAAGGCTCACAGTCTCATCAACTGGCTAGACAGAAGGCTCAGTTTGTTCTAAGAGACAGATTTGGGCTAAGGGGAGGAGATGACCTCCTTATACTACTGAACTGCCGTACTACTGTGAACCAAGCAGGCATACTGTCACCCCCATTAAAGAAGTTACGCACCGGAGACATCATCTCTTTGTTAAAGGTGAAAGTGATGTTTGCACAATTATCTTGGTAATAGGAGTCAGATGTGCACTTGGTCTTCACTGGCTGGAGGCTGGAGGACCGACACTCGCCAACTCCAGTGCAGGGGCGCACGAAGCACTGATCATCCAGGACCGGAATGCAGCTCTGCCCACTGGGGCACTCACTGTGCCCTTTGTGGAGCCAGCATGGTCTCGGGCCACACCAGACCTGGAGAGGAGAAAACAGGAGCCCATGGCTTAGCGGGAGTGTCCACCCCGATGAACACTCGGGAACTCCCGCAGCTTCCTTCCATCGCCCTACCTTGGAGCAGGCCACCCGTCCGTTCAGGCACTGGCAGGTGTTACAGTCCTCATCCCACTTGGCCCCATCAAGGATCACTCTCCCCAGAGTGACGCAAGATCGCCCTGAAACTGAGAGGCGGAGACACGCCTAAGTAGGAGTTTCTTTTCCCACAGACGGGATCACATCGCCCGTTCCGAATGTCTACCCCCTCCCTGTTAAGAAATTGGTTACACCCGTGTCCTCTTCCTCTGCCACGTGATGACAGCTCCTCCCACAATGTCAGGCACATGCACTGGCCATCCCCTCTGACTGCTCATCTGGTCACTTGACTAAAGCAGTTTCAGGAGATGTGACCCGATAGACCCTTTAACGGAGCTTTCACAGTTGAGCTGGCCTCCGGTGTGCCTGCCATCTATCACGAAAAGAAGAGCACGCCTCGGAGAGAGCGGGGCACCTGTCAGCTGGAACTGGGCCTGGAATCAGCATTCTGCCCAGCTATCATGCTACAGGCCACAAAAATGGATACTGCAAGCTACTGAGTGAGGCACATTGCTACACAGCAACTTCTTGGTCCTAATGGCAGCAGAAATGGGCAGCTACCACCCTGCTTGGTCCCCTTCCTCCCTGAGCATGGCGCACCCCCCACCCACTGTGAGCTGTGGTAACTGTGATGCCCACTCAACTCAGAAGACACAGGGAAGGCAGCCAGACCCTGGCACACCTACCTTCCTGGCACTTGGTACCACTATGTCCTGGAGGGCAGATACACTGGTAGCCATTAATCTCATCCACACAGGTGGCCCCAAAGGCGCAAGGGGAAGACTGGCATTCATTGATGTCTAAAAGAAATGAGGTCCAATTCGGGCTTTAGTGGGAAGTTTTTTCACAGACCCTGCCAAAGCATCCAAGTCCTGATACAAACTTGGTGAATTTTCATGTACACAACAAACAAATCACTGATCGCCCAAAAAGCAGGCCCCTGACGCACAAAGACCACAACTTTTCACTTTTCCTTGGCTTCTTTCTCCTCTGACAGTAAGTACACTTTACACCAAAGCCGACCATCGTTCCCTGAAAATGGGCCAGGGCAAACATTTTAACTTCCTAGATCATAAAGTTGGTCATACCCACTGTTGTCTGGTGGCACTCGGTGAGCACCTGGGCCAGAAATAGACAGGACCAAGTAAGTACAGCCAAGCACCAGGGAACTTCATTTACAAAAACAGGAGGAACAGAGGTGGCCCCTCCTTTGCCAAACCCTGACTTAGAAGGTGAAACAGACATAACTTATCTTAACGCCTAGTGCTGGAGTCCCACCCATCTCAGACTGGGGGACTTCAAATACCAATAACATTTTAAAGAATTTGAGGGGTTAAAAAAAAAAAAACAAAAAAACCCGAAATAGAGAATTCTGTACTGTTTTGTGTGGGAAAGAGATGTTTTAAAAAGTAGGTAAAACCAAACAAAAACAAAAAACAAAAAAACCCTCACTTCTTGATCCTAATGTTTCTCTGGGGCCTGGTCAGACCCACTACAGAACAGTCTATGGAAGCCAAAGACACAGCATGGACAACAGCTTGGCCATAGTTTCATGCTAATCACGAGGGAAGCATACCCTTTTCCCCCCTCAGGGCTCTCTCATAGCTTAATTGTCAAATTCTATGGCTGGCACTCTCCCTGAGAACAAAGAAGGCTGTGCCACACAGAGAATGAGGAGGCCAGACCACAGCCAGGGGCACTTAAATCCAAGCTGGAGATTACTTGAGTTGTCAGGGCTATTTGGAATCATGGTCTTCATTGTTTTTAAAGGGGAAAGATTTGAATGCTGAGGAGGACTCGGACAAGGGGAGATCAGACATAGTGATACTTACTTATCCTGCAGTCCGGCCCTGCAAAACCCGGGGCACATTCACACCGATACCAGTTGTCTCCATCCACACAGGTCCCGCTGTTGTAACTAAGAAACCAGAGGTGACCTCAGTTACCAACATCCAAGTCCACAACGTACCCAGCACATAAAGCCACGCCTGCCACAAACACAGGCTTTCACCCCAGGCCATATCTACTGCTGACCAAAGAGCTCAAAAATACTGATGCCTGGGTTCTGTCCCCTGAGAATCTAATTTCCTAGGTCTCAGTCGCAGCCCAGGCACTGGGACTTTTAAAAGCTCCCCGGGTGATTCTCGTGTGCAGCCCGAGGTTGAGAATCACTGCGCTAAATGAAGACACAACCTGGATAATTAAAGTGTGGTCCACAGAGCAGCAGGGCAGGGTCGCCTGGGAGCTTGTTAGAAACACACAGCCCCATCACAGACCTCCTGAATCAGAACCTACATTTTCAACATCATCCCGGGAGATTCCCATGCATCTTACAGCCAAGTACCAGCTTAAAAGGTTGCCACACTTACCAAGGATGAGGACTGCAGTCGTTGGTGTCTGCAAAGAAAAGACAACAGCTTTGGGTGGGTGGGTGGGTGGGTGGGTGGGGGTCTCCATCAAAGCACCATTTACTTATTTCCATAACATCCAAATGTTAAAAGTCACACTTAATACTAGTCAAATAGCCTGAAAATCTAGTCTAAATTGGAAGCAGGCCTGGACCATACTTAGTTTCATTTGCCGTGGGACACATGTATACAGGAAGAGGCCCTTGCAGGGAACAGGGAGTAGGAAGGGCTGAGAATGGAAGGAGGCAGGCTGCTGGTCAGACCCGGGGCTGGGAACACAGACACCATCTGTCTCCACTTATCTCCCAGGGAACTTTCTCATGCCCAGGTCAGGGCTGTATCCCATCAAGTCATTAGTAAGGACCCAGGTGATACAAAAGCAGACATCAAACAGTCGTGCTTCTGGTTTCCATGTCCAGTCCCCGTGGGTATTTTGGGCAGGCTACAACCCAGGAAGAATTCAGGGGAGGCCACTCACTTTGAGTACAAATAGGCCCCTCCCAGCCTTCTTTGCAGACACAGGTGAAGGAGTCTCCATTGACCACGCAGGTGCCTCCATTATGACAGGGGTTCGGCAGGCAGCTACTGTTCCTAGCTATAAAACAAAAACAGGTTAAGACCACCCACTTCCAGAGGATCCAACGTGGTCTGAAGGAGCAGAACCAAACCAAATGAAATGATCATTTCCTTGATCATTTCCACAGTAAATCCCACCTAGGGGCAGAAGGTTACCTATATTACAGGTTGTTCCTTCCCAGCCACCAGGACACATGCACTTAAACGTATCCACTTCATCATAGCAGGTACCACCATTATTACACGTGGCTTCGTCACACTGGCTGTCACCTGAGAAAAGAAGCCCTTAGAATGAGCCTCTCTGCTGTGAGGTCCCCTCCCTCCGAAGACAGATAGACAGGAGAGACCCCGGCAGCGACACTTACGGGAATGACAAGTCTTTCCTTTCCACCCATTTTTGCAGTCACAGTAAAAGTCATTGACCAGGTCTCGACATGTGCCCCCATAGTGACAAGGGTTCTGGCTACAGTCATTTATGTCTAGAACCAATGAGACACAAGGCTGAAGAAGTCCATTCATGATAAGGGGCAGAGCTCCTCTATGATCAGATCCAACCCTGGCTTTTCTATGCTATCTTCCAAGAACAAGTGAGACGTCCTAGGACTTCAATTTCATCACCCTTTTAGAGAAGTTTTCGGCTAGGACACAATCCTCTGGAATGCCCATGGCAATTAAAATCAAGATGGACAGAAATGTCAATAAGTCGGAATAAATGCCTGGAAGGAACCTAACTAGGAGTCTAATTCTGCCATTCCCCAGTGGTGGCTTCTCCTCACTACGGCCCAGCAGCCTTAATAAATGCCAAGGAGATACAGGAGGCCATTATAGCCACCATGATAGAAATCTCTGGGGGGGGGGGGGGGGGCGGGGAGGCTTCCCCCAAGGGAAAGTGCTATCCCTGCTCTACCCCCAAGCCCTCACCCTGGAGCCATCTGTCCCCTAAAGCAACAGCAGACTCACTGTTCTCACAGTGTGCTCCCTCCCAGCCGTCACTACAGATGCACTTGTAGGAGTTAACGCCGTCGATGCAGGTGCCACCGTTTTTACAGGGGTTGCTCTCGCAGTCGTTGATATCTGTGAAAGGAGGCACAGGGCGAACTGAGGAGCCTCGAAGGGCCAGCCAGGCAGTCGCCAAAGCACTGCCTGGTGACTGTCACAGCTGCCGCCTCAGCCAACGCACCTGGAAACATCACTACCCTCTCGATGCCGAGGCTTCTAGACGGTACCTCCCCCACTTTAAGACCCTCACAACACTGGCTCATTTGGTAGGCCTGGGGGCTGGGGGGGAAGCGTCTATAGAAAAGAGGGACTACTCAAATAAAGTGAGATTCCACAACATTCCAAAATCTATCTTGGGAAGCTCAAGAGACTGTTAGTGGTCTTATCCATTTGGGACCGAAAGAAGCGGTTACTGGTTGTCCTCTACCTTATTTTCTTACTAAAGCAATTCAAATACAAGGCTCCCCAAGCTCGGTACCTGCCCCCCGGGCTCCCTGTTCCAAGCGGAGTGGAGTCTTACTTTCATGGCAGTAGGTGCCGGTGAAGCCTTTGTTACAGTCACAGGTGAATTTGCCTCCCGATTGGCTCTTGCACTTCCCATGGGGACCACAGACGTTAGAAGAGATATACCGCACCCCTTCAGGCGTGTCGTTGGAGGCCATGGCCACAGTGCAGCTGTCAATCACTGAACACAGGCTTGGGGTCAGACACCCACAGACACACACCCACAGACAGCATTTTCTAAGCAGAGGACGCCATAGCCCATGCCTGCCTGACTGGGTAGGACCATCCCTTGGGCTAATGACTTAAAGCATCAAGAGGGACTCAGGGACTAAAACCCAGCAATGCTCCTGTGACAGGTAAAACGTAAGACTGACTCCCAAGTAGACACAAAGTTTTTTAAAGTTTCTTTTAATCACACCTTAATATCTATCTGGTTTGTTAAATGCTTGTCAAAGACGATCACCTCTACACGCCCCGCTACCCTACCGCAAGTTTCCCCCACCCACCTGGACAGGGTTTCTCTGTGTAGCCCTGGCTGTCCTGGAACTCATTTTACAGACCAGGACTGCATCCAACTTGGAGATCTGCCTGCTTCTGCCTCCTGAGTGCTGGGACTAAAGGAGTGCACCACCACGCCCAGTCCTCCTCCATCTTAACCAAAGCTCAAGGACATACCGATCTATACAAGTTTTCAAGTTATGCTTCCCAGTACAGCAGCCATAGGGCCCGCGTGTACTTATTTTTAAGTGAACTACACCAAAGAAGTGTCTCGGGCACCAACCCCCAGCCATAGCTACAGTAACTGATAAAACCCCAAACTTCCCCACGGCTTCCCCTGCTGCTGGCGCTCTTCGGAGCAATTCTTCCCTTTTGTCACAAACTCCTCGGCCACCTCTGAACTGGGGTGATAAATGGATTTCACACTCTCTGCCTTGGTAACTGGTACTCTGTAGCTCTCCCAGCTGGCAGCCGGACAGATTACCTCCACATGGTTTTGCTTCCCTAAGTGATCAGATTAAGTATTTTCCATCTGAAAGCCTTCCCCACACATTTACCACTTATAAGATCTCTAAGGAAAGGTGGCAGGAACCAGTCTGTGGACAGACAGGCCCCGGGTGAGGGGGGATACCTTCGCAGGGGGTGGTGCGGCAGTGGTCTTTCAGGTGTGAGCAGTTCTTGCCCTCATAGTCCTCGGGGCACTTGCAGAAATAGTCACTGGCACGATTGTAGCACTGGGCACCATTCTGGCAAGGGTTGGGCTCGCAGTAATCAATGTCCAGCTGCCAGATGGCGAAAAGCACGAAGGAGCGGATCAAAAGAAAACAAAGGTGTCGCCATCACTTCTCTGCGCAGTAAACACTTGGTTGTGCCAACTGCTTCTACAAGGAGTTTCCCTCCCCCCACCCATACAGAGCACACCCATGTAACCCTTAGGATCTGTCACCTCCTGGGAAAACATTAAAGCCCAAGGCACAGTGACATAGCACAGAAAACCTGGCTAGGGGATGACACTTAGCCAAGCAAACAGGCCACAGTAATCAATAAGAAATCATTCAACACTGCCTTCTACAGCGTTTGTCTAGCAGAAACCCTCCAGTCAGTAGGGTGCTAGCTGATGTCAGAGATCTAAACAACTAGAGTGGGGGAGGGTGACAGAATGGGGAGAGGGTGATGGACAAGGGTTCCACGTTAAAGCTTGGTGATCTGAAGTTTTTGCCTCCCTCTGCTCACCTGACAGAGGTTTCCAGAGAAACCAGTGGGACACAAACACTGGAATCTGTTGATTTCATTCTGACAGTGACCCCCATTCAAGCAGGGGTTGCTAGCACACTCATCGATGTCTCTCTCACAGTGATCACCTGCATAGCCAGGTGGACAGATACAGCGATAACCATTAACCAAGTCCTGCAGGAGGAGAAGGGGGGGAGAGACACATGCATATTTTCCTATGTATACACGAACCCAGAACGTCAGGGACTTCACTTCACTGATGTGGTTCAGCTGATTCGCTTGGCTAAGCTTGGGCCAGGACTAGCGGTTCCGAATGCATGCCTGCTTGCCTGCCTTTTAAGAGGCTCTTGGGAAGCTAGGGTGGGTGAAGGACTTAGCTTCTCAACAGCATTTTAAATCCCACAGGCCCAAGGCTCTCCCATGTCACATAAATCTTAAAAGATTGTTGTCATGTGTCAAGGTTTCCCTTTAAGCAATGATTTACATACCCGACAGGAGGCGTCATTCTGACACTGGCCAAGGCAGTCATTGATATCTAAAAAAATAAACAAGTCGTTGTCACATTAAAGAGGCACGTGACATCGAATTTGGGTTCACCCAAAAAATACAGGGCTGATAAAAGTTTCAATCAGATTTCCCAGAGCTTCCGGTGAGATAAGGCTTTTACGCTGGGTGGGGACCCGGGGACCCTCCCTAATCCTCCCAGACAAGGGAGCGAAACTTCACCACATTGTTTCAATCACCTTATCAGAATATGCCCAATTTTAGCAGCTAACAAGGCTGATAAAGTGTTTGTTTTCCTTGCTGGGCTGGCCTGGCCCCTCCCTCTCCAAAAACATTCCCTTCCCGCTAATAATATAAGTTTTTCCTTCTATTCAGCCAGAGAGTGCTTCAGCAACTTATATCAAAGCTGTGGGTTCCACGCTTACCACAAAGTAAGGGGAACAAGAGTCCCAGAACCGAAGCAGGGGCGGGGGGGAGAATGAATCAAAAAACCATGTCACCCAAGTTGCATGAAAATCAAAACAAAGTCACTCACTTATGTCACAGTTCTGACCCATCCAGCCAGGAAGGCAGTCACAGTAGTAGCTGGCAATCAGATTCTTACAGGATCTGGCATTGACACAGGGTTTGGACTCACACTCATTTGCATCTGAAAGCAGCAAGCATGAACAGTGACAAATGGGAGGGCTGCCCCAACCCCACTGCTGCCCCCCCCCCCCGCCCCACCCAATGAAAACACCATAGAGCTGGTCTGAAATATGAGACATTTTAACAAGCTAGCTAAATAAGAAATAGGAGGTGTCTTCTCTTTGGGCCAGCAGAGCCCTCTTCCCCAGTCTTTATCCAACAAGGGTTGCTAATTGATAACTTTCTTTGGGGCTGCTGGCTAACAAACAGGAAGTCGCCAGGCACTTGTGTGCAAAGCCTAGTACAATCCAGTTGCTGGGATTTAAATGTGGCAAAAAAGAATGCAGACAACTCGCTCCTCACGAGGTCATCCCTGTTTGGAACCCAGCTGAACACTCCTCAGACAATTGCCATGGTTCAAGGAATCCCAGGGCTTTCCCACAGGACCTAAAAACCCTAGGCCATTTGCATGCAAGGTATTTCTCCCAGGCTCGTTAGGCCCTGGTAATAAATTACTTTGTATGATGGAATACAGACACACACATTGCTGGCCCCCGTGCTCATCTTCTCCTCACAGCTCTGATGAGCACAGCCAGCCTTGGCTGAAAATTACAGTCACGCGAGTTTCCTTACCTAACTGACAAGTCTTGCCAGTCCACTGGGGCGGGCACACACACTTGAATCCATTCACTAGATCCTGGCAGGTGCCCCCATGGGAACAGTTATTTGGAGAACAGTCATCGATGTCTGTCCAATGAAAACAAGAGAGGGGCAGCAATTTAATTTCATTTGATCCACTTGACAATTAGATAATGCAACAGCACCCTCTACAAGAAGAATCTTCACCTAGGAATCGACCGGACACCTGCTACAAATCTAAGAAAAGCCACAAGGAAGGAAGATGATGAAAGGACCCAAGCCTTTATTTTAGCTTTAAATCCCTCACTGCCCTAGTTCAGTTAATCCGCCCCTTAAGCATCAAGGGAAAGAAAGATAGCCAGGGACACACAGGGCATCAACTCAGTGGTGACAAGGGACATTCTTATCTGCTTAACCTTTACTTTTAAAAGAACTCTTTCCTTCATGGTTCAGAGATTGCATGCAAAGAGAAGGCGTGGAAAAGTAATTTTTTTTAACACATGGAAAAATCTTCTGCCTGTGATTTCCTTATAAGATTTTCCCAAAAATCGCATATACAGAGGCTGCCTGAGCCCCTTAGCCCCTTCCAGAGACCTCATTCATTTATAATGTGTGCTACAATTATGTCTCCACAAATTTGCTCACCGAGACTGTAGGACGACCTTCCCAAACCAGAGCTGCTTCTGCCCTGGTTAAGGAAGGCGGGGAAGGTGGAAAGGCCCGCTGAGTTCCATTAATCACAAAAGCGCAGAGGCACCTATGACCTCTAGAACACAGCCTTAACCACGACACACACTGTTCCTAAGGTGTCAAAGATAATGGTTTTCTAGGCTTGGCTAAGCCTCAAAATTTCAGGAACTCGCTGAAGACCTCAGACTGCCTAATTCTGGAGCATCTCACATTAGACCAGGGTTCTTCACTGAAAAGTACCCCCAATTAAATGGCCAAGCCTCAAAGCTAAGTCACAACTCAGGACAACATTCAGTAGTTGATCTAAATCCCTCTTTGTAGGAGACAACTCCAAAACACACATGCAAGGGAATCAGATTCTATCTACCACAGCCTCCTTAGTGGGTAGGGAGGACATTCTAGGAATCATACAAGTGCTACTAGACCACCCACCAAACTGTCGAATGTACCCACCCCTCTCTGCAACCAAGATAGATATTTTGGAACAGCCCAGGTCCCAAGTCTCTCCCACCAACCCTCTCAACACAATAACCCTGCACAACAGCCGCATGTCAGAACCTAGGCTGACTTACTTGTGGAACACGTGGGTCCAGTCCAGCCTGGAGAACACTCACACTCAAAGCCTGAGGAGGTCTCCTTGCAGCTGCCTCTGTTGTGGCAGGGGTCAGAAAGGCAGGCATGCTCAGCTGAGAAATGAGAAAGACGGTCAGCAATGTGCTAAAACACTACCTTAGCCCGTTCCCTGTTCCCTCCCGGGTCCAGTCCCCGGCCCAGTCCCAGGCTCTGCTACTAGTTTAAGCAGATTACAAACCAACAACAACAAAAGCAAGCTTGTGATATAACACCGCTGTGGTGCGACACAAAAGGAAAGAAGACACTTTCAAACTAATCTGGCTCAAGGCACATTTCAGTGCCTTTTAGAACGCGGGTTCATTTAAAAGCCCACAACCTACTCAGTTATCAGCATTGTCTCACAGCCTTGGGGATTTCATAGGTTCAGAGAAGGAAGGGCTGGGATAACCAGTCTTAACGTTGAAGTGGTTTTCTTCTTTTTGTGGGTTCAGTGTATTCACACACACACACACACACACACACACACACACTCGATCATGTTTCTCCATAAATATTATGAAGGCCATATAAAACAATGCCATTTTTAGCAATTTTAAATAAGGTAATCATCCGTTGTCTAGCTCTGCCCTGGTCCTCTTCACTGAGTCACTGAATTTAGCTACAATGAGTCCTTAGATCCTTTGGCGATCGTCCACCCGTGACCTTAAGCTGCTACTTTCCAGCTCCAAATTTTTAAGTATTTTGAGAATTTCCTACAGTATATTTTTGTTCATAGTCACCCTCCCCTAAAATCCTACCACATCCAACACCCCTATTCTACCCACCCAATTTTGTTTCTTTAAAAAAAAAAAAACAAAAACCCGAATCAAACAAACAAAACAAACAAGTATTTGTTTTTTAAACTTAATGTGCAGAACATGAAGGCAAAGGGACCCCTCCGTCCTCCCACTCAGGCCACTTACCAACTTCACAGTTGGGTCCGGAGTAGCCCTCTGGGCAAGAGCACTGGTATTTGTCAGGGCCAGTGTTGCTACATGTTCCCCGGTTGAGACAGGGCTGATGAGTCCCACAGTAATTCAGATCTGCCAAAAACAAAAACAAAAAGCAAAAAAAAACCACCAAAGTTAGGGAGAAAATTGCTAACTGGTCCCAGTTCTAGGCCATGCCAGTTTAAAAAATAAGGCTCACCCCCAAATAAATCAACATTAAAGGCAAATCCAAACATATTCCTAATAAGTGCCTCTGTAAAAACTTAAAACAGGGCCAGGGCTGGAACCACAGCTGAGTACTCACATCTCAAAGGTCTCCTGGGTTTAGCAACACCGAAAACCAGAAGTGGTTATTAGTGTTTGTGATGGTTTGTATATGCTTGGCCCAGAGAATGGTACTATTAGAGCATGTGGCCCTGTTGGAGTAGGTGTGTCACTGTGAGTATGGGGGCGTTAAGACCCTCATCCTACCTGCCTGGAAGCCAGTATTCAGCTAGCAGCCTTCTCAGCTCCTCCTGCATCATGCCTGCCTGAATGCTACCACGCTCCCACCTTGGTGATAATGGACTGAACCTCTGAGCGTGTAAGCCGGCTTCAACTAAACACCGTCCTTATAAGAGTTGCCTTGGTCATAGTGTCTGTTCACAGCAGTAAAACCATAAGACTGTGTTGTTCTATCCCATAACCCCAGTTCTGGCTCCCCAAGCCCTCATACCACCCTCAAGGCTTCACAATGGTCATACCTTTGTCACAGAGCTGTCCACCCCAGTTGGTCTCACAGAGGCACTGCCAGGGCTCGTTGCAGGTGCCGTGGACACATCCCGGGTGCGGGATGCACTTATCGCAGTACAGGCCCTGCCAGCCATATTGGCATCTGTGGACAAACAACACACCTTAGCCTTCCAACAGCCTGGGATGCGCATGGTTACAACACACAGCTATTTCTGGGTTTTGTCCCTTGAAATGACAGGACGGCAGATTTTTCAGACCTTCACGGGGTTCTGTATGAGCAACCTCACAGCTGGCCCAAAGTGTGCCCTCTCAGCATACCCTGACAAAAGGAGAGCTATCGGGGGAACAGCCAACATGGGGAGCCCTGCACAAAGCCCTTCTCTTCTCAGTCTCTCAAGAATGAAACCCAGGGGTAGGGGACTGGAATAAATCAATCCCAGGTCCTCATCAGGACAGACCATACAAGGGAAGGAGCCTCTGGTGACACCAGCTGTGAAGCTGCAGCAATACACACGGAGCCAGCCCCACTCCACTCAGAGTGCACAGAATGCAGGGCCACAGGGTGCCAGGATAGCCCCTCACAGGTTTTGTAGACTCAAATGGGAAGGAGAACAACCTTCTCCCAGAGACCTGGATCTCTGAACCCATCTCTGTAGGAAGGAGAGGGCAAAGGCAACACTGGGAACCAATTCATATATAATTTATGACCCATTACCCCAGCCAGGCATGCTGATTTATAGTTATTTCTCACTTTAGAAAAAAAAGGGGGGGAGGGCTGGGAGGGGGAGGTGAAGCTTGGTTTGTCTAGCTTTGAGGGAGAGGAGTTCCCTTTCTAGGAGTTCAAGACTTCTTTCGAGGTCAGATGGATCAGTCAGTCTGTCTGATGCCCAAACCAAACCACAAACATGAACCTTCACCTGGGGTGGGACAGGGCAAGGTCTCAAAACCACTTCCCCCTCAATGTTTCAGGCCCTCTGCAATTTGAACCTCCCTCTCAAAATCAAGCTTTAACCAAGGGGCCTCGGGAAGGCAGGGAGCAGCCAGCGGCAGGCTGGACAAAGGAGTGAAGGTGAAGCAGATGTAGGGCAGGCAGCAGCAGCAGCAGCAGCCTAGAGCAGAGGGCCAAGGGAACGGCAGGATCAGATCCAACTCCCTGTAAGCTTCTCAGCTGTGACTCTGGGGGGAAAAAAAAAATCTTTGCTTCCCCACCCCCAACCAGAAGGAAGGGCTTTGAGTTCCAGAGAGCTGGAGGCAAAGGAGCAAATCCTGGTCATGGGAAAATTATAGAAATCTAGCTATTAGCTAATCACCCAGGCTGAGAAGCCACTGAACCCTTGAGAATCCGGACCACTTCCTAACTTCTACAGCCATCTACACCCAAACACCGACAACCACTAGAATGTGGGGCTTAGAGTTAATCAGACACAGGATTCTGGCTCTAAACTAGACCATCAGTTTAAATGACAAGTGACTACTTAAAAAGACAGATCTAAGAACAACGGATACCACTCGATGGGAACCGTTCTCTTCAGAGGCAGACACCCAAGTCAGTGGGAGGTGGGAGGGTGGGAAGCCATTCTGTCAGATCAATATTCTTAACTTAGAAGACCTGAGGTAGCTGACGGGGCCACAACACTCTGACCTCCCCTCGGTGTCCCAAGTGAAGGATCGTTACACTTCTTCAGTTTGCCTAATAAAACCAAGCCGGATGGCTGAGGACCCAACCAACCTCCTAATTAATGAAGACTCAATGCCCAAGCATAAAAAAGCAACCATAGGAGGCCATGGATGACTTCAAACAAAAACAAATAAAAATACTGACCCTAACAGAGGCATCTACCACGTTATCCCCGCGTAATGACAGATGATGAGCATCCCAGGAGAAGCTGACTTTCCCGAGGTGATGATTCATAATTGAGTTTGATATTACTGTCAGCCTGGCACGAAGCCAGCCTGTACACCCAGGAAGGGGCAACCCAAGTCTACTTGGGAACAGCAAAATCAGTGAAGTTTTCCACAACAACAACAACAACAAAGCTCATGTAATACATAACTCAAAAGACAACTTAAAGGTAACTTGCCAAGCAACTATTTCGGGAGCAGGACTCAACCTGAACTTCCTTAGCTGGAAGGTTCTGTTTTGATTTTCTTTCAAGGCAGAGAGAAGGAACTGGGCTGGGAGACTATGCAAATGGCGTGTGGGAAAGTTGCACCTTAAGTAAATAAGGGCACTGGTGCGTGTCTGGGCAGAGAGTGGGAGGTGAGACTTCGAAAGAGAAAGGGCTCAATTCTGGAAACAAAGCCTGTTGTTCTGGCTTGGAGGGCCCGCCCCTGCCCAGCAGGGTGTTTATTCTGATGACAGTAGCACACATCTCAGTTGGCCTTGCTGATGCTATCGGAGCAGAGAGCAGGCTCCAAGGCTCGGAGAATAACTAGCACTCTTACTTTCTCCAGAACAGCCTTAATGAGCAGAGTCATCGAAGGTAGGTTTCTCCTCCAGCTCTGACAAAGATGCCTTTGGATGCCACGGTCAAGCTGCGACCAGGCACATTCTTTAGTGGGCAAATCCTGTTCAGGCTTCCTGGAAATCAACTTTCAAAAAAGCAGGAAGAAACAATTCCAGGACAACCTGTTCTTACTTTACTCCCAACTGCCTTGAATCTCCTCAGCCTCCATTGCATTCCCATGGTTTGAAGAGAACACACTCCGGGTGGGGCTGAGTCATCAAGGTTAAACCCACAGGTGACTGACCAGTTAAAGCAGTAGGCTCAGTGTTGGCCGAGGGTGAAATCACTGAGAAAAGTTGTCAAATGAGGCCTTCTAGGTCTAACCAAGGCCTGGGAAGTCAGTGCCAGTTGTGGGAACCAGGAACCTGCACTTCTAACAATTCTCTGTTAATCCTACAGTTTGGGAGCAGCAGCCCTACTGGGGACCCACCACAGACCCTCACAATCAAAAACTGTTTTTTTGTTTTGTTTTGTTTTGCTTTGTTTTAAGAGCACCAGACACCACCTTCTACGGGTTTGTGCCTTAGACTGTTTCAAAACTGTCTTTGGCTCAAATCGGTGCAGCCTTTCAGAGCAAGGGTGTCAGGACTTGAAGAGGGTCTACTTAGTGTCTCATCAAATTTGCTAATTCTAAAGGCGTCTCAGAGAATAAAGCCTGAGACCAGTCAAAAATGCCACAGACACCAAAGGTATTTCCTGAAACAAGTCATTTCCAAATTGGCATAATGTACATTTTCAAAAAGCCCCCAAAACCGGCATCGGAAGGGGAAACAGGCTGGGTAGGTTTCCGTTTGGTTTCAGTATTGTCCCTGGATCATAAAGAACAGACTTCAAAGGCCAGCGGCAAAGTCTACATTCATCAGGCTCACCCGAGCAGATTCCAGCACAGCCATTAACCTCCAGCAACAGCGCAGCTCCCGCCTGCAAAGGGGCCAGGAGACTGAACTAATCCCATTCTAAAGAATGCTGGACTTTTGCCTATTGATGGGAAAAGTGGGGGAGGGTGCCAGAGGAAAAGCCAGGATGGAGGAGGAGACAAGGGGAAACACAGCTTCGTCCCAGTCCAGTCCATTAGCACTAAAGGAAGATTACGAATAGAGCTTATCAATTTACAGAACAGTTAATACACGAAGATGCCAGCTATGCCCAGTAAGAATTTTGGTTTGGGGTTTTGACCCTTGACCCCACCCCACCCCACCCCCACCATTGAAGAACGGTGCATCCCACCAAACAGCTGGTATGATTTAGTGAGCTTTCCATGTGCCCGGTTTGTTTTGTGTTTTCCCCTAACTTTTTCATCCTCCAGAGAAAAATAGTCACATTCACAATGAAATCAGTTTTTCTTTCTGTTTTGCATATGAGACAGACAGACAGAGAGAGAGAGAGAGAGAGAGAGAGAGAGAGAGAGAGATTGAGAGATTGAGATTACTGGAGTTCAATTAGTTTGGTCATTTACCTGCAGTCACCTGGGAGTTTGCAAGAGCCATGCTTGGGACTGCAGCCCTGTCGGCATATAGCTGGAAAAGACAACAGAAAGTTACACTAGCACTGCCTATGCCTTGCGGGCCACTGTCATATGTCATAAAATTGGGGGCGCAAGTAAATTCAGGTTCAAACTCCAAGGCCATGTCAGTAGATCCTCAAATCATAATACTGCTTGGGGACAAATAATTAGGGGGTCCCTCAGCATGTTTATTCCTTGAGCCTCCCAACTACATGCCTGGTTTCAACGATCCCACAGAGCTAAAAAGGAAGCGGGCAGGCTGATCTTGTGGACAAGTAACCTCATACAGCAATTCTATACTCACTCACAGAAAGAAAGAAATCAACTGAATACTTAAAAAAGAACATGCAGACATTGGGGAACTTAAGTAATTGCTCCTGAATTTTAAAATATTGAGCAATTCCTTCTGTCATCAATTCCAGAAGTGCCATCTTTTAAATTACTGTCACCAGCTACCAGGAGAGAGGAATACTTCCTAAGAGACCAAATATCCTCTCTTGTGTCATCCCGCACAATTTAAAGCTAAACAAAGGAGTTTATCTAATGATTTTGTAAGACCAGCAAGGTATATTTATGTCTGCGAGGGCATAGCATCTGTTGTGGTAGGATCTCCAGCTCTATTTCTAGGAATTAGAATTACTTAATTCTAGTATAAGGGACAAAAAACAGTAAGGGACTCTAAAGGTTACACCTACTCCCCCCCCACCCCCTTTAATGCCACAGCCTCAAAGATGCCCAGTGAAACTTGCTATAGTGACACGTGAGCCCAGGGGCAGTCATTTCCCATAGCACTGTCTGTTCAAACATCACTGGCCTGGCCTGTTCCTGTTTGGCATCAGACTCTTCTCAGAAGCAGTCTGAGGAGGAGATTTGGTAATAGGAGGAAGGAATGGGGAGCCAGATGAGGCCTACAGAGGGAGGAGCTGAGCAAGGGTGTGGTCTCAGCTGGGGTCTGACTTCAGCGTGATCCCCAGGGAACCTCCAGAGTGTGAATCTTACTCCACGGTATTAAAGCAAAAGGGCTGGCCTTGCCTTAGGAACAGCCCCATCCCCTGTGTCCTCAGTCACTCAGTAACTGTTCAGCTGCAGGGATGGGGCAGAGAGTGGCTCCTGCTTGGCCAAGGACAACTCCCTAGAGAAGGAGCAGCTGCGAGCTGTTAGCAGCCAACACTCACAGCAGCTGGGGGATGGGGACACCAGCTGGTAACGGGACTCCGGACAGGGCACCAACAGAATCTTCTACAGAGAGCATCTTCATGCTTCAGTCTAAGATAATGATAATGGCAGTATCCCACCCCGCCACCTGACTGCTCTAAGGGTGAGAAGCTGGCACCAGAACCCTGAAGTCAATAGCATTTGCCAGTCCGTCCAGTTGCATGCCAGCATACCTTTGTTACACTCAGGACCCATCCAGCCTTCCATGCAGGTTTTGTTGCCATTCTGATCACAAGCATAATGTCCAAAGAAGTCATCTCTGGGCCGACAGAACTTATTACAGCCAAAGCCATAGTAGTGGTCATCACAGGTCACTCGGATCTGATACTCGAAGTGGGCAATCCCCGTGTTTTGTTTCAGTGTCTGCCATTGCCGGCTGGGGTTTATCATGCCTGAGTGGGAAGCCTTTTCAATTATGCTATCAGGTTCTGGGGGGAGGGGGTAAAAAAAAAAAGAGAGAGACTCATTAACATTCACATTAGCATCTTCTGATCTGACCATTTTGGCTATTTTCAGACTAGAAACACACAGAGCACAAAAATCAAACTGTTATTTAAAAAAAAAAAAAAAAAAGGAACAAGAGCTGTAGCCTCTTCTTTGTTTGCCAATTTACCATTCAAGCTCTTTGTTGGGTGCCTGGAAACAGCATTAAGTAAACGCACCTCTTCCCTGATCTACAGGCATTCAAGGCATTAGAGTTAGCATCTTACAGGGCTGGAGAGATGGATGGCTCAATGGTTAAGAGCACTGACTACTCTTCCAGAGGTCTTGAGTTCAAATCCCAGCAACCACAGGGTGGCTCACAACCATATGTAATGGGATCCATTGCCTTCTTCTGAAGGTGTGTCTGAAGATAGCAACCGTGAACTCATATATAATACATAAAAGAGAAAGTCTTTAAATATATATATATTTTTAAAAAGTTAGCCTCTTGCGATTCAGAGCTACAGTAAGCAGGTTGAATGGATGTTGGCCAGCAGCAAGAAATATCCTAAGAACATCAGTACAGATTCAGTGCATACGGACAACACATTCCAACCACAGGCGATCCACAGATACCTGCCACAGCACCTGAGGGCCCTTCAGCATATAGAGCTGCATCAGCAACAGTACCACAGCTCAGTTTCTCATCTCCGCACAATAGGTCCATCAGGTACAATAGTGTCTCCTGTTTTAGTTGACCTTTAGTTGACAGTATTTTTATTTTTTCCTGTGATCAGTGTCCTCTGCCAACTTCTCTAGCCTATTGCTGTCCACACTAATTTGCAAAAACTCCTAAATATTATAGAAAGCTGCTCCTTAGGAGATTTTACTCTTAAAGAAATTTTTACTAATCCAGACAAGGTCAGTGATTTTTTTTTTTTTTTTTTTTTTTTTTTTTTTTTTGTATAGACTAGAGTTTATTCAGGGCAGAGGATGGGAGATAATGAGAAGTAGAGGCAGAGAGAGATTAGAGAAGTGGAGGAGTGGAGGCTGGCCATGACCACGTGAAGAGAGGGGGAGGGGAGGAGAGCCAAGTGGGGCAGAGAGGTGAGAGTGCCAAGAGGCAAGGGTGAGGAGAAAGCGTTTCTTTACATTTTACTTGCAAGTCTTGCTTAGAAAAAGTTCTATTTCACAATGCTCCACTGAGGGCATCAGCAGCAACAAAAACAACACAGCTCACTCGTCTCACCAGCCGAAGCTAGCAGATCGGAGTAAATTCACCTCAGCCCGCAGACAGGTAGGTTGAGGCATGGCCTTTGTTTGTGTCTGTTTTAAGTCAGGTACCCTTAAAGATGCCTGAGAGGCAAAGCAAATGTGGAGAGCCCAGGCAGTTCTGAGAAGCAGTATGAGTGGCCCCTATCCTGAGGTCACCTACAAGCTGGTCAAGAGACAGGCACTAAAACAGCTTTAAGCCCCAGGAGCAAGGAGTGCAGGAGGATGTGAACAGACAAGGCTCTCAGTCAGCACTCAGCCTGGTGCTGTGTTTGTTTTCTTAAACCTGCCAGTCATCACCTTGTCAAATTCAAGGCCACCTTGGAGAGGCAAGGTAGGACCGACTTACGATGTCTTTGTGATTCCTGCACACCCACACCACTGTTTTTCTAGGCCTTGAGCCTGTGCTCCTTGACAAAGCTAGACAAGCCCTACAGGTGACCAGAAGAACAACTCCTGGGTGGCTCTATGCACAACCAACACAGCCCCAGCCAGTCTGGACCACGGTGTGGGCAGGGCAAGCCTTGAGCAAGCCCACGTACCTGCGGGCTTACATCCAGTAACATGTAGAACCACGTGCAGGTAACACGGTACACGAGTTTTTGCAAATACACACAGACCAAAGAATGGCAAAAATGCCTCTCCATTAACTGCCTGTTTGCTTTGCTGGTTCAAGTTGAGAAATGCAGTGGGCTATTACAGTGTAGCTTTAAGAGCTTAATGAAGGAATTATTAAACACAGTAGCCATGTTGCAAAGGTGTCTTAAAGAACGACTCTGTATAGTTCGGTGCACGTTCTACCTAACTTTCAGGAAATGCTGTGAAGACAAACTTCAGAATCCACGGGGGGGGGGGGGGGGGGGAGGGAGGGAGGGGGGTGGAAATAAAATAAAGCTATGGAAATAATTTTACACCCACTGAGGCAAGAGACTACAGAATATGTGGCAAGTTCCACACTGTCTGGGTTACAGAGCCCGAGTTTAGTGTGTGATGATTCTACACGGCCACCTGACACAGCTCTCTCAGGCCACTAAGTACAGGGGCAGCTCCCCACCTGGGGAAGCTCCAGCCTTGGGCTGGAAAATATTAGCACACTTCCCTGTAAATGTCACTGGTACAAAGATGCATCGTGAAGCACACACACAGCATTGTACACCCAGGAGGAGGAAGAACCACCATGAACACAACTCAAGGACCAATCAGAAAACCTAGATAATGGCTTTAGCTGGGAGAAGTCTATGCTGTATAGAAAACTTGGTCTCAAGGACTCCTGGTTATGCTTGCCCTTCAATCCGTTGAATGTTACAATATACTAAAATCATTTGCTCAGGTGGAAAACAAGAAACTTGGATCTATAAAGATGCTATACTCCTGAGCTATATTAGGAATAACTGGAAGACTGGGGCTGGGAGCCAGCCTTGGGACTTCGGAAGCACCTGACCTTAATCTGATCTAGACTATACTTGAGTTTTTGCAAATATACACAGACCAAACAACGGCAAGAAAAACCTTCATTGGGGATAATTACAGCACTGATGTGAAAAGGAACTCCCGCCCAAACTTGGGGATCTGCCTGTAAGTTAGATGCAAAGCCAGGATGTCTGCAACTTGATGAGCTTTGCGACCAAAGAACAGCCCTCACTACTGGGCTCCCTGGCATCCTCGGATGCTTTGTAAGGGCAGAGGGTAGAGAAAACAAGGAGCCAAACATACAAACAGTGCACACAAAGGTCCTGAGACAAGAAGGAAATGTGATACACTCCAGGATACAGACCCAGTACACACAGTGTGTTAAGACAAGCCATCAGGAGAACAAGGCATACAAAGATCTGACCCAAGGGCTACAGGATGCCAGTGAGTGAGCTGCTAGCTTTTACCACCAGGATGACCGTTAAATGCTATGCTCAAGGAAAAAAAAAAAAAGATGGCCCAAGAAGATACTGGAAGTTGATTGGAGCCAGTAAGGACAGCCCATGAAGCAGTAACACTAACTCTGAAGGTACAAGAAGGCAGTGCAGTGGACCAGGGCAGCAGCAGACATGGCGGGAGGCAGCTGGATTCACATGGAGAGCAAACGGTCAAGACTATTCAAAGTTGGAAGCTGTGTAGATATGGATGCTAAATAAAGGACATAAGGGCCTTCCAGATGAATAGCTTATGGCACTGGCTGCCCAAATACGGGTGCTTGTCACCCAGAAAGGACTCCACTAAAGGGGAGTGCTCTTGGACCTCCAATTTGGCTTTGACTCTGGAATTTGAAATACTTTGAAAATATAGATGAAAAATAAAGAGTCGACAGAAAAGCAGATAAACCACAAAGCCCGAGGCTCATACTGAAAGATTCTATAGCTGTGATGGGCATCTATGACTATGTCTCACTTTCTAAAACGTGAGATCTGAAAGCAAATTGTTCTCATCTCAGTCTTCTTTGCCTCCTGTCCAGAGACTAGTTACCCTAGGAAGAAACAAGATAACCAGGAGTCCCAAAATGTACGGATTTCCATTGCCTGGAAATGTGGATAACTATGGGGAACTGTGGACAGGACGCATGTCCCTGGAGGCTGAGATGACGTACAGTCTAGCAAAGAGTCAACAGATGCTGGGCAGGGATCCCCTCACAGCCTCAGTTCCAGCACCAGTGCACTCGGAAGGCGCACTCTGTCCCCCACCCATCGCTTTGTACATTAAGGTACAATGATAAAATGTCCACGCAGAGCTCAGTGTTTTGTGGAGAGGACAAACAGGTACCATGACCTTGGCTGGCATCGACCACAAGCAAGCCCGGCAAAGTGTCCTACCTTCAAAGTATAAATGTCTGTCACAAGGAGATAGCTCAGATCCTGGCCATCCACAAACTCCCTCCCAGGCAGGGCTTCTGTCTACATAGCTGAATACCAAAGCAAGAAAATAACTCTAATGACAGGCAGCCTGCCTCACACCAGGGCTTGCCAAGGATTTTGTAACTCCAAGAGGCCCCAGGAGCCAGCCATGGTCAACTGCCATTGAGTTTATGTGCAGCTAGCGCTATGCTCATGCTGAGTACTCAGTACTTTCACCTGTGGTAGAAAAACAGTGATGTTGACAAGGGAGAAAGGTGGTGTTATTAGCAGTGAAAAAAAAACTGGTCAGTAAATGAAAGAAGGAGGAGGTGCAAAGCATTCTGGGAGCGGAGGGCAAAGGCAAAAAAACTGGATCAACACTCTTCCTGAACAGATTAAAAAATGTCAGAGTGAATCAGGTTTTCCAATGACAATTAGGCTCTGGTGATAAAAGAGGGTCTGGCTATTTCAGTGTGAGGAGCATGTTACGTTACAGTTGACCACCATCAGTAGAGCACACCTTTGTTGCCTCTCCACTGCCCCCCACCCCATCCCGACCCCCAGCCACTTCTCTGTAGGCCTGAAAAGCAACCTGCCAGGAAAACAGAGCCATCTTTCAAAAGGGACAGGGCAGGTCATGACTGGGGGGGACTCTGAAATTCTGCTTCAATGGGAGGTTTGTGGTGAGCAGTGTGGGAAACTCAGGCTGGTATGGGGCTCACCTGCCTACCAAGTGAAATTTAAGGTCGGTCTTTAGAGCCCAGCACCACACTTTACAGCTTTATCTTTCTGATGAGAGATTAAATGCTCACTTAAAGTTTAAATGGACTTTTAAAAAGTCACTACTTTGATCCTTTAGCAGTCTACAAGGTTTTAAAGTTGTAAAACCATTAAGATCTCTATCCCGAGATAAACTTCGTCCCTTTCTGCAAGGACTGAAGAAACTGGGAGTCTATTCTGGCTACTTAATATTTCAGTTAAAAGTTCTAGAAGTTAAGGAATAGACTCCATGGACAGGTTCAGCCCGGGTGGGGGGGTGGGGCATTGGGGACTTTCCTCTGGGCTTCCAAGCACAGCACTTAAGACCAGCATTTAAAGAAGAATTTCTGACAGAGATACTTACGAATAGTGTCATTACTGGAATCCCATGCCTCCACCAGCAAAGTGTAGGACCTCTGCAAGACAGATAAGCAAAGTTTAGTGATTCAGACACAGGGGTCAACTCTCTGACTCTGACGCTGCCTGCAGTCTCTAGTGCTCTGGTACCAGGAGCCAACCCAAAACAGAAGGCAGAAAAAAGGCAACAGGGTATTTGAAGCCAGACCAACCTCTTCCTTTCTCTGAAGCACTCTTCACAGGTTGACAAATAACTCCTCTCAACTGGCAGGGGCACCCTGGGGCTCACGCCACTCAAGCCAAGCAGCAGTCCAGGGTCAGAAACTAGTAGCTCCCTATATGGGAACATGTAGCGTATAGGTTTCCCAAAACTTTTCAGTACCTAGTCCTAGTACATGAGAAAAAAACCCACACAAAGAATTTATCCCAAGCCAACCTACTCAGGTATTTGTACTGAGAGAGAGCTGCTAAGGTTACGTTTGGGCCCTGGTGGGGCAGTCCCCCGGGAGGCCCCCTTTTCCTTTTCAGAACCCCTTTGAAAGCCCTGTCTGTGTGAGACCATCCCAGCTCCCACAAGTATCAGGTGACTCTAGGAAAAAGGAGGGGTAAGGCTCAAAGACTTAAGACAAAGGCAGCAACCTAGCTTCCATGGTGGGGTGGGTTGTGGCTGTCTGTGGGAGAGCACACAAAGGAGAAGGCACCGCACACCCATGGGTTATGTTTATTGATGAATGTATCTGTCAATAAGATCTAACATTCCTGGAATAATCAGTTCAGTAACTAAACAATTCCCTGGAGGCTGGCAAGATGCCAGTTAGCCTAGTGAACCTTTTTTTTTTTTTTTTAATCTTCTAAGAGTGTTTCTGAATCCCATTCCCTCTTCCCCAAGATCCAAGCCATTAGCAGATTTCCACTTTTGCTCCAATCTTCACTTACAACAGGTACTGGGGTGAATCTCGCTAAGCCTACGGAGGGGGGAAGGGGATGGAGGAATACAGAACTGGAACAGGTTTGTGCAGCGCTGCACTGCCACCGGAACCAACCCCCTGCAATGCTCAGATAACCACAATGCCACCAGAAACACGGCTGCCAGGGGAAGAGAGGGCACCGATAGGGGGAAGGCGTGAGAGAGAAGCAGGAGGTTTCATTCATAAAGCCAGGCGAGCTGACTCCTCTCTCGGTGACACAGCAGGTCTGCTCTGACGACAAAAATATCTTGTGATAGGCCCCTGCTTTGGAATCCAGCCGAAATATGCTTCATACTTGCGGCAGGATTCCATTTCGTTCTCTGATAACTGTGGGAAAATGCTCACAAAGCAAGCAAAACCGGGCAAGCTAGGACACATACCCCGCGCCCTCCTCTTGGTGGCTGTAGGTCCAAATACATTGTTATTGTCGTTAATATTTTATTAGTGAAAGTTACACCTTATTTACAGCCTCTTTAACTTTCCTAGGACTTCCTACAAATTATAGGACTCTTCCCGAAGAGCAGCAAGAAATTATATTTCTCTACTGGTTCACGATGAGAGCCAAGTCGAAACGAGGCCAGATGTGTGGCTGATTCTGTATAATTAAGCCCTTCATTTGTTGGTCACGTTGAGGCCCACATCCTTCACTTCAACAATATCGCTGTAATTAATCCTCTGACTAAATGCATTGATACCGAGAGTTTTGACAGACTTGCACAAGCCCTAAACACACATCATACCCACAAACACCACTGCAAAGGAAGGTGCCTTGGAACCAGCTGGCGCAGCAGTATTAACTCAGCTTCATATTGAAGGCAGAAGGCATCCTTAGACCTTGCACAAGAACTTGTAAGATCAAGTTGTCTGCCAGGTTCATCTTGGACTCAAAAGTTGCTGACCAACACTACCCCAGATGGAGAGGAAAAAAATGTCCCACAGCCCCATGGGCTGGCGGTATGATCCCCTAATCAAGTGCCTTCCTTTTGGGGGTTGAAGGTGGGCTTGAGTAAGGGTAAGAGCTTGGAGAAACAACAGGACTTTGCTTTCTCTTGAGAGCATGTGTTAAGAGTTCCAGGTCTCCTGGGGCATGGGTGCCCTGTCTTCAGAGAAAGGATTCCCTCCAAGGCGTCTATTAAGAGGCACTCTTCCCTCCCACTCCATCCCCACACTATAGATCAACAATCAAGATAATTTGGCAATGATTATTAGTTACTAGGGAGCTGTAATTTTTTCCCAGGCCCACGCTTGACCTCTGTACATCCCCAGCTATATGTCTGGACACTGAGATTTTAGACCAGGTGTACCACTCAAGCAGATACCCAGCCACAGATCACCCACATGGGATCGGCTGCCACTAATCCCATCCTCAGCAGAGGCCAAGTCCCCAGTCCTAAGGGAGTTTGTTCGAAAGGCAAGTTTTGCTTGATCTTAACATTATACCCAGAAGCAAGCAAACAACAAGCAAATCCTGAGTTTTGCTGGGCTTCAAACAAGAAAAGAAACTTTGACAACTTTGATGAGTTACCCAGATTTCATATTTTGTCCTGAGTCTTCCCAGAGTAGTAGTCTGAGGGGCAAAACAAAAGGCACAGGATAGTTACCAGATCTTCCATCTGGATTTGCAAGTGAGTCACTTCTGCCCCTTCCCAGCTCAAGGCCATCTGGCAGCAAGGCGGCTCGCTTCCATTCTTGGGAAGCATCAAAAAGTCCTGGTCAGCTTTCAAAGGGGCCTTTTTGGAGATTTCCATACGATTTTACCTACCGAAGAGTCTTGGCATCAAAGCCCTCAAGGCATACCACAGTCACCTGGTCACCTTACCAAGGCTGGGCCACCAGGCACCTCCTCCTATTCTCCACACTTGAGCTGCTGGTCTAGGGTTCATTCTTTGTCCTGCCCCACTCTATGGAGGTTACCTTGGCACTGGGCAAAGCAGTAAGCACTTAATTGCCACATTAAGCAGGGGGAGATGTAAGAAACAAAGGTGATTGTGTTGGCAGCTGGCAGCTTCCTTTTCCTGGCAACAGAGGTAGCCAAACCAAGCCCTAAGAAGCGGCTGCCTCCCGTCCTGCCCAGCTGACGGACACAAACAAACCACCATCCAAATGGCACGCGTGGGGAGTCCAAAACCCCAGACCGCTGTGACAGGCAGGCCCGCCAGAGGCATGCATATCCTGGGAATGCCCTGAGTGCCAACACAGCCATTGTACCCAGCCTGCTGGCCCCAGGTCTGTCAGGGGCCCTGCATGCGCTCTGCTGACTCAACTGTTGCTTCCTGTCACTTGCCCTGTATTAGCAGTATTTCTGGAGAGGCCCCATTCTTCTCTGTAATCCTCACTTTAGTCAGGCCGGCCAACTCTATTGTCCTGCCTGCGTCTGGGTGGCCAGAGTATAAAATATTCCAGTCACAAAACATGTGAAACAAAAAAAGGAGTTCAGAGAGTCCATGTGTGGGCACACACAATTCCTGTCTTTTAGGGTTTTGGCAAGGTGAGAGGTTGAAAAAAAAAAAAAAAGACCACTCCCCTAGTGCATGCAAGCTGAGCTCCAGTCACAGAAAGCAACCATTTTTTGCAGGATTTGACATGTCAATAGAGTGTGGTCTGGCTACAAAGACTGATTTTCTCATCAAAGCCTACCTCAAAGACTCACCAAGGGGTCCCAGAGCTCATATCCAGATTGGAGGCTCTCAGTGAGAGGCCCCTAACCCTTTTCCCATCATTACCCTTACCTGTTTGAAAGGCATCCCACTGATAATTAAATGCACCAGTTACAAAAGGGTGGCGAGGTTAATAGATAGAATACCACGGAGCCAGCCAAGCACAACCGTCCAGTTCACACAGAGCAAGCCCGAACAAGAAGCCTTTCTACTTATTTACCAAAAGTGCATAAAAACTGGGCTGAGCTGGTAGAGGACTCAGTTTGATTATTTACGTGCCCCCTTTAACCACTAGGAGCCACCCTGGGAATGTCTTCCCTGGCCATGTGCTGCTCCAATGAGATATGTTACTGACACTATGAATAAGGACCAAGGGGCTGCTGTAGGCCAAGCAGTAACTTAGCAACCGCAGCTTTCTGAGCCCAAGACTCACCTCCCTCCCCATCCTGTCAGAGGCTTCACTTTCACGCCTCCAGATGCAGCTTCCAGCCCTTGGAAGAAAAGTTTATTTTGTCCTAATTATCGTTAAAGTATATTTAAGGGGCTGGAGCCAAATGTCATTTCTGGACAGTTTGAATCCTAAAACCTTGGACAAGGTAGGGGTATGTCTCTAAAACTGTACGAAGAAGAGTTCTCAGGAATATTTGTCACTATGGATTATCAAGCTGGCAGTATGCACATCCCCAGAATATGCATCCTCGCACAAATAATCTATGTGAATAATCTAGAAAGCCTGACACTGGAACCAAGTTAGGCCCTTCCACAACAGGAACATGGCTACTTGGAACGAATCTGGCTCCCTGTTTCCACATACAAAGTGAAGACTCCTTATGGCCTTGGTCTTGTTTTCTCACAACGAGCCTCTTCCCTCCATGGTAAATTTCCCACTCGCCCTCTGTACAAAGTGTCCCTGAAGGTAGCAGTGCTTGTAAAGAAGTCAGGAGCATTCGGATCACTGTCTAGGAGGTTCACCCTGACGGCATGGCCGCTGCCTCTTCTTCTGACCAATTCAGCTTCCGAGAGCACTGAGCCTAAACTTCACTCTTCTCTACAAAATGTGCCAAGTCCCTATAGAACTATGGGTGTGAAGCTAGTGGGCTGCAGATTCTTCTCAGTACTGGAGGTTTGAGCAAGTTGTTAAGAAACAAGGTAAGGAGGAGGAAGAAAACACAGAGTGGGTTATACCTGCAGCAGGAGGAAAACTATTAGAAACCAAGAAAGCACTCGGGGTCCCAGCTGCTTTAGAGTGCTTCTAAGCCACTCGCCCTCCATGTTCCCCAAAAGCCTTAAACATTTGAGGCAGATTTCTTAGACCACCACCACCACCAACAACAACAACAACAGATGTTCTCTCCACACCCAGAACATCTCTGGTGCTAAGCACTTACACAAGGGCACTGTCTGCACACATGCTAAGCACATAGGTGAGGCACAGAAAAAAAAAGCTAACCTAAAAAGAGCCTGACTCCTCCATCTTCCATGTGTCCACACACATCTAGAGGAAAGACGGCAGACAGCAACAATCACACTCGAGGACTGGCAATTTAGATTCTGGGATTAGCCACCTGATGGCAGCTCGACTCTAACGCCTGTGATTTAGTTACTGAGGCTGTAAGACTGACAGGGACTCAAGATGGCATCCTCTTCTGCTACCTAAGTCAACTTTCACTGGCTTTTCCTAAAATAAAGTTGCGCTCAGCAAGACTCTGAATGGGGTCAGTGGTATTTAAAGATAAAGCCAGGCGCTCCTGTCGTTTTACCCCAAGTCATTACAAATTTAGGGCCACCAAGGCGGCCATATGACCCAGGTTTTCAAAAACAGAAGTAATTACACTAATGCATTTTTAATGAGAAGGCACTACTGGGATTTTGAGCTAATTTGGGGAGGTGCAAATTAACCATTTCGGTGATTTATTAATGGTTATTCCCAAATCATTTCTTGTTAAGGCCAATTACCTGTCATAACTATGCTCTTATCGCCTAGTATCCAAACTGGAGAATAAATAATAAATCAAGCTAGGTACTGCAAGCTGAGCTGCCTTGCAACATGGATGACAACCCAATCAGAAGCACAAAGCTAAGAGACTGGGGCCAGAGCAATTGATCCTCTGGGGGAGGTAGCCCAAGGGGGAGATAACCGAACGCCAACTCGATACTGCCATGGCAGGCCGGTCCACTTCAGAGTGCCTCACAGGCTGAGATGGAGATTTGTGTTTCCTATCCTACCAGATCCTTTCCTTCTCTTCCTTCCTAGGCCACGAATAGGGGCCATACTATCAAACAAAAGACAGGAATTATATGACCTTCTTCACTGAACTAGCTTTACCAAACACAATGTTTCCCTTCCCCGTAAGCCAATTTAGGAGGACTTAGCCCAAATGACAACTGGGCCTGCTTAGGGGTTGGCAGCTTATGTGGCTCTGAGGCCAAGGTAGGCTGGAGGCTTTGTTTGCCTTTTAAATTATGTCCTACTCTGGAATCCCAACATCTCTGCACCAATTCCACTGTATCCTATCCAAGGAGGAGGAGGAGAAATAAAAATTAAGTTTGTGGTGCTTGAATTCAAACCCAGGACCTTTAAGAATGCTCGGGCAATACCTATTTCGATGAGCTCCAGCCCCAGCCCATTTTAAAAACAAGCCTCCCGGTGTTAATTGCCAAATCGTATGAAGCTGTGCTACCCACTAACACTTGTGATGCTTAAGGCTTTCACTGAATTTAAGACTCACCCTGGAGCCATTCTTGGAAGTTACAGACAGCAGCGGTTCTCTAACCACACTGAGGAAAATAAACTAAGACAACACACACACCCCCAAACTTCAGTTTCTCTTGGGAAGTCAAGCTTGTGTTTCACAGGAGGCCTGTGTGGGGGCAGCAGTGTGGAGACCTGTTTAGCACTGATCCGGCTTTCAAAGAGAACCACATTCTCAGTGCTAACCCAGTGGGCCTCCCTCTTTCTAGAAAAGCTGCCTCTATTTCATGCTTGGTGACCCGTGGGGCCTGAAGGCACTGACGAGCAGAGCCCAGCAGTGGTGGCAACCTTCCATCATCAGCTCACACCACCTCAGCTCCTTGTCGGTGAGGAACTCTCTCTTCCAGGTGTCAAAAGCAGACAGTCACACTTCTGGGTCACTTCCCCCCCTCCCCCCCCCCCTCCGGGCTAGCCTTTGGAGCAAGCCTGTCTGTTTTCATCCAAGCCATCCTCCCTCTGACCCCTCTTCTCCAAAATAAACCTCAGCCAGGCCTGCCGGGGTTTTTTTTTTTTTTCCACATCACTTAATAAGATTCCTTTTATGGTCTTGTGAAAAGCGAGGGGCTCAGACTGATCCTAGGGAGGGTGGAACCACCTGCAGGCCCCTTCCCCCTGAAAACTCCAAACACAGCTCAAAGGCAGCCAGCATTCACCCTAAGCTCGGACCCAGCCAGATGTAGTGGTGGCCAACCTCTTTAGCTTAAAGTTCTCCCTAATAGGAGATTAAACAAACAAGACAAACATTCTTTGTAAAAGTGAAATCCCACAACTGACACAGCCCTCAGATCTGAAGAGATTTCACCTACAGCGGCAGTCCCCTGCCAAAATAAGACCCCTTTAATAGCACGTTTTCGATAACTGTCTTATCGCGCCCACAGCAAAGGCCAACTCCTGTAAACGCAGACATTAAGAGCCAGCTCAGCTTCACACAGAGACAAGAGCCAGACAGGCTTCTCTCCCGCCCGCCCGCCCCTCTTCAGAGTTTCAAATCACAGCCCAAAGCCGCGGGTAGGAGGCAGCAGAGCGCACCCCATCCGAGCACGTGGCGGAAAGCAATCCTCCGGGGCACGGAGCTCCCCCTCTTACCACCCACCCTCGGAGCTCAAGCTTGGCGGAGTACCAGTCCTGGCAGCGAGTCACGCCTCCTGGACAACGGGCACACCCCCCACCATTTCCCTTTCCTCCCCTTCTGCAATCGCACCCATCTTCCTTCCACCCATTTTGGGATGTTGCAAGGGTTTTTTGCTGCAGTCTGCCAGCAGTACGCCGGCCTCAAGCAGCTCCGCGGGCCAAGGAGGAGATGAGGGCGCACGCAGTTGTACCCGCAAACACTACTTATAGCGAGCCGCCTCTTCTAAGCCTTACCACGGTGCGGGAAGGGCTTGCGGAGGCCCGGTGCCCTCCGGACGAGAGTGTACGCCCGCCCTTCCCGGGGAAGTTTGCAAACACAGCTGTTCCAGAACTGGGGAACCGCTGGGAGCAAGGCAGCCAGGGCTCCACCGAGCGGGGGCGGGAGGAAGGGGCCGGCAGGGGGCGGAGGTTCCCAGACTAAAGCCTGGACGCCAGTCGGAGACAACCCCCCTCCTGCAGCCGCCACCCCAGGCTGGGAGAGCACCTCTCCAACACACTAAAATCTCCCTCTAGAGCCGCGGGAAACCGGCTCCCCCACACCCTGCAGGAAGGACACACCCGCCCTCGGGGCGGCTCACGGGAAAGGGGAGGGTGCCAACTTGGACAGCGTTTGCAGGGCAGACTACGCGCAGTCGCCTTCCACAGCACTACGAGTTTTAATTAGTTAAGCAAAGAAATCATGTATAATGACCTTCTGGTCGGGGTTGGGTATTGCAAGTAGCAAGCATAAAACTAGCATCCTTGCCGTACTTTTCCCCCAGCAATGCTCTTCAGAGACCCCATTTCGGTGCGCTAAGCAGACACCACCCAGAATGGAAGACCCGCCCGGCTCATCTTGTTCAAGGTCTAGCTATAGTCTGGACTCTCAGACTTGCAACCCCAAAAGCTTCTCAAGTTAGTGCCAAGTTTCAAGTGGCATTAAATCCTTCTCAGGGCAGTATGGGGCTCGGCCCCGCGTTCGATCCTGTCTGCGAGTCGCTCACTCACCGGCCAGGCGAAACTGAAAGGCAGTACGATGCGATTACGGTCGTTGCCGCGGCTGGCCTTGAGATTGAAGGTGTTGCCCCCGATGACAGGCGTAGACCCTGAGCCGAAGCTGCAGGGTCCCCCGGCCGTGACGCGGGACTGATACTCCTTGAGGCACACTTTGAAGTATGTGTCACACTCGTCGCGGGTGCACTTGCGGTCGCCAGGGTTCCGGGCTCCGCCGCAACAGTTCCCATTCTGTAGCTCTCCGTTCACGTTCTGCATGGACAGGATCTCCAGCTCAAACTGACCCGAGGCCCCGCACACCTGCCAGCGAGGAAGGAAGGTCAACGCCTGAGAAAGTTTTCTCTCTCTCGAGGTAGAGGTGGAGATTGCTTGACTAACCCACCCCCCCACCCCCAACACACACACCCAAGCTGCCAAAGATCCTCGGTGGCAAGTGAAAATAATTTTGCAAAAACTAGGTTCAGGGGCATAAAAACCACAAGTGCGAGAAAACTTAAGACAAGTGCCCCGAAGGACCATGAGAGTGTAATGATCGCATTCTGCCCAGCCTGGAGAAGGTTATCTTTCGAGGCCAGGGGCTCCCCTCTGGGAAGCCAGCGTTCCCACACCGGGTGCAGCCTCTGGGGTGAAGAGTCAGGGTCAGGGAGCCTTGTACTCAAGGGCTCCGGAGCTTGCAGTGGGAGCCACAGCCGCTCGCGTCCAGAATGCCACGAGGGAAGGGAAGAGGACCGCGGGGAGCAAAAGCGGGAGAGAGACTCCTACCTTGGCTCGCAGGGCACAGAGCAGGGCGAGCAGAAGGCTCAGGGGGCGCCCGGGCCGGCCGCGCGTCCGTGGGGACCGCATCGCTGCGCCGCGCGCCGCGGGCACTCCGGACGCCGCTGCCGCCGCCGCTAGCGCTGGTGCTCCCGCCGAGGCTGCCGTCGTCGCTGCCCCCGCGGCCGCCGCGTCCCGGCTCTAATATACTCCGTGGATTGGAGCATGCACGACTGGAAAACAACACTACTTTCAAAAGCCCTTTCAAGAGCCGCGCGTTCCAGAAGGCAAAGAGCCCGGCCTCCTTTTATTATTCTGATCGCTTCTTTGAGGCGCTCCCCCCTCTTCCACCTCTCGGCTTTCTTTCCTTCTCTCGCGCTCCCCTTCTTTTATTATTATGATTATGCGCAGCCTTTTATTCCCTTTCAGATCAGCTGCATGAAACGCGGGGGAGGGAGGGGAGAAAAAAAAAAACCCTGAGCCTAGCTCGCCGGCCGGCTGCAGGTAACACAATGACGCGTGCCCGCCTGGCTCTCGAAGGGACCCGGAGCGCCGGTCTGGGAGCCGCGACTCCGGCTGGCCACCTCTTCTCAACACGCGGAACAGGGCGCATGCGCGATTGTTAATATTCATAAGGGGCGTGTCGTATATTGGATACGCCCCTTTCCTCCGGGTTGTTGGGGAGGGGAAGACTTGAGAAGGGGTTGGAAGTTGCGGGACCGACCGGGTGGCATGGCCGCCCGGGGCCCCCCACACGCAGACCACAGTCCCGGGGAGCCCGGGCCAAGAGAAAAGAACCTGGAAGAAAACGTGGAGGAGCCCGTGGCTCTGAGAGGCCCAGAGCGCCTCCGCTGGACCGCCCCCTCGGTGCATGGCCTGGGCTCCCGTGCGAGCCCCAGGTGTAGGCGCCGCCGTAAGGCCCGAGCTGTTGGGGCGGGCGGCTTCCGCCTTCGGAGCCGCCTGCGTCAGCTGCGGCTTTCGCCCCGGGGAGGAGGGCCTGCCCGCCGGGAACCCGGGCCGCTCCCAGCAAGCGAGCCCAGAGCTCTGTGCTGGCGGCGGCGGCGGCGAGACTGGCGCGCTCGCCGCCGTCTCCTCGCCCTGCAGAGGCGACCTGGGCAGACGCTGCTGGGAACTTTGAAAAACTTTCCCGGAGCCAGACTTGCCGCAAACTCGAGGGAAAGCCTCGGCCGTGCGCCATCCCTTCCCAGATCCCAATCCGTGGAGCCTCGGAGGGGCTCCCAGCGTCCTTTTCCAGACCGCGCCAGGACAGAGGCGTGGGGGAAGCAGGGGGAGAGAGCGGCGGGCACCCGGGGGCTCAGCCCGGGCTTCGGGAAGGACTTGCCGAGACGCCCAGGGCTCCGCCAGCCTCCCGCCCCGGCGCAGTGGCGGGACGGCACCTGTAGGCGGCCTCCGCGCTGCTCTCTGGGTGGCGAGGCGCGGCCTGAGAAGAACTTAACCGCTGTCGTGGGCCACAGAACTTGGCGTCTCCTGGGTAGTGGTGGAAACCAATGCCATTTTCCACCTTGAGGCAGGCCTCGCAATTAGCAGCGACACTCCTGGTCATAATCAGGGTCAAAGGGAACCCAAAGGCTGGCTGAAGCCTCTGTCAGCTCCACTCCAGGCAGGTTTAAACGGAGCTCTTTAGGAAAACAGATTTTTCCATTAAAGGACTAAAAGAATTTCATGCCTTGCATTGATTGGGCCTATCGTGAAGAAAAGCACTGATTTTCCGAGATGTGTTTAGAGCCTCAACCCTGGGTAAAGGGAAAAATAGTTTCCAACATGCTGAACATGACAACATAACAATACAGGTTATTTGTGGCTACGTTTAAAGACTGGCCCAGCATAGATAGAGCCCAATACCATTTGATGGGGTCGAGAAAGCTGGTTCAAGGCTACCAAAGATGGTTCAGTAATTAGGGCATTTTAACCACCTGTATAGGTGATTTCTTGGTGGCAATGCTTCTCAATCTAACTATTCCCGGGTAACGATCCATAATTGGAAAGGGCATATCCAAAATCAGAATGAGTTAGCCACTGCTCCCAGAAGCACCTGGCTTCAGCAGCAGCCACCTGGGCTTTTCCCAGCATGCCCAGTCCTCCTTTGCCCAATTATCACGAAAGCAAAGCATCCCGTTTTCAACCTTAGTCCAACACAGGTTTTTTCCACTAAAGTTTCCAGAAACATAATAGTCCTCACTTTTTATTCAACTCCTTACTTTTACTTCTAGTTGCCAAATTAGGGTGCTCAATAACGCTTTTAAAGCAAAGGATCGGTATTGTGAAAAAGCCACCTAACCCGCAAAGGCTGGAGTGGTCTTAGAATCTGTATTTCTTGAGGTTCTTAGGTCTACAACTCTTAAAATGTAAAGCTGTATCCAATAGTCTGTGCCCTGTGCCCCACACTAACCCCTAGAAGGAGGCTAGATTTAGTTCAGAATGTTTGAGCCAGCCACCTGATTTATACTGGAGGATGACCTAGGATTTATAGTTGCCCTGTTGGTAACAATCTGAATTTCATGGAAGCTGAGATCAATGCTACTGCTGAGTTTTACTCACTTCATTAACAGGAATGTTTTGAGGGGTGAAGAAAGCACGTAATAACATAATAGGAATGTCAAATCACTGAGAAACACCAAACTCACAGGAAATAACATGGAGTCTCTAATCTTTTCTGAGCCTGGGAACTCATATTTGAGGAAGACACTTGTGGGCTTCAGGGGATTCTTTAAAAATTTCTCCTTTGGTACTCTTCCAGTGGGCTGGGACTCCCCCAAGAAGCTAGTCACATTTACTGCAACAGGCATTGGGTGGAAGTTCTGTCCTCAACTTCCTTGATCACCCCCGAAACCTGGAGAATGGGGAACTAGTGCTGAAAGAATTCACACATGGACATTTTCCCTCTCCATAGCCTGGGCTTTGCTTTCCAACTATAAATTAATAGTTCAGAAAACATTCCCATGAGAAATAAGACGTAGGAATCACCATTGCTTACACCCCAGAGAAAGGAGGGTCTCAGAGCTAGATATCATCGGACCCGATGCATGTGTTTGGATATCTTCTATACTTTAAAAAAGATGATGGCTTGATTTCCTTTCTACAAAACCCACCTCACCTTCATTTAATTGTCAACAAACAGACCTGACTTCCGACAGGACTCAGTTCGAGGCATCAAGTTATGATTGTATTTTAAAGCTTGTAATCAACTGAAATTATTTATCAACACCGATAAGAATCAGCCAATCAATATTTATTGAAAAGTACTGTCGCACGCAGCAGTATGGCTGATCTAAAGAATATCACGTGAACGAAATAAGCCCAGGCACCAAGAGTGCAACACCTATGAGTTCCTTTATACAAAGGTGTCCTAGAACAGGAAAAGCCAGTCTCCCAGTGGGAAATGAAGTATGGTTAGGGTGGTGTGTGGTTGGAGATTTGATGTGCTTAGTGCCCTTTTGGGCATAAGTCAACTCTCTGTGTCTTAATCGCAAGTTGGATAACACAGGTGTATGCATTATCAACTTTCATTAACAAGCACATTTGAAACCAGTGCCATTCATTATGGGTTATTGTTGTTTTAAAGACACATACGCAGCAGTTGCTTTTATGAGTAAAAATAACATTTAGGGGTATTTGAAATGATATGGACAATGGAACGTCAAATGCATAAATGGTAGAGAATGGCTACGTGGTTAGATAAACTGTCTAAAGAAAGTCATAAGGGGTGAAAGCCCAGCACTTGGGAGCTGAAGGATCAAAGTTCAAAGCCAGTGTGGTCTATCACAGAGGTGATAGGAGAACAGGGATCCATGAATCTAGCAAATAGACTTGCTCACTTAATATTCCTCTGAATTTCTGTGTTTGAAATGTTAATCATAAAATTGTGAATACATGGTTATTAATATCCCTTATATTATCCAAAGCTCCAAGAACACAGCAGAAACCACCCAGGTAGCGGACCCCAGCAGGGCAGAGCACAGTGTACATGTTCAAGGGTTGGAGGTGACACAGATGGAGAGAGTAGGTGAAACACACAGACCTTTTTGCCTATTCCATGTCCTGATAATTCTTTTCTTCATTGTACCAAATAGGCAAGTCCAAGTTATAGACATATGTAATGCTCCCTTTAAAATCTTTTATCTTGATTTTTAGATTATATTTTTGAATAAACAGAAAAGAAAAAAGAAAGAAAAAGGTAAAAAGACATGACTGTTTGTAGGCATGCTGGAGGAGAAAGTTTCTTATAGATGAAAGGGAGAGCACAGCCAGAGGCAGGCACATGTGGGAAAGTGTCCTGACCCTGAGTCACGTGAAGTGAGGGAAGAGGGGAAAGGAGAAGGGCGAGAGGGCAGCCAGGTGCAGCAGCTAATAGGGCAAAGCTACAATAAGAACAGGTAAGCAAAATGTCTGGATTATATAGGGAAGAGCCTCTGGAGGAACAGCAGCCCGGACCCTAGGCTGGGGAATTCATAATAGAGGGCAGAGCAGAGTATGCCAACCTTGTAACAGCCATACCTGTTACAGGTATACCCTGTGATAGGGTTGGACTAAGGGATACTTGAGGAACCTGGTGGTGGGTTCAATTTAATATGTTAATAGGCATCTCAGCCTTTTGTCCCAGCTTTTGAGACATAACAGTTTTACATATATGTCTGTTTAGCCTGCATGTGTGTATGAGCACTGCATACATGCCCAGGGTCAGAAGAGGTCATAAAATGACATCAGATACCCTGGAAGTGGAGTTGTGGATGGCTGCAAGCCACACTGTGGATGCTAGGGACGGAACACAGGTGCTCTCAAAGAGCACTAAGTGTTCTTAACTGCTGAGCCATATTTCTAGCTTCTCTCTTAGGCTTGTTTGCAGAAAAGTTAATACAGCTTCTTAAGTCCTATTCTATTAGATATATCTTACTGCTCCTTTTCAGCAAGCAAAGGATCTGTACATGCCCCGCATGTCCTCTTGTCTTATAATGGGTTACGGCTTGAGACACTTGGTCAAGGCTCCCAGTTATTTTGCTCAGTCAGCTCTCCAGGGAAGCACAATTTCTGAATATATGGCCATCTTCCTGAATTCTCCTCATTTTTCCTCATTACAAGAAAGTGTGCCTAGAAAACCCCTTACCACCTAAGGATGGCCTACACATGAGATATTAACTCAGGTCAAAGTAGTAGCTCCCATGGCAACCATAAATCAGCCATGAGTTTATCCACTCAAGCATGAATTAAGCACACAAATACATTTCCAACGACTCGTTTTACTTAGGCAAAAAACCTCTGAATTAACTTTCTTTTGGAAACCAAAACTGTAAGTCCCTTGCATTATCAAAACTTAATTTGGTATGAGGCTATTTTAAGCATTGGTTGGCCTTGAGCTCTTCTCACTATAGCTTTTCCTGCCCTGGCCAAGTTGTGTCTCACATTCATCCGTCAAGGTGAACAGAGTTGTTTACATATCTCCTTTAGCAAACCAATCACAGGAAATCACTCTAAACCTAAGATGCAAAACTTACAGGGCTGTGGAATTTATGTCTCCACTTTACTCCTAAGGACCCAGTGTTCTTAGTGATATTTTATCACTATTGGAGCTACATGGGGGGGATGGGAGGGATAGTCCTGCTTATAAGATGTTCCTTTTCTTCGAATTCAGTCTTTGAGAGGAAAATCTCCTGAGTATAAGCTGGTGTCCAGTTGTATGTTCACAAAACATCTAGGATTATTCACTGACCCTTCTCTGTGGTGTTCATGTAAGGAGTTACTTGTCCAGTGGCTGGCACATACATGAATTGATGACTTGGTTCATTGAAATTCTGTGGTAACTTTGCTTTTATAATCCAAACTTAGCCACTTGTACAACTGACCAATTCTTACAAACCTCACATCTTCTAAAAGGCACTCACAATCACACTCCCAGAAGCAGGTAACATTTGAGCCCTGCCGTAGCCCAGTGCATGCTAGGAGTGTGTTCTCACCCCACTGCCAGGCAGTTTTCCCAAACAAATACAGAATGAAATCTGCCTCTGCATCTAAGGGGGTTTAGGGAGGGAGAGAAGTTGCTGGAACTTGAGAACAAGAGACTTGAATATATTGAGTTATCTGGGAAAATTTCCAAAACATGTAAATTTGAGTGTCAAAGAAAAATGATTGCACCTGCCAGTGGTCGCAGTGTTTCATGTTTAGGTTAATGTTTCTCAATAAATTACAACTCTGTGTCTGTGTTTGACACTTCTGTTCTCAAGCCAGTGGTTTCTTTGCCGATCATGGGCTCCAATTTAGAAGTTATTAAAAATATTAAAATTGGACGATTGTAACACTTATGTTTAATTTTTTTTCATTTGGAAGGTAAATCATTTTTATGATTGTGTTATAGCAAGAGTGCTTAAGGATGATTAAATAAATATTAGCGAGCATGAGAATACTGATCCAGTGAAAATGTCTGGATCTTTTGTGCTAGCCATTATATAGCTTTGCCAATACATCGACTTTTATAAGCATCATTCAGATATTTTTTCAGGACAATAACAAACTTCCTTTTTCTTTTGGAAGTGAAGTTAAGGTGTAGAAAACTTTAAATGACAACGAAGGAGAAATTTTAAATTTTAAAAGATAATTATTTTACTGTCTGAGGTACCAATACTTTTCTTAAAGTCAGTTAGAAACTGGAGATATCAACTATACTCTTTCATGATAGCTTGGCAGAAATTTCTGTGAAACAGTATTTAGAGGCTTTTTACTAGACCACACATGTGACATGCCTTAGTGCAATTTGCCCATGATCTGAGCTGCATTACTAAAAGTATAGGGGTTTGGCCATTAAGCAAGAAACACCCATAGTCCCTGCATATTTTTCACTAGCCTTTTAATATTTCTGGAAGGCTCTCTTTTGGTCTGGGTGCTGTGTTTTGTTTTTAAACTATAGTAAAGTACTCATAACCAAGTTTGCTGTACTGAACTATTTTTAAGTTCAATAGTGTTTGCTGCATTGATGTTGTGCAATAATCTCTAGAACCTTTCCCTCTTGCAAAACTGGAAGTCAATCCATTAAATAACTCCCTTTCTTCTTTTCTCTTCCCCTGGGCACTGGGCAACAACTATTTAACTCTCTGTCTCTAGGTATTTCACATAAAGTGGCTGCATACAGTGTTTATCTTTGTGTGGCTGCCTGATTTCACTTAGCAAATGACCTCAAGGTCCATGTACATTACAGCATGAGTTAGAATTCTTCTCCTCTGCTGGGGTGTAGCTCATCCATAGAGGGTCTGTCTAGCATACACAAGGTCATGAGCTCAGTCTCTGGTATTTATAGCAAAATAAAAGCAACAGTCATCTCCATTTTTGAGAGAGAGAGAGAGAGAGAGAGAGAGATGGAGAGAGATGGAGAGAGAGAGAGAGAGATGGAGAGAGAGAGAATGTTTGTGTTTGTGTATATACAGGTACATGCCCCCATGTGTACACATTCAAAGTTGAAGTTGATATTGGGTACCTTGATCTCTCTATTTTATTTTTGAGACAGAATATCTCTTACTGAACCATAGACTTGTGGTTTAACAAGCTTGGCTACCCAGGGATGTCTCGGGCTTCCCCTGTCTTCTACCACACCAGTGCTGCTATTACAGGACTGCATTGCCATATGCAGGCCTTATGTGGGTGCTGAGGACCTGAATTCAGGTCTGTATGCTTACACTTTACTTACTGAGCCATCTCCCTGGCCTCTGCTCTCTATAATACAATACTGATGTCATTGTGTGTTTGAATTATGTTTAAAAATCCATTTACTTAGGAGGAAAAATTGAGTTGCATCTACCATTTGACTGTTTTGAATAATCCTGTTTTCTTGGGTATAAAAATATCTCTTTATGGTCAGGGGAGGCAATGCTTTTACTGTTTTTTGCTTCCTGAGTGTATCTACTGTAGATGCTGCCACCCTCCGTTGGCACCAGCCTCCAGCTTCTTCAGCCTGCCACTGTGAAGTCAGTACTGCTGATTCTCAATGGAGCTTTGGACCTTCTGCACCACATTGGTTCGCCCAAGACATCCATTTTCATAGAGTGAGCAGTTACCAAGTTCTCTGTCTTTCTATAATGCAGACAGCCATTGTTGGACTACCCAGCCCCTATTGTATAAGCCAATCTAATAAATCTTCTCTTATGATGTAAAAAAAAAATCTCTTTATGGCCCTAATTTTAATTCTTTTGAGTATATATAGTAAATGTCATGTCTAAATCTAATACTGGGCCATTCCTACAAAAGGGCAACAAAAGGTCCCAGTATCAAGACCTTTAAGTAGAACAGCTGATGGATTTAGGAGAGAATCCAAATAGAAAAGAGGAGAAAGGAAGCCCGGCTTATTGGAAAGGCTAATGAGCAAGAAGGAGATGACTTGAAACACCGCAAATGGCGGCATATCGGGCTCAGTGGATGCAGGCTGCATGAAATTTGACTTTGAACTCAATAGCAAGACAAAATTTGTTTCTGTAACCAGCCAGGTTCCCTTGGCTACAGCAAGTCCTTGCCACCACAGGTAATCAAACAGAGGTTTCTCTGAACCAGATACTCTGTCATGGCTGGAAGTTTGAGCTGGGGAGTTTCCTAGGCATCAAGTTTACACACAAAGCATGTCTAGCAGTAAGCTTTGTCACATTCTCTCCTTGCTCCTCAGGATGCAGGCACAGAACCAACAGTAGGAACATGCACCTGGCATCTAATTTCTGCCTTGTTGGGCCTAGAAAAGGGTCAAGAGTTCAAGGCTAGTCTAGGCTACCTAATGAGTTCCCATCCCTGTCTGAAAACAAACAAACTAACAAACTAACTAACTAACACCCAAAAAAGCAAAAACCTAGAACCTTGGGAGTATCAGGTCTTTGTTCCAGAACTGTCTGAATCAGAATGTACAATTATATAAGATCCTTCTTGGATGTGCATGCTCATTAATGTTTACAGACATTCAGAGTTAGGTTGACTGTACTGTCCTTTCTACAGAAAGATCATCTATGACCAGCCACTCTCTCCCTCAACCAGCAGATAACTGCAAACAAATGAACAAGCCCAGCTGAGGTCAGCTGAATGGATCTCAGTCAGCAGAATCTTCCAGTGAGTCCATAGTCTTGTGAGAATTAACAACTGGCCCTTTTAAGTTAAACTGAGAACTGGTTTGTTGGGTAGCATTATTGTGGCAACAGATCCTTCCTCTATGTGTGAAATATTAAAAAAAAAAACAAAACCAAGGAGAGCCGCAAAGTGTCAGCTCCTAACCATTCAATGAAAGATATCTGTCATAGTAAGCTTCTGAGAGCTACATGCAGCCTAAGGTAAGCAGACTGAATAGCCTCTGAAATAAGAGTTAAAGTGGCATCACTATGGACTTTCTCTGCTCAGAGTATCTTAGTTATTTTCAGGCCCTCCTGAAACAATCCTTTTAACCACAACACACAATTGACCCAACGCTCTCTGTCCTTCCTGCAATAGATGCTGTGTGTTCCCCATAGCATGGAGAACACTTGCAGTCACTAGACCTGAGTTCTCATGTTCTTGTGCAATTCAGTTTTAAAGAGGGGTAGGATGTTCAGCCTTCCAGTCATCAGTTGGGTGGGTTCCCAACATTTACTTGTTATTGTAATTACCTCATTCTAGGCAATGTTACATAAACTGATAGAATACGTGTGCCAAAAGAAAGCTATTGCTTCCATGCATACTAAATCAAATATAACTTGATGAAAATAAATTTGAGTAGCTAAAAGTAGATTCTTGGTGAATAAATATGATCAAGACAACTTTAACAGAATTGGAAATGCTGTAAATATAGCGATCAAAGTCTGCCTGACTGCTTCCTATGTGTCTTACCTTTCATAGCAATTTGTGAAATGAAGACTAAAACAAAAAGCATAAAACAAACAAACAAAAAACAATATGTTATGTATGTACTTGGATGAAATCCTACCTATATAAATTTTAAAAAATGTCTCATGTTAAAAGATTGGTAGACAAATAGCAATTTGCATGTTTTCTGTTGAAGTCAAGTATTTGTGTATCATCTTTCATGATTCCATTTTTAACCAGTGTTTTTGATTAACCAACCAATTACACGTGATGATTGCATCACTTAAGAGGGTTTTATTCTATTAGTGGAGTCTGGACTAGTGCCTGACATATAACAGAAACACTATTACCAGCTGTTGAATGAATGTGTTGTAGATGGCTGGCAATATACACCATAACAAAAGTAGACATGTTTTCACACACCAATGTGTTCTAATTCTGACATTTAAAACCAACAACCTAGAAACAGGAGGACTGGCTCAGGAATTAAGTAAATCTTTGTAAGTATTGCTTCTTTATAAAAGACCTTAAATAAAAGCAGAAAATGCAGGGATTTGCAATTAATTATTGACAATGCCCTACTTGCATGTAGCAGCATCATTATAAAGCCTTATGCTTATTAACCTTAACCTCAGAATTTCTAGTTAGAGATAGTATTCTAGAATTTAATTGCTAACAAGGTCCCATTGTAAAGACCAAATTTTGTGAGTCACCAACCTAGTGTATCTCTGAAGTAGACAATTACCAAGACTGTTTGCTTCTTCCTCTGGCCATGCACACCCCAGACCATTTCCTTCCTTGAAATGTCTCACTTGACTGGGACTTGGCTTCAGTGTTCTCCCAACCAGTTTTGAATTGGCTGTACTCATTGAGGAATGGAGTGTGACAAGAGGGGCTTATATCCTGGGTCATTTGTGAAGTATAATGGTATTGTGTTTAATAAAACCCCACAGTGACAATATACAAATGACACTAATACCCCCGTTTTACATATGGAAAACTGAGGTTTACAAAGGCCATACCCTTGTATACCTACTTGCCGCCAGAGAGTTACATAGCTAGTAATCCTTGGAGTAAGTCTTATGCTAGACGGAGTGAGACTTGAGGGCCTGATTTTCCATCATAGCTGTGAAAGCTTTGGTTTATTGTGCAGCTGAGTTAAACAGGAATTCTAATCTACATGTCTACCCTCTGGATACCTTATTAAAATGCATATTATTATTATATATATAGAAGGAGGTCAGGCGCCAGGTGGTGATGGCAGCGCCTGCCTGTAATCCCAGCACTCTGGGAGGCAGAGGCAGGTGGATTTCTGAGTTCGAGGCCAGCCTGGTCTATAGAGTAAGTTCCAAGACAGCCAGGGCTACACAGAGAAAACAAACTCTGTCTCAAAAAAAAACCAAATCCAAAAATAATTAAATAAATAAATAAATAAATAAATAAAGGAGGAGGAGGAGGAAGAGGAGGAAGAGGAGGAGGAGGAGGAGGAGGAGGAGGAGGAGGAGGAAGAGGTCAGGTTCCATTCTGCATTTCTCACAAGCTCCTCTGAAGTGGAAATATCTGGTTTCTTTGAAGACTCAGTTGTGTCACGTGATATTTTTCTGGAAAGTATCTTCTGAGAGGATGTTTTGCTGAGGCAGACACTTGAGGGGAGAAATGATGTTTGGAAAGAGTATAGGTAGAACAGTGAACCACACTCTTGCATTGGTTTACCTTGCTATGCTTGGCTGATTTTTGCTGATGTTTGTTTGTAGTGACTTTGTAGAGATAAATGCACCAAAGAACTTCTCATGGTATTTGGCTGCTTCTTGCTGCTTCTGTGGACTCTATTTGGGGACCCTCTGAGGTTTCTTCTGGATTGAGCAGCTGCTATTGATTCTGCCTAATGTTTACTGTTTTTTTTTTTTTTTGATATTACAAGCAGTTCTTTTACTACTCAGGATATATACACACATACATACATATCCTCCAGTTGCAGTACCCCTCCCCAATTTGTTCATACGTGATTGTCTATTCTTTTTTTTTAATTTTTTGTATTCGATATAATTTATTTACATTTCAAATGATTTCCCCTTTTCTAGCCCCCACTCCCCGAAAGTCCCATAAGCCCCCTTCTCTTCCCCTGTCCTCCCACCCACCCCTTCCCACTTCCCCGTTCTGTTTTTGCCAAATACTGTTTCACTGAGTCTTTCCAGAACCAGGGGCCACTCCTCCTTTCTTCTTGTACCTCATTTGATGTGTGGATTATGTTTTGGGTATTCCAGTTTTCTAGGTTAATAACCACTTATTAGTGAGTGCATACCATGATTCACCTTTTGAGTCTGGGTTACCTCACTTAGTATGATGTTCTCTAGCTCCATCCTAAGAATTTCATGAATTCATTGTTTCTAATGGCTGAATAGTACTCCATTGTGTAGATATACCACATTTTTTGCATCCACTCTTCTGTTGAGGGATACCTGGGTTCTTTCCAGCATCTGGCAATTATAAATAGGGCTGCTATGAACATAGTAGAGCATGTATTCTTATTACATGGTGGGGAATCCTCTGGGTATATGCCCTTACTGTTTGGACTGGACTGCTGCTATTAATTGCTATTTGTCATTTTGGACTGGTCTGTTGATATCCTGACAATGAAGATTGGTATTGCCCCAAAGAACTACGTCTAAACAGGTCTACATTTCCCTTGTCTGGTTAGCCATTGTTCTCTCCTACCTTTGGTGGGTGGGCAAGAAGGAAGATTGAAGTATTTAAAAACCCTTACTAAGGCAGGTTTTGAAAAACCTAAGCCTGTAGTCCTTGGTGGTGCTGCTGCTGGTCTCAGACCATACTTTCAAAAGTGATGTTCTCAATCCCATTAGCACTACTGCAGACCCTGGGATGCCCATTGGCAGGAGGCAGAGGTCTTACATACATAATACTTTAATCAGGTCACACACACAAAATAATTTGCCTTTCTTTTATTTTTTTTCCCAGTGAGTCATTTCAAGAACGATCAGAAGGGGATTCTGTATTAAAAGAGCCCATCGAGGTCATCCAATGACATACAATCTGCAAGGAGCTGAGATGATTAGAGTGAGAAATCCCTGCTTGTTGTGCTTTACCATGATCTCCATGGAAACAGAGAAGCAGGAGTGAGTGAGCCCTGTTCATTTCAGTAGCATGCAAAGGGAATCTACTTGGTCTTCCTAATCACCATCAAACCCAAACTGGGGTCCGGATTTAGAGTAAAAACACAGTAAGGGCTGGAAGTCTGAAAACTCTTTTTTCATATCTTTTCTAATTTTGACATGTGGCTGATCTATTTTCCAATTTTACATGTGAATATTTTCCCCATTGTGGTGGGACTGTGGTTCAGGTCCTCAGGCTGAATACATGGGAGGCAGATCCATGTGGATCCATATGAGTTGGAGGCCATCTTGGTATATGTTGGAGTTCGAGTCCAGCTAGGGATACATGATGACACCTTGTCTCAAAAAATCAACCAAACGGGCTAATAAACAAGCTTTAAAACCTTTCCATTGCAGTTATTTCTCCTGTGCTAAGTAGGTGGATAAATCAAGAGCCTCATGCATGCTATAAGCAAGTGTTTTACCATTGAGCAACTGTACACGCCCTTTAAAAATGTTTTGATTAAGATTTATTTAACTTTAAAGTGTGTGTGTGTGTGTGTGTGTGTGTGGTGATTGTGCCCTGTGTGTGTGGCATATGAGGGCAGCTGCTCTTACTGTCCAGAAGAGAATGGCAGATATCTGTGAGCCAGAGGTACAGGCAGTTGTAGCCACCCAACCTGAGTACTGGGACTGGACTTGAACACTGGTAAAGCAAGGTCTCATCTTTACCATTTATCCAGCTCTCTAGCTCCTTCTTTTTCCTTTTTAATGACAGGGTCTCACTAAATTGCCCAGGCTAGCCATGAATTCACTCTGTAATCCACACAGGCCTTTAACTTGAGATTCCTCTGCCTCAGCTTCTCAAGCAGCTAGCACTATTGTTTGTTGCCAGTCTGACATCCATTCTACTATTCTGTGAGCCTTGACAAATGCAGTCTAGTTAGACAATTCCTATCATGTTCAGTTTCCTCCTGATGTGCCTAGGCAACAGTTCGACACCCCTAGATCGTATTGCTCCACCTTTTCTAGAATGTCCCACAAATGGAACCATGCAATTGGTGGCCTTTTGTGTCCAACTCTTCGACTCAGTAGAATGTACTCATATATGTTTTTGCATTAGTAGGGTCTATCATTTTAAGTTTCTGAATGGCACGCTATCTCCAACTGAGAAGATCTTTGCATTTTATCCTTTATTTCTCAAGAATATAGTGCTAGAAACACTTGAGCACAGATTTCTGTTTCAATACACATTTTTATTTCTCTTAAAGTAGGATTATTTGAAGTAGGATTATTTGGTCTTTCAGTCTTCTTCTTCTTTTTTTTTTTTTTTTACGAAAATGAAAAAAGCTATTTTTATAATGGCGACACAATTTAGCAACATGGAGGTAATACTTCTGAGCTCTACTGACCTCTAACTCCTGGGGCCATGTTACTTTGGGAACCTTAGTGAGGAGCTATCGTGAAAAAGAGCCACCCAAATGAAGTTAGGGAAAGCTAGAGGAAGCTGAACTTTAACTAGACCTCATGCTGCCCCATTTGTTGAAGTCTTCATGGGCTCTTTCTGGCCCCTGGCTTTGAGCCTACCTCTCTCCCAGCCAAGTATGGAGCCCTCAAATATCCCCCTTCCAGCCTAGGACTTGTGACCAGATTATGTGACTTCAAGAGAAGCCCTGCACTGCCCCCACCTGAAAAGAAAATTGAAATATTCTGAGATCAATCCTCAGCATACCACTCATGGGGCCCTAGCAATTTTATCCTTCTATCCTTCATGGGGCAGCTGCAGTTCCAGCTCGTTGCCCCCAGCTTTGCCTCCATGTCAACCCTGAAAGCTATTCATATAATTTAATCCTGATGAAAATCCTCTCGGTGCTCTTGTGTGTTCCCTCTCCTTCTCCCTCTCCCTCTCCCTTCTCCCTCACCCTCTCCCTCTCCTCTCTCCCTCTCCCTCTCCCTCTTCCTCTTCCTCTACTTCCCTCCGTCTCCCCTCCTCTCTCTGAAATGCAGTCTGCCAATGTAAGCCTGGGTTCAATTCCAATATTACAGAAAGGAGATGAGAAATGTTATAGGACTGGATTCTTTATTCAAGGCACTGACCCTTTCCTAATCTAGAAGCTGTTAGTCTTGGCCCTGCTGGGCAGTGCTAAAGTTTTCTGAGAAAAGTTGACACTTGGGGTCTTCCTTTACTCTGCATTTCTTTCTGAAAAGATGGCCAGAAGAGGTAAAGGAGAGATGGCTTGAGGATAGCATTCAAATTTTCTCTCACTGGGATCTGTGAGATCTTATATCTGAGCCTTTTGGCTTTTAATTTTAGTGGTGTTTTTTTGTTTTGTTTTGTTGGTTTTTTTTTTTTAACAGGATCTGGCTGTGTAGTTTAGGTTAACCTCAAACACATTGTATAACCCAGATTGACTTCAAATTGCAGAACTCAGCATCTCCCTGCTATGCTGGTCTCCAGATGCATTCTTTAATGTTTGGAAATATGTATATATGATATTGTAAGCAACAAATATATTCTTTATATTCCAGAATCACTCATATATGCCATTAACAACAGTCTCTTAGACTCTCCTGTCCCATTTTTTTAGGCTTGGAGGACAGTCCCTATAAGAGTTCCCTAGTTCCTACAGTTTCAGCAAAACAAAACAGCATAGGAAATTTCAAACACAAATTCCTTTTGGCTTGTTTCAGGACCCAAGCAGTATTCAGAGATTAAGTGGTCTCAGGTGGCTAATTAAAAGTGGCTTTCTTATAAGGAAGACTACTATATGAACTGCATGAAAATCTTAATCCCTGGGTGGGCAATATTTATTAAACTTCTACTGATGTAAGATGACCCAGGAGGCATCCTGGAGAAAACCAAATGTAAACATCATCCAGTGGGCTTTGTAATCATAGGGTCTATAAAAAAATCAGAACTGTAGCAGGAACATCAAATCTGTGGTCAACCTGGACAACCTTAGCTACACAAGAAGTCACTTGAGGAACTCTAAAAATTGCTGATATCTCAGCTCCACCCAAGAGATCCTGATTTAATTGGTCCAGGTTGTAGCCTAAGCACTGAGAATGTAGCTTAGCTTTCAACACGTAACCACAGTGCACAAAGCCACCGAGAAGATGACTGATATCATCAGCACCTTCTCTTTCATGAGGGACCCTCGCAAATGCAAGTATATCTTACCAAGGAGTGCAGGATGAAGGAAGCTTTAGGACACATAAACACACTGCGATGTGGAGTTGTATTGAGCTAGGAACTAAAAAAAATGCCAAGTCGATTCTTGCATGTGCAGGATGGGATTGAATAATAAAGGAAAGAGAACAGGTGAGAGAGACTCTAGAAGATACTTTCCACGTGCAAAACCAGTTTAAAATCATTCAACAACAATATTATTTTAATAGATCTGAGTAGCTCTGTAATTTCTCTAACCTTCAGTTTTTTCCATCTGTACAATGAATACAGTGACAGTGTCTTTCATGTAGGGTGGATGGGAAACTCAAGTCTTGTATGTAAAGAACTTAGCTTGGTTCTTGGCACTAAGTTCTCTACATGTTTGAGATCCCATTCTCTTGTCAGCTTAATGGTGGTTGTTAGTAGTATACTACAGAGAGCTAAATGAACCTCAGTTAAGGAGATATGAACGATATTAATTGGAATGAGAAGACAGAAGATGATAGGATGTAGAAAGGGAGTTCAGTATGCTTACCTCTAAAAGCTTTAAGACCTGTGGTCTGATCCCAATACCTATGTCAGAAAACTGAGTGTAGCTGGGTGTGCCTATAACCCAAGTGCTTTGGAGCCTGGAGATATGAGAATCCATAGGGCTTGACATCTGCCAGCCATCTTACTTACCTCTGGGTTCAGTAAGAGACCCTGCCTCAAAGTACTAAAATGGAGAATGATGAAGTGGACACCTAGTGTTCTCCTTTGATCTCCAAGAGCAAATATGCAGAAACTAAGAAAATATCCAAGAAAATAATTCAAAAAAAGTGTCATAAACCCACAATGATTGGTGCATTTGAGCTCTGAGGCCCTTTCTCCATGGAGGAAGGAATCTGAGTGGACGGCATACATACATAGAGGGAGAGACAGTGTAGTTAGGACCTTGGGCAGTATGTTTTATGCATATAATAATTGTTCCATGAATCGACCCATTCTTATCTCCTTGTACAAAGCTCAAGTCCAAAGTGGATCTAGGACCTCCACATAAAACCAGATACACTGAAACTTATAGAGGAGAAAAGTGGGGGAAGAGCTTCGAACACATGGGTAGAGAGGAAGTTTTTCTAAATAGGACACCAATAGCTTATGCTCTAAGATCAAGAATCAACAAATGGGACCTCATAAAATTGCAAAACAATATTGTCAATAGGACAAAATGACAACCAACAGACTGGGAAAAGATCTTTACCAATCCTACATCCGATAGAGGGCTAATATCTAATATATACAAAGAACTCGAGGAGTTAGACTCCAGAGAAACAAATAACCCTATTTAAAAAATGGGCTACAGAGCTAAACAAAGAATTTTCAACTGAGGAATATCGAATGGCTGAGAAGCACCTAAAGAAATGTTCAACATCCTTAGTTATTAGGGAAATGAAAATCAAAACAACCCTGAGTTCCACCTCAAACCAGTCAGAATGGCTAAGGTCAAAAATTCAGGTGACAGCAGATTCTGGAAAGGAAGTGGAAAAAGAGGAACTCTCCTCCATTGCTGGTGGGATTGCAAGCTAGTACAACCACTCTGGAAATCAGTTTAGCAACTCTTCAGAAAATTGGACATATTATTACCTGAGGACCCAGCTATACCACTCCTGGGCATATACCCAGAAGATGCTCCAACATGTAATAAGGACACATGCTCCATTATGTTCATAGCAGCCTTATTTATAATAGCCAGAAGCTGGAAAGAACCCAGATGTCCTTCAACAGAGAAATGGATACAGAAAATGTGATATATTTACCCAATGGAGTACTATTCGGCTATTAAGAACAATGAATTCATGAAATTCTTAGGCAAATGGATGGAACTAAAAAAATATCCTCAGTCAGGTAATCGAACTAAAGAATATACATGGTAAGCACTCGCTGATAAGTGAATATTAGTCCAAAATCTCTGAATACCCAAGATATAATTCACAAGCTCAAGAAGAATGAAGACCAAAGTGTGGGTGATCCTGTTCTGAGAAGGGTAACAAAATACTCATAGGAGCGCACATGTAGATAAAGTGTAGAGCAGAGACTGAAGGAAAGGTCATCCAGAGACTGTACCACCTGGGGATTTGTACCATATACAATCACCAAACAACCACACTATTGTGGATGCCAAGAAATGCTTGCTGAAAAAAGCCTGATATGGCTTTCTCCTAAGAGTCCTTGCCAGAGCCTTATAAATACAGAGGCAGATGCTCACATCCAACCATTGGACTGTGCATGGGGTCCCCAGTGGAGGAGTTAGAGAAAGAACCAAAGGAGCTGAAGTGGTTTGCAACCTCATAGGAAGAACAACAATGTCAACCAACCAGACCCCACCAGAACTTCCAGGGACCAAGTCATCAACCCAGGCGTACACATGGCTCCAGCTGCATTTGTAGTAGAGGATTGCCATGTCAGGTATCAATGAGAGGAGAGGTCCTTGGTCCTATGAAGGCTCAATGGATGCCCCATTGTAGGAGAATCAAGGGCAGGGAGGTGCGAATGGGATGGGTGGAGAAACACCCTCATAGAAGCAAGGGGAGGGAGGATGGGATAGGGGTTACCCTGGAAAGGGGGTGGGGAATGGGGAAAGGGGATAACATTTGAAATGTAAATAAAGAATACATCCAATAAAAAATGTAAATCAAAAAAAATAAACTTGGTGATAAAAAAGTGTTTGGTTTTTCGACGATAGCAACTAATTTTTAAAATACGTTTGAAACTGGGGAAGACCCTTGAGGACATGTGCACAGGGGAAAAGTTCCTGAACAGAACACCAATAACTTATGCTCTAAGATCAAGAATTGACAAATGGGACCTCATAAAATTACAGTTTCTGTAAGACAAAGGACATTGTCAAAAGGACAAAATGGCAACCAATAAATTGGGAAAAGATCTTCACCAACCCTACATCTGATAGAGAGTTAATATCCAATATATACAAAGAACTCAAGAAGTTAGACCCCAGGAAACCAAATAACCCTATTAAATTGGGGTACAGATTTAAACAGAGAATTTTCACTTGAAGAAAAAAATTTTCACTTCCCGGCCATGCGGATGGCCGGGAAGCACCTTAAGAAATACTCAGCATCATTAGTCATTAGGGAAATGCAAATCAAAACAACCCTGAGATTTCACCTCTCACCAGTCAGAATGGTTAAGATTAAAAACTAAGGAGACAGCAGTTGTTGGTGAGGATGTAGAGAAACAGGAACACTCCTCCACTGCTGGTGGGATTGCAAGATGGTACAACCACTATGGAAATCAGTCTGGCATTTCCTCAGAAAACTGGACATGACACTTCTGGAGGACCCTGCTATACCTCTCCTGGGCATATACCCAGAGGATTCCCCGGCATGCAATAAGGACACATGCTCCATTATGTTCATAGCAGCCTTATTTATAATAGCCAGAAGCTGGAAAGAACCCAGATGTCCCTCAATGGAGGAATAGATACAGAAAATGTGGTATATTTACACAATGAAATACTACTCAGCAATTAAAAACAATAAATTCATGAAATTTTTAGGCAAATAGTTGGAACTGGAAAATATCATCCTAAGTGAAGTAACCCAATCACAAAAGAATACACATGGAATGCAATCACTGATAAGTGGATATCAATTAGCCCAGAAGCTCTGAATACTCAAGACACAATTAGCATATCAAATGATTCCCATGAAGAAGTAAGGAGAGAGGGCTCTGATCCTGGAAAGGCTTGATCCAGCATTGTAGTGGAGTACCAGGACAGAGAAAAAGGAGGGAGGTGATTGGAGAATGGGTGGAGAGAAGAGGGCTTATGGGACATATGGGGAGGGGGGAACCAGGAAAGGGGAAAGCATTTGGAATGTAAACAAAGATTTTAGAAGAAAATAAAATAAAATAAAAGTTACAGTCAAAATAAAAAAGAAAGAAAAGAAAAAAGAAAAGATCTGTTCCATTAATTCTGAGTCAAAATGGAAGCATCTGGGACATTGGTAATGGACTTGCTTCCACAGGGGAGGCAGGCAAGTGGGGTCAGGTTTAGAAATGGAGAATGGAGCATACCTGGGAAACAAAAGTGAGCTGAAAGAGAAGGAGGTCTGTGTGTTTGTGAGGGCATCCTATTGAGTCTGCAACTGAAGTCAAGGAATGGTCTCCAACAAGGAAGCTGGTAGAGAGCCTGTGCTTACTGGGTCCTGCTCTAGGCCCTTGAATTTAGACTCTGGAACCTTTTTTCTTCTCATTGCCCATAGGAAAAACGAAAAGGGTGGCAGGAAGAGTCCATTGTTCTTCCAGAGATCAAAGGTCATGCATCCTTGTGGGCTTTATGTCTCCAGTCGTGGCACAGGTGGCAGTGACTAACCTCATTTCTTTCTGAGGACCAAGATACCTAGTCTCCGTAACCCGCCTTCTTTCAAATGCTTTTCCTATGATATACAAAGTCTTTCCAGTGCTGGCCTCTCAGAAAGCTACTGGATCAGTGGTTCTCAACCTTCCTAACGCAGCAACCCTTTAATACAGTTCCTCACATTGTGGTCACCCCACCGACCACAAAATAAGTTCGCTGCTACTTCATAACTGTAGTTTTGCTACTTTTACGAATCCTAATGTAAACATCTGATATGCAGGATATCTGATATGTGACCCCTGAGGGTCATTGTGCTAGGTAGGTCCATAAAATCTTTTTAGCTTGCCCTTTGTCCGACATTAAGTAGGCATCACCTTGAAAAGTTGCTACATAGTCTCTCCCTCTCAAAGATTTTGATTCAGTAAATCTTAGGTAGAGTCCAGGAATTTGCTAGGCAAAAAGTCTTTCGAGGTATCACCTCTGCTTCTGCTGCAGCTTAGAGATCCATGCATTGAAGAACCCTAGCAGGGCCCTGGGCTTGCACCCCCATTCCTGTTCACTTCCTCATCCCTGCATCTTGAATGTGGACTGCTCTTATCTTCTAGGGGATAGGATTAACCTTTAATAAACTCTGCAGCTGATGTTAGTTGGGATTCTATTCTAAGATGTAGCTTCTCTTTGGTAGGACTTAATCATAATTAGAGGCAACTGGGTGGGAAACAGAATATATAATGTCCAAGTCCTTTTGGGAGGAGCCACTGCTTCTTAACGTCTTACCTGAGCACATGAGATATGAAACTGTAAGAGGCATATGAAGGGTTAGGTGTAGCATGAAGGCTTTGAACATGTCAAGTCTATATTATAGTCATGTTTCTGCTTTTTGTAATCTTTTTTGCTGTTCCCTTCCTACTGACATTCTTGACAATCTTGTCACCACTGCTGAGTTTCCTTTGAAGTTCTACTCTTAAGACATTTCCAGCAAGGGGTCCTTTTACTTCATCCTCATCTTCTGAAATAAATTTCTCAGTTTGATTTAGTTAGGGTATCACCCCATCTTCTTTATCAGCCCTCAAAATAGAATTTGAAACAAGTAAAGGTATCTTTACAAGGGGCTGCCAGTCATCTGAATGATCTGCTTCAACGAAGCCACTTTCACCACCGTCCCTTCTAGGTCCTGCACGTGGGTTTTTGAGGTTTGGTTACCAAGGTGGAGTGATAAGGCTAGGTTGCTGGAGGCTATGTCTGTGGATGGCCACATTGGGAAATCAGAGCAGCCCCACATTAGGTATAAGCACAAGCATCTTCATTCCTATTTGGAATTTTCAAGTCCTCCACCACTGAGAAGCCTCTAGTGCCCATAGCTCTTATCTCACCAGCCATGTGCTGGGAACCCAGCAGCCATGCAGTATCTACATTGGGTTCTCCTGTCCCACAGATGCGTGGTTCTTAGGCAACAGCTGGAGTTTATTTTGATCTCTGTCTTTTGAAGCCAGAAACTGTTCATGTGTAACTTTAAAGAAAACTGTGATTTTTTTTTTCCCTAGCGCAAAGCTGCAATTTCAAGGCAGGATTCTATTAAAAACAGACAAATAATTCCCATTCCTTCCTGGTCCTGCCTATTGTTTTCTTAAGTTTGTTTGGATTCCCAGATTGAATCCTTCTGTCTTGGTCTCTAAAGAGAGGGTCCTGGCCATGGCTGCCCCATGAGGTTGACTGTCTGGTAAGGTCCTCGGGGGACACTTCCTGTTTCCCTGTCACAGAGGCGTATGGAGGATGTAGGAGCATGTCTCCTGTCTTCCCTATTCAGAGAGCCTTTTATTTCCTCCCTATGTTTTGTCTATAGCCAGCTTTGGTTATTCTAAGAAGAACTGTTCCTAGGAAGAAGTGTTGGTCGAGAGCCAACACTACTTATAGATGCTCAGTGTGCCATAATGTTGGTTTAAAGAAACCAGGACTGTATTCAACAACTGTCCACTGCCCCTACAGAAACACATCAAAGACTATCTGCTGCTAGCCACATGCTTCTAGATACATCCAGTGGACGATGCCACATGATCTGTGTGTACCACATGATTCTTTCCGAAGGAAGCATCTTCCATGATGCAGCTAGCCACTCTCCCCAAAATCCCTAGTGTGTTCAGTCTCTTTCTGGTAGCTATTGCCCATTAATCAGAACTGGATGTTCCTTGCACCTCCAAGTCAACAGTTAACTTTCCAATGAAGAGCATTCTTGAAATGGAGATGCAATGGTATAGTCACTTGATTTAATTTTTCCTCTATTAGAGTATGAGCATATGCTGGCCTAGTGGGGGCTGCAATGTCATACTATTCCCTTTCTTTTCTTGGGGAAGGTGCAGGCTCTTAGGTTCTTAGTGATGGGTATAGATGTGCTTGTTTATACATACAATTAAACATACACTTGCTGAGAGAATTCCTACAAGATCTAGCAAGAGAGAAAGCAATCCTCCTCCTCCTCCTCCTTCTTCTTCTTCTTCTTCTTCTTCTTCTTCTTCTTCTTCTTCTTCTTCTTCTTCTTCTTCTTCTTCTTCTTCTTCTTCTTCTTCTTCTTCTTCTTCTTCTTCTCTACAGCTAAATGGTAAAGATACTGGTATAGTATCTTAGGTTTTAAACAGAAACCTCTGAAACTCCTTTCCCAGAATATTCCAAATGCAAGCGGGCAAGTCACATTCTTTCTAAGTTTGCCTTTCCCTTGGGGGAAGGAGAGTGCTGTCTGAGACTGGCAGATGCAGGCTCTGTGCATCCTGACAAAGATAGGAACTTTAGGCTAGCAAAAAATCCAAATAAACAGTTTTTCAAACAAACCAGCTTTCCTTTTGGTAGCTGAAAAGGAAACCCCACATCCAGGAGGAATGCAGATCAAAGCAAAGTCTACAAATGATGCAGAAACACATAAAATAACAAACAAGCCCGGTGGGAAGAGGGAGCTTTTGGTAAAAGAATAGGCCTCTTCATATTACACTGAAATTGAATGCAAGATTGCAAGCAAAGATACATGAGCTGGGAATACAAAGCTATAGTTTCTTTTCCTGTATTGGGGGGCTGGGGGTATACGTTTAATAGGTCACTTTGGAAGCCACTAAAAGCAACAGACAAAAGCTAGGCTCCTTGTTGGAAACCTTGCCTCCTTTACCTTTGGTGATTGTCTTTGCCTCTCTTTTGGCATAAACTGGACAGAATAATTAATTCATTCTGGCTCTAAGAGTGGAGCCTGAAATGCCCTGGCCTGTGAACATTTCCTATCAAAATCTGAGCCCTTTTCATTTCTGAAAACCCATTTCTACCAATCCGTGCCCCAGGTGAGAAACAATTAAATTGCCTGACATGATAATGTTTTTATTTGCAGGGCATGTTTTACCCCAGTTTAAAAGGTGATCTGAACTCCATTGTAAGAGAATCATAGTTAGCAAGGTAGAATACCTTGTTAGCATATTTTATCCTTGGGAATTAGGCTTGCTTAACCTATATTATGTGTATAGCAGGTGCCGAGTGGCTACCAAATGGCACGGCATACTATTGCTCCCTATTTAAAAATCAGAATCACTGTCATCCTAAGTGTTCTGTCCTGTTTGGGGCCACGGGGATGAGTACTTATGGTGTCAGGAATTTCTTTGAAGTTCTCAAGTTCATATGTATCTTTCATTTGGAAAAAAAAAAAGACCTGACCGTCAGTCTCAAGTAACTTTTAGTAACATCTCCCAGGAAGTGTGAGTGGCCCCAGAGCATTATTACTTGGGTCTGTTTCTCCATGTGTAATCACATATATTTGGCTTCAAGTGCATGGGCTCTTGTTGAATTGATCTCTCAGGATAGCACATCACTTTACCTTCTAACCCAAGAGAACAATTCTGTCTCATTGTTTCAGATTCTTGCAAAATACTGGAAGCATGTTTTAAAATGTTTTAAGCCAGTTCTTAAAATTATTTCTTTACTCATGTGTGTAGTGGGATGAGGGGTGGGGCACATGTGCCATGGCATGCATTGGAGGCCAGAGGACAACTGTGGGAATCAGTCCTTATCCTCTACCATGTAGGTCTGGAGATTGAACAAAGGTCATCAGGCTTTACCCTCCAAACCGGGAGATTAGCAATGGCTTGCCAGAGCAATCTTTCTTTCTTTCTTTCTTTCTTTCTTTCTTTCTTTCTTTCTTTCTTTCTTTCTTTCTTTCTTTCTTTCTTTCTTTCTTTCTTTCTTTCTTTTAATTGAACATAATCTTCATTTGCATTTCAAATGCTAAAACCTTTCCTGGTTTCCCCCCTCCCTGAAAACCCCAATCCCTCTTCCCACCCCCTGCCTCCAAGTGTATGCCCCTCCACCCCACCGACTCCCACCTTCCCCTCTCGATTTCCACCTGTTGGGGCATCTATTGAGCCTTCACTGGACCAAGGACCTTTCTTCCCACTGATGCCCTACAAGGCCTCTGCCACAATTTTGGCTGGAATCATGTGTACCCCTTGGTTGATGGTTTAGTCCCTGGAAGTCCTGGGGCATCTGGGTGGCCAACATCATTGTTCTTCCCATGGGGCTGTAAACCCCTTCAACTTCTCCGGACCACCTCCAATTCCTCCGATGGGGACCCTATGCCCAGTTCAATGGTTGACTGGTAGCATCTGCCTCTGTATGTGTAAGGCTTTGACAGGGCCCCTCCAGAGACAACCATGACATGCTCCTTTTGGTATACACTTCTTGTCATCCATAATAGTGTCGGTGTTTGGTGACTGTTTATAGGATGAATCCACAGATAGGGCAGTCTCTGGGTGGCCTTTCCTTCAGTCTCCACTCCACACTTTGTCTCCTTTATTGCTACTGTGAGTATTTTTTCCCTTTCTCAGAGGAACCAAAGCACCCCACTTCAGTCCTCCTTCTTGAGCTTCCTATGGTCTATGAATTGAAACGTGTTTATTTTGAGCTTTTGGGTCACTTATCAATGAGTGCATACCATGTGTGGTCTTTTGTGATTTAGTTACCTCGCTCAGGATGACACTTTCTAGTTCCATCCATTTGCCTAAGAATTTCATGAATTCATTGTTTTTAATAGCTGAATAGTACTCCATTGTGTATATATGCCACAATTTCTGTGTCTATTCCTCTGTTTAAGAACATCTGTGTTCTTTCCAGCTTCTGGCTATTATAAACAAGGCTACTATGAACATAGTAGAGCATGTGTCCTTATTACATGTTGGAGCATCTTCTGGGTATATACCCAGGAGTGGTATAGTTGGGTCCTCAGGTAGTACTATGTCTAGTTTTCTGAGGAACCGCCAAACTGATTTCCAGAGTGGCAGAGCAATCTTTCTTATCCTCAAATAATAGGCAACGTTCTCCTTTCAATTTTTCTTGCATTTTCTAATATTTCCATGATAGCCTCTTCAGCTAGCTACATTGGATTCTTGAATGTGACATGAAGCACATACAGCAGTGTAACAAGCTGTCCTGCCAGCCTCACTCATTCCTAGTCCATTGTTTCCCCAATAATCTACAGCTTTCTCATGCCACACTCTCATGCATCAACCAGTCTGTCCCTGGCGTCTCCATTCTGTTCCATTGCCCTTTGCTTGTTCCTATACCGAGACTATACTGCGTGTCAGTATCAAACACACACAAATGGTCGATATTGGGAGAATCTCCCTTCCTCTTTGAAAGTTGGTTTGGCTATCCTTGTGTCTTTGCTTTTCTATATGGATTTTGTAATCTGGAGGTTAACATCTATGAAAAATTCTGCAGACTTTTTTTTCATAGGAATTATATTTAAATAATATTTGAATTAGCAGACTGATGTTTTTGTAATTTTAATTCTTCCCACTTATAAACATGGCATACTGCCTTGTAGAGTTATTTATTAAGGCCTTTTAATGAAATATCTGTTTATAAAATGCTTGCTATCTTTTTCCAAGACAGCAATTCCCCCCCCCCCTTTTATTATTGCTTCAACTTTTGGTTTTGGCAATCAACTATACTGACTTGTGCATTCCTTATCTGTGCCCCAGATTTTAAATGTATTCAGTGTGGAAGGGAATATCTATAATATAGGTTTTATCTTTGAATTTCATAGTCTGAGTGAGAAACAGAGACAGGTAGATCAAAGGGCATATATGGGCCTTCCACGGCAGCATGGCAGCTGTGCCCATAGTGAAGCGATGGTGATCTGGACAGTCAGAAAGAAGCCACAGGCAGAGTCTTTCACCTGGAGAACAACCCACAGAAGAAGCTGGGGAAAGTCGAGTAGCATTTTGATCACTCAATGGAATATATAAATAGAAAGAAAGCAGGTATACATAAATTTAAATTGAGACCTGTTAAGAGTGAAGACTCTGACTAGGTGATGGAGAGTCCTGAAGGTTGGGATCAAGATTTTCAATTTATCATCCACTCTCTAGAAAGTCTTCCAAAGCTGGAGGATTTCTGAACACTAATAGTTTGACTAATGAGTCCTTTCCACAAAGAGACTGTTGGTCAGGACAAGCAGGCTTATGTCTTGTAAACTCACTTTGATTCAGAGCTGAGTGTGAGCTGAGGAAACACAGTTGCTCTACATAAAATCAGAAGTATTGAAGATGAGTTATAAAGCTATGATAGAGAAGGAATCAACCTCAGATGTTAAGACAAGCTGCAGTTCTCCTACCTTTCAAAATCAATATCCAGAGATGTAGTATACAACACATTGCACTTCTACTTATGTATGTATGTATGTATGTATGTATGTATGTATGTATGTATGTATGTATTTTAAAGTAATTAGGGTGAGGGGATGGAGAAATGGCTCAATGGTTAAGAGCACTGGCTGCTCTTTCACAGGACCCAGGTCCAATTCCCAGCACCCACCTGGCAGCTCACAATCGCTTGTTACTTCAGATTCAGGGGATCTGAGACCCTCACACAGGTTCGACGTATACAGAAAAAAAATTAAGTATGTTTCAAATCAAGTTAAATACGTTTCTTTAGGCACTTTTATTTTCATATTTTTTTCTTTGAGAAAAATTTTATTCTGTATCCCAGGCTTTGTTGGGATGTAAAATGTAGCCTGTAGTAAACTCATAGCAGTGCTCCTGTATCAGTCTCCCAAGTGCTGAAGTCAAAGTTTAAGCTATCATGTCTAGCTTCAGTTATCATTACTTTAAGGTAAAAGCTTCAAAATACTTTTTGGAAAATATCCAAAAAGTACAATACATAATTACAATGTATGGTCACCCTACTGTGCAATATCACACCAGAACTATTTACTTACTCTTAGTCAGGGTTTCTATTCCTGCACAAACATCATGACCAAGAAGCAAGTTGGGGAGGAAAGGGTTTATTGAGCTTACACTTTCACACTGCTGTTCATCACTAAAGGAAGTTCCAGGACTGGAACTCAAGCAAGTCAGGAAGCAGGAGCTGATGCAGAGACCATGGAGGGATGTTACTTACTGGCTTGCTTCCCCTGGCTTACTCAGCCTGCTCTCTTATAGAACCCAAGAATACTGGCCCAGAGATGGTACCACCCACAATGGGCCCTCCCACCCTTGATCACTCATTGAGAAAAATGCCACACAGCTGGATCTCATGGAGGCACTTCCCCAACTGAAGCTCCTTTCTTTGTGATAACTCTAGCATGTGTCAAGTTGACACACAAAACCAGCCAGTACATACTTTAATCAAACTATTATTCAATGCCCAATAATTCTCTTCTCATTAAAAAAACATAGACATTATTGTGTGAGACTTTCTAAATCTTCTTCTTGGTGTGAATTAAGGTCACATGGTAAATGTACTGGCTAGGGATCATAGGGAAATAGGAAAGCATCTCTGGGCACCTAGGATTCTCATGGAGAAGTCCTCATTTTTCTTAGTTGCCTGAGAAGTAATTTATTTTTGTCATCTTCAAAGTTTCTTTTTAAAAATTTTGCTCCAAATTATGCATGTTTTTTCCTCCACTAAGTTTCATTCATTTCAATGCCCGGAAGTGTCAGATCATAGATGAAAGAGACACATCTCAGTCCCATTGGTAGTTGTGCCTTGATGGTGATGGAGGGACCCACCAGAGACAGAAGCATGAGGATCATCATGAACTAGAGGTGTTGCAGTCTATTGTTAGAGAAGGCCTGGAGTAGGTGTGAGTTTTCTTTTCTTTTCTTTCTTTCTTTCTTTCTTTCTTTCTTTCTTTCTTTCTTTCTTTCTTTCTTTCTTTCTTTCTTTCTTTCTTTCTTTCTTTCTTTCTTTCTTTCTTTCTTTCTTCCTTTCCTGAGTATCTTCTTCATTTACATTACCAATGGTAAAAACTTTCTCAATTTTCCCCCTCCCAAAAGCCCCCCTCCACAAAGATTCTCTACCCCTCCTCCCACCCCCTGCCTCCATGTATATGCCCCTCTACCCGACACACTCCTACCTCCCCCAACCCCCAACCCCCTGTCAATTTCCCTTTGTTGGGGCCTCTATTGAGCCTTTACCTGACCAAAGACCACTCCTCCCACTGATTCCCAACAAGGCATTCCTCTGCCACATTTTTGGCTGGAACCATGCGTATGTACCCCTTGGTTGATGGTTCATTCCCTGGGAGTCTTGGGGTGTCTGGGTGTCCGAGGTCATTGTTCTTCCCATGGGGCTATAAACCCTAAAGCCTAAGAGACTATACTGTGTGTCAGTATCAAATACACACAAATGGTCGATATTGGGAGAATCTCCCTTCCTCTTTGAAAGTTGGTTTGGCTATCCTTGTGTCTTTGCTTTTACTCTGAAGTAACTGTGGAGCATGCTTATGCGGTCAAAACCAACTCAGTGAAAATGTAAGGACCTGACTGGCTAGGAATGCTGTTGTTCTGGGGTGGCAAGCTAGACAATTCTGCCAGATATTTGACTCTTGAAGCCTACTGGAGGCCGTGGATATTCCCAGCCTTTAGTTCCTCCCTTCATCTTGAATCCATCCTCATTTAGCTGTCCTATTCTCTCCTTTTCTCTTTGGTTTTTATCTTTAATAGCAAGGAAAAGAATCCCTAACCATCTCAGTATGAGAAGAGGGTAACAGGAGTCTATCTTGCTGTCTAAAGAACCCTGGCTTGCGAATGAGGTGCTATAAACTGCTCCCTGTGCTTTGGGGAACAGCGTATCTCAAAAGATTTGTTGGGAGTCCTTGAAAATAACAGCTCCAAGTATTTTTTTTTTTACCAGTTATTAAGGTAATGTCTCAACTCTCCCTCCTCCACCCTTTTCTATGATGTTGAAATAGAAATCATTTATTGCATTTACACTCTGCCACCCATAGTCATTGGGGTTACTAGACTGAGACTTCAAACCTGGAAGTCAGAGGGGAAACTTCTTACCTCACCACTTATCACCTAAGCAATGTTTGATCTTTGTGGCACTATCAGTTCTTGTGGCAGCAGTTACTTCAAGTTGGAGGTTTAGTCAGTATTCTGTGAACACTCTCAGGGACACTACTGTCAGCTGTCTGTGCCCTTTCCTTGGAGACCTAGGTCCAGTTCACAGAAACGACTCAGTCTTGAGAACAGCATCATCTTTTTTTTTTTGTTGTTGTTGTTGTTGTTTTTTTGTTGTTGTTGTTTTTTTTTGTTTTGTTTTGTTTTGTTTTGTTTTTTTCGAGACAGGGTTTCTCTGTGTAGTCCTGGCTGTCCTGGAACTCACTTTGTAGACCAGGCTGGCCTCGAACTCAGAAATCTGCCTGCCTCTGCCTCCCAAGTGCTGGGATTACAGGCGTGCGCCACCGCCGCCCGGCTGAGAACAGCATCATCTTAATCCAAGTTGAATAATTCTAATCTCTCCCTTTTGATACCCTGGGTTTTTTTTTTTTGTTTGTTTGTTTTTTTTTTTTGAGTGATGTTGATCGCTCCTAGATAACTTGTTCCTGTTCTTGCCCTTTGAATTAGTTAAAATATTCTATCCAGATATTTTTATTATATTCTTTTTATTCAGTCACTAGTATGGTTTGTAATTCTTGACTACACTGGTGATTTTTATGCCACATCTCCCATCAAAGTCAAGGGATCATGGTAACACAGACATTGGGCCTGTCTCCAGAGCTTCTGATTCCATAGATCTTAATGGTATCAGTCATTTGTATTGTCAGTACATCCTTTTTGGTGATGCTGGTCTCATATGGTCCAGGAGCACACTTTGATAGCCATGGAGCTGAACAAAATGGCCAGTTACCAAGAGCTTTTCTTAAGACTTCCTCAGGACTCCTTAGAAATAGTATCTCCAAGTCAACCCAATTACTATTGAGTTAGTAATGTTTTGAAAGCACAATAGGACACTGTCCAGATTTTATCATTGCCAATATTGTACTGGGGCTACAGTGGTCTGAAGTGTCCCGACTCACAAGTCAGGTAGATACGTGTGCTTTAGGTGAGATCTTAGCTGGGGCTGGATATTGGCAAGTGACCTTGTCACAGAGCTCAGGTTTCCTCTCAGTCTGATGGCTGGGTTCCTAGCAGTAAGTAGGTAGAGAAGGTGAGACCAAGAAGGGAATATTCAGTAGTAACTGCATGTAGCAACTTTGGAAATCATATAAAATCACATCTTTCATAGATTACTATTACACACTGCTGTCAAAAGTCACATCCCAGATTTAAGATGAGAGGTCCCACTTCTCAGAGCAAGATTCTGAAGAGTAAAGCTGCTATGACTATTTTTAGAGTGGAGAAGTCTCTGTCAAACTATTTAACTTAACCAGCATCCCTGTTCAAGTCTTTATGTGATCTATCCCTGTTACCCCCTTGATCTCTGGGCTAATCAGATGCTGCTCTGAGGAAGAATGTCAACTAATTGACAAAGAGAATGATAAAGGGGTGTGGTTTGTAGGGCTCCATACTGGGATGTGTACTTTGGGTTCATGTCTTCAGAGGAACTACAATGCTACATTCTTATTATACACAAAAAGAAGGGAATGAGAAAGTGAAAGAGACATTTGTTTCTCAGGGTTCTCTAATTGCCTTTGGTATCCACCAGGCTTCCAAATCTTAGGTTAAATGTCACACTCTGGGGCTATAAAACTCTCCCCATTTTCTTAAGCTAGATTGTATGTATTTTGGTCCTCTTATTAGACCGTAGGACAGGAGAAAACAATTCTTCAAAAGAGAGACTTCCTGTCTAGCCAGTAGGCTGGTTTGCACTGGGATGATCTTGGATTTGTCTTTTATGGCTCCTGCCCTTTGATTTTATGTTCCTTATCAAGGGTAGCCCCACCTTCCCCACCCAAGTATACCTCAACTGATATTGTGGATTGGAGCAAATATCTCATGGAAATAGGCCAGGGCAAATAAATGAACATTCTTTTCAGAAACCAGCTGGATTTTTAGTTTAAGTTCAGTAAAGGAGTTGGAGAGACATTTTGTGGACATGTCTTAGGAAGCACAGAGAGATGGAATGTTCAGTGACTGTATGAGTTAGGGCTGTTCTCAGGTATTTGTACATCCTTCTTGTCTGGTTCTGGGAACCTATGCCCAGATGCTCAGTATTCAGACTCTAGCATCATGAATGACTATGTTCTTTAGAGGTTGCCCCTTGGGCTACTGCAGCTGCTTTGCCCACACAACAAGCAGGTATTTAGAAACATCCAGGAGTTTGTGTTGGCAAAGCCTATAGCCCAGGACCTACTAGTGTGTGTTTCTGAAAGCCTAGCTTCCTTATCTTTACATCAACTGGATTGTTAGGTGTCATTCATATCCCCAAGTTTTTTCAGGATGGGTGTGAAGCTGGGACTTAGCCTGGCATTACCACCTTGCTTGAATCCTTGAGTCCCTTTGTTCCCTCTTCTGGGTCCTCCATTACAAGTTTTTACTGGAAGCATTACAAAAAAATCATTCATACATTAGTTCTTCTTTCAGATTCTGCTTCTAAAAAACAAACCTAAAATGTAAGTTAACAGTGATATGGTTAAAACACACACACACACACCCTTTAAAACATGTTCAGATCTCTACTTACAGAATTGATTTATTATAGAGCACCAATCATATGTCTAACTTTGACTCCATATCTAGAATACAGAGGTAATAATCATTAACTTGTGGCTTCTTGTAGTCAAAATGGATTCTATCTCTATAAATCTATAACTATATCAAACAGGGTTTGAAAGACATAGACAAGCCCTGCCTAGCAGTATTTTCAATGTCGCCAAATTCTGTTCACTATTCCACACGATACCTATTAGCCATGTGTCATAATTAACAAGTGTAACTAGTGTGAGTATGAAATCACATGTTTAATTATTAAAGTAAGTAGTTCCATGTAGCACAGGCCTACCGTTTTGGACAGTATCAAGCAGTAGTATTATAAAGAAAATTCCTTGACTTTTTACTAATTTACTGTGATTATGTAAGGTGTGGTTTTGGAAATTAGCACAATAGTTTTAGGAAAGCGAAAGGAGAATCATGCCTACAACTCATTCTCAAGTGGTTTGGGGAGACACTGGTAAAATGCTAATAGTGCGAGAATTTGGGTGAAAGGTCTTTGGGTTTTTAAAAACAGTTTAAACTGGTAAAATAAACTGGAGGGAAATAGGCATCCATAGACACATTATTTAGAAGTATGGAGGGAAACACTAGATAGGAGAAAACAAGTTACTTGAAATAGTTTAAATGTACTTAAATTTTTCCAACCTTAAACTGCATGCAATGTCATTTTGAAGATATTACAAACAAAAAAAATCTATTTCTGGCTGGACTTGGTGGTACATAATTGTGATTCCAGGACCTGGGAGGTTGAGGCAGGAGGAACATGAGTTTGAGGCCAGTTTGACTGGCATAGTAAGACCCCATTAGACATATACACAAATGTATTCCCCCTCTATTTCCCCCTCCTGCTTTCCTTCTTTCCTTCTTTTCTCAGCTGGGATGAGCAACTGTTTTAGCCAGTGGAACAGCAAGAGTGGCTATGAGCAAAAATACTTGTCTTTTGGCAATTGCCTTTCTTGATGCTCTCAGGTCCTTGAAGACTGAAAATCTACCACTGTGGGATCAAGCCTGGACAAGCCTGTTGGCAGATGAAAGATCATGTGAGGAGGGGCCTTCCCATGTCAGTCATTATGCCTCCATTCTTGGCCAAGATCCCAGATGAAAGATAAGGTCTCAGAAGATACTGGGTCATCTAGCTCAAACGTAGCTGTACTTATATCATTCTGGGTGCTGTAATAAACAAGTTCCAAATGCAAAAAGGCTCAGAGAAGTATCTTCAGTTTTGGTTAACTTAAAGTTTACAGTGAGGTTCAGTGAGTGACTGAGTTGATATGTTAAGCTGGGATTCTTATATTTGATGGCTGTACTGTTTTCAACACTCATTTATTTTTCTTACATCAGCTGGAGGCAAAAAAGAATGAGAACAGAGATGTCTGGAGTTTTATGGTCCTGATCACAAAATAGCACATATCTTTTCCACATAAATTGTATGGTCAGAACTTTTCATCTGGTCACTACATATCCAGAGAAGAGAAAAAACCTTGAGTAGTGGCATGTGTTCAGTGGTATCCACATTCATAATGTTGTGTAACATTGGCACATCCATCCCCACAACTGCTTTCATACTGTAAAACTGAAACACTGTTCTGAGTAAGCAAGCAATCACTACCCAGTCCGTGTCCATCATGTGCTCATAACTACTGTTGTACTTTCTGCATCAAGAATCTCCTGTATGTAAACCATACAAATGGTCTTTTTGTAATGAACTTATTTTTCTTAGAATAATGTTCTCGAGGTTCATCCACATTAGCTCATATTGTGTGAAAGTCAAGATTTCGTGACTTTTTAAGTTTTTTCCTTTTCCTCCCTTTCATTGGAAGTAGATTCCTTTCTCATACAATATATCCTTATTATATATAGTGTCCCCTTCCTTACTCCCAATACTCCCCATCTCCCTTCCCCTCCAGATCCACTCCCTTTATGTCTTTCATTAGGAAAGAATACGCTTCAAAGAGACAACAACCAAACATGGTAAAATAAAGTACAAGATAAACAAAAACTTGGTAGGTTAGACTGGTCTCAAATTGGAGACTATACTGTATCAAACTGAGTGTTGGAATTGTAGATTCCTGCCACCATAACTGTTTAGAATTTCTTGACTTTTTAAGGGAGACAGTCTGGGTATAAGATTATGGGAATCAGTGGAGAAAGTGGAAAATGCTGTGTTGCCTCTGTGTTAGAGAGTAGTCACCCATAAGCTTCACTCAACCAGTGGTGGCTAAATCTAATTTCTAAAGAAAGTATAAAACTGATGGGTTAAAATCTTTTGATTTAAAAAGTTTGGTAATCAGCTCATAAAACCAGTTAAAACACAGTATAAAGAATAATTAAAATCTGTTTGTGCATCCATTGTAACTTGTGGGTTTTAGGCTCTGATGTTAGTTCGTAGATCAAATTCATGCTGGCTGCAAAGGTACAAGGCCAAAAGTAGACATTAACCTGGGCTCCTGGTAAGCATCATTCCATGGTCAAAAGGGAGCCTTAAGAAGGAGAGAAAGGTAGAAAGGTACTTTGCTCTGAGATCTCCATCTTTTCAATGAAGAAAGAGCCTTTTGTGCTGTGGAGGGGGCGAGGCTAAGAAGAATGAACCGAAGAAGAAGGACATGTGACACTACTATGAGATGGGCATCATCCATATCCCGATTTTCACTGTTGTACCTGCTGGCATTATCCAGGGTTGCTGGGAGAGGAGCCAGGGTGAGGCCTCAGCAAAGAGGTGATTTCACCGTTAGTCACAGGCGCCCTAGGTATTTACCGCTCTCAGACCGTATGTGTATGTGTAGACATATATTTCCTTTAACCCTGTGAGTGTCTGCAAGGTTTGAGGTTGGAGCTGGTCTCACCTTAGGTGATTAATAAAGACAGCAAACACTGGAACTAAAAGCTCATTATTTTCTTGGTCAAGTGCTGATGACCTGGAAGTCAAAGTATGAGTAAAGATTTACATTGTGTATAAGTCTGAAGATTTCTGTCTGTCTTGTTTTCACATTCACCTTAATGGTTACTAGCACCCTTATATGGTGCCAGCCTGTGCTAGGTGTTGGGGAATGGTGGATCTAAGACTGTACTACTTCACAACCTTAGGTTTATGGTCTGAAGAAAGAAAGCTAAAACACATAACCATAAAAAAGAGCAAAGTCAAATCATAGGCAGGGTATGGTAAATACTGTAAGGGTGGTGGGGATGGAAGAGACGGCCCTGGAGTAGTCTTAGCTCTCTTCCCTAAAATCAAGACTTTGAGGAGAGCATCTACTCTTCTTACTCACCTGATGGTTGTTACTACTTCCATTGCTTAGAGAAATTGAAAATGAATTAAGGCATTTAAAGCAGATGTGTGGAATATCTTGCTGATTTGGGGACCCCATTTTATCAGAGAGACATCAGTTTTCTGTAACGCGAAGCTTATAAGGATGATATGTTCTTGAGGCTGTGATGACTAGAAAAATCATTGCTGCCCACTATGGGGAAGTGAGGATTGTCTGTCCTCAAAGACATCAGCAAAGTCCCAATATACCTATGCTCAGAAGGCTGGAGTACAACGTTTTAAGGTTCTATTTGAGACTTGTGTTAAAACACAGATATAATCTGTAGTCATATTACAAATATTGCAACGTTTTTTCATGGTTATCGTTCCAAATTCTTGATACGTCAGGTTTCATTTGGCAGGCGGGGAAGCTGAGAAGGCAAAACTTGCCATGCTCGGACACCGTGTGCTCGTGCACTTTCAGTTAGGATCCAAAGTCACAATTTGGATCATGAAGCTGGTTGTGCTCCTCTGCCAAGTTGGGCAAGGAATCCTGCCTGCAAGATGCTATTTAAAGATGAGGAGGATTGGACTGGATGTCAAGACATTTGTATTTGGGCTTCTTTGGTGCCACTGTTTGAGAAAGTAAGGCTATTTGGCGTTCCCGTTTCTTTCCATTTTAATGTAGAATGAGTGTGTCTTGATTCCTCTTACAAGACTTCATCTTGAAAATAATGAATCTTCTCTCCAAGTTGGCATCTCTAAAACAGTTATTCTGCAACAATGCTGCATGCAATAACTACTGCTCCGGCTGCTGGGTCAGGGTTTTGGCCATGGTTAGTGTGCCAACATCTCTGTTGATTATAAAATGAAATGCTTCACTTGCTGACTGATATTCTTTCCAGACAGACAAAATATGTTTCAGAGAAGTTAAATGTGAAGATAATTTATGACACACCACCAGGGAAACTAAATATCCAGTAGTTTAAAAAAAAAAAAAAAAAGCCCTGTCAAAGCCTCAAGGAACACACTAGCTAAGTGCAAACGTTCCATACTCTCTGGTCATGGGGATTCCTTGCTGCTTTCACCCTGGAATAAGATTTGGATATGGATACTCTGATTGATGGGAATTTTTCTTGGACATATTTGAAGTTGTAATTTAATAAAATCCTGCTGATCTGATCTCTATCTGAAGTTATAGGCACAAATATGAGTCTGATACTGCAATCTATTTTAGTAGAAAACAAGCCTTTCCCAAATCCAAATTTGAGGGAAACATGAGATAATTTTATTACCTATGATGTTTACACTTATTAAAAAAAAGGTTAGCTGATACAATAATTGTATATATACATGTCTAATGTAATGATCAAAGCAGGGTTGTTAGCATATCCACCATCTGAAATACTTTAGGCTATTTTAGTGCTTTCAATGGACAAACACATTTAAATGAGAAACCCTGTCTAGAACATGCAAACAGGCTGCCTCAGTAAGACTGTATTAATCAAGTACAGTACATGTACAGTAGCTTGCACCTGGAAGATGAGCACGAGCAGGGAGTACATGGTCAGAATGAGAAGCAGCCACACCACCAACCTTGGCTGGGAACTGGAGACTAGTGCAGTAATGTGATTATGGTAATGATTCAACAAGTCATCGTCTGCTGCTTTTGTTCGCTGTAATTAACTTTTTGGAATTGCATAGCCTCTGTCTCATCTCTGGGCTCATCAGCTGGCCCAGTATTTGTGTCTCAGGTCTGTCATTTCTCTCTGGGCCCAGGAGCCTCTAAGTGCATTGCTGAATGAATTCATTGCTAGAACAAAGCTTTGGTGGTCAAATAGAGATGGCTATCTTTTGTTGTCAGACATTCAATCCCATACAGCAATCCAATTACTTAAGCTGTTTGTATCAGTCTTATTAGGCCTGGCCATTCAAGCCAGCTCCAATGCTGATCGCTGTGTCTTGGAAGAATGTGGTGGAACAGATTAGTGCTTTAATGAGAAGCTTTCTGAAGGCCAGATCTTTTCCAGTGTGTGTGTGTGTGTGTGTGTGTGTGTGTGTGTGTGTGTGTGTGTATGTATATTGAGATCTAGGAATCATTTTTAGGTGAGGGCCCAGAGTCACTGTTACAAAAGACTGATCAAAGGATGGATGGAAATCTGTACAATTGCTTGAAGAAATTTTATGGGTTATAAAATATTGGCACAGGTTCTGTCTGCTATGGGCTATCTGACTGAAATCTCTGGTAGGCTGGGAAAGGAAATTGCTTATTGGCATTTATTCTGTGGGATGGATATCTCTGGAGTTTGCATTTGAACTCTTTCTTCACTGTGCTACAGGTCAAATTCTGTACTCAGCTTGAACATTCCAGGAATGTGGGCTGCACAAAATCAACATAAGCCTTGCTCCATATTCTGCTACCCAGAAGAAACACACACACACACACACACACACACACACACACACACACACACACACACATACTCACACACACACACACACAGTGACCCAGATAGGGGTTTCCAGATAATTGCCAAGGGAAAAAAAAATCACTGGGTGGAGGAAGCCGGTGGCAGTTAATATGTGGATGTTGAAACCCAAAGTTAATGTGTGAAAGGGGAGTAAAATGAGCTCTCTGGATCTGCCAGGAAAGATGGTAATTGGTTTTAAGGCTCCAAGAAACAATGCTCAGCCTCTGTGTGTCATGCCTTTAGTTCTGGAGATGTTTATGAAATGTCACGTGAAAACAGGTTTATCTTAAAGGAAGCTGGTATGTCATACTTAGAAAATTTTCACCAGACAAACAAAATTTTTTGTTTTAATGTAGAAACTTTTAAACAAATACGAAAACTATTCTGCCCTCAGATTCAATAATCATAGGAAATCTTGTAGCTAAAGGCACTAACCTGTTTACTAGGGGCCAACCTCTGACTCCAGCATATTTCATTTATTGCTATTACATTCTTAAACCAAACTAAACAGAAAAAAACCCAAGAAGCCTCAACAGCATTAACACCTTTAGAAATATTGGCAATAATTCCTTGATCACCACCAAAACACATACTTTTGTGAACTTTTTTTCATAATCAAAATTTGTAAAGATCTGATGTTTAGTTTTTAGTATGGAATATTTGAGATCAATTTAGATCATAAAAGCCCTATTTACCTATTACTCCCTGCCATATAAACTGGTGCCAGATACTATTATCTAGATTAAATATCAGAAAAAAATCTACTGTGTTTGTATGGGAAATGTAGACAACCACATTACATGTCATGTGCTCCTTTTCCTGGACCCTGACTTTCATGCCCTCTCTCTCACTGTCATGATCTCTAAACGGAAAACAATCCCTCTAAACTAATGAACAAAAACCCAAACAGCATCACCAAGAAACACTTCTATTTGTGCTTTGAAATTAGTCTGAGATTCAAACTCAGCAGGATTTGGTGATGAATTCAAATAAAGGCCTGAGATACAGAGAGCTTGTAAATTAAATAGCACCCTCCAGACTAAAGTGGGGGCAAAGCCAGGTCTGGTAGGCCACACCTATAATTTCAGCACTTGGGAGGCATAGAGAGGAGGATCAGAAAATTGGCTCTACAGTGAGTTTGAGGTCAGCCTGCTATACATGAGACCTGTCAAGAAGAAACAGGCAGACAGACAGAGAGACAGACAGATACACCCTTCATATGATGTAAAAGTGAAAGGGAACTGCAAAGGTTCTGAAGGGAAGATGAGAGATGATCATGGAGAAGAGAAACAAGCATTGTATGTTCTCTATGTCTTTCTTTTTCACATACTCATATAATATGAAGGCTGAAGGGAGGCAATTTTAGAGGAAGAAGAGGAAAAATGGGGAGAAAGACTAATGGGAGTGAAAATAAAATTAAACTAATGCACGTGTATGTATAAAACATCACAAATAAACTCATTGCTTTTCATGCTTACTAAAATTATTTAAAAGTTTTATATATATATATATAATTTGAAGGGCATATTACTAAAAGAAAACCAGAAAATAAGCAAGCTAACTCATAAATTCAGCAATTGAACACTGAGGCAAAATATTAATTGAAATGAGACATAGGAAGGACTTTATTCAAATCATAAAGCTTGTATTTGTGTGTATGTTGTCTGTGCATGTTATCTAGTGTGTATGTGGAATATGTATACATGCTGTCTTGCCTATATTTGTCATGAGTATACTGCATTTGTGTGTGCCCTTTTACATATGTGTATCTCTGTGTGTGCCTGTGTATTTATATGTATTTTTATTTGTATGAATCTATACATAAATGACAACATCTCTTGGATTGCCCCAGGATTGCTTATTTCTTTACAGGATAAAACCCACAGAAACAAAAAAGGGAGAATCTGTTCTATACTGAGAAATCCAAAGTCACTGATGCCTGCTTTCTTTTGAAAAAAAAAAAAAACACTGGAAAGGTCATCCATGATAGGAATACATGGGGGCAGAGGGAAATCAATGTTTAACTTGGAAATAGTTTTCAGTTAATCATCCCTGACTGCTCACACTAAGAGGGCACTGTTAGGGTGCTGGCAAGTTGAGCTTGAAGTCACAGAGCTTCTAGTAAAACAGCCTAATGTCAGGATTTGTGCAATTAAAACACATGCACTGTAGTGCATGTGTGTCTGTGTGTGTGTGTGTGTGTGTGTGTGTGTGTATGTGCATGTGTTCTGACTTCCAGAATTTTGTTTTCACATGTGGGGATTGAGCATCAAGACTTTTTTGTTTGTTTGTTTGTTTGTTTGTGATTATCTTAAAGATATAGGACCTACACTTTGTAGAAATTTTGTTATAAGGTAAAGGGGGTCGTATCGTCTTGTAATCTCTCTATGTCTGAAATATGATGGAATGTAGTTTCTAAGTTTGGAGATTTTTTGAAGGTCATTTTGATTTTCTATTATAAGGATTCTGTCTTTAAGAAAGTTACGGTCCCTTATGGGACCAGTGGGACAATATTTGCTTCAGTGTCCAGATGGACTTCTTAGTCTCACCACTTTCTTTGTGAGTTGGACATGGCCAATGATGAGGAAAGATCAAGATTTTGACAGGCTTTGTTCTTTATTCTGTATGCATGAAATAATTATCAGTCAAACAAAAGAAGTAACTCTTTTGGCCTGTAAATGTAATATAACCAACCATTCATGTTACATTAACATTCATGTTAAACTGAGTTTGTAAAGAGATTCACAGTGAAAGGGTCACCCTTGACTTACAGCCATTGAGGGGCACCCTGATGAACATATGGTGCTCTGCTCTGGCCCACTGCTTAAGAGATTCCTATGCCATGGGCATTGCTTTATAATCAGAACATGACGCAATTGATGCCAAAGCCATGAATATTCTAGGAGCCCAGAGATGTGTTTTATGCATGAAACCTAGCCCCTCTGATACAAGAGTCTAAATCCATGTGACATCTTATAATGACGGCTCATCAGTGATGAGAGTCAGGAAAACTACATTTGAATTATTACAAAAGCTTCATTTTTATTTTACACTCGGGAGCCTTGAAAAACATGAATTTAGAGCTTTTGAGGAGTGAACATGGACCAGGTAGGCTTTACAGGAAATATAAATACCAGATGACATTTATCTCCTTTTTCTCTCAAAAGAATAGATTGTATGTATTCTCTATCTTTTTATGAAGAATGAACCAGACTCTGATGAAATACTGATAAAACGACTTTATTAACTTTGAATTTAGATCCTTAATGGTGCAATGATTTTTGAATTATCAATTATGGGACTAGTGAGATGGCCAAGCAGGTAAAGGTGCTTGCCCCCAAATCTCATATGAATTTGATCTCTGGAACCAACAAGGTGGAAGGAGAGAACTGACTCCCACAAGTAATCCAGTGGTCTCCACATAAAAACAATGATCTGTAGACTCTTACACATGTGCACCACAATAAATAAATATAAAATATTTTAAAATAGCATCATTCATATTTTTATTTTATTTATTTAATTGCTTAGGGCCTGGCTTTGCTTCTCATCTTACACTGTCTTTGGTCATCATCTTGATACACTAATGTTGGGAGAGCTAAGGAGGCTGTGGCAGCACAGAAGTCAAAGAAGTCTCTGGTCATGAGTTCATCTGGCAAAGTAGCAGATAGTTCCCTGCTGCTGGTGTAGGTTTGCCTGAGAGAAATGACAGATGATGCTTAGGTATTTGTCAATAATACCTAATAATAATATAAAATGCTTTGATACAAAATGCAAGCTACACCAAAATTGTAGCCTAGTTAAGTAAAATTTGTTACTTTGGGGTCATCTTTCTGTGTGTGTGTGTGTGTGTGTGTGTGTGTGTGTGTGTGTGTGTGTGAATTTATATGTATGTGTAGATCATTGCACTAAAAATAGGATCATGAAGGGAGAAATATGGTCAAGAGTAAAAACAGGGTGATGTGATACATGTTACATGAAAACAGAGATGGGAACGTTCTAGGGTAAGGGAAGAAACCAGCTAGATGGGGCAGGCAGTACCCAATATTATTCAATAGAGCACAGTGTGACTAATACTAGTTATTAATTTGACTACATCTGCAGTCAACTAAAATCCAAGCAGGTGAATACACTTGTGAAGGCTTTTCTTGATTGGATCATTTGAGATGGGAAGACCTACACTATTATCAGGGTTACACCTACTGGTGGCAGCTCACATAAAAGGACACAGCAAAGGAAGCTTTTGCTTTTTTGCCTGCTTGCCCTCATTCTTGCTGGCAGCTTCATCTATCATATTGCTGATATATTTCTTTGTTATTTTTAGAGCCTATATTAGAACCTTTTTGGGTTCCCACTGTAGACTGAAGAGCAGTATCTCTCTAGGATTCCTACAAGATACTGGCACCATGTTTGCTGGGACTGATGAGACATACAGTCTTGTGGACTGAACAACTACAAGATTCTTGGTCTTTTTACTTGGACACAGCCATTTTAGACTACCAGAACACTGCTTGTAAGCCACTATAATAACCTCCTTTTAAAACACACACAAACACAAACACACATACATACTTCATTCTGTCAGTTGTGTTTTTTAGAGAACTCTAATTAATACAATAAGGAAGATATGAATAAAAACAAAGTACAGTGATATATTTATGAGAATTCTGTAATTAACCCATATGATTACCTTGTACACTCACCTAAAAAAATTAGTATAAAATATGTGCATGAAATTATCTTGTATAAATTATCACATTCCCCTAAGTTATGATATACCATAACCACATCACATCAGCATACTTATCCAGATAGAACTGGCTTATTTCTGAAGTTACTTTTATTTTGGTCTTATACCTATTACGGTATAGGTATATGGTTTATAAAGAGGCCTTTGAAAGTGAGTATCTCAAAGTTGGACCATTTCCACTTCCTTTAAAATATCCAAGTTAACAATCTTTTATAGAATGATGGAAGTACCACTATAGCATGCTATCTGGAGCCTATGATGTAGCCAAGATGAGAAATTAATACATTTTTGCTTGAGAAAAAAACCACAGAAAATGGAAAATACAGGCTGAATCTACTTTCTTCCAGGAGTTAAGTAGAAATGGGCAAAAATGTGCCCTATATCTTTAAAATCCTTATTTGAGCTCAAATGCTACCAGTGAGGAACATACAGATACCATGCAAGTAAGATTTTTACTGACCCTGAATCCATGTGTGTGTGTGTGTGTGTGTGTGTGTGTGTTGTGTGTGTATGTGTGTGTGCATGTGTGTATGTGCCTGGGTGAGATGGAGCATTACACTAGAAACTTCTAGGATACATTGGCTAATAGTTTCAGAAGATATTATTTTGTGACAAAAATTTTTATTTAATTTTAAAAATTAAAAATAAATAGATATAAGCATAATCAAATTCTCAGTGGACTTGTGTATTAGTTACTTTTCTATTACTGTGATAAAACTTCTTGACAAAGGCAACTTATAAAAGAAAACATTTAAGTAGGGTTATGGTTTCAAAAGATTAGAATCCACAAAGACATAGAGATGGTATCCCAGTAGGAATCCCTGAGAACTTATAGCCAAGAATGCAGGCAGAAGGCAAGATCATATTGGGGGATGAAGGGGAGGGGGTTTTGAAACCTCAAGCCTGTCCCTTCTGACATACCTCCTCCAACAAGGCTACATCATCTCCCAGTCCTTCCCCAACAGTTCCACCAACTGAAGAACAAGTATTCAAACATATGAATTTATGGGAGTCATTCTCATTCAAACCACCACAGTTTGCAAGTTCAAAGCATCTAAGGCTTGGAAGATAATTGTGAGTGAGTGAACCTGAATGGTTATGATATACGTGACATGGGTGGTAGAGCATATGACAAAACTAGAACATTCATGTTTTAGTGAGAAGCATTCAACTTCAGATTTATAAAGGAAAGGTTGGACCTGGTCAATAGAACAAGTCTGTGGGAGATTTAACTCTTTGATGTGATTTGAGCTGGCTTTAGTACACAGTTCAGATATTTAAGGCTCTCAATGAACAAACATAGTGCTATGAGATTCATTGGTAAAGCAGAAAGGGTACACTGATCCAGCTCTGAAAGTCTTGGGGCTGAAGTTTGAATTTACTATTCCCTGTAGTAGTGTAGAAGCGTATAGATTCTACATATGTGTTGTATGATTGACCATAAACTTACATATAAAAAGCACACAGTGCTTTTTATATGCACAATATAGACAGGAATACCTGTCCAGCTTAGTTTCTGTATTTTCTAGGAAATAATAATGAAAATGCAATGATGGCATTCAGAGATGTACCACCAGTATAGCAGCCACTAGACCCACCTTCTCATTTACTTCTATTATTGTATTAGTTAGTGTTTTCTAAAGGAACAGCACTGATAAAATATATATGTATATATAATTCTTTCACTATACATATTCTATTCATTTTGTCTATCTCTATATGTCTATATGTGATTCTTTATATTTAAGGGGATTACTAGAGTGGCTCATAGTCCTCTCAGTTGCAGCAATGATAGGCTCTCAGTAGAAAGGCCATGAACCTTGTAATTTTTCAGCCCACAAATCCTGGATGTCTTGGCAGTCCCAGTGTGGTTCCAGAGTCCTGAAGAATTCCTAGAGAGATATTGTCTTTAGTTTACACTGGTGCTCCTATACCTGGCTGTTCACCTAAAGTAATCATTTATAGATCACACACAAAACCAAATACAATGTAAATGCTGCACACCTACTGCTTAGACTGTTACATTGCTTTTGGAACAATGACAAAGTAGAGTTTGATCATGTGCAGTATACTTACAGCTTTTTTGGAATGACATAATGATTTTTATTTGTAATTAGCTCAATCTGCCGATGTATACTGAGGACTGTATGTTATATTCTCCATCATATATCCAAGACTCACCTAGCCCAGTGTCTAGCACAAAGTAGGAGCTTGTTAAAAATCTTTCAGACGATTTTGTATGAGTATGTATTACAACTATGCTTGGGGGCCATTGCCTACAAAATGAAATAGCTGTAAACACAATCTAAGTTGCTTCCATCATTAAGTTCCTACAAAGCCTACCACATAAGATTCTGTGTCATGATGAAACCTGTTTTGCTCCATGTGTAGATGTGCTGTCTTTTTCACTTGTCTGGGCTGCAGGATCTGATAAATTATGTTTACATAATACATATAACTTCAACAGCTCTGCAAATCTCACTCCTGTTGCCAGGGCACTCCTGAGCAGTAAGGAAGGGGTGACTGGCTCTAGTGGCACCTGTAGATTCGACCTCACCACCTAATTTGAACTGTTTTTCTCTTTTCCATCAAATAGTCTTATGAGAACAATCCCTCCTGCCGACAGATCTCAGAGTTCACTTTTCTTTTTCCTTTTTACATGCTTGTGGGTATTCACACCTACAGGTGAAAATTTGCCTGTTGAGAAGCCACATTTTTTTTTCATGGAGAATGAATTGTCACCTTACATTTCCCATCTGTCCTGAAGGAAATATGCTTATTTTTAGTGAACTCTATAAGTCCCACAGGAGGTAGGTGATAGATTCCCTTAAGCAGTAGTTTGCAATTTCTTTCCTATTCTCTTGGCAATTAACAGATCAGTTTTCTGAGATCCCTGAGCTACCCTTACAAGGTGAAGGAGCTCGACCCAAATGAATAACGTATGTGCGTGTGTGTTTCAGTTTCTCTGGGAATGTCACAGCATGGTTGCATTGCCACACATAATATCCAGCATTTTTTTCAAAACTGCCTTTCATTTCTTGGAAAGAAAGGTGGAAGATCGGCACTGTAGAGTTCAGTTTTTCTGGAAGCGAATGGCAACTGTTCATTTTCCTCCGCTTCTTGCTGATGGAAATTGTAAGGATTCCAGTGTTTTCCCCAGGGAGATTATCTTCTGTTGGCTGCCATCCTAAATTTTGAGTTGTTTATTCAAGAAACATTTTAAACAAAAGGGGGGAAATGCCCTGGATGAGAGGCTGCCTGTAATCATAATGAAAGATGCTTGATATTGAATCAAAGACGTGGAATATGGTGTCGTGACTTCAGATTTCGGCGCTCACCTCTGAGGTCAGCCCTCCCCCTACTCCCCTCAAGGAACTATGATAAAAGAAAAGCATATTGTCTAGAATAGCTCTCATCAGTAGTCTGTCTTCCCCTCCCCCAGTAGAGTGCAGTCACTCTGTGAATGAGGAAGCCTGTGATTGCTAAGGCAGTCTGATGTTTTCTTTTGCCTGATGTAGTCAGTGAACTAAGCTTCTGCAATGTATCTTTTATATTTTCTTGATCTATTTAGCATTTATTAATTATGTATAACAATAAGTTTCATTATGACATTTAAAAACATGCATAGATTATATTTTCATTATATTTATCCCATTACCTTCTTTTGTTCCCCCCTCCCCCGACTCCTTCCTGTTTGTCTCGTTTCTCTTTCCAACTAGTTTAACTAGGCTTCCTTATATGAACATGGCTGATGGGCTGTCTACAGGAATATGGACAAGTTTATATTGCTTATACCATTGGGGAGTAGCCTCTTTGGGATGGGGAGTGTCTTATGAGCTCTCCTCTACTCATGATGGTGCTGGTCAGTGGAGTATTCCTGCAATGCATTTTTAAGAAGCAAGCTAAGACAAACAGAGTAACAAATAGGTCAGGCGACAGTCACCCATGGAGTCTCAACCTAGTGGTGCACATTCAGTGAGAAAGATTTATAGCATCCCACAGTATCAAAAAGCAATGAAGGACAAATAATCACTCTTCAGTAAAGAAATGGGATACTGTTTTAATCTAGACAGAAATTACCAGCGTTAAAAAGAGAAAACTGGCTGGCATGGATTCTGTAATTAAAGGATTCTACAGAGAGACAATAATTGAAATGAAACATGTAAACTCAGCCTAATCTCTGATTGGATAAAACATTGTTAGAAAAACCATTACTAGGGAGACATGATGAAATTTTCATGGTATGTATATTATGAAACTATAAAAGTATAATGTCAATGTTAAATGTCTTACATTGATAATTGCACTGTAGATCTATAAGAATTCTGTTTTTAGAAAATGCATATTGAGATATTGTAGAGGAAAGTCATGATATATATAGCCTTCTAGTCATAGTCATGGGGTTCAGAAATAACTGTATCTTTGAGTTTATGTATACACACAAAGAGAGAGACAAAGAGACAGAGAGAGACATAGGTTGAGATGAACAGAGAGAGAGACTGAGAGAGGGGATACATATGGCAAAACATGAAAAGCTATGGTACATCTGGGACCAGTGATTTAGCATGCTGGTAGATTGCTTGTCTATTTTGTACTAAGCCTTTGAATCTATCTTCAGCATTGCTCAAAACATGCAAGCAAATAAAACTGGTGAATCTAGTTATAGAATATTGGGAATTATCTATAAGATTCCTGCAAACTTTTGTATATTTGAAAATAAGAAAAACTGGAAAAATAAGCCTTACAACTCCTCTCTACAACATGCATGAGTATTTTGCAATGGAAAGGTTTTCAGAGAGATTTTTGGAACATATAAAGCATAAATATTGGGAGAAAGCACAAGGAAGAGCCGTGAAAGCATTATGTCATAAATATTGTTAAAAATAGTTCTTTCACAATGACAGACTCCAGAAATTCACTGCCTATCAAAATAATCCCATTAAAGAAATATCAGATGGCTGCAAAGCTCTGAGGGTCCAAGGTGCAGGGTGATGAAGCCCCGGTTAGGTGGTTGATTTATTGGCTGGCTTAACCTTTATGTTACTGGGAACCTGCAGAGCAACAGCCTGGGTCAACCCTGTGTGCCCTGGAGCATCCTTCTGAAGGCACAGTGAGGAGATTAAACCCAGGATGGAGCTCACTCTCCATCCTTTAAGTGTCAGATTCCTGGAGCTGACAGGTGGTCATATATCTTCTCTTAGTGGCCTGGAGGAGCTCTTATAGCTGAGCCCCACAATCTCTTGTGAGCAACTGTGGAGAAAGTTGATTCTTCACCCAGTCTTTTCCAACAAGTTAGTACTAATCAGTGAACCATAAGATTTCAAGTATACCCATTTGCTTTTTGTGCTGAGGCTGGGCAGTTTATCTGCTGTGAACAGAGCTTCCCAGAGAGGTTAGGACTTGCTAACCAACCAATTAGATTGCCAGAGAATGGAACTTTTGTTTAACCCGTCTAGAGTGAAATCTCAGTGGGATCTCTTTTAACACACACCTGTAATCCAGTGGTACACCAACATACAGACCATTGTGACTCTCTGAGATGCACCCTGTGGAGTTACATAGAAAGGAAAATTCAGTCCTTTATTACTTAATCACATTGCTCCCTGTAAGAGGTTTTTCATGATCTCATAAAATGCTTTCCAGGGGCAGGGAAAGGTGGTTTGGAAGAAATTTTATTGACTTTCCTTGTTTCCAATTTTGTGAGACTTCCAGAATATGTGTTCCCGTCTTAAAAGTGTAGCTTCATTTTTAGCTCTGACTTTTGTGTAGGATTGGGTCTCCCTCAAGGCCATCTTGTCTTGTTCTTTTTACATAGTATAAGAATTGTTTTTCTTTACGTATAAATGACACAAAGAAAACTATATGATCAGTGTATATGATTACAACCATGATTGTTTCAGAGTGTCACAGGTCAAAACCATAACATAAGATGGAGTCAGTTTGGGACCCAATGAGCTTTCAAAGTAATTGGCTTCAAAATAAAAATGAGGTCCTAAGACAGGGCCTCTTCTTATTTTCAAAGAGTTGTGCAGAATTTCCCTGGGTCTTTTATTAAGATTTGAGAGGGACACCTTGGCTGTCTCTTTTTTAATAACAGTTAATTCTTCCATCTTATTTAAGTGAGTAGCATTCTTAGATGATATGAATTTTATTTTGGGAGGCCATACATGTCCAGGATTACAAAACCCAACTTGTAAGTTCCTGGAAAAGACTCAAGAAGCCAGAAAGAAAGCTTTTTTTCCCCCAGTGCATGACAAAGAATAGACTAGGTCAGCGACTCTCCCAGACAGAGCTTGAAGATTTTTAGTAGAGAATTTCACTTCTTCATACACAGTCTATTTGCCAGAACAAAATGGGTCCAAGGCTTCTGATTTGACTGCCTTAAAACTTCTGTGGCTAGAACTCAAACTTTCAAAGTGTGCGTGTGAGATTTTAAGCCACAGTTGAGGTGGAGTCTAAGCTATTTAGAAGATCAGCGGTTAAGGCCTTGGACTGCATTACAGAACTTTTTCTGAACACTGGGATACATCTTTGCCCCCAGGTGGTGTCATTTTTGGCAAAGGTGACTGGGCCATCCTAGGGATTTCATGAGACAGGTCATTCTGCCCACAGATTTTTCTCACCTGCATTGTATGGCTTTCTTGTAAGACTAAGGGAAACCTAGTTTTTGGATCACTGATCTTAGATGGAGAAAAAAGAAGAGGGGAAGGGAGAGGGAGATGAGCAATGGGAGGGGGAGAAGGAGGGGATGGCGAAGGGGAAGAAAACGTGTTGTTTCTCATTGTTTTTGGATTATAAGCATCTAGATCCATGGTAACTTTTGAGTGTGGCAGGGATGAGTCTAATCCTTGACAGAAGTGTCTAAGCCTCTGTAGAGGATCCATTCTTTACTACACAGCATCTATAGCTGTACTAGAAAAGGAAGTCATTTTCCTTCTGGTGTATTTTCCCCCCATGTTCTGGCAGCTTAGATAACTTTCTCTTGGGACCTAAAGTACCAAGGCTGACCCTCCATTTCCTCAAAGAGGCAGGCTGATGTTGGGTCAGGAATCCAGTGCATTTCTCCATGTGAAAATCGTATGTGTGTGCAGCACTGTTTTTCCAAAGTGCTCACATTCGCCTGGCTGGCCTGCACATCATTCCTCCCCTCCCCCCTCCGCACCAGCCCCCCCTCCACCCCGCACTTCTCCTTCTATTCTTTTAATTGCACCATGCACTCTGGTTGTATTCTGAACTATGTTCAGCCACTTACCATATTAAGCAAAAAGCCGTGCATTTATCTCATCCCATTAGGTGCTGATTGGTTGTAAAATGTCCTTGTAAAATGTGCTCTTGTTGCTAACCTCATTTGTATGAAGGAAAAGTATTTTGGATTTGCTAAAGTCACTGAACTTAAAGCAGAGCAGTTTCTTTACAGTTTTGTGCTTGTTGAATGATTAGAATCCCCAAGCCCCTGAGAATCTCAGAGAGCCTTCCAGTGTGTGCCTGTAGCTCTGGGTGAATGGGCCGCTTGCAATGGCCATGCACGGTGTTGGGCTTTTCCTGTCTCATGCATCTCCTGGGAGGGAGATTAGTACACTTCTCTTTGTAACCCAATCTAATACGTATCAACTTATACATCATGAATTCATCCTAAAAAGCTAAGCTGACATCTTTCTGGACCGACTTAAAGCCAATGTTGAGTTGTTTTCTCCTTGGAGATACAGAACTTTGATCTAATAACACTTCATGTCTTACTCAGCCACCCTGAGGGGCCAGGCTCAGTTCCTTTAACCATTTCTCTTCCTTGCTCTTTCCCGACCTGTAATCAAGGTCATGTTTTCTCATCTCCAGCTGATGTGTTCTTTAAATAGCTGCAACTTGTTTACCTGCAAGTATCGTGTATAGATTCTGTTCCCATGGTTACTTTCTTTATCCATGTGCCAACTTTTCCCGCATTTACCCAGCCTGAGAACATCCATGGCTTCCTTGGGTAGTGCAGTCTTACTGTCAGAGAGAGCCACATGTACAAAGATGTCAGACAGAAGAACAACCATATTCAGCTGCTTTTGTGTAAAGGGGGGAGTTGGGGCAGGGAGGTCTAGACAATATAGACTCAAATGAGAATGCACTGAGCGGAACAAAACGCTTTGCATAAATTAATTTTCATTCTTATATCCTTTTCCTTGCAGCCTATGCCACCTTTGCTAACAAGAACAACAACAAAATCACTTTCACAGCTTGGTGGGGGGGGGGGTTGCTTGGTGATAGATTATGTACTTAGCATGCACATAGCCCTGGGTTCATGTCCTCAACACACAAATAACAAGCAAATAAATCAGACAACAGAAAAACAAAACTTTTCTTATTGGGCTACTCTGAGATTGAACAGCCATCTCCTTTAATCTCCTCACACAGATGGAATATATTATCTGGGAGATTTATTTATTTATTTATATCTAATGAAACTACTGCATCAGCGTAGGAAAGTGGTGGTGATTTCCCAGGACTGGGTTATCCAGGAACTGTTGTGCCCTTTAAAGTAACACTGATAAGAACAAGCCACTCCCACGATGCCATAGGTCCCTTCAGTTGGAACTAGTATGGGTGTAACTTCTCTACTTCCTGAACCTCCATGAGTTATAAATATGTGGAAATGGAGAAGATTAAGCCATTATGGGAATTTTCTTCTGAATAATTCATATTATTTTTTCCAGGGGTTGAACTGTTTGTTCCCAGCCCCCTCCCCTTGGATTTGAACTAAACATCGAAAGTTCACTCAATTTCTTCTGAATAGGAGAATTCTGACCAAGATAATAGGTTCTGGGAATAGACTGAGTTTTTGTGTTCCAGTGAACAGGATGTAATAAAAACTCCATAAAGAGCCAACTCTGCCATATACTTTGAACATTATGTCTTACTAATGATTTCTGTTTCTTAACTCTTGAGGGAATGTAATTCACAATCTGAGGTGAATTGTGGAAAGCCGAACTCTGAAGTAACTCTGAAGCAGCCTTTCAAATTGCTTTCTACTGATCATTCTACTCTCAAAAAAATCTTATATTTTAAATAAGTGAAATTTAGGTCTCAGTTGCCTTGGCTAACACCATGTTTTTGTTCTGGAGCCGTTACCATCGGTCAGCTTTCTGTGTGGTTCGTCCTTCACACAGCATCATTTTTGCTCAGTAGGAAATAAGCTTGTGAGGCTGAAGGCCAAAGCGCTATGCCGTTCTAGGTCTTTTGTTGTGGAACCTGTTCCAACATGCCTTCTCTGCCAAGTAAGTCAGTAAAGAGCTGGGAGGGCTCCCTTGTCCTTCTCTAGAAGTGACTCAGGGTTCTGTCGGTCTGCGTCTACATCAAAAGGTCCGTCGTCCAGGGCACATGAATTTTGAAATGTCTGACATTTCATGCTCAACCTCGGCTCATCAGTCTCTAGCTCTTTGTGTCAAATTATCCAGAGATGGACTCTCTATTTCTTTTCTTTACTTCTCTATCCTTTGGAAAGCTGATCTTGGAGAGATGCAGTGCTAACTTAGTGGGGAGGCATAGGAGGGCAGATCTGATACGCCAAATTCATGTTGGGTATCTATTGGGTAGGTAGTGGTCATTGAGGGCAACTTAGGTTGGCCTATGAATTCCTCAGAAAGATGACAGTTCTGGATGAGCTCAAGCGAAGGCCAGGGTTTACTGGGATTAAGGAATTATTAAAATATCATCTGGGTGGGGAAGGGAGAAAGAGCTCTTGTGGTTCAGCTGGTATCAGAATGGGATGGAGGAAGAGATTGGTGGCACATAATGGCTAGCCCTTGACTGAACAGGCTTATTGATTTAAAGGAACTTTAAATTTTAAAGTAAGAAGACAGATGGAACACATGAGCTCCTTTTTACTTGTTTTGCCTCAAATGCTGAATCGTCACAAGAAGTAATAGCTAGCACTCACAAAATACTTAGCATGTGGTATGATTCAGTTTAAGGACTTTATGTAACATCTAGTTTCTACTTCACAGCATCTCTTTAAGGCAAGGCACCCATTATTTTTTTTTACATGGTGAATCTGAGATCCCTGCAACATGGGAATACCTTAAATGAACGGAACACTAAAAACTGGGCTTGGGCAGTCAGACTACAAATGCTGAGAGCCGTTAGCCAGAAAAGGAAACCGGGGCTCCATAGTGCCAGGTTTCTTCTGCCTGTACACAAGAAAAGGAAAGAGCATGTCTTTTCTGAGAGTTAGGTTCTTGTGGGATGTGGATGCATTATTGTTTGATATAGGGGGATTATTGTGCTTCCTCAAGCCAGCTCAGAGTCTAGAAGCTTCTGCAAAGCTATCCTACATAGTTTTCCCAAGGTCTAGAAAGCTCACATGCTGGGGTTTGCCCAGTTGAGCCCTGAAGCTACGCAGGGAGGATAAGAAGAATGAGCTGTTTAAATCAGTTGAGCAAAAGCTCCAGCAAAATGGCATTTTATAGAATAGGCTCCATCAAAGTGAGTCACACTGAGTATAATTCCTTAAATGAATCTTTCTGTAAACAGGCCTGAGCCCATAAGATTTAAAAATAACAGAGTCGAGTAACTGAGACAGTTCCGCCTCCACAGTGGATTCAACCGATTCAGCAACTGTAACCATTTTATCTGATAAAGGAGTTTTTTTGACACATGGTCAAAGCTTAGCTTTACTGCCTTAAGAGGCTTCAAAATAATTAAAGATTTTCTTTGCTCCTTGCTGTTATGTGAGAGAATCAAAAATGGCTGAAATGTTTGTGTTGATCAGAAACCACAGTTGGGAAGTAAAAAAACAAAAACAAAAACATAAACAAAAACCCCCAAAAAACCAAGGTGTCAAAGATGCTAGACCTCATTTGAGTTTCTCAGCCCAACACCATTTACAGGTTTCCAGGTTCTTCTGTGCAAGTTCTGACCAGGTAGATAGGAAGATGGGACTATATGCATTTTAGCAGCCCTCCCCCCTTGGGTAGGAGCCTCATAATCAAGGAGGGCTGGGAGCTCCAGCTGCTGAGGACAGAGCAGGTAGAGCCAGAGTTCCTCACCACAGCCTGTTCTAGCCCAGCAGAGACTAGAATTTCTTTTTTCAGTTTCTATTTTTTGACTACAGTTTATAGCATTTTTCATAGTTCTGAATCTATGTACACTGGGTGGCTGTGTGTGTGTATGTGTGTGTGTGTTTGTGTGTGATATCAGGCACGATGCATGATGATGTGACAGTAGAAGACATGATATACTAGATTATTAATAATAATATGTTGAAATATCATCATATGAATAGAAAAATTTCAGCTCTTGGAGCAGAAGTGTTTATTTATGAAAATATAATTATTAAGTATAGTCACCTGATAGAAGCAACAAAATGAGGAGTAAGATACCCTTTCTAAAGAACTGTCCAAGAAGCTATTGCAGCATGTCTCTACTCTGTCCAAGGGTGATGGGAAGAACTATGCCTGACACTCTAGATCATGTAGAGAAGATGGCAAAGCATTGCCAGGTTGCTTTCAGTTTTCCCTGATGAACTGTAAAGAGAGTTTGGCCAGTTCATGTGTCTTTTCTGTACACTGGATTTTGAAGCCAGGGATTTCATCACATTCTTTAATTGTCCAGACCAATGCCTAACATCAAATAATAATGATAATTATTTATTGAGCACCTATTTAATTTTCAAAAGTACCCTGTGGTGTTGGCGTGGATCAATGTGTGGCTGGCAATGTCCTGCACTCCCATCACATATGAACAAATAGAAAGGCAAGCATCTTCCTGAAAGTTTAGGGATGAAATACCATCTCTGACCTGGGTGACTCGACAAGAGAAAAGGTTTTCGAAATAAGGGATCTTTACCATGGATTTGAGAATGGGCACAGGAAAGATGAGAAGGCTTGGAGGGTGCTCTGTTGAAGAAGGGAGGAATATCAAGGAGCTTGGGAAGCTTGGAAGGAGTCAAGATAGGCAGGCTTGGGTACCAGGTACAGGATATTCTTGCACAGAACAAGACAGTGGGGCAGAAAGGGGCATGGTGGACAGGCACATCACTGGAGTAGCCCAAGGATGACCATATATGGCCATGGATGATCTGTGGATGATCTTGAACTGGGCTAGGAACCTTGCCTTTAATCTGTCCACAAGGAGACGCAATAGAGAACATGAATGGGGTAATTATGATGGTAACGGGATTTTTGTGGGATGACAATGGAGAATTAGGGAAGGTCTGGGGCCCAGATTGAAGATTCTGTATAAAGAAAATTTAGAGCTTTTACCCAAGGACAGTGATGGAGATGGCATGGTTGGGTAGACAGTCTTCTCTAGCATAATTGTGAGCAATACAAAGAGGCTAGAGATGCTGAAAGCTATTTTCACCTAAATGTTTGTCACCTGCAAATCTTCCCAGGATTTCAAACTTTTTTATTTCCCAAATTGAACTCTGTTTTTCATGTTTGGTTTATGTTCTGTATTATTTATCTTTAGTAACAGTATTCCGTTTCTCAGCCTTACCCCCATTTTTGTCTCTATTCCACATGTTTCTAAGGTCCAAAAGGTTGACCTCTTTTGGGGGCTTACACTTAAGTCTCCCCTACTGATGCCCTAGGATTCTGCACCTGGAGATGTTGCAATAGTGTCTCACTCCCCTCTGGTTTATACTCTTCTCCCTCTAATCCACCATACACACCCGCTGCTACCAGATTTACCTTTCAGCACTCGATCTTCTGAGTCAGCTATCCTTTGGGAAATGTTGCAAAGCTTACATTTGCTGACAACAGCAATTTCATGTTTAGTCCACAAATGAAATCTTGCCCAGAAACTCTAATATGACAGCTAGATAAACGCACACTACTTTAGTCACACCAGGAGAATATCCTGGATCGTTGCCCATTCTGTCTCCACAACACCCAGAGCACAGCAGTTTTCTCAATAAATGACAGTTTCCTGAGCCTCATGGTAATGGACATCAGGAATTTCCTTCTAATTTACTTATCTTATGGTCCATTAGGGGTAATTATGCTCTTCCAGTTGAGTCAAACTGAACTGTTATTTCTATCTACCAAGGCTCCTTGACTTATAACAGGCTAACATCCTGATAAAGCCATTGAACACTGGATATTGTAACTTGCCCTGTAGCACAGTGCATGGGATATTGGTGGTTCACACTTGGGATCATGATGCTGGGTAGGAACCTGAGAGAGCATCAGAACTCCAAATTTGAAGCAGAGGTTTTGGTTGAATACATGAGACTCAAGCAACACTGGAAAGTTGGAAAAGTATACCATCAGAGGCCAGAGACCCTACTTAGATTCCTGTCTGCGTTCCCATCCTTATTCTTTGCACTGGGATGCAATTCTCATCGTTAGAATGTTATCTCCTCACCTTCATATGGCTATATGTTGCTTGAAGACCCACCTCAAAGGCTTCTCAATGGAAAGTTTTTACCTAAATGCGGGTCTCCAGTTCCCCAGTTGCTATGACCTTGGCCTCTTTTAGCCACAGGTCACTTCTTTTGTATATGTGCATGTGTGTGCGTGTGAGTGTGTGTCCACTTGTGTGAAGGCCAGAGGTTTATATTTGGTGTCTTCTTCAATCATTCTGCCTTATTTATTTATTTTTAGACAAGATACCTCACTGAACCTGGAGCTTGCAGATTTATCTATAGTGATGTGATTATCAGTGAAACCCAGATGTCTTTCTACCTCTCTAGTGCTGCTATTATAGGCACATTCCACAGAACCTGGACTTTTAACATTGATGCTGGTCATTGAACCCAGATCCCCATGCTTGTCTGGCCAATATATTACTGACAGAGTCATCCTCCAGGACCCCAACTTTCTGTCCTCTTGAAATAAAGATAACTGGCTGATTTAAACTTGGATTCATTCTCAGGGATAAGGGCACACATTGAATTTGCTGCTTGCAGTTACCTGCTCCATGCATACCAGCTTCATGAGTACCTTGAAGGAAGAGTCAAAGCTGCTTCATTATTATGCATTTCCCATCATTAATCAGGCAGGTTCAGGCTTATGGTGGGCCTATAAGTAGAGCACAGAACTGGCAGATGCTTTCTTTCATTTTGATGCTAACCATGCATTTTTACCTTTTCAGCTGTCTTTTGAACATCATGGGATGATACCCTTAGAGAGACACAAAAGAACAATTTGTTCATCCAGCACTGAGGCGAGTGGAATGATATTCTGCCATTCTTATGTTTATGGTGTTCACAGGCTAAACAAGCTAAAATGCATCTCAGTCAATTAGAGGCAGAACCTTAGAGCACTTTCTTCTTCTTGCCTCTTCTACCCTTGGCCATCTTTCCAGTAAGTATTCTGTGGCAGGCTCCTTTTGAGGTCATTTATAGCATGGCATTGTCTTTAGGGCATACCTTCTGAATGGGTCTGGAAAGAATCTAGACTAATGGTTTGGACCTTTTATAGTTATGCCTCTCTAGTGAGGTGTACGAATGGTTCAAGTTGAAAGAGCAGGGAGGACTGTGGCAATAGGATCTGGAGAGACAGTGGGAAGTCTGAAAGAATAAATTAAAGTGCCAGATGCCCTTTCTATTGCTCAACTGCTCGCAAGAGTCAGGGCTAACATTCTAGTCTGGGTCATAAGTTTATCTCTTTGGAGCGCTGTGAAAGCAGCTGTGACGGCAGGAGTGATGGATGGGTTTGTCCTGAGGAAGGGTGAGTGTGGAAGTTCTGTTTGGGTCTTGAAATTCCCCAGGAAGGCTTAGGAATTTCTCATAGTCTAAATTCAGTAAATGCAAAGACAAAGCAGGGGGCTGGGAGTGTTCACATAAATCATTTCATTTAGTTGTACACAATTCAGTGTGGTGGGGTAAAACCTTGCTTGTAAGTGTGGAAAAATAAGAGGAACGATTTTTCCATTGCTATGCTGGAACAAAAAAAAAAAAACCCTAAAAATATATAATTAATTATTCAATTAATTGTGTGATTAAATGCAAGTACAGTCCCTGCACATGCATCTTTTCTTAATGTGCAAAGGCTTAGAGGTATGACTGCTTCAACATGTTCTCGTTCCTCTTGCACTTGGAAGTTGCCCTGAATTTTCCATAGACAAGAGAATCAGGTATTTTTTCAGTGATAACTGACTATCTTTTGTAAATGGAAACTGTGTGCATAGTTTCTGAGTTCATGATATAGTTGGACAGTTTAGCCCAATTTCTTGGGTTATAGAATATTCGCAGTAGCCATCTGCCAAATGTTGGCTCATTCATAGGCAGTCTCACCTAAGGATGCTAAAAAATGTTTTAAGAAATAAAACAACTAAATCTTAGTTTGAGGTGGGGTTTGAGGCTCTCATAATCTCGTAAAGGAATGCATCGTTGTTCCTTTTAAACACTGGGTATGCAATATAAGACAGAGTTAAGCATCTGCTTTTGAATTGGTTTGATGGTTTTAAACTCTAGCTCATGACTAATGTAACTACATGATATTAGTTACGTTACTAAACTCTTCTGCTGTTGGATTTCTTCATCTGCAAACTGAAATAAGCAAATAACATGCCGGTGCCAGTCAGTTTTTAGTCCTGTGAACGGCTGTGTAACAAAAATAGCTTCCCTTACATTTCAATGCCTCATAGATGGGTTTTTTCTCTGAAGTGTCTGTGGGTCAACTCTGTTGCTTCTGATCTCAGTCACTCGTTGGGCTCAGATCTCTTCTGTTGGTAGATGCCTGTAAGAGCAATGGTTCTCTGAGTAGATGTCAGAAACCTGAGAGAATGAGCCAACCACTTAACCATCCCTTCAGAGACTCCCCTTGCACTCACTGTTTATTAGGCAAACAAGTCATACGGCCAAGTTCAACATGAAATAGTAAGTAATTTATATTTCCCATGGAAGAAAGAAGGGAGAGCGAGTAATGATACGCTGTCACTGTCATAAGGGCCACTCTGAGTGATAATGGATGTAAAACAGAGGCAGCTTTTAGCTGGTAACAGACTAATGTGTATGACTTAATATTAGTATTTCTCATAAAAAGATGGTTCCACAAACTGGAAGGAAGGGAATGAGAAGGAACTTTTGGAAGTTCACTCAGACATTACTGGGACTCATGTGGCACTTGTTCCAAGCCACCCACTTTATTTTTTTTTACTTCTTCTCCTCTTGAGGAATCTGAAAGACTGTTGGGAATCTGAGTACCAATAGATCAGCCCTTATTTTTTGTCATCTGGACTGGTGGAGTTACTAACAGCTATGGCTGGAGTGGTCCAGATTCCTGAAGCCTGTGGTTTTGAATTGCCCATCTCAGGAAGAGATTAGGTCCTATTAATTTATTGCTTCCCTTTCTTCTTCTCTTTATTTCATTTATTATTAATTTTTAAAATAAGATTTTAATTGAGTGAGTCAGTTGTTACTAAAATCACTGATTCTTAGAGTTACTTTGACTTCGTGTCTTAGAAGTGGACTTTAAGACAGAATTTGGATACAAATGTTTACTAAGGATTAATTCTCACAAGAGAGCTAAAATGTGGAATTGGGAAATTGAAGTCAAATTGTGGTTTAAGTCTGTTGATGTTTCAAACAATAAGGCATAGACCTTGGAGGTAAAAGAGCTTCCCTGAGCTGTCTAAACTTGGGCAGAGTTGTACTGTAGTTTTTTGTTAAGATCAGTCATCTGATGTGACTTTAGCTTAGGGCAATGACAGTGTGCATATTAGTTCTACTTTCAGAAAAGCCCAGTGCTCAGGAGTAGTTGGTCAACATGCAATGGTCTCCATGTTTTTATGTACTCTTTTGTTTTGTTTTGGTGGGGGTTTCTTTTATTTAAAAATTAATTTTTAAGCAACACACACACACACAGAGAGAGAGAAGATATGATGTTGGGGGTAGTGAGGTGGGGGAGTATCTGGGAGGGTCTAGGGAGGGGAAGCATATGAACAAAATATATTGTACAAATTTATTTAAAAATAAATTCAAATAATGATATTATATACATAAACATTTCCATACATGTCCATATAGTAGAATACTTTATACCCTTAGAAGAGTGGGATCAAATGACAACAACATAATTTTAACTGGAAGACAGTATGCTAAGTCCAATAAGTCAGGCATAAGATGAATAACAGTTGCTCTCACTCAAATGTGTATCTATAAGAGCTGAAACCAAAGAGTCAGAAAGTGGAATCATGTTTATCTGAGGCTATAGAGGAAATGAATTTGGGGATAGAGAAGTCATGTCAGAGTCCCAAGTTACTATTAGCTAAAGAAATGAATTGTGGCTTTACTGTTGAGTAGGGTGGCTGTAGATAATGGTAAGTACTGCGAACTAAAAAATTTTTAACATGAAGTCATGGCAAATTTTTGAAGGAATAGATGTTTTACACTAATTTGAACATTAGTCAATGTATATGTCTATGAAAATATTAACAGGGCTCCATATGAACATATATAATTTTTTAATTAAAAATTAAAGCAAATTTGGATTGTAATTATAATTGCTACTATCATAGCTATCTGGTTTTATGCAAATTTCAGTCTTTATTCAACCATGACATCATTATCTTGCCTGGCTTGGCACAGCCCTAAAAGAACTAATTTTTTTATTCAGAAGGTCATTGTGGTAGTCAGACCTACCCGGATCCTTTGAAGTCAAGTTCTACAGAACAATGTGGATCTTGTTCACTCTTGAGTCTCCAACTTCAGGTCAATCAATGTCAAATGAAGTCTCAAGATGACCCCAACAGAAGCCCAGTGTCCACAGATCTAGATCTTATTCTATAGTCTATTTGATCAGCAATTGGATTTGGCCACTCCAGGAAAGAATCTCCACAAGAAAAAAAAAAAGACTCAAAGTCACACAAGACTCACAGTCACACAGAGCACTATAATATTGAAGAGGAAGAAAAATTCAAGCACTTTATTCACCTTCTATAATAGTTGAGGAAATTGATACCCAGGCATTCATGTGTTCGAACTAATACTTTGGTTTTTTTTTTCTTTTTTCTTTTTAAAGTAGAAAGAACTGAAGATGTTTAGATTAGTTTCCCATTCTATCATACAGTGTTTAGTAAACTGAGCTGGAATTGGACAGCCTGGGTCAAATCCTAGCTCACAAACAAGGCCTTTGATGATGGCAGATAGCAGTAACTTTATGCAGGTTGATTTGCTTATTTATAAGAGGCTATCTTATGGGGTTGTTGTGAGCACTAAAGTAGAAATGGTGACAATGATTTGTTCAAACTCTTTTCTATGAAGTATTTGGAAATGTACAATATCTTTGCAATATTGTCGATCATGTTTATTATTTTCTATTATGTAATAGAGTGTTAGAATATACAACAGTTGTCTCCCATATTGAACATTAGTGACTCATGCATCTAGGGTCAACTGTAGGTAAGTTGGCTACTTCTGCTGATCTTGACTGAACTCAATCCCATGCTTGGGTGTCAGCTGCTATTAGCTAACCCAGGTTGGTCTTTGATTGGTCCTCTCTGAACCACCTGTGTCAAATCACCTAATTGATATCCCAGACATGATGCTATGACAATGGTGAAGGCAAAAGAAAGGAGAAACATACAGACCTCTTAAGGTCTAGGCTTGGAAGTTGTATTCATCTCATTTATAATTTGCTCTATTGACTCAGGGAAGATATGTGGCCCTTCTCAGGAGACAGGTACTATGGAGTTACATGGTGGAATGAAAGGGGGAAAGAGTATAAACATAACTAAGCTGTTTAGGAAAGGAGTTACAGTCTCTCTCTGCAGAGTTTGAACATAGAAAGAAATGAGAACTAAAGCCCCAGTTGTAGTCAGTCCAGTACCAGGAAACCCTTCATCTCAGTGAATCTTGCCCATGAAGCTCCACTCTTTTTTGAGTTCTGCTGCACAAGAGTCTTACCTTCTAGGCCTGAGTGAGGTTATTTCCCTTCATTTCACAGGGATGGCTATCACCTCAGACCAGCTCTTTCTCCCTTTGCTTCATTATCAGGTCCATGGGAACTCTGTACCCTTGATGCGGAATTCTAGTAGAATCCTACTGCCTGCCACACCAGTATTAATCTCTTCTTTCACCTGGATAGCTTCAATTCATTGTTATTATAAAGCAAATGCTCCAAGGAGAATCATTCTATTTATTCTATTTGTTATAACGGTAATTTTCAATGAGTACTCTAGCAAGGAATGGGAAGTGTGTGTGTGTGTGTGTGTGTGTGATAAAAGTTACTTGGATTATTGATAAAGCTGAAGAGTTAAAAAAAAAGGTTTTAGATGGAAATGCTTATGTCTGATCAATAGGTCTGATACAAGTGCTAGGATTGCATCAATATTAAGATGCCAATGCTGCTGTTTTAGGGATTCTTCTGAGTGATAGGCTAAGAGCATGGTGGTTTAATAGAACTTTCTCTGTAGTAAAATGTTCTACATCAATACGTTCACATTTAATTTAATTTAATTAAATAAATATTGCTTGACATGTCAGCCACTATTTACAGTTAACATATTAGCCAAATAATTAATTGTGAATGGCAATATGTTTTGCAGTTTAGTACTAGTTAATAAGATCTATGTGGTATTTAATTCTGCTTCCTGTACATACTGTAACCCAATATCATTTACTTATATGGGAAAGGAACACATTACCAGGGCAAGGACATGAGACACAACTGTATTCTACCTTGATTTTTTAGGAACTTCATTTAAAGTGTGGTGTGGGAGATAAAGCTGCACAGTGTAGAATGAGATTTGAATTTGGGTTTTATCATTTATTCACCATGTCACCTTGATTCTCTAAACTTCCTTGTCTATAAAATGATTATAAGATAGTACCTCTCTACATGTATGAAATAATTTCCGATTTAAAGCATTAGGTAATATCTCTAGAATAGAATGGCCTGGGATCGACTACATCCTCTCTTGTGCCTTTGCTCTCAGCAAGGCTCAGTCCTGCCTTGACATATTCTGGTATCTTCCTGTCTAGAAAGCTGTGGATTATTCAGACTTCCAGTTCTCTGGCAGAAAAAGCCTGTTCATGTTGCCGATGCTATGTTGGACAACTAAGGCTTGTTGTGTTATGAACTCAGAGGTTTTAAACTAAAGCCTGAACTCTATTTAGAGTTTAGACAGTTCACCCACAGAAAGCATCTAGTGTGAGAGGATGAGAAAAAGAAGCCCCTGAAACAGTGAGGATTGTCTTCCAAATCAGACAGTTATGATAGCAGGCCACCTTGAAGATCTGGCCATTAGGAAATTCTGTTCTGTGTTTATATAAAACCAAGCAGGAAATGTTTGCTGATGGAATAAATAAAGGAGTCTTTGGTTACATAATGGTTCCCCATGCACCAGTTTAGGCTGTTTTGGAATTGTTACTTGGTTTAGGTTTGAACTCTGGAGCACCGGCTGCCATCTCCTTTGTTTGCTTGCTCCAGATTCTTGAAACCTTATTTGTCTACCGTTCCCTGGAGGCCTAAGTGTAAGTTGGATCAGAACATGAAACCATCACTTTAGCTTATGAAAGTGAGAGTAGGGCATGGAGTGTGAGGCTGACTTCAGGGCCAACTGCCTAAGGGGCCTTTAGAGAGACAAGCTCCGCTATGGATAAAACCACGTGTGACTGTTAAGACTCATTTTGTGCTAAACATTGTGCTGGTCATTGGCTTAGGTTTTCATGGTAATCATGAAACACAGGTTAGTGTTAGCTGCAGGTAGACAGTGATTTAAAGCAATGCATGCTAGGGGACATGCTGGAGCAGGCCAGCTTCTAAATTTCTATATAGTAACTTTCTTGGAATGAAAGTAAAATTAGACATTTTAAACTCAGCCACCTGTGTTGCCTTAGGTAACTCGGGGGGTGGGGGGGGAGACAAAATCAGTGTTATGAAGGGAAAAATAATCTAGTAGATAGTTCTTAGAATCCAATGAAATTTAATTATGAAGGTTAATGAATTTATATAGCATACCCTGAGCTTCTTAGTATCATAAAAATAAGCCAACAATTCCTTATCTTAACACACATTTTGTCAGAGCATTTATTAAGTATCTGTTGAATCCATGACAGTGTGTAGGTCCTGGGAGCAAGATGTAACCTGTGATTAAAGACTGAAAGATACTGATCTCAGTAACAGGCATCTTCTTTTCAACTTGGTTCTGTTTTGTTTAACTATAAAATATTTGGAAACTACTGGACTTCTAGGGTCTGGTGAGTCTGGATAAGGGTTGAGCATCCTAGAAAGATACTGTGTTCTTTGTTTCCAGAGTGTTTCCTGTCACCCATGAAAAAAATTAGAAAGCATTTCCTAAATTACCTAAGATCCTGTTCCTCCAAATCTCTCTCCGTATCCACTGAGATGGAAACTGAGAGGAATGGAAGAGCAAGGAATAGAAACCATAGTGATGCTGATGGTTCCTGAGTGTTTGGACCATAGGAGAAAAAGGGTGTTGTCTGGAATATGTAGACTTATGGAAATAATGAATCTAGTTACTTTGAAGGTAGATCCATAGGGTTTGAGGAAAGATGGGGGTTCATAATCACGGCAAAGGACTGTGGTGATCTGAGGTTCACAGCTTGTGGTATCCACACCTTTGTGTGGCCACTTGTGAAGCTTTCTTTACTTAATTTGCTTAGTGGTTGAGGGAATTTACTGCTAGAGATCATAGGGCCCAACCCTTAGACACTGCTCTCCTGGACCCAAATAGATGCTCTGCATGGTGGTGGTGGTGGTGGTGTGTCTGAATTTACATCATTACATCATTTATTAGTACAGTTTTCCTGTAGAACTTCAGCATTAAATTCAGTCACACAAACAGCTCTTAGGTACACAGTTTGAGTCATTACATGTAGTTTCCCACAGATATATCACCAACATCAAGAGCCATTTCCCTTTAAATTTCATTTCATTCTCTTTAAACCAACTCCAGCCCCAAATTTCTTCCCATGCAACTACCACTATGATTTTTACTATTATGTGTTAGTTTTTCCTCGTCTAGAACTTCATTCAGATAGAATCGTACAAGGTATACTTTAAACATTTTGAGTTTTGAAAAAATTCTATGTATGCATAAAATGTAAATTGATCATACCCACTTACTACCCTGTCTAATTCCCTTGAGGACCCCCACCTCATCTCATCTCCTTCCCAACTTCACCTTGTTTGGCATATATTATTTATTTATTTATTTATTTATTTATTTATTTATTTATTTATTACTTTTGAAGTACTAAGTTCAGTTAATGCTGCCCATATGCTCATGACCATGGTGGGTATGTGGTCATCTGATGAGGCACATCGGACTTACCAGTGGTCACATTTTTAATGAACAGTGACTCTCCACAAATAATTGTAAGCTACCAATATTTGCTTAGCCAATATAGTGAGGCTTAGGGACCCTTCCCTACTTTAGGCTGGAATGTTTAACTGACTTGATTTTTTTACAGGGAACCACTACTGCTGTAAGTTCATGTGGGCCATGGCCATATCACATCCAGAACAGAGCATTTTACAGAACTGTTCCCATTCTCTGTCTCTTTCATTTTTTCTTCTCTTGCTTGATGTTCCCAGTGCCTTGGTTTGGAGAGGGAGGTGTCCTCATAGGTGTCTCATCTATGGGTACAGTCAGTTATCAGCACTTTGAACAGTAATGCACCTCTACATTAACCATTACCCCCTGTAATAAGAAGCTTTTCTGATAAAAATTGGAACAGAATAAATCTATGGATATAAACATAGACCTGAAAATTTAAAAAAAATCACACCAATTGGTTCTCCTCTAAGGTCTATAACTTCCATTGCTGTGAGATTTTGAATATTTATAGTATAGTAGGCATAAATTTCTTCTTGTGGAACATATCTCAAATCCAATCAAAAATATAGTTGTTAACCTCCATAAACATTCTTGCTGTTATTGCACTGGGAATATATTTTGCCTGGAAGGTCAGTTTTTGGCAAGCAGAGGTCAACACTGGATAAGATCTTTGATGCTTTTTTCTCTTAGTGTGACCTGCATATCACCTTCTAGTAGTATTAGAGCAAGTCAGCAAAGAGAATTTCCTAGTCAGTTCAAAATTAATTTCTCTGTGACATGCAACTAAAAGTGTGTTATGGTCTGAAATGGAGTCTTACCATTTAGTTATGGTGGGCAATTACCGTGGTTTAAATAAGGATGGCTTCTATAGGACAATATATTTGAATATTTGAATATTGGAAAGGATTAGAGATATAGAGATGGTATATAATTGGGGGTGAATTTTGAATACTCATTTGATTTCTAGTGCTTTCTCTCTGCCTCATGATTGTGGATCAAGATGTGAGCTCTAAGCTGTTCATTTGATCCACCATTGTGGACTCTAATCCTCTGATACTATTAGCCAAAATAAATGCTTTATTTTACAAGTTGGTTTTTTTCTAATGTATATTTCTGACATCTTTGTTAAATATAAAGTAGGTATAGTTATATGGAGTTGTATCTGGCCCTCCTCTTCTCTTCTCTTCTCTTCTCTTCTCTTCTCTTCTCTTCTCTTCTCTCCTCTCCTCTCCTCTCCTCTCCTCTCCTCTCCTCTCCTCTCCTCTCCTCTCCTCTCCTCTCCCATTTTATTCTATTGATCCATATGCTTGTTTTTTGTTAGCACAATGCTGTTTAAATTTCTATGGCTCTGTGATATAATTTGAAACAAGATGTAGTGATTCTGATGGCAACATTTCTTTTCCTAGGAGGACTTTGGCTTTTTTTTTTTTTTTTTTTTTGGTCTTTTGTTCATCTGTATACATTTTGAGATTGTTTTTTCTATCTTTGTGAAAAAAAGTTCTTGCTAATTTTTATTGGGATTGCATTGAATCTGTAGATTGCTTTTGCTAAATGGCCATTTTCACAATATTGATTCTTCAGATCCACAATTATGGGAGGTCTTTCAATATTTTACTGTCTTTCTCAATTTTTTTAGTCTTTTAGATTTCTCATTGTAGAGACCTTTTGTTTCCTTAATTGTATTTACTTCAGGGATTTATTTTATTTTATGAAGCCAGACGTGGTGGCACACGACTGTAATCCCAGCACTTGGGAGGCAGAGGCAGGAGGATTTCTGAGTTCGAGGCCAGCCTGGTCTACAGAGTGAGCTCCAGAACAGTCAGGACCACACAGAGAAACCCTGTCTCGAAAAACCAAAAAAAAAATATGTTATTTTATTTTATGGTTATAACAAATGGGGTTACTCACATAATTTTCTTTTTCAGCATGAGATGATCATGTGATTTCTGTCTTTATGTGTATTTATGTGATAAATAATACTTATTATTTATGTATATTAAATTAGGTCTATATTTCTGCAATTAAGTAAACTTGGGTGTGATGCATATCTTTTTGATATGATCTTATGTTTGATTTGCCATGACTTTATTGAGGACCTTTATATCTATATTCTTCAGCAAGGAGCAAGGATTGGAAGCAAGGTCCTAAAAGGGCTTAAGATTGATATCCTGAACAAACAGGTAACTTATAGGGTGGGAAGTAGCAGGCTTAATATGAGGCATGGATATGGAAGGTTACAGACTAGCTGGGAGCTTGGCAGCACACAGAGGTGAGATCGGAGAGGACCCAGGACACTTAAAGAGTGAGGCAGAATGGTGACTATCCATTACATCAGAGAAACAAGGACACAGAGGAGATGAAAGTCCTATAGAATGGGAACCAACAGAACCTACCTGATGGTCAACAAAGGAAGAAGGAAGAGGGGGAGCCTACAGGTTTAATAAGAGAATGCCTACTTGGCAGTATGGAAAAGAAAAGAACCAGAGGAGTTGGGTGGACTTTTTCAAAGTGAGCTTTTAGACATAATTTCTTTCATTTACTATTGATTCATTGGGTTACTGAGTATGCTGTAGTGGTAAGTTGTTATACTGCACTGAGTTCATGGCAGCTAATTCTGCTTCTCCACATCCACCAGAGTTCTCTAGATTTGAGAATGAAAGATACACATGCACAGTGCTATTTTTAATATGTCTTAACTAGCTCAATGGCCGGGTCACTCTTAAACCCCCATGTGGCTAGCACACTCCCCTCCTATATTCTTGAGCTAATACTTACTAAATTTATATTTCATTTTCCTAGGTGCCACTTCTCTAACTCTTACATGGCTGGATGATTTTTCTCCTGCAACTCGTTTTCTTTTCTCTCTCTCCTGCAATTTTTAAGTCTGATCTCTCTGCTTCCCTATCATGGTGATTCTGCTTCTTATCCTTCCCTTTGTCCCTAATCTTGGAAATCTAAAAGTCCTGATTTTGTTTCCCTTCCCAGTCATTGGCTGTTAGTAACTTTATTAACCAATCAAAAACAAATTGGGGACATGGACCCTAAGAATCTCAACACATAAATTCCCATGTGATTTCAGAAGCCAAATTAAGACAAAGAATTATAACCAATTCCCAACATCTCACTCTTTTTGTCCAATAAAAAGGCTTTCTTCTCTCATATGTACATTGAACATAGTCAGTAGTTATATAAACTGTAAGGTTTGCTATACACTACTAATGTCCAGTCCATCAATTTTGTCAATTTATCTACATTGCTCTAACATCTATCCTAACTTAAACAGCTTACAATTATATACCTGAATTATGTTTTGATTTTACTTACCATCTTTCAAATCTATATCATCTTCCTCAATGTTAAACAACTTAAGTTTGATTATGAGACTATAACTAGTCTTCAACTCCATCAGAAATTTGAGAGCAAATTAAACATTACCTGAATATATAGGAAGCACAAGAACATAGCTTTCAAAACTTAAACAAATTGTAGAGACAGCTGACTTCCTGGACAGTCTCCTATTCCTCAAAACATCAAAGCATCTGTCTTCAGCCTTCTGGCCAAGAACTATCTTAGAAAACTTGGACAAGGCAGGAACTACGAAGGACTAGCTTACTCTATTGGCAGAGCTAAGTTGTTGACTATCCTGCATTGTGTGTCATTTTCCTGGAGAGAATTTTTTTGTCTGTAGATGAATTTGGGCAATTTTTGTCCAGTGACTTCCTTGCCACAGCTGAAGCAACTCCATATGGAGGTTTTGATGTTTAGTGTCTTCTTTGAACCATGAACGGGTGACTGTCAAGAGCAGACATGTCTCTAGTCAAAGTTTCTAATAATAGCGAAATGATTAAATGTCAGATTCTGTGGATAGCTGATGTTTTTGAAGAATATGTATGTAAATTATATCTGAACTGTTAAACCTTGAATACTTTTTAGCTATTTCTATTTGAATAATATTAAAAACACAACTATAATTAGATCAAAATATAACAATGAGTTTACTATCTGGTCCTTAACTTGCCCTACTTAATCATCCTAAGCAGTTTGTAATAGGAGGTATTTGAAGGACTAGGTCTAAGTTTTGTATTCTTAAATGAGTTTTATAGGTACAATGCCTATCTAAGAGTAACAATATTAATTTCAAATTTTGTATAAATATAAGAAATTTATACCAATGAAAACCTCAAATTAATCTATAAATTCTGGGCAATGTAAAAACCGATAACTTCAATGTGCATCAATTATAATGATTTCTACCAATGTAAGATTGTGGCTATACAATGCTTTGTTTAAAAATAAATTTAGTAATCCTTCCCATCCCTGTTCAAAATTATGACCATTTTCAAATTATCCTTTAAAATGACAACCTGTCTATAATTTATAAAATAACCATAACTAGACACCCAAACTGAAGGGATCAGGATGACGACTATCCATAACTTCTTCCTACTGAACAGGGGTGACAAATTTTTTTAAATGGGTGGGGAGGAGTAAGAAAATTAGAAAATTTGGTTAAACTTAAGAAGACTAGTTTTAGTATCTGTTATCCAGTCTCTGTACGCTTAGAAGGCTTGACTGAAGTTCTGACTGGATCTGTCTGAAAGGCTGGATGAACTGAGTCCATTGGGAATGGAGCAGAGGACTGGAACAGCAGGTCATTTCAGCATCCCTAGAAGTGAATCTTGTCAGAGCTGCAAATTCTGCAATATATGTATCATATAACCAATTAAGGTATTTGTATAGATTGTGCAAGATGCACTGATCAGTTAAGAATTTCTTTTTTGGTGCTAAGTAGAACTTCATTGTAGAAATATGACACAATTAAAAAGAAAATATTCTTGCTAGAAATTGTTTGTGTGTGTGTGTGTGTGTGTGTGTGTGTGTGTGTGTAGAATGTGGTCCATGTTATACAGGAATGCATACCAGTTCAGGTGAAATATGACACAATTAAAAAGAAAATATTCTTGCTAGAAATTGTTTGTGTGTGTGTGTGTGTGTGTGTGTGTGTGTGTGTAGAATGTGGTCCATGTTATACAGGAATGCATACCAGTTCAGCTGCAATGGGTACAAGTATACAAAGGCAGGTAGCTGTAGAGGCCAGAAGTAGGGAGGTGTTGTATCATCTGGAGCCAGAGTTTACAGGCAGTGGTGAGTCACCAGATGTGAGTGCTGGGAACTCAACTCAGCCCTCTGGAAGAGCAGTACACTCAACCACTGAATCACCTCTTCAGTCTCTCTCCTTGCTTTTAAAAAGAAGATGTGTTTCCCACTGTGAGTGTTAAACTCCAGCCCCCAGGAGTTTAACATACTCAGATAATGTTATCTCTGGGAAAAGCTGCCACTTAGTGAGAACAGAAAAAGTTCCATCTGTTGGATACAAAGGCTGGCGGACATGCAGGTGTTTTCTTGCACCTTACACAGACAGACTTCCCCTTCACTCTTCTTTCACCTCCTGGCATTGGGCAAGCCAAGGATGTGGGTGGTATGCCTCTTCATCAGGCCTTCCCTGTGTGGCATTTGTCTTGCAACTTTCCCATGCTTGTTTCTACAGGGAAAAAAAGCAGAGACTGACAGATAGCTACCCTGAGGCTAGATTGTCACTGAAATAGATTTCTTCAAATAAAAATAAGGCCCATTTTTGCTTGCAAGGCTTTGCAATGAAACAGAGTTAATAAAAACTGCATGGGAAACTCACATTGTAGCTATAAAAAATAAAAAATAGAATTCTTAGCTAAAGTCGGCAGTGATTGTTGGCTCAGAGTAGATATTAGGGAGTAAAATATTCTGAAGCAGTCACTGAAAGTGAAGAGGAAAGATTTATTACCCTTTAGCTATTTGTTTAACTCTTTGCAAGCAAAGCTAAGATTGCACTTGCTTAGAAAGTGATTAAATCCTGGGCTTTAGGAGTAGGGTAGATCATTTTATCCTTGTGGATGAATCATTATGTAGGGCATTTTAACACCAACCAACAGAGGCACAAAGATAAAAAACCAAAAAACTGCCCCAAAACAAAGTGTGTTAAGATCTTGGATCAAGTTGTATTCCATTCCAGTCTCCCTCTTTCATCTGCTTCCACCATGGTGTGTCTGTGGACCTTGCTGAGATTCTAGGCTGGACAGGGACACCCTGCTCTCCCCCAAGCCCCAGCAACAGTGTCAAAATCTGGGATAACTATTAGTACCCTGAAGAGAAATTGATTTCTGGCTGGGCAAGCAAGGATGAGGCAATAGACGTGGGTGTGTGAGTGTGGGATAGAGTGTGGCTGTGGGGATCAGGGGTAGAACGGAGTTTATGTGGGGGCCTGGACTCTCAAGCATCCATTACTTTCTCACTCCAGTAAAGATGGAAGTGGCCATAGGAACCGGAAGAGGTTATCTTTTGCATTCAGAATTTGTTCAAGTAAGCACTCTAATGGGGACCAGAGACAACTGGTTTGGACTTTGGGCCCCAATCATTAAAAAACATGGTGTCTAAGGCAAGTGGGCTTTTAGCCCCTGCTTGGTTACAAGGGAATTTATAGGAATATTTAGAAGTGACTTGAAGTCTTTTCCCCCTCTGCTTACAGCATATAAATGCTGGTCAATTTCACAGGTCTTTGCTAATTAATACCACCACTGTGGAAATGAGGGCTGTTCTCCAAACGAGTTGCAGCAAATGGGATTTTTATTGCTGGTGGGAAAGTCTGGGGGATAATTAGCAAGATCCATGGTGATCCCTTGACTCTGGGCATGAGCATGGTAATAACCAACCCCAGAGATCGCTCAGGAAAGTGGTGGGACCCACTTCCTGTCATAGGGCACATTTATATTGTCACTTACAGCTTGAAAGCTGCAGTGGGACAAATGTGGGAAAATATTCTGTGAAATGCTAGACAAATGAACCTGGTGCTCACCAATCTTAACTAGGAAAACCGGCTCAGCTGTGTACAGAGCTGCACAGGAGCCAAGATTTGCAAAGGAAATATTTTGATGTCTGGTTAAACTTGAGTTCCCGGAGACATTCTCACACAGAGATATGCACCCTTCACTAGATCCATACAGGTGGGTGAAGGATGTTAGGAGTTACAAGGGGCCCTAGAGATCAACTGGTCCACAGATTCATGTAAACAAAGCAGTGTTTTTCAATCTTTGGGTTGTGACACCTTTGAACTGTCTCTTATTAGATATCCTGCATATTCGATGTTTACATTACGAATCATATCAGTAGCAAATTACAGTTATGAAGTTGTAATGAGATAATTTTATGATTGGGGGTCTTTTTGATATAAAGAACTGTATTAAAGGATTGTAGCATTAGGAAGTCTGAGAACTACTGAACCAGAGGATAAAGTCCTCTGGTTGGATGGAGAGATTATTCATTTCCACACCCAGTAATCAATTGAAATCTACCATTATTATTTCAAATGAGGACAGTAAAACTCAGGAACATCAGCTATAACTGAAATTTTGCTACAGCAGAAAATCAGGGATGTTTTCAAACCACACTTCAATATTCTAAAATATACAGGGTATAGTCTGTGCTCATCACTACTTTTGATATTGTGGTGATGATTTGACTCTTGACTCATTGAAAAAAAAACTTATACAAAGGTGTTTGAATGAAAATACATCTATTACTATATCACACATTTAAAATTGTTTCATGTGGTACTTTACATTATTAATTTTCATATAATTATACATACATATACATATATATGCACACATATCTTGTATCTACAAAAAAGCATTCCGATAAGAAGTCATAGACAGAATTGCCAAATAAGTCCACAATAGGAAGTTAAAGTCCACCCCCTCTTTTGCCCAATCTTCTCTATTTACAGTTGAGGAAATCAAGGCAGTTCTGGTGAATGACAGAAAAAAAAGCCAGAACCCCAGGGTGCTGCTTCCAGTTGTTTCCCAGGCGCCTGCAGGAGAAGAAAATAACCCTGGTAAAAACAACAGTGAGTTCTTCCTTAAAACAACGCCACTTGAGTGTAGAAAAGAGAGATGATAAGCAGGTCCTGGGGCTAATCTTGGCCAGATAATTGATTTTCAAATTCAAATATACTTTCCAACCTTCCGTTTAGAGGGTGGCGCTTGGTAAGTGCTTTCTGCTATTTTAAAAAGCTAACTTGGAGGTATGGTGCTGGGGGCTATACACAAACAGTCACAGTGTGTTGATTTTTGCCACCCTCTTAGCACCCCCACCTGCCTCTCCTTTTTTTTTTTTTTTTTTTTTTTTTTTTTTTTGATGAGCAGCGGGAGCCCCCAGTGGTAAGCAGCCTGGGCGGGAAGGAGCATGGGTCATTTGGATCACTGATTTGTGTGTTATCTAGAATCACATACATTATTTACACTTGCATGTGTGAATATTCCTGGCAGTGGACAAGAAATGACTCATTGCAAGTAGGCACAAATGTGCAAACTGATAGGGAAGCCGGGGTGGGAACTTCAAACATATTTCCTCTCTCTCTTTGCTTTCCTTCTTTTCCTTGCTTTCTTTCTTCTCGAACACCCAGGCTGACCTTAAATTCTCTGTCTCCTGGCTTCAACCTCTCCAGTGCTGGGATTCCTGAATGCATCATCATCATCAGACTTGATTTTCTATTTTCTATTTTGATGGCTTATGTGGAGGCCAATTTTTGTAAAGCAGTTGATCTTGATGTATTGTTGTTTGAATTTTAGAGCTCATGGGACTTTAAACCTTCAGCTAAGGAGAGCAGGAGCACCATCTTGTCCAGTCATTCTCAAGCCTTTAATGGTCTATCAATTTTGTCTTCCCCTCTAATCAGATGTGGAATACAAGCTAACACAGTGCTCTTTGGTAGGGGTGGGGCAACTTTAGCTTTTACATATTTAAACTTCATCTTCATTATAACTCTTTAGACTTATAAAACATACAAAAATAACATCAATATCCAGATATGCTCAGATGCTAGTGTTTCTCCTGCCTGTAGATCCCTGGTGATCAAATGATGGAAGAGGATGATGTCATTTTATTATCAAGTGATAGGTCTCATTTAAATTTCACCAACTATTCCACGAATATCCTTTCCTGCTCCTAAATCTAATTTTCGCATTATGAAAGAAAGTCATTGCCTCACTGCTTTGGGTAATTTTTAGTCCTTTTTCTGTGGGTATTTCCCCCTCCCCTTGTTGATGTTGAATTGTAGTATGTTTACTTTGGGAAAGAGTCCTTAATGTGAGTCTGTGTGGTGTTTCCTTGTGATTCTCTTTAGATTATACACCTAACTTTTAAAATTTAATTACTATTTAATTCTAAAAGTTTGTAGGGTTATACATTATACATGTATATAATGAATAACAAGCACATGGAGAGTTATCATTTCCACATTTGTAACATTTGTAAATTGTTATCACATTGTATACTTATATGGGACATGGTATACTATTAACACACATACACAATATGTATTGACCACATCAGGGTTAATTTTTTTATCTTCTCAATGTTATCATTTAAATGCTCCTTTACTTGTTATTTGCAACACATGCAAGACTTTTTTGAACTTATCTTCCCACTTCTATAGAACTCTAGAACTTATCTCATCTGTTAGCTGCTCATTTCCCAGTGTCCCACAATTCCTCTCCCTTTCCATATCCCCTGTAAGAACTATTCTTTATTCAGATTGAATTTTTAGCATGCACATATTAAAGAGAATAAGCACTGTTCATTTTCATGCAAATGGATTATTTATTTCATTGATATAACATCCTCCATTTAATGAGAATGTCATTTTTCTAACTTTTTTTGTGATCATAAAATGAGAAAGAGGTTAGAGCCCATGCCGAGGCATCCCTTCCCTCTGAGGGACCAGACACACGATGGTATAGAATAGAATAGAGTTTATTCAGGCCATGGGGAGGGGAGTTAAGAGGGTAGAAGAGGCAGAGAAAGGCAGAGAGAGGGAGAGAGTAGAGAAGCAGAGGCCGGCCATGACCAAGTGGAGAGAGGGGGAGGGGAGAGGAGCCCAAGACAGGGCAAGAGAGAAGAGGGGAGAGTGAGAGAAGAGATGTAAGAGTGGTAAGAGAGGTAAGAGGGCTAAGAGAGAGAGGAGGGGCTGAGCATCCTCTTTTATAGTAGGCCAGGCCTACTGCTATTTTATAGCTGTTGCTAGGTAATTGTGGGGTAGAGCTTAGACAGAATCTTAACAATATTTATCTTATCATGGGCATCTAAATCCATTCTATATCTTAGCTACAGTGAGTGTTCAGCTAGTGTAATCCACTGTGGAGACAATTTCTAGATGACAGACTGAAGTTGATTTTAAGACTGACCAAAACTCCAAACAGTCATAACAACTTAGCTTTACCCACATTTAAGTAAGTGAAAGTGAGCAAGGCCATTTATAGAGTTGTTCATTTGGGCCAGAAGTCATCTGTTGGCACAAATACAGGTCAGACAGGAAGCAGATGGACTAAAGCAAAGCAAGACCTGGGCAAGTTTTATTTGTTTGTTTGTTTGCTTTAATCAATAAACTCAGGCTGGAAAAGCAGAGTGGTTGGAAATGCAATGGTTGCCACTGTGCTCTGTCTTCTTCCAAAAGGGAATGTAGCTGCCCGCAAGCAAGCTGAATACATGATTAGTGTTCTGGTGATGAAGGGGGCATGTCTGGGGTCTCAAACATGTGATTTCTTGGTGTTTAAAATTTTGTGCCTCAAAACCTGCTGCTTATTTTTTAAATAATCTTTCAGACTCATGGATTTCCAAACTAAAACAAGTAAAGTGAATAAAAGAAATAGAAGTCAAAGAGGATTCTAGAAAATAAACCAAAACTTCACTGAACAACTTGGTATTAAGAAAAAAAATAATTTATGCATATGAAAATTATGTGCATAATGGAAACATGTGTAGTATTTGTATGCTGAAAACTTAATGACACTGGAGCAGAGAAGTGGATGTTTTTTTTTTTTTTCATCAAATTAAAACAACACACATTCTTTTGAATACATCTTCCTCTGAGGTCAATTTTGGAGGAAAACAGAATTCAAACATAAAATAGAAGACATGGTATTCTTTTTCTATGGTGCTGCTTTTCCACAGTGAGATGAAGAAATGAAGACCATGAGAGGATCAGGTGACATAAGGAAGGCTTCCTGAAGAACAAAGGCCTACTTGCTGAGTCCTGACCCCTTGTTGACATCTCACCTTTCAATTTGACCAGCCAAGGGCACCCACAAAAGCTTGGGAAGAAAGGTTGGTCTAACTTCTGAGGAGCCCAGCTCATAAACCAGAAGATACATGAGGTGTTATTGGTTGATAGTATGACCATTACATATGAATGCAGCAAATAAATGTGAGCACATAAAGTGTTTTTTGTGATCACTAAAAACTCATATGCAAAATAGACTAAGAAAGTAAAACACAAAGACAGAAATCCTTGCCAACAATCTGTGTCCACCATAGTTCTTACTATTATTATTCTAATGGATAACTGCCTAAATTTTCTGTCATAGACATAAAATATTCTTCTGTAATGATAAAAGAGAAGTGAAAATAAACGTTGCAGTTGTGGGACATTAACTATCAGCAGGCATGGATGTAGTGTGTAAAGGAAAAGAGAAGAGCTTTTTAAGGCCCTACAGCCAAAAGAAGAGGAGCATTGGATGCTAAAGGGAACAGATCTAGACTTACACAAGGCCTTGTGAGTTAAGTGCTTTGTGACTCTGATTTCAAGAGATTAAACTAAATTAAAATAAACAGTGCATGTAATTCACTTTACACATTGCCTGGCATGCAGTGGGTGTTGGATAACTATCAGCTATTGTTAGGAATTTTGGAGTACAGGCTGTGTGCTTAAGAAGATCCTGTAGGAAAACGGTCATTGGCTTGAGTTGGTGTGAGAAGTGGGAATTTGTGTTGAATGGGAAATGTCTTGGAAAGAGAGATCTGACACAGATAGGTGTCTAAGGAAAGAACGTGAGACCCCTATTGCTGCTGTAATGAGCCTCCATTAACAGAGGGCAGTCCATCTGGATGCTGCAGTGCACAGTCTGGTATGAGACCAGCTGCTATTCAACTACCCTTCAGCATTCTTTGTTCACAGAACTTGCTTCTTGAGGTGTTCACAGATTTTTATAGAATTTTATAAATTGGAAAAAGTTGAACAAATGCAAGATATTAATTGCCACTTATCTACTGATGATATAGTCCTTGTGGATGACACATATCCAGGCCTCTCTTGCCAACCCTTCCCTATTTGGAAGCAAATGTTGATATTTACTGTGTCCAAAGCCCAGTCTTAGCCTGTTTCTGCCTCTTATTCCTCGTCAATATTCCAAATTTCATTAATGTTCTCTTGGGAGTCTCGGGCTGCAGAGGGAAGAAAATTAATTCTGAGGTAGAGATATGCGGTAATGAGAAAACAATAATTTATTATGGAATGTTATGTATATACCAGGACTTTCCTTAGTCAGGGTTGAGTCAGTCAGCATGTTAGTAAAGTTCTATGTACATTTGATGATGATTCTTTCTACTGCAATGATACAGGTTCATTTTCATGATACTGTGTGTTTCTTATGGAGCCTTTGTGATATGGCATTTTTATTTTCACTTTTCTTTTATCATTACAACAGAATATTTTATGTCTATGACAGAAAATTTATGCAGTTATCCATTAGAATAATAATAGTAAGAACTATGGTGGATACAGATTATTGGCAAGGATGTCTGTCTGTCTTAGTCTATGTTTTGCTTTCCTTAGTCTATTTTGCATATGAGTTTTTAGTGATCACAAATTTGATTATTGTTTTGATTACTGACAATCTGCATGTATAAAGAAGGGAAAGCAAGTAGACAGGAGGGAGATAAGCTAGAAGCATCTCACCCTGACAATAAAAGGCCTACTTCTGCCATAATAACATTAATGTATTCATGAGTGTAGATGCCTCATGACCCTGAAAACACTCAACAGTCGCACATTTCAGCACTTCTGCACTGGGGAATCAAACCCCAAACATATGAGCACTGCGGGGAGGTGGAGGGCACATTCAAAGTAGAGCAACATGGGACAATTGGAATGCATCACACTGCTGGTAGGAGTAAAAATGATAGAATTTCAGGAGAAAAGTTTAGTGTATCTCCTAAGGCCAAGTGTAAGCTATCCTAGGGCCACTTATGGGTGTTCAATTAAAAGAAACACTTGGAATAATTATTGAAAAAACATATATAATGTTCAAATGTCTCTAAGCGTGAATTTCCCAAGTGTCTATCAGCAACTGATTAGATAAATAAATTGTAACGTAGGCACAAAATGAGGTGTTATACTACATGGGCAATGAATGATCTAACTTTAAATGATATGAGTCAGTGTAGATAAATTTTATAAAAGAACAATGAATAAAGAGGCTGAGCATGAAAGATCACACAGTCTGTGGGTATAGTGACATGTACTGCAAACCTAAACATCACTGATTTTGTGCTATTAGAAGCTTGAAGAGGGATTGTATTCAGAGAGTAGTGACCAGAATGGAGAATGACAGTGAGGCAGGAAGGGATACTATTAGTCCTGTGATGCACATCCTGGGTGCTGACTATGAGATTGAGTTCACTTTATGAGAATTCAGTGAACTGTGTTAAGTGTACCAAGTAAGTTCCATTTCATTAACATGTTTTTAGAAAGATATTCGTGAGATGTTTATTATTTCCCAGCCCTAGGTAGACCTACTGACTATTGTTTAACAGAGCTGACAGTTGAACCAACCAGCTAGACAACTTCTCTAGTCCTTTGACTTAAGTATTTCCCATGGAAATGAACATGTTCACATCATCATTTCAGGATGATTAACCAATATTGTCATCTAAAAGCTGAAGCTAGAAATATTGCTAATGCACTTGCAAATGTTTTCTGATAGCTTATATATTCTGGCGGGTATAACAGAGGGGCAGCCTCAAAATCAAACCCTTATTTCATTTGGAGTCTAGCTCTGTAGTGAAGAAAAAACAAAAACCATTGAACCATCACTGAAAAGTGTTATGTGCTGGCATTGTGACAGGTCATAATTTGCTAAACAAGTCACCTCCTGTCACTTCTTATCAATTCTGTGGTTAAAAATCACACCACCCATTATCTTGATATGGTGACAAAAGCCTAGAAATGTAGAGATCACAAAGGTGCAGGGGCATAGTGACATCTGAATAGGCTTGTTGCCTTTCAAAGTTAACTCTGCAAGAAGTTATTCCTTTTATGTACAAATCAAAACAAAACAAAACAACCCCCCCAGTTCTGTTTTAATTTTTGTAAACATCATGGTTTCATTCTGAGGTAGGGCTCATCTTTCAACTGGTTTGGGAGTATTATTTTCTCCCTTGAGTTGACTTAGTGGTAAACTAACTTTTGAATGAAGGAGCAGAGAAAGCCAGAGAATACAGGGAAGTCTCAAAGAACTTTGTGATTTGGGTTCTCGCTGTGGGAGTTACTATACATCATAGTAATTGCATGTCAAATAAATAATTCCAATTTCCATGGAAAAGGATGTCCAAGACCCTCTAACTTTGAAGGTGTATTGACTTATCTGATTTATCAATTTCACAACTGAAAACACACCTTGCTCTTGGTCAAGAGTTTCCCAGGAGGATAACAGCAAATGTGGTAGATGCCAATTTGTTAATATCCACTTTTACCTCAGCTGAAAGGAAAATAGTAGAACTGTCCAAAAATAATGTTTACTAAAATAGGCCTAGAAGTCCAGATATAATGTGGTTGCCCTTATTACAAATCAGAACTTTGCCAGTATGTGCTGGCCTATTGCCCCTAAGAGCCATGTAGAAGAAGACATGGCAGAAGACATGACAAGGAATCAACCTGTGTGGCACCATGTATCATCTAAGATACCTGGAAGCTAGCTATCTTTATCTTTAATTTAGAATGAGGAAATTGAGTTTGCAGAAGTCAGGAGACCTGCTTAGTACTACTGAGCTGTTAAGGGGCAGGATCATGAAAAAGTGTGGGTCTAGATTTTAGGTTGGTATTTTTCCTACATAGTGCCTGATAGTCAACATTTCAACTCTGTAGGCTATACAGCCTTCGTTATAAATTCTCAGCTGCTCTGCACAGTGGCAGAGAGCCATATGTATTATATAACCAGGTAGGTAGTCTACTCTAGCTCTTGGGAAATATCAAGGATGGTGGCTTTAACTACCTTTACAAACAGATGTTGGGTCAGTTTTGACCCCCAGGCCACAGACAGCTGACCTATTTTCATCTGATTCCAAAGCTCATGCAAAGTGTTTTGACTTAGCAGGTGTTTTTATCTAAAGTTCCCTGAAATTAAAGGCTCCCTGCAAAACTAAGACTTGGACTAATCTCAACATGCTTTGACTATTGAAAAGAGACATTTGACACACAGTAGAGGGACAGTAAGTGCACAGTTTTTTTGTACAAGGTCATGCAAATAACATTAACTTAACCTTTTTATATCTTATATCAACTGACACCACCCTTTCCATTTTTAAAACCAAGATGTGTTCTATCCATTTCCTAAAAGGTCATGTCAACATTAACACTCACTGGATTGTAATGTATTAGGAGAATTTTTCCTACTGTTTGGTAGCCAGTAGATTGACTTCAATGGGACTAAATACTAAGCTGTGATACTGTGAATCTCACTCCTATTCTGGGAAGCCACAGGATGGTTTGCAGGTGACATGAAAGAGCTGTAGAAGATGTTTCCATTGAGGGTTCCATGTTAACTGTCACTTTACTTGGTTTTGGAAATAGGAGGCATAGCTCTCTTTATAGCTAAAGCAGGGAGTCTATTAGTCCATATCCAGGGAGAAAGAGTATCTATCATATTGGAGGAGAGCCACATGTGAGCACAGGGGAGAAATGATTGGAATCACATAATGTTACGCTGGAAGAAATCCTTGGGCAAACCTGACTCATGAGAAAATAGATACCTGATGTTACCCAGGTGATGCCAAAGTCCAGGATATTATTGGCACAGCTGCTGAATTCTTTTTCTCCATCATGTATCAAGGCCTATTTAATAGTGCTAACCTAAGCTTGTTTTCCCATATTTCTCATATAGAACTTAATAACATCAAGCCATGGAATAAATAAGAGAAATTCAAGGAAACTGTAATTTCTTCAACAGGACTATTTTTGATACTTTATAAAATAACAAAAATCACATTTACGGAATGCACTCTTGGCCTGTACTTTCCTTATAATAATTTAGGGAAGTAAATGACCTGCACAGTCTTTCCCAAAGGCTCCTAGGTTAATTTTTGGTGACATAGTTAGGAAACTCCCATGAAATCTTGTGGATACATGGAAACCATGTGTCACTCCCTAACTTACTGTGTAGATCACATCCTATTCTGTGAAAATGTCTGTTCCCAAAGTCCCTTGGAACCATGAATGCATTTTTCGTATAGAACACTGTTCCAATGGATGGTTTTCTTCCCAGGCTATCACAAAGCCCTATTGGATTTCCCAAGTGGCTGAATTGGAATGAATGTCCTCAGAGGTTGTTGAGGCCCTGACCTAAGCCTTTCTAGGGGTGCTGTATAGAGTGTTAAAGTGGCAGAGACTGCTATGTCCTTTACTCCTGTTGGAAGAACTTGGCAGCACTTGAATAGAGAGAAGGAGGAAGCTTTGTGGGAGTGGGGGCTTGGTGGGGAAGCTAAGGTCTCCTCTGGAAACAATGGAGGAAGGGCTCCATGTTAAAGGGGAAAGGAGGAGACAGGAAACCTCTATTAAATTGTTTATAAGTTGGATTGTTTCTAAGGCCGGAACTGACAACTGTGTTTTCACAAAGTAGGAAAGGATGCGACCAGTTCCCCAGCCCTCTTCCACATACAATGCCTAAAACGTTCTCTGAGCACTTTTTGGAGACAGGTAAGTTTATGAAAATCAAGAGGTGAGATATTGTAAACATGCTTCCAATTTGAGGATTACAGATGGCTATCAATGGTGTCCTTTGGTTAGATCCTTAACATTCCTACATATTGGAATGGCTCAAATTTCTCCTTAGGTTGTAACTGGATTTACTATTATTATCATCATTATTTTGGTTCCCGTTAGACAAGGGAAGGTTTTCTCATTGTATGAACTGGGCCTTTTCAAATTAGGACACATACTTTTTGAGGTGTGGGGTCTTGTTTGAGGAAATGTCAGGCTGCCCACTTCAGATTTATTGATGAATGTGGAAGGTGCCAAATATTTAAGGAAGTTGGTGTGCATTCTTTTCCTTGCCGGATGGTTTTCCTGGAACCAAGATGTATTTTCTTGTGTTATACATAAAACAATATGTAACAGAGAAACCTACAGAAGGCTTATAGTGGATGGGTTTACATTATGTGAATAGTATTTTATGAACTGGCATGGTGTCTGGAAGTCCTCATAGGCCTGATTTATGGTATTATCATCTGACTTGCTGGCTCCAAAGTATTCATCTCACAATGTCCAGAAATCCCTTCTTTTAGAACAGTCTAGAGAAAATCACTGACTCTCCTAGCTCTACTTTCCCATCAAGTACCTTTAATAGGTCAGGTTCATAGGACTAGGCATCCTTTGGTCAAGTTCCCAGGGCACATAAAAAGCAGAGATGGGGAAAAAGAGGATCCAGTAAAGGAAATAATAAAGAGAGAATAGCCAGCTCACATTAATCTTTCCTCTTCAGTACTTGGGAATGTGCAAAGAGTTCAAGGCTATTGTCTTTTACTTAGATGATTGGGAGAAAAACCTACCTAGTTGTCTTAATTGCCTTCTGATTTGTGACCCAATTCCATTGTTATAAACTAGCATTTAAAAAGAAAACAATTTCAGTATTGGCATCTAGTGTCATCTATTTCTTATGTTCAGAAGAACCACTGTTTGGTATCTGTATTTTCAAGATTTTTTTGATACATACATACTTAAAATTATGTATACACACATGTATATCTGTGCACTATGTGTATTTACACATTAATATGTAGATGCATCTGAACTATGTTTATTCAATGGTAAATGAATATGGAATGGTAAATGAATATATACTTATATAGGACATTTTGCAGAAATAAATTCACATTACACATTATGCACCAAGATGACTTTACCTATGTTCTGTGAGATAGTGTGATGAGCTGAAATCATTTAGACATTTAGACTCTCTGGGTGTTTATGTGGAGGAGTTATGTACCAAATTACCTATGTTCTGTGATATGGTGTGATGCACTATAATCATTTAGACATCTAGACATTTCTTCTCCACATAAACACCTTGAGAATTGACACGTTTTTCAGTGTTAATGCTGATGTGGCAAAGGGAGTACACAGTAGTCCCTCTGTAGGCATAAACATTTCTGTTTGAGCTTTTAAGCTGTAATCAACGGAAACATTAACCTATAGTACCTAATACAAAAGACAAGCTTCATAGGTGAGAGGATGGCTCTACCTTTAGGATTGTGGCCCAAGGTTTATGAGCATCACAGGACCTCCATTCTCCTGGCCTTCCTTTGTTCTGACAAATGGTTGCAGGATCTTTGGGCTTCCATCTTAAAACTCCAAGTCCAACAGAAGACAGAAGGCAACTTTCACTATTTCTGAATTCATTATTATGGTAGGGATTTCACACTTGTCTCAACTAGGCCTAGACATGTGTATCTTGTCCTGTCATATGGGCTGAGGGCAGGGAAGAGAATGGTACCCAGACTATTCTTATTCATATCACTAGATGGGGAAGCAATTGAGGGGGAAATACAGTATTAAGGGATATACACATTACAAATTTAGATGCCTCAAGTCACACCCTCAGTACCTACAGTGTTTGTAAATACCAACCTCCACACAATCTGAAGACTCTAATATTCTCAGCATTTTAAGGTTCAGTGGATATGGTGTTTAAGAATAGTGTCTCTTATTTGATATATCAAATTCACCCTCTCATGTGCTTAGCCAACCTTTGCATTTCTTTTTCAGTGAACTTTGTTCTGTGAAAGACAGTAATACATTTTTGTCACAATTCAGTAGGGTTATATATTTTTTTTTGTTTGTGGTAGCTCTTTATTTATTATGAAGGTTAGGATTGTGAGTTCCTAGTAAGACATGACTGTAACCCAAGTGTGTCACCTGCCAAAAAAAGTAGGCATTAAGATCATTTGACATGTGAATAAATAAATAATCTAATGCATGAATGGATGAGCTAAGAGGGTTTTTGTTTGTTTGTTTGTCTTTTTTTTTCTGTTAGGTTTCAGAGGAGTGTCCTGCTTCTCAAATACTTTTCTTGAAGATTTGCCATGTCTCCGGAAGCCTTTCTTTAAGTGGTGAGGAACATGTGGTTAGGTTGGGAGGAACAGTACTCTGCACTGCCCTTCAGAACTGCCCTCTGTGCTCCCCTGGGCTCCTCATCCTGTTGATAGGAGCAAATGGCCTATGAGGATGACTCAGCCTCACAAGCTCACATCTCATCCCTTTGAAGTGTCAGCCCTGGAGCCCTGTGAGGCTCCCATCTGCCACTGGAGTCAGCTAACCTAGTCAGCGCACTGCCTGGCTAAACATCCATGCAGGATCTCATAGGAACTTGAGAATCATTGTTTTTGGCTGGAATCCTGGGTCTGAGGTTTTTTCATGTACGGACTCTGAAAAAAGGATTTGGAAACATTGTCTTCCCTAATCCCAAAGTATGTACTGGGGAGGCTGTCTTCCTTAATACACGCCCAATAACTCGGGCTACTGAGGCCATTTCACATGCGAGCGTTCATCTCTTTGGTTAAAGTTCAGACACCAGTGCAGCAGATATGATACCTGGACACTAATCCCAGATTTGTTAGATAAGTCACATTCACCCTTGTAGCTCCATTTTCCTCCTCTGAAAACATGATGGCTAGGACCAACCATCCCTATGTTCTTGATAGCTCTGTAATTCTGACTGGAATTCTGAATTCTGCTCTGCCACCAACAGTGTGTCCCAGGAGTTTTGCCCATTAGTCATGAGAATGTCAACATCTGGGTAAACAGATATTTTGGGGGTCAGCTCTATAAAGCTCAGCAGTACAGATCACGTGTTGATCTTGGCACACAAACAAGGCTGAGTAGGGTCGTGTCAAGTATTTTACCACGCTAACTGCTGAAAGAGAAGCCATTCATGGAAGTCTGGGTGAGCAGCTTGGGATGAAGAGCACTGGGCTAAGTCCCATGGCACATATGACCTCCAAGGAAAGTGGTGGGGAGGAGGGAGGGGGAATATGGAAGTAGATCTAGAGATCTTAAAGAAGTTACTAGTGTCCATGTTGGAAATGGCTTCCGATACTATGTCAAAGCTACATTCTCAGACAACAGGGAATGCTGTAAATAGATCCACACAGCTCTCCAAGCATAGCAGAATAAAATGAAAGGAGAGCCAAATTAAACAGGTCCAGTCGATGCTTTGAGTGAGAATGTTAAGTATTGCTCATGCCTGCAGAATGAGCAGTCTCTCTTTAGAACACTAGTGAGGAGCTCCTTTGGAGACAGCAGGTCCCATCCTCTTATTTGGAATCTCATCTGCAGAGGAGGACAAAAGGCAAAGCCCCCTTGAAGAGGGAGGTATCATGCTTTGGAAAACTGAGGGTTGGTTTCTTGTTACTTTACCTGGCATTTGTTTTAAAGAAAAGTGTGGTAGGTTCCAAGACCACTTGATGGAGAATCTTCTCATGACTGAATTATTACATTACATTAAAATATCCCTTTCTCCCATCTGCTCCTAACTTCAAACTCATAGAAAATTCATAAGAACTGTACAATTCCTATGTATCATTACCAGTTTTCTTCTACTGTGTTTATTCTTCCTGTTTTCACTTGCTGTCTATTTCATCTATGTTTAGTTCATATACACATTTATAAGTATATTTTGCCCAGCACTACTATTTAAGTCAAATTATAGAGCTGATGATTCTTTTATCTTTAAATGTTTTATTGTAGTTTTTCTAAAAATGAAGATATACATTACATATGGTACCTACCCTTAACTGGAGATTTTAGCTTTTGCTTGTTTCTCCAGTTGGCCCTAATGCTTCTTTAGAGAAGGGACTCCTGGATACCCCACGTGCTGACATGCCTTCAGTCTGGCTTTCAATGTGGAAGAATTCCTGGAGCTGTATTTCATGTTATTGGTACCTGCTAGGCTCTGCCCAATAGCCCACTAGGTGAGTGCCAACATTGTATATAAGTAGGACTGCTAGGTTAACCTCAGCAACTCTTTCTCTTCTCTGCCTCTCTCTGCCTTCTGCTCCCCTCTTTCCATTCTCCCCATTCTTTTACTACATCCTCTCTTTCTCTCCCTTCCCCACATGGTAGATTCAAGATGTATGATTTAGATTATTTGGAAAACTAAACTCTATCCTGGATACATCCATTTACAAATCTGATATTCATGAACTTTCACTTCTACCTGTTTGATAGGGGAGTTTGCTATGAAATGATTCCAGTTTGATGGAATTCACCATTCAGGCTCCAAACAGGTTTACTCGAACACAGGCTGTTTAAAAAGTTGGTCCTATGACATGAAGCCCAGACATGATAATGATCACAGGGTCCCTATAAATCTAAGTAGGATTTTTCAGGCATGCTAACTTCACATTCCATCGTGAAATCCTGGAGAGCAGAAGGTGACAGAATGGTATAGAGCTAGACCTCCAGAAGTCTTTCACCTATCTCCTGCAATCCACTGTTTCCAACTTGGACACTGGACAGACCCGGCAGCTGGCTGACGTGTTCCCTGAGGAGAAACATGGAATCAGATTCTTCTAGGTGCAGTAATAGCTTACAAAGTGCAGATTGAGAACTACAAAGAGTTGTGTTTTCGGCAGGAAGAAGACAAAGGTAAATGTCAGATTTGATCCACGTAATTTCATTTCCCCCTTGAGCCTATTTTAGGCTACATGGAGAAGTGTCCATGTTCCATCTCAAGACCTCTCAGGAAAGCCAAGCAAACGCCACCTGCGCAGGTGGTGTGTACCTTTCCTAAAATGGGCTCACAAGTACCACTTTTGCTTTCAAGTGTGTCAGATTTTGCAATATTTGCCTCAGCCTTACTGGTTGAGCTTCTCTAATGTAAAAATATTGAAATATAAAAAAGGTTGGATAATATGATTTCTTTTTTATTTTTAAACAAAATAATTTATTTTCTTCTTTTATTAACAAAAGAAAAATCATAGCACCTCTACTTTTATATAACTTATATATAAACCTACTATGCTTAAACAAAAATAGCATTCATAAAGATATATGGATGTAGTACATGTAGTCAAATAGATATTGAGACCACTTACCAAGTTTATTATATAGTGTTCATATAATGAATGATTATATTTTATATTGCTTATGCTGTAAATACCATATGATAGGACCTCAGATATGATTCAGTATTTATGTATTCCTTACATTGAAGTCAGTAATATGATAAAATATATTTCTTAATCTTAAATTAATTTATTATTTAAATAAATAATGCAGATCTTATTTGGAATCAAAATCCAGTTCTATTCTAAAGCACACGACTGAGATTCTAAGAGTCTTGCATTTTAGATTTGAATTTTTGGGCTGGGGTCCCTAACCTATACTTAGTTTGTGCCACATGATGCTGGTATGAAATGACCAGTGGGATTCCTATGTTCTTATGACTCCATATAGAGGTGTTATGGAGGCTTCATGTTGTCATCAATATTCTTTCTATCTGGATATTAGCATTCTATATTTGCCTATTTACACAAGTAGATCACCTCAACTTTATTACCTATATGCTTTCCTATTGCAGTCCATTGAGTTATTTAAGTAGTTCCTTATTCATCAGTTGTGTCCAGTATTTTGATCTGAGCTATGCTTCTTTGCTTCACCTAAGCACAGATTATAGTTCCAGAAATAAATACCTACAAATATATCTGGATAAATTGGTGTGATAATTTGGACATCCCACAAAGATCCATGTTGAGGATTAGCCTGCAGGGTGATACTATAGGGAGGTTGTACAACCTTCAAGAGGTGGAGCCTTGAGAAGCCTTCATTGAGAGTTTGGGAATCCCAACCCCCCACAAAGTTCTCTTGGGCTTCTTGAATTTTTGATTTGCATTGTTGCCCTATCATGGCGTGCTGTCTCCCACTAACCAAGCAGTGAACTTCAGGCTCTGAAATGGTGATCTCAATTAAACATTTTCTTATATAAGCTCTTAAGGATTTTGTTGTAGAGTCAGAAGCCAAACACAGAGAGTGAGTGATTTTTAATGTGGAACTATCTGAATAGGTTCTAGAATGGTCATAATGCAGGGCTATTGACTAGGGAAAGGATGGTATGTGTGCACCACTAGAGACCTCTTTCACCTGTTTCCTGCAGTCCAGAAAATGGTCTACTCTTCTGGACCCAGTGACTAGTCTAGTGAAAAGGTTCCTGGAGTTTGACTATTATATACCCATTTTTGGGGAGAAGTTTTCACAGCTTTCCAAGAGGAGGAAGCTCTAGAAATACCTACTCTGGGGACACAGTATTGTGAAAGTCATTTGTAAGCTAGATCTTGGGTCAGACTATGAAACTGGAAGTTTTAGGATGAGGGAGCAAGTTATGAGACTGGTAAGTAGCTCATCAAAGCTGGGTGGTGATGGTGAAAATAACCTTCTGTTCAGATAAGAGCTTTGTGTCTCTGGGGCTCCATCCTCCTGCTTCTCTTCCACCACCAACATCAAAGAGACAAGGCAGACAATGCAAGAGTGCAGTGCCATAAAATTAAGAGGCCTTTCCCAGACAAGGTGTTCCATCCCTTGCAAACAACTCTTTGATACCCAAACTACCAATGACATTTCCTATGCCAGAGACCCCAAGCACTGGGTGCTATTCCCATGAGAAACTGGGTCTTTGTCTCAACAAGGGAGATAAGCAAATGTGATAGCATCTCCAGTATCAGGGTATCATCCCCTTCCCTACCCTTCTGCACTTAACACATTAAGTATTTCCTCACATTTAGCAAGTACAGAAAGGTGAGACTTGGGCTAAGGGAAAAAACATTGAGCTGCCCAAGAAGATAGAAAGAACCAGAGTAAAGAAAGAACTTCGAGATTCCCCATCCACTCACATTCATTCTTTCATCAAGTAACACAGAAGTGGACCTTTCTTCCCAATCTACTGTTTTCTAGGATTTAGGGAAGGAAATACACAGTGAATAAGTGAGAGTCATGTGCTCATTTCCAACTGGTCAGTTTCTGGCCAAGTCACCATGGGTTTAATCTAAAGAGGTTCAGAGTCTACATTAATAAAAAAGCTAAATCAGAGTCTACATCAACACATATACCTCAACACATATGCCTATAATAATATAGGTTAGATACTTGGAATGTTCTGAACATATATCAGTTGGTCAGTAACTGCTAGAAGCTATTAATATTACTCTCGCAGAAACAATTGTATTTTAGTTTGATTTGTATCAGAGCTAGAATTAGCACACCATTGTCACATTCCTGTTTAATTTGTGTCCTTGGGTCAGAAGTGATTTCTGTACATGCAGATATGGCCCAAGTAATTGCACTGCATAATGAAAAAATTCAATACAGCTGCTCACATCTGGAAGTGAAGCTACTGGTTTTTATAGTTTGTTTCTTGACCAATAGCATTAGTTGATAACATTGACCAGTGTTACCTGGGAACTTGTTAGGAACACAAATCATCACAGATTTACTCCATCAAATCTCTGGGGTTGAGTCTAGAAACCAAATCTTAAGAACCCCCTCCTTCAATCTGAGGTAGCACTGACACATGCTAAAATAGGAAAGCCACTGGAAGAGACTTTAGGTTGCCCATTTCATACACACAGTGCTTACATGGAATACAAAATCCAAATGACATGTGTATAGGTCCCAGCCAAATTTGATGAATGACTGAACAATCTTGACTCTTCTTGAATGCTGGGAACAGGCTGTCAGATTGCAAACATTTACTTTTCTCTCCTAGCTTCTCTCCCATAAGACACGAGGTAGTTTCTGCCCAGGCATCTCAGATTACCATTCCTTCCCCCAAAGCCAATTAAAGGTCTCTAATCCCTCCTATGTTTACCTAAAGGATGAATTTGATCAGAAAGGATGAATGGGGAGCACAAAGTCCTAGAAGGGCTTGGGAAAAAAAGTTTCTTCTTCAGTGGTGGGAACACACCCTTTCTCACTAAGCTCATTATGAACTGGTGTGTTTTTAAATTACAGTTCTGGGTCTGCTGGCCTCTTTCATCAAAGCCCTCTGTTGTCTTTTCAAAGGCAGCTCTTGACCTTACCCTTGGTACACAGCCTTTGAGGTATTTTCCCGAAGCACGTGTGAAAAACTCTTGGAGTGATAGTCTGAATCCACTATCCCATATCCATCTTGTGGGTTGAAAGTAATTCAGCATCAGCAATTTGTGACGGTTTTTCCTAAGATGTGCATTCATGTTGGCTTGTATGGGACCCTTCTTTTTGCCTTCCTTGAAATCCAAGGCAGATTGTTTTTCTAAGGGCTTTTGGGAACAGTAGATCGCCTCCTTTGTGAGACCATCCTTGTTTAACCCACTGATCTTCCCAAGCTTCATTCTTCATACGGAAACTGGAGTTCCTAGTTTTGTTTCCTGTAGGTGGTAATGAGAAATGTTACCATATCTGAAATGGTGCTGGAGTTTGGGTTGCTCCTGTGTGTTTGCAGATCCTTTTATAGCTAGGCTGGAGGTATACTATTGTCTTAAAACATGTTACTTCTTTCTGTCCCTTCCGCTAATTCTCAACCTTGTCCTACCAAATGTTGGTATCTTATATAGAAATAGAAGTAGATGGGCACATTTTTAATAATTATACTTCTTTTAAAGAACTATCTCACAGGTACACAGTACACACTGATCACTCTCACCCACACATACCTACGACTCCAGTTATGCACCAACCCTCTCCAGAAATCCTTCTGTCCTTTCCACACTTATCCACTTTGTTTTATGACCTACTAGTCTGACCAGAGCTGTGTGCCTTGCCATAGGTTTGGAGCAATCCACCTTTCTATTGGAGCTTGGTGGGTTCAGCAGGCACACAATGAAAGACAGGGATTCTCCCTAGCCAAGAGTCAATAAATAATAACTCAGAGGTAAAGGGTAGGGTCCCAAGAACCCCACCCACCCTAGGAGAATAGTTCTTAGGCACCCAGCATAAACTATAGTTTTTATGGGTTAATGATGGCAATAGTTGATTTGGAACTAGTAAATGACATGTTGCAGCCTTTTACCTTGTCTTCCAACTCTTTCATACTTTCTTCCTTTCTTCTACAATGGTTCCTGAGCCTTAGATGAATGGTATAAAATATCTTATTTAGGGCTTATTTGCTGAATCTTGTGAAGCCAAGAGTTTCCGTGGTATTCTCTGCTCTTCATTTTAGAGAGTTCCTTTTCTGCTAAGGTCCCAACAGCTTTTGTCTGAGTGCACTGGCTAGTTTTATGGTAACTTGACACAAACTAAGTCATCTGAGAGGAGGAAGCCTCAACTGAGAATATGCCTCCATAAAATCAGGCAGTAGGCAAGCCTGTAGGACATTTTGTTAGTTAGTAATTGATAGGGAGGGCCCAGCCCACTGTTAGTGGTACCATCCATTGTTGGTAGTCCTGGTTCTGTAAGAAAGGAGGCTTAGCAAGTCACAAGGAGCAAGCCAGTAAGCAGCACCCCTCCCCCCACCCCCCAGGCTTCTGTATCAGCTCCTGCCTCCGGGTTCATGCACTGTTAGAGTTCCTGACTTGCTTTGATGATGAACAGTGACATGGAAGTATAAGCCAAATAAACTCAGTCCTCCATAAATTGCTTTGGTCATGATGTTTTATCATGGTGATAGTAGCCTTAAGACAATGAGAATAAAACAGATGTTCAGAAGGCAATTTGCTGCTTTGCCATTTTAATTAAACTTCAGTAATAAGTTCCCTCTCTGTGACTACAGCCTCCTCAGACCTGAGTTGTTTGTCGAGTTTACAGTTTGAGGTATGGATCATTGTTCTTTCTCTACCTCCCACCATGGAGCAGATCTCCCACCCAATTAAAGGAAGTTGGTTTATTGTTTCCTATATTTGTTATAAAGAGCTGAAAACAATATGTCTTGTGATGAGATTGTTAGAGTGAATATTTCTTTCCATTCTTCTTCATTTTTTAAAGAAATTTTAGAATATGTTTGTGTTTTAGACTTTGAATAGGGGAGGGAAGCCCAAAATAGGAGAGTTAAGTACAAAACCTCTTCAGTTGGAAAAAGCAACCCGAAATTTGGCTTAACCTCTGGATATCTCAGTTTTCCTGCTCTGTACATCAGGATTACATATATGACTTAATCATGCTGATGATGTGAGTTATGGATACAGCTGTTGCTTCATGATACTCCTGGTGCTTCGGGGATGCAGGCATACTATACAGATAGAAGCTACTGTATTTAGGATTAGCATAGTTCTTTGCCTATAGGCAAGATAACAGGAAAGTGTCTTATATTATAATTCACAGGAAGCATGAGAAAAAAAAGATTATGCCCCAACCCCAAGAATCATAAGTTCAAGGCTAGCCTGGATGACATAATGAGACTTTGTCTCAAAATAAAATTTCAAAAGCAGGCTTTGGATGTAGTACTTGCATAGAATATACAAGGTATTAGATTCAACCTCTATCGCCTTCAAAAGCTGTTTATTGAATTATTTAACCAATTTTTTGTGGAACCACCATTACTATAAACATTTTGAAGATGTGGTAGAATTATCTTGAGGAGCCTTTAAGAGCAAGGTCAGGAACTACCAGCACTTTTGCTTCCTAGGATGCAGTGGTGTAAAGTCCTGAAGGATTGTCTTTCTGACTAATTGCTTATGTTCAAAAAGGTAAGTGGGAACCTGATACTCTGGATATTGGACTGTTGACAGGAGACCCTTTGAATTTTCAAAGACAGGTGTTGACTGGAGCTGGGCATGTGTTTCCCAGCTAGTCTTGTTTACAAAACTACCTGACTCTTAGAAGTAAACAAGGAGAGACAACTCAATCTTCTTATTGACAGAACGGCTTGCTCTTTGCTTGTAGTGTGTTGGATGACTTGTCCATTTATTAGGAGCTGATGACCACCGACAGAAGAATGAAGCCATCCATGGGCATTGACTCAGAAAGCAGCACTTTTCTTAATGAGAAACTGTTGGTTTTTGCAGAACACTGGGGAAAGTGGTGTTTGCAAGGGGGAATTTTGATCTGGTTTTAATTTTGATTTTTTTTTCTTATTCAGTTATATGCAGCTTTTTGTTTATATCAGGTAGGCAGATATAACTCATACAGATAAGGGAGACCAAATAGATGTGTCTAATAAATTTGATTCAGTGACTTAAGTGCTCTGTCATGACAAGTACCCTCTATAATGAAAGAGTGGACTGTGGAGAGTTTGGATGTCTGTTTTGAATTCATTTGTCCCTTCAAAACATTCATTTGCCATTGGCATCTCACTAGCAAACCTGCATCACTTTTGGTTACTCCTTAAAGAGCAAAGCTGGGAATGCTCTTTTCTGCTGTTACTTTTTTAGTCATGGTAGACTAGTCCCAGCCTATCACTGAGCTATACCCCAGCCCACTCTAAATGCTACACAAGAGACCTCAAGTTTCTGTTTTGTCTGTTTTTCTGCAAAAACTCATAGCTGCCAAATGCAATTTCTACTTGTTGAATCTCCTGCCTGCCCTGTCTCTGGGCCTAATCAGAAGAGCTGGTTCCTCTTCTATCTAATTATCTTAATTGCCTTCCTATAGTACCACATGGTAGATAAGAAACACAACAGCTAAACATCTGTTTATTCCTGTGTAACATACAGATTACAGACATATCATACTTTAAGAAGATTGAGAAGAATTTATTTACCAGCTTCTTCATGTCATATACCCCAAAACCACTTCAGGGAATGCTCCCCTCTTTTCATCAACCCCAGTTTGGGAGTTGTTTGTGTCCTTTTACTGTGCAACCATTTTGTCATTCGTGACTTACTTTTAAGCAGGGGGTTGTGATTTACTTGATTTACATTTGACAACATTGTAGTCATTATGGGTCTATAGGGCTAAATTCAGTGAGTACTTTTTCTTCCTGACCTTGGTATGTTAAATATGGAGATTGCTTCTTTCACTGAGCAACTTCGGAACTTGGCAAGTGAATTTTTAAACTATTCTGGTGGTTGCAGAAGTCACTCACTTTGTAGGCATCCTATGTCAACCCCAAAGCTGACAGACTTATTACAGGCTGGTCTCTTGATTTTAGTAAAAATAATCTAACTTCATTTCTGGAAAGAAAAAGTACACACTTTTTCCTTCTTTTTCTTTTCTCTTTTCTTTCTTATACCCCTTCCCCTTCTAATCAATAGATCAAAACTTTGGTCTCTCCTTAACCTTTATTCAAACATCACTTCAGAAGTTAACACATCTGAGTTCCAAAAGCAATGCTTTTAACTTCTGTCCCATGGTCAATAAGGGGCTAAATCGATATATAAACAGTGTCAGATGGTGTCTCACACATGGCACTTAAGAAACCTTACTCCTGATAGTGTCTTGACCTCAGGAGCCCCTGATCAGTCGGTCTCAGTGACACTGAACAGGGAGGCATCAAAGAAAGGGCCTGTGCGGTCCCACGAGCCTGACAGCAGCTTGGCCTCTGGGGTGAGATGTGGTGGCCGGACAAGGGTGTTGAAGACAGGGCAGGCATGGGACTGACATGCCCACTGAGCATTTAGTTAGGCTTGTTACATGACTGGGATAGACAGGATTTGGGGTGATTTTTCTTCTGCTGTTTGCATTTCTTACTTTGCTTTCTTTTAAGTTCATCTGGAAGCTTTACTGTGGAGTGGATGGAGTTTTGGAGGAACCTTTCAAGGAAACCAAGGCAAGTTCTGAATTCTGCTTGGGGATATTTGTGAGGGAGAGCAAGAGCAGTATGTGTCACACAGAGCAACACTTGGGTTTAGTGAACTGTTGTTGATACCTAAGATCCCTTGTAGGCACCTCCTCTAAACCTTGAGGTCTTTTCCTGAGAGTGTTCAACGACCCCTGGGACCTAGTGGAAGACAAAATAGCCAACTCCCTAGACCAATGTTAGAGAATGAACACCAAGCTGTCTGTCTGTTCCATATGGAAACTCAGGGCTCCCTTAAGGGATTGTGCCCAGTGTTTGGTAACTCATGAAGATAGCTGTATTTGCTTGCATTTTCCTGTCTCATTATTTCATTGTGTCACTTCTGCTCCCTGGGGTACACTGCAAACAAAGCATAATCACCCAACAACTTTTGTCAGCACTTGCTTTGGAGGAAACCCAAACTAAGACTGAGCCAAATACAGTCGATTGTCATATCCTAGAAAATACTTGGGACCCTTTGTAAATTTTATTTACTACCGAGTTAATAACCCAAATTTGGTTTGAATTCCTCAGACACATGTCTTAAAATGAGATTTTGGTACATTGAGTTTATTTGGGAGGGGATTATAAGAAACACTGGTTGGGAAGTGAGACAGGGAAAGGTCATAAAGTCATTGTTATTGTGCTTCCTTGGCCCCTGGTCCACTGGAAGCATAACCTTTTTTTGCCCCTATTCCTGCAGAAGTACTACAATAATTGGATCTCCTATGCCCTAAAACATGGTAGACTCTGCATCATCATTGTCTAGCCAACGGGTGAAAAAACCAAAGTACCATGGCCCTAACTCTTCATCATCCACCACTGATTGTGAGCCACACTAGTAACATTAATTTTCTGACTTTTGGGATACCATATACTCACTTGATAATGGCCTTAAGGAATGGGGTCTCAAGTGAGCTATCCTTGTTTTCCCTCTGCTAAGTGAGGTAACTGACATAGGATGCCTTTTAGCCTTGAGATGCTGAGGCCAAGGATCCACCTGGGTATGGATGTAGAGATATTGGTACTATGCGGCACCCTAGATGTGAACAACTCCTGGTCTGCAGGCATTTCAGGTAAAGGAATGCCTGCAATTGTTGAAGAGTCAGAACTGGAAACTTAGTTAGCAAAGCTCCAGGAGGCAAAATGACTTGAGTTATCTCTCCCAGCTGAGAGATTAGAGTCAGCCCTTATTTCTTAATACTTGATTTCTATATATTTCTATCAATATATGAGACACAATTTTTTAAACATAGAGTCTTGGGCTAGGGAGATTGCTCCCTGGGCAAGAGTGCCAGCTCTGAAAACATGAGGTCCTGAAGTTTAATCTCTAGCACTCATATTAAATGCTGGGATAACCTGAAAGAAACTAGAAGCTTCTGGCTCAGTGGAAGATCCTGCTTCAAGGTAATAGAGAGCGATAGAAGAAGACATGTAAGATCCAGCTCTGGCCTTCATATGTGTGAGTATAGATACAGGTCCCCTTATATGCACTCAAGTGCACAAAACACACCATCACACATTCACGAATGCCAAGTCAAACACCACAGTCTCATTCTGTAAACTAGGATAACCTTGAGCTCATGATGCATTTGCCTTAGACATTCCAATTGTCTATTCATTTCTGTTGTATACCAACATGATGTATTTGGATGCTACTTTTTTTTCTTTTGCAGTAAATCATGGGAAATAAAGTTTCTGAGATGGCAGATGAATGATTATAGAAAGCCAGTTGATTAATCGTGATCATGAAAGCTGTTTAAGGCTCCAACCTCAGTCTCTCAGCTGCTTCAGCCTTTAGGTATGAGGTTCTTGTTTGGGGACTGCATGCCTCCCGCTATTGTCAAGCTCTAAGGGTACATATCCAGCAGAAAAGGTGTGTCAAATAACTAAAACTCTAGCTTTTGTAGGCCTTATCATGTGGCATCAGATCAGCCAATGACACGTCCATTATTTAGTCTGGTTATCGTATCTTTAAGATGGTGGCATGTTAGCAGGGTTGGCTAAGGAAAGTAAACAGAATTGGGTGAAGAAGTTAAAGAATCTTTGCTGTTTAGAAAGTGATTTTCTAGGGCAGCACAAATAATGTCTTGACCTCAATCACAGCCTATAGCTACAGCTACAGCTACAGCTACAGCTACAGCTACAGCTACAGCTACAGCTACAGCTACAGCTACAGCTACAGCTACAGCTACAGCTACAGATACAGATACAGATACAGATATACAGATACAGATACAGATACAGATACAGATTCAGATACAGATACAGATACAACTAGATAGATACAGACACAGCAGACACAGATATAGATACAGCTAGATAGATACAGACACAGGCACAGGCACAGGCACGGCACAGGTACAGGTACAGGTACAGATACAGATACAGATATAAAGAGATATAAACCTCTGCCTGTCTTCAAGTTTCACTGTTTGTCAGAGTCAAATTCTGAGAGTTAGAAAATATGATTTGTTATAAGCCCATTGTAGACTCTTGTGAGAACCAATATATCATTATTAAGTGAGGAATGCTAGAAGATAGTCTTAGTCCTTATCTGTGCACTGAAATTTCTTCTTGGCCTAGGGATTAAACCCAGGGATTTGTACCTGTTAGGCAAACTCAGCAACACTAATCTATTTGCCTAGCTTCCAGATCTGCATTTTAACAAAAGTTTCACTAGTGAATTGTTTGCATATTAAGGTTCAAGGGTTGCTGATGCAGACAAGTGCTGCTCAAGACAAGTGCATACTTCCTTGAGTGAAACTACAAAAAAGAAGAAGAAAAACCTGTCAAACAAAAATAGATTGTTCCAGGAGACCTTGTATTCAAGTGGAAAACTGGATGTAATTCAAATAATCAAATAATCAGTGATGTACTGCACTTAAGGAATGTTTAGCGTCATGAGAGAATACTGAAACAAAGCTGGAACTTTTAAGAACAATGTATATGACTAGTTTTTTGCTACTTTGTGGGTTCTTCTTTCTTCCACTCTTCACCCCTTTCCATCTACCCTTTCAACCCCCTAATACCAGATAGGAGAGAATAAAAGGAAAGAGAGAAAAGGAAAGACATCCTTGAATAAAGTCAGGGGTTGGAAAGGGGGCAAAAGTTATAGTTAGACAACTTCCAACTGATTAGGAGTATCAAGTTCTTTGGGGAAAGTTTGATCTTTGCCATCAGGCTATCTGATGTTTTCTTCTTGTTGTTACTTGTTTGTGCATGACTACTTAACAAACTGTGACCAAAAATAACTACCAACCACCAACAATTCACCTGAATGACTAACAACTACCAACCAACTTTCTAGGGTTTCTAGCATTTATTTTTATACCCTCTGAAAAGTCCACAGAATTCCAAATGTCACAAATTCACATAAACTATCTGGAGCTGGCAAAACCACCCTCCTGATGGAGCTCTAGGCAAATCATAGTCAGCTTCTGTGGACAATTTGAGGCATCCCCATATCTCACACCTGGGATTAAAACACATTGATATTCTTATAATATTTCTGTGTTTTTTAAAAGAAACAAAAATTACAAAATTGTTACTACAAATGTGCTTTGCTTTCTATTCAAGCATGAATGGATCTGAAGATGCCATTCCTGTTGACACATTGCTTCAGTGTGTGAAGGAAAAAGCATATGGTTCAAGGCTGGTTAGATACTGTTTTCAGACTTTATAGAAAGTACATTTCAGAGTCATCAAATTCCATCTTTTGTTCCTCAGTCCATAGAAATAAATGTCAGTGTGGGGCTTAAAATGTCATCACCCTTTCTTAGTGGAGATTCTGAGATATTCATAAGGGATCAAGTGAAATTTCACTTTTCCTTTTAAAAATAGTTGCGATATTCATTTGCAAAACAAAGCTGAATTAGGTAAATTTTGTTGGGAGAAGGTAAATTTCCAAAGACAACAAACATTTAAATCGGGCGTTAGCTCATGTCTATAATGCCAGCACTAGAGAGGCTGAGGAAGGTGGATCACTGAAAATCTGCTATATAGTAGATTACTAGCTGGACTGCATTATAGGGTAAGACTTTGTGAGAGGGATGAAGGGAAGAGAGAGGGAAGGAGAGAATAAACAGGAAAAGAAGAGAGGGGGAGACATAGAGAGCCAAAGAAAGAATAAACCTTTAAAAGGTGCTGTTAAAAATCAGAGCACAGTGGGTCACATATACATAAAAGAGAAGAAGGAAAGAACTCCGCAGAGAAGGGGAGTAGTAATAGGGACTGCCAAGGGCTAGCATCCATTATTGAAACTATCAAAGAACGAAAACACAGCCTTTCATCTGCAGGGTTTAGCAATTTAAGTATAAAGCATTTTAAAGTTGTATTGTATGATTCTATAAGCAGCAGCTTTCTGCTATAAAGAAGGAGGTTCTCACTGCTGGAGTTGATAAACAGAAGCTTCACAAAGCTATTTCCTGCTGGAAGGTAACAAGAAGAAATTTCAACTCAAGCCACCTGCTTCTTATCTGCCAGTTCTGAATCTGCATGAGAGAGAAAGTATAGTTCAGGAAGGGGCAAAAGAACTACAATAGTAATGAGTGTGCTCTCCTCTTTTACCTCATCTTGATGAGCCTCCTATAAGCCCAAGGCTGGTATTCTGGCACAAACATCAATCCACGTAAAAATACACATGTCCCTTCTAGCGGGAGACAGGTAGATGAACCTTATCATCCTGTAGACATGCCAAGAAAGTGAAATAATGGTTTAATCAGTATTGATGAAGGCTTTGGTGTGCTGAGACCTCTTTTTTATCAGTCTAGATGATTTTACAAATGTCCCTACTTTCCTTTCCTTTAGAATAGCTTCTTTTTTTTTTTTTCTAAAAAATCAGTAGTCCTTAGAATATAGAAATGTTTTCTGGTGGTATATAGGACCACATGTCTCCATTTACTTAGCATTACACTTGTATTATTCATTAATTTATTTGGATGAATGTACTCATGAGTGTGCTTGTGTGTGTGTGTGTGTGTGTGTGTGTGATGTTTGTTACACATGCAGGGGTGAGAGAACAACCTGCAGAAATAATTTCTTTTCTTTCACCATATGGCTCCCAGGAGTGGCCAAACTGAGGTTGTCAGGCTTAAAAGCAAATGCCTTTTCTTAAGGAGCTATTCTTATTCAAAGGTTAATTTATAAGTATACTATTACTTATATTAATGTCTTTCTAACAAAAGGGTACTGTTATGAATTTATTTTTAAATATAGTTAAAGTCAAATATGTTTAAATATATCCAAATAAATACCTAAATTAATATCTAAATAAATATATTTGAGCCAAATTCTGTATTCATTTATATGAGCAATAAATATAATTGAGGTAGACACATAGAAGAATATTCAGTAGTTTAGAATTCAGAAAACATCTGAATTGAAACCATATTTCAGAATCTTATTCCCAGTAGTCTAAAGTTCTTTTATTTAAGGTTATCAATCTTTCTACAGTGATTTGTATAATCCTATGAGACCAAGATAAAGCAGGTAAAATTTTAAACTAGCATTAGCTATAAATAATAAACAGGCTTTTTAAGGCACAGAAATTTAGGGTCTGGAAACAGGGATGCCCAAAAGTTGTTCCAGTCTTTCACTGCCACATCTGGTATTACATGTTAGCTCCTGAACTTAAGAAAGACAAATAGTGGGTACATTCGAGAGTGTTTAGGATCTATCACCCCAGCACTTAGGCTGGTGCAGGAGCAGTCAGTGTTTAAGGCCTGTCTGGAGCTACATAGCCAGATCCTGTCTCATAAAGAGAAAATGTTCATAGACATCTAAATCTTTACTGTAGATAAAACTCAGGAATTTGTGCATAATAGTCAAATGATTTATCCTTGAATTTCATACTACCCAAGATATTCATTGTATTACTTAAAAGCCCCTCTGTTGACTTGAGGTATTACAATGCTAATATAAATAATACAGACAGAAAAACCTTTCCACAAGGCTCCTGTGACTATTAGGATTTACATTTGGAATGTCTTCCAAGAGCTCTCAAGCTTGGTCTCCATTGCAGCCATCATTAGAGGTAGGACTTTCAGGATGTGTTTTGATGATGAGAGATTTAGCATCCCTAATGTATTAATCTACTCATAAATTCACAGTTAATTTACTGGGAGCATGCAGGAATGTTAGGAGGTGAACATACTGTATCTTGTCCATAGCCTCTTTCTCTCCTGCTTTCTGGATGCTATGATTTTTAGTCCCAGGTGTTTTAGAAAATGATGGGTCGAGCCTCTTTCAACTTCTTGTTAGTCAGGACACCTTGGCTATTCACTATATTGGTTCTCAACTTTCAGTGGGCTGGTGTGGCTTGAATATGACTAGGATGTAATTCTCAGACTATGATCTAAGACTTGTAAGATCTCCTGAGGTTTGTATTTGGAATGGGAAGATTGTCACTTCTCTATTTCTTGTGCCAAAGCTGGTCATGTGGCTAAGCCATTGTCTAAAGTATCAAAAACAGACATCTACATTTGATGGGCATTGTCAAACACAAAACATGTTAAAATACAGAGAAATAACTAGTAATTCTGTATGGACTTTACCACAACAGCATTGCTGTTCATTGCTTTTCTAAGCCTCAGATCTTAGTGTTTTATCATGCTAAACTTCATTTCTTTTTCTCATCATTCAATAAAGATAGGAAGCAAATGTGAGGACCTCTGCTCCACAAGGTCCTTCAGCTCCTGTCTTTTCTAACCCATTGCTTTGCCATCTACTACCATGGGGCCTTTTACTGGATCTTTTGCTTCCAGAAATCACATGAGAGGACATAAGTATAAACAACTATATGAAAAGAATCTATATTTTTTCCTCTTTTTTGGTGTTTCTTTTCTTTTATTAGATATATTCTTTATTTATATTTCAAATGTCCCCTTTCTTGGTTACACCCCCAAAATCCCCTCACCCATCCCCCCTCCCCTTACTCCCCAATCCACCCACTCCTGCTTCCCTGTCCTGGCAATCCCCTATACTGGAGCATCAAGCCTTCTCAGGACCATATTCCTAATGGTCCCAATTTAGAGGTGTCATAATACCACTACCCAACTTTAATACTTTTTAAATTTATTTCTTGAGAATTTCATGCATGCATATAAGATATTTTGATCAAATCCATGTCCAACTACCCCTTCTGACATCTCCTAATCCCCTAGTAGCATCCCTCCCCAACATTATGTTCTCTTTCTCTTTGGTGTTACTTCTGAGATTGTAGTGCTTCGATTGTATTGTATTATAATCACAACATTCTCCATTCTTTTTCCTCCCTACAAACTCGCCCATATATGCCCCTCTCCTGTCTCTTTCAGATTCATAGTTTGTTTTTGTTCATCAATTGTGATTGTATACTTATATGTATTTATACATACACACACATATATTTCTAAATATAACTTGTTGAGTTCATATACTGTTAAGCTGTGTATGTTTTCAGGGCTGACTATTTAGCACTGGACAACCAATTGGTGTTCTCTTTCCTGGAGAGGCTTACTTCCTATCTTTTTTTTTTTTTAAACAATGTCTTTAAATATCAAAACAATTAGTACTGCCCATATTGCCATGAGTGAGGGTGCAAACAGTTGAACATGGAGAAACCTACCAGGGACCATGTCCCTAAAGAAAACTGACTACTACCAACCCAACCATCAACTGTTGATAGCTCCTCAGCTAGAGGTCAGGGCTCATGAGTCCTTCCCTTTCATGCCGTAATGATGACTGTCTTGATCTTATGTCTGTCTTACTCAGGCAGTCATAGCAGCTATGCATGAATGAATTCACATCCTTGATGTTGGGGGATGTGCTGTGCACTGTTTCCATGTGCTGATTCATGTTCCCAGAGATCTGGTTGCAGTGGGGACTTCGGTATGACTTTGGGTTGTATTTTATACAACGTTGGTCTCCATCACTTCCTGATTGGTTAAATAAAGGGTTGAATAGCCTATAGCTAGGCAGGAGAGGATAAGGGAGCACTTCTGTGTCCTGAGAATAAAGAAAGGGTCTCTGGTGGGACCAAGTGTCAACATCAGGACACGAATGAAGAAGGAAGTGCCAGGGCAAGCCCAAAATGGCAGGTAACAGGCCACGTGGCTGGGAAGCAGGCCAGGCCAGCATTGTTAGGTTAGAGTAGCTCAGGATCTGCCCAGCTATAGTGCCTCAAATCTTTTAATAAATATAACTCTCCGCATCATTATTCAAAGCAAAGGAGTGTCTAGAAAAGCCCTTACCGTTTCACCCTGTCATGTCCAGGAACCCTTGTTTACGTACAGTCCACCCAACCTTTGCCTCTTACCATCTTTTTGTACCCCTTTCTGCTATGTTGTCTCTGGATTAAGTGCTGTCCACTGCAAAAAGAACCCTCACCGATGGTGAGGGTTGATAGCTACACAAATCTATGTCATTTCCTACCTCTGCAATGGCTGAGACTTGATTATGTGGTTGATTAAAACTGCAACGAAGGCTGGTAAATATGACTCATGTGTGTGGAAGGGTGGAGGGGGGGAAGGGAAGTGGTTAGGTGAACACCTGACTGGACCACTACAGGAGAAGGTACACCAGGACAAGTTTTCAGGAGGTAGTGTGTGAAATTAGAGAGTTACAAGGCAGCTTAAAAAGACAAGGTCATTATTAAGACACCGAGACACGTGTGCACATTCCTGTGGTGTGAGTCAGGAATCTGAAGAAGAATTTGGAGAGACTTTTAGGAGAAAGTGGGCACGTCAGAGTTATTGGGACTTTAATAAGAGAAGACACGAGTGAAGGGCAGGAGAAAGTTGTAGGTCTTGGGAGAACTGGGTTTGTTTGCTTGTTTAACATCGTGGCCTCTAGTGAGACCTAAAGCTGATGCCTTAGTGTAGGCCAGCCATGTTAGTGCTGATCAGAATAATGTACCCCTTAGGGCTACACTAAAGAGCTCTGCTCTCTGCCTCATTTGCACTTTCAAAATATGCACATACATGTGTGGGCCAGAAAAGTCTGCACTCAGAACATGCATTCTTATGTGAACTTTAGGTAATTGCACAAGCAAACAGGAAGTTGCGTAGGTATGCAGGCAGTGGCCTGTTGGAGAGGTGTGTGTTGGCACAGGCAGGAGTGTGCCTGCCTTGTCTGCTTGCATATGATTTTAAAGGGTTATTTATTTATTTATTTATTTATTATTTTCCTGAGGGAAGGCAGGGAGAGTCAGCCTCTAGGCATCTGCTTCCCTAGCTGTGGTTGTCATTTGTCCTTCTCAAGGTTTCTTTATAGGAAGGGCCAAATTCAGGGCATGTTTGTAGCTGTAAGAAAATGGAGTCCTTTTCAGGCTGTGTGGGAACACAAATGCCAGGCTGTAGAGCCAATTGGCCTTTGTCCAAGGTAGAACTAATACATAAACTCTTTCTTTAACATTCTCTTTGCTGGGATCATTGTATTCTTCCTATGACCTAGGCTCCCCAGTCTTTATTCTCTGTCTTCTTCCTCCATGTGTTCCACTGATGCTTGCCCTTTGCGCTTGCCCTTAATCAGTGTTCTACCTATTTACCTGCTGTCCAGTAGAACAGCCACTGTGGGCATGCTCTGGGTCTGCACTGAACAACATCAAGGCTCAGGCCACAGTGCCCATTAAATAAATGGTACATGGCTAGTAAACTTGAAAAAACTAGTTTTAATTAGATTTTATTTTATTTGAGTTTAAGAAGTCATATGTGGCTAGAGGCTGCCATGTTTTACTGTATAACTCTAGAAGAGTCTTCAAGGGCTTTTCACCCACAGAGTCAAGCCCACTGATCCTGTCACTCACTGTTAGTGCCCTGCCATGTCTGTTCTCCCAATCTTTATTTATAAACATAGAAACACCTTGTCCTGGTTCTCATGCTCCTTCTAATGTGATGGGGCTAGCAGTTCAGCTCTTCCCACAAAGCATGTTTCCTCCCGGCATCCCTGTGCATCTTTGTCCTAAGCTTCTCATGAGCAGTTTTGAAAACAAGGGTCATGTTCCATCTTTTGTATTATAATCAAGTTGGGTAGAGATTTGTGAAACCTAAATTTATACAAACTCAAAGGTTCTCTCTAAGAGAGAAAAAATATTGTATAAATATATTAGAGACTTGGACGGTTGGGTGCCAATGTGGGATTCTGTATAAAACTACTGTAAAGTGTCTTCATCTACTAAGACATAATTGTTTCTCGTTTGAATATCAGCATTGCCTCTTGCTTGCTGTCTGAGCTGGGCACAGCTATTGAGTGTTAGAAGGGACATGAGAACCAGTTGGCTATTGAGGAGCACAATAATGAACTAATATCAACCATGCTCCAGGAAAGGCAATGTGCCCTGGAGTAGTTGGCCAACAGAAAACTAATCCAATGGTATTTTTGTGGAGTTTTTGTTTTGTTTTGCTATCTCTTGTCTTAATTGGTCTTTTGTCCATTAGTTTTGACTTTTTTTGTAGGTTTTTTGGTTCATTTTCTTTTCTTAATTTTTAAACATAGTTGGGTGGGTAGCAAAGTAGGAAAGATCTGGGAAAAGAGGGGAATGAAAGCCTACTCAAAATATCTTGATAAAAAAAATGCAATAAACAGCTTACGAGATTGGATTTTAGTTGTGCTCAGAAATTTAGTTACCATTTTTTTTCTGAAAAAAAAAGAAAAATGTAATAAAATAGATATGCAAAAAGAAATGATGGTTATTTGCTGGGGTTGTTATGAAATTAAGATAAACATGTGAAAAGGCGGTATACCTGGAATGTGTTTTATGAAAATAATTTTATTCTCTTGCCTTTGATACATAGAAAATAGTAACAGCAATGGTGATAACATTAGCTAACTCTCTCTAACTGAAACATAGTAATATAGAGTCTAGGTCATTTCTTTCTTTATTTTCTTTACTAACATTTCGAATGTTATCCCCTTTCCAGGTCGCCCCCTTCCTTAAAACTCCCTATCTCATCCCCTCTCCCTGCTTCCATGGGGATGTTTCCCCACCCACACACACACCCACCCACTCTCACCTCCCCACTCTGGCGTTTCCCTACACTGGGGCATCAAGCCTTCATAGGACCAAGGGCCTCTCCTTCCATTGATGCCCGGCAAGGGCATCCTCTGTAACATTTGCTGCTGGAGCCATGGGTAGGTCATTTGTAAACAACTGAAATGTCTTTCTAACAATTCTGGAGGCTGGAGTACATGCTCAACACAACAGCAGATTCTGTGACCAGCAAGAGCATACCCTGATATCTGCTGATTTTATTTTTTTCATTGTAGCCTATATAACCTAAGGGTGAATTAACTTTCTCAGCCCTCTTTTATAAGGGCACTATTCTCATTCATGACCGCTCTACTCCCACAGACCCAATCACTTTCCAAAGGCCCTGCTCCACTAATAAATGCCATCACATTGGAGAATTTCAACATCTGAATTCTTTTGAGGTAGGTCATGGGTGTTCATACCATAGTACTATTGTCCAGGTACAGTGACCACTCAACTTCCCACAGCTTGTGTCACATATGTACAGTAGGTGTTAATTTTACCTTCTTTTATTGAACACAGCACTCATGATTCTGTACAGTCTAGTTTTTATCAGCCTGATAGATTCCTCCACCTTGGTTTTATGCTTTCTTGACACAGAACATGCATCATTTGCTTGTGTGCTTCTCTTTCTGTCCTGTTGTTTTCCTGGATTCTTCTTTCCTATCCCTTCATTTCTCATGCTTTATTTTACCTTCCTATAGCAGGCTTGCTGCTCTCTGTGTGAAGGGGGTGTAGAGAGAATTTTGTTTCAACAACACAATGTCCTTCTGTGGCCATCAAGAATGATTATCTCCTAGTAATGGCTCTACGTTTTCCACACTGAGAACCTTTAAAAAGTATGTTATACACCTTCTTTCATGATCCAGACCACAGAGATTAAAATCCCTGGGGCTGTACTAAGATTCACTCTATGAATGTTCGCTAGAAAGCAAAGAACTCTCGCAGGAGACTTGCATGGATCTCATCTCTTCTTTGGACCCCTTTTAAGTTGCATTTCACCTGGATTTAGAGAAGGTAAGTCTGTAGGTCAGCAGGGTGACTGGAGCAACAACTAGAGGTAGAATCATCAACAGTGGTATTGCTACTACCAAACCCCGCAGATTTACTCTATAATCTGCCAAAGATTGAATCAGTCTTAGAACAGATGTTGATGAGAGACAACAGAAATGGAATCCAATGGGAATCTCAAAAAGATTCTCTTCAAACTCATCACATCAGGGAATCCCCATGACACAGAAGTTCTAAACACAGTTTGCATGTGGCCATTGGCCTGATAATTTTGTCTTCCTTTGGCCTTTCTTAGCATTGGTCTTTATTGAAGAAACTTTAAAACATGCCCAAAGCAGAGGGAACCCATTATGTAAAACTACACTGAGTTAAAAACATGTGGAGTTGTGGATGTCTGTCCCAACAGATAGATCTGTTTTGGCACCCAAGACTCTTGGATCACTGTAGAAAATGGGTCAGAAAGATTTTAAGAGACAGTGGATCAGGAAGCTTGCTGTGAAATTGTGTCTCACTATAATGCCAGAAGCTTCAGTCATAAAATCTCAGCAACATGACAGCTTAAACATGAGTTGCCCATGGATAAATGGAAGCTGATCAAAATAGAAAATTATAAGCAATCAAGAAATGTTGAAAGAGGAGAAACAATCTTGCCTAAGGAAGAGCAATTGGTTTTGATGATCAGCCCTGAAAACCTGCACACAAGTTACATGATATAGCCTGAGCAGAATGTATTTATATATTTAGGAATATTATGCATACATCCACGCGCGCGCGCACACATACACACACACACACACACACACACACACACACACAACTCAACAATTAATAAGAAAAGGGACCATGATTTTGAAGGAGAGCAATATGGAAGGAAGGATATATGGGAGGGGTTGGAGGAGGAAATGGAAGAGAGAAATTATATAATTATGTTATAATCTCAAAAAATTAAAGAAATAATTTAAAAATTCAAAAACGTGGCTGAGAAATATATTGAATAAAAACTTGTCTATTTGAACTAACATGTGTAGATATATGCATCCTTATGTGCCACCCCTAAGGACACCCATTTTTATGATTTTGATGAAGACTTCCTCTTCAGGGGTCAGGTGCTTGTCAAGTAAGTGGCCCCCACAGTGTATGAGGACATGTGCAAGATCCAGCTGCAACACTTTCAATGCGCCCCCCCTTCCAGCCTTTACCTAGCTCCTCTAAAAACTGGTAGAGGAGCCATGGCTATGAAGTGAAATTCTGTCCTGACATTTTAGGTTCCCCATGATAACACAGAAAGGAGCATCCAAGAGCAAAGGGACCTATTGAGATCTTTTGGTTTCTAGGCAGCCTTCTGCTAGTGAGTGCAGATGGTAGGAGCTGGGGGTCACCCCTCAGGTGGGGGCTGTGTCTGGGCGGCCCTCCCAGTCCCTGGCAGCCCCCGTAGATGCTGCACCTCCTTAAATGTTGATTATCCAGCTCCTTCTTTGTGAGCTGACTCATTACCATTTCATTGTGTGGTTCTTATTCTTCCCCGGGCAATGAATATTGACTTCATGCCTGCTTTTCTACCTGAATTACAGGGGTAGGGGCAATCTGAGGGCTGCTGGGCCTGCTCAGCTCCAGCCTCCCTGGCAGCCACTTGAATGGTTTCAAAGAAAAGCTGTTTGCTTGAGCATTTAGGGACAACAGAGAGCTGTCACAGGCTGCTGCAGTGATTTATGAAAAGACAGGGAAATAAGAGAATAGACTCTTACTTCTCATACCAGCTGCCTGGTCGTTGGCTTTCTTTCATTCTCTGTCTGCCTGTCTCTCTGTTTTATTTTTCTAGTCTTCTATTCTCCCTTGTTGCTTTCTCCCTTTCTTTTTTCTTTCTCTTTCACCCTGCTTCTCTTCCCCTCACTGTTGAGTCCACTCTCTGTCTATTCCTTTGTTTATGCTTTTTTTCCCTTTAAATGAGAGAAGAAAAACCATGTCTGTGTTTTAGGCAGACACCTATTTCCTATATCTAAATGAAATATCACAATAAAGGCAGTCTATCTTCTTCTTCTTCTTCTTCTTCTTTTTTTTTTTTTCAGTTCAAATGGTGTTCAATTCTACAGGAGAGAGAAGATTGTGCCCAGGCAAGTCCAGTGGGTTTCTTCCCCAGATCCTCTTCTTCTGATCCTCTTGGGGCTCTGTGACCTACTGAGACCTACCCTGAACACAGTGCCTGTGATCTGAAGAGGTCACCTTGGAACCTTGCCCCTGGACTTCTCTCAGGAACAAACTGGCAAAAAGGTCTTCCCTCCTTGGTGTTCTGGTTCTTCTGGGCAGATTTGGCTCAGAGCATTGTGCTGACTCCTGAAATCACCATGACCAGTGGGAGCCAGTACCCTCAGAGGGAGGGACAGTTTCTTAGGCCACAATGTCTGCTCAAAACACTGATGTTCTGGGACACTGAGCAAACTGCTTCATCAGACTGTTGATCTAGGACAGAAGTACTGGCCTATTGGTGTGGGCAACCGCACGGGGATTGTTCCTCAGAATTAAGCCTCACCTATCTAATGTTTAGTCTTCATCTGAGGTGCAGGAATACAAGCGTCTTTAAGGTTTCTGGGAATTTTCAAATGTAGATTTTGTTTTTGGTGTCTAGACTCTGTCACCTGGCTCTACTTTTGCTATTTGTTCCTGAGGCACCATGTTCTCTATCTCACCATTGCCCTGGGTTCTTCAAGGTGTTCTTGTTTTCCATATTGCTTCTTCCAAACTTAGGTCCCCTTCAATTAGTCTCCTCACAGCCCCATAAATCTGCAGCCTCACCACTTCCTCGGGTTTGATTCTTCTGGCTGAGGTATGAAGATTTCCTTTTCCCATCCAAGACAACAAATCAGCTGTTAACCTTGGTCTGAAAAAATATCTATTGGCCAGCCTCCTTCTTTAGCTTCCCACCTGTTTTCAAATACCAAAGAGGATATTTTGGTGAACTCAGTATAGATAGGGACCTACAGGTGGATGTATTCTCAGGTTTCCCCTTCCCCCATTTAGGGAAAAGGCCAAGAAAACTCTGCCCCCTAGTGCAGTGGTTTCTTAGTTTTAAGCCATTCTCAGATCTCCTGTTAGGCTGAAGATTTGTTTGTGTTGGTGAGGTTGGTTTGTTGCTATGCATGAAGCAAGACAGGATGACCTGCAGGGCTGGCCAAGGGATGGCTTGACTGGGTACTCAATGACTCTGAACCTTCACAGAGGGTGCTGAGGGTACTGTTGTAGTAGTTTAGTGGTCAACAGACAATGGTTGCTTGGGGAGTTGCCTAGAAGTGTATCTGAGCATTTCAGGCCTTTTGCCTCCCTTTCTGGTTTCCTCACCCTGGTTTCTAGGTGTTATGAGCAGAATAAACCTCGTTTTTTAGTCTTTATCTTGGGCCATGCTTTCAACCTTTGGGAAGAAGGCTTATTTATCATTCAAGAGATCTCTTTAAGAGTTCAAAAAACAACACAAGAAATCTTGTGGGAGAATAGGTCAGTGTAGTTTGAGGGGGATTCTTCCCCAAGGAAGAAAAAACACATTTTCTGTAGTTGTGTATTAAAGTGGGCTGTGGCAATATTTGGTGTGTTGAGTCTGCCAGTGCCTACTATAATCCAGTGGAATTTGTCATGAGTCATTTGGGTATAGAGACAGGGCAGTGGGGAAGATACTTTGTTAGGATTCTGTCTAAGCTCCACCCCACAGCTACCTGGCAACAGCTAGGTAGGTTTGGCCCACTATAAAAGGGTCTACTTATCCTTCCTCTCTCTCTTGCTTCTCTTGCTTCTTACTCTCTTAGCCTCTCTCTTGGCCCCCTTGGGCTCTTCCCTTCTCCCTTCCTTTCCCCCCTCTCTCCACTTGGTCATGGCTGGCCTCTACTTCTCTACTCTCTCCTTCTCTCTGTCTTTTTCTGCCTCTACTACCCTCTTAACTCCCCTCCCCATGACCACTTTCCTCGTCTTCAGGTCACTGAAAAATGGATCTTATACAAGAGGTTGAGGTAACTTCTTGATGTGTCAGTGCAAGGGAGAATGTGAAAGCTAAAAGCCATTGGGACACAATCTGTTAAGAGGTCTACACCAAAATGATAACGTTGGAATGATTACTAACTAGTGGAATGCAGGTTTTCATTGCATCATCCAATACACACTAAGGACTGTCCAGAGAATTGATTATTGATTGACTGAATAATGGATGGACTGATGATTGTGGTATGTGTGTGTGTATGTGTGTGTGTGTGTGTGTGTGTGTGTGTGTGTGTGTGTGTGTGTTTGACTGTGGTGTTTATGTGTGTACTTGCCATTGTGTGCAATTTTTGATATCTTCCTTTACTATTTATTGTCTTATTTTTTGAGACAGAGTCTTGGTCTGAATCTGGAATTCATTTTTTATTTATTTTTATTTATTTATTTTTTGGCTAAATTGGTTAGTGTGTGAGTCCTGGATCTATCTGCCTCCTCCTTCCAGTACCAGGGTTATAGATGCATGCTACTTAGTGTGCCTTTTCCCCATGAATAATACAGATTGGAACTCCGGTCCTTCCCAAATATCTTACCTATTAAGTTATCTCAGCCTATGAAGTGTTTTTTTTTCCCAAAGGGAAAGACATTTTACTCACCAGGGCTTTAAAAATAGAAGCTACCTAAATACTCCCAAGTGATTTCAGTAACCCTGTCTTCTCCCCTTACCTTTTTATCTTGTCATGTTATCTTTCACATCATCACAAGGTCCTTGAAGACTGAAATATTGTCGAGTTCTTTCTTGTGTCATCCCTTTCCCCCAAAGATGAATCATTTCATTTTCAAACAATTTAATTGATACATAACTTACCATGAAATGCAAACACTGTAAGTCTAATGTCACTCATATCTGCCAATGTCTAGCCAGATCTCACCCTGGGAGCATTGCTGTCACCTCAGAAAGTTTCTTTGGACTCTCTGTCAGTCCTCTTCCTTTGCCAGAATTGACTACTATTTTGATTTCTATCACTATGGCTTCAAGGTACCCATTTTATGATTTTATAATGAAATCACACAGTAGATACTCTGCATGTATGACTTTTTGTATTCAATATTCCCTTTGAGATCCATCTATATAATTACTCATATGAATAATTCATTAATTTTTATGGCTGAGTATTACTTCATTGTATGCTATGCCACAGTTTCCTTCATTGTTTCATGGATGGACAGTTGTGTTTCTAGTTTTAGCTATTATCAATGTAGCATCGCTGAAAGCTCTTGTCCAATATTTCTTAGTTAATCTATACTGTCATTTTTCTTTAAAAATGACTAGCAGTGGAATTGGTCACAGGATAAATTTTTAAAGAAAGTGCCAGATAATTTCTAGTGTTTACATTATTTCATAATTCCACCTGTTTTATATATTAAGGTTGCATTTGATTCTGTCAAATCCTTTTATGTAGTCATCCTGATAATCATGAAGAAACATCTTACTGTGTCTTTAATTTGTATCCCCTTGATACATTTGTCTTTTAAAGCACTTTTATGTGTATCTTGGCTGCATGCAAACACACACACACACACACACACATACACATACACACACACACACACACACACAAAGGTTTTTAAAGTGCCTGTTAAGTTCTTTTCCCAATCCAACTAGTAGAGAGAGAGTATTTAATAAGTTCCACTCCTAGCTGAGAAGTTATTGAGAGTTGATGGAGTCTGGGCAAGAGAGTTAGTTTTCCAAAAGGGTGTGGCCCTGGTAGATAGACCATGTTCCAGTGCATTATCCCAAGTCCATCTGTATATAGGTAGCACAAGTTAAGTCCATGGGCTATAATGAAGAGGGAGAGGATGGGGAATAGATTTAAGAAGAGCCGGGGGCTGAATATAATCAAAATACTTTGTATGCATATATAAAATTCTCAAATTTTAACAAGCATAATTATTTGTATCTAAATATGTATCTAAAATGGGTTGTTTATTATAATTTTCTTTTTTAGTGGAGAATTTTTAGCGTTCTTCAGACTTGATATAAGAGGTTTTCTTTTAGTAGAGTTCTTATCTACTAACCTTATTTGATTCCTTAAATATGTCTTATCTCAGGTGGGCTAGTCAATTCTTAAGAAGCATTTGTTAAAACTTTATTGAACAAAGAAAAGCTAAAATAAAATCCTAAAAAACTAACCAAGCAACCAATCATTAAAAGATCCAGTGGATGCCCCCCATCAATCACAAGGATCTAGTTGTCAGTCACAAAGAGGGTGACTAGCATGTCGAAATGTGTATGCTTGGAACATAGCCACATCCTGTGTTTGGCTGCAATGGTTTGGCAGATGATCAGTCCACACAATATTAATTCCTGTTGAAAGGGTCATTGGCAGGAGAATCCATGGTTTGCCGCTTTAATCATGTTGGCTACGTTATTTGTTTCCATCTTGAGTAAGCACCTGAGGATGAAGGAAGTCTCTCGGTCTAGTCTAGCAGGTACATACTGCTTTCTTAAGAAGAACATTTTCAAAGAAAAGTTTTTTTCTTTAACATATAGTCTACAGGTTATAACGTCTGAAAGCTGACTTTCTGACAAATAACCAAGACAAATAAACTTGCAAAGAGAAAGGTATTTGTTTTGGCTCACAGTTTTAGAAGTGTCAGTTCACAACTGACTGGCCCTAATGCTTTTGGGCCTGTGGTAAAATAATCTGTCATGGAGGTAGTACGTGGTGAAACTGCTCACCTCCTGGCCAGAGACCAAGAATCCCAGACAGGAACAAGCAAACACAATACAAAGAGGGGGGAGGGGAGGGAGAGGAAAAGGGAGAGGGAAAAGGGGAGGGGGAATGGGAGGGAAAGGGGGAGGGGGAGGGGGAGGGAAGGGAGAGGGGAGAGGGACAGAGGGGGCAGGGGAGGGAGAGTGAGAGTGAGAGGGAGAGGGAGAGGGAGAGGGAGAGGGAGAGGGAGAGAGACTGTCCAATGACTTAAAATCTCCCCTAGATTTCACCTCTTACATTTTCTACTGTTCCCAAGACACATACACACACATAGGGCTCTACAAGACTTTACAGATTCCAAACACTTCCATTTGATAACTCTCAGCTAATTGGTTCTTAAGTTTCTGTGTACTGTGTTTCAGGGAGGTGCTCAGTGTGGAAGGGTTTCTGTGGACTGGCCAGTACACCTGTTGATTGTGCAAGCTATACCATCTATATGATATGCAGATAAACCTAAAATGTTGGCCTTGTCATAGGGCTTCAGGTGGGAAACCTGTAGCTGGGGAAGTTTCTAGGCTTCCTGTTTACATGTGTTTGCTTCCTTTCCTAATTCAGAACAGCTCCAGTGTGGCTGGCCTTGGCTGTGTACTCAGTCATTTCTTTGGATGGATAGTATGCCATCCAGATGTTAACAGCTGTCTACACTGCCACCTTAGTACTTACTAATTTCTCTCTCTTTACTAGTGGTAACATGTAAATGATTAAAGTGATTAAGGTCCTATGCTTCATATTGGGTCATAATACTGCCCAGGAGGACCTACTTTAAGTTTATAGTTTCTTTTCTTTATTCTATGGATTTACATTATATCTTCTCATTTGGTTCCCAGACAGAGACTTATAGAGTTTTGAGAACTTTCTTTTTTAACTTTGTTTTTATAAAAGAAATGAGAACACACCTCACTAGGTAGTATCAGTGGATGGGTGACCTAGGCTGGAGGCTGCTCCCTAAGCCACTGATGCTTATCTGTGTGAGCTTTGTGAAGTACGGAAGTCAAGATTGCTCTGTATGTTGTTTACTGACTGATTACTGGTACCATGTGGCTCCTGCATTCTTCATAAAGCAGTAACTTCTGAAACAGAACGTTTTGTATCTTGGTAGATGATGCTTTTGTCACGTTTTCGCTTATGCTGTTTGACAATACCATTGAAGTGAAATCTGGGCTTCACCTATAGGTCATCCTGGTGTATATGTGCTTTGGAGTTTTGTGTTTGCTAAACGCAAAGTACTACAGTTTAGCACTTAATCTCCAGGTAAGAGTTGAAAGAAGGAGATAAGCTGCATCCTGCCTCTGGTCTGAGGCCTGGGAGAGCTGAACACATGTGTGTCAGTCAGGAGAGCATGTGACCTTCAGGGCTGTGTGGGTCTGCTCACTGTAGAAGTTGACCTTGACAGTGAAATGGAGACTTTCAAAAGCGGCTTTACCCAAAGGCCCAAAGCTAATGAGTTCAAAGTGTTGACTGTAGTATCAGAGTAAACAACAGCAGGGCTTCGTGGTGTTTACTTAGTTCAGCAGCTTACAAAGGAATCGCATGGGCTTCCTTCCACACCGCAGTGCTGGCTTGTATCAAAACCATCAGTTCTGAAGTAACTTAAGTGATTCTGCCCATTTGTTTAGGTTGTGGGTTGGTGAAGAAAGGAAGTTTTCTATAAACCACCATGCTGTTTGTGTCAAATTGAGATGGGCATGCTTTTGATTACTGCTCATTTCGTGTCCAGAAATGACGTCAGCAGACTGGGTAGAGTGTCAAGCAGGAGGGGCCTGTGGCTTAGACTTGTCAGATGTTCACACTTTTTGTTTGGTTTAATCAAAAGCACAGCAGACAATGCAAGACACTTAATTACAGTTTAAGTCATTTGCGCTCAGCACATCCCCCACAAATGTGCCTGTCTTGACTCTTTTGGGAGCAACATGAAATATGCTGGGTCTTCATACAAATACAGATGGAACACTCTCTCAGGCAGACAAATTTTCTTAAATTTCATTGAAAAATAAAAATTTTAATTCCTAGTTTTCCATAGTATATCTATGTTCAAGCACAATGACCAACACACATCTTTGCTGGAGGAAAGAACTGAAACCCGACATTAAAACCGATGGACTGAGTGCTCTATTTGGATGTGGCTCATCTCACCCAGAACTCAATTTGAAGTCTGGTTCTCAGTGGAACATTGTTGAGAGATAATGGGGTCTTAGCAGGTGTTTGGGTCTTGAGGCCTCTTTCTCTATGAAAGGATTAATGCTGCTATTTTGGGATTAGGTTAATTCTCTGAGAGAAAGTTATCAACTATTGAAGGACTTGATCAATTATCTAGACTGTGGGTGATCATAAAGCCAGGCTGCTCCTGGTAAGTTGTCTTTTCTTCATATGTCTAGTTGCCCTGTGCTTTTTCTATGTCATGCTGCAACACAATGCCCTTGCCAGATGTGGCACTCAATCTTATATTTCCTGGTTTCTTGAACTATGAGTGAAATCAACTACTATTATTTACAAAATACTTACTCTCAGGTGCTTTGGTATAGCAAAAATACATATATACATACACATACACATACATATACATGCATACATGTATACTATCATACTAAGTATGCTAGCTATTTTGATTTCTTTTCCTTAGTTATATTTGAGATGTGTTTTTAGGGGAGAAATGTTAATATGCTTTATGAACTTTCTTTTATTCATGTGGAGTCTAATACTCAGCAGATGCAGTGCTTTATCTTCCTTGTCATCTTGACTGGACATATAGTTACTCAGGCCACACATCTTAAGGTGTGTTTGTGAGGGTGTTTCCAGACAGGATTAACTGAGGAAGGGACGGCTACTCTAAATTGTATTGGTACCATAGTATAAATGAGGGACCCAGAGTAAATAAAGGGAGAAAAGGAAGAAAGGTTGGAGGATACCAGCATCCATCTCTTTCAGATTCTTGACTGCACATGCACCCTGTGTCCATTTGCCAACCTTTTGCTGTCATGGTTGATTATATCCACTTAAACCATGATTCAGAATAAATCCTACCTCTCTTGAGGTTTCTCTTGTCAGGTGTTTGGTTACAGTGATGGGGAAAGTACAACCCAACAGACAATTGCAATGTAGACAAAGTGGACCAAATGACAGAGCTGAAAGGCAGTCTCAGTCTGCCTAACTTGTACGTCATCCTGTCCAAGGTGTGATGTCATCTTCAAGGAGACTGAGTCTTTTGACTCTGAGGAAAACTCCAACTCCTTTGAACTACCCCACTGCTTTTGTGTTGTGTTAAAATCCATTTATATTTATTTCTTCTCTCACCTCATGCATACTATATAGAAAACTATGATACCCCACAGTCACATGACTGTTATCCTACAACTCCCCATGTTCTGCACTTTCTCTGACTCTTCACAGTAACTCTGTTTATTAAGAGTTACTTTTGCAGTGTCTTGTTTCTCTAGAGTGGACACAACAGAATCCAAAGTTTAAACAGTAAGAAGCTAACAATAACAATTTGTCATGGCGTCATACAGGTCAGACTGTAGAGAAAAAGCCTTCATTTAATGTATTATATCAAAACAAGGTCTGTGAGAATTTTAGACAATTTTTAATGTCAGGAAGATCATGCATTTGAGCAGTATGATGATTTATCTGAAATATTCCTGAAAAGGCTCATGGATACAAGGCATATATAGAAAATGGTTTTATCACAAGTACACAAAGAAAGACTAGTAGTGCTTGGGTCCCGAGGGCTTTGCATTCATGAGTAGATTAATCCATTGATGGATTTGAAATTTGGTGAGAATATTGGGAAATGCTAGAACTGTGGACAGCAAGGCTTGGTGGGTGAAGTAAATCAGTGGTAGAGGTTGTATCTTAAGTTAGCCCCTTCCTATTAAGCTTTTGGCTTCTGTTCCACAACTGAGATGGGTCAGAAGATGAGGTGGGCAGCTTTTCTTTACTATATGCTTCTCTCCATGATATACACTTGCCTCAGGACAGAACAACATAGCTAGCCAATTTGGACTGAAATCTCTAGGACCATAAACCCAAATCATTATTTTGTCCTTTAGATGTTTCCCTCCAGTATTTCTTTCACATCTTTCCTTACAGAAACATGGACCTATCTTTGTGTTCCTTCTGCAAACAAAGATGAAGAATAAATCACAACATGGAGAGCCAATTTGGAGAACCTGGAGCCTGGGAGAAAGTTCCATGTTAGCTTTCAAATGCTTTATTCTGTTTCATTCAAACTGTCTCTATTAGTTTCTTAAGGCTGCCATAACTAGGTGGCTGAGAACATCAGAAATTATTTCTTCATGGTTCTAGTGGACAGAAGCCTGAACTTAAAGTATCAGTATGGCTGTGCTCTGTTCAAAGACTTTAGGGTACAATCCTTGTTGGTTCTTCTTTGTTTCCAGTAGGGGCTAGGGTTCTTGTGAAACCTTGTGATACTCTTGCTGAGTATCTTTATCAGTCTAATTTCTTTCTCTGTATTTCATGGCTGTCAGATCTCTATGTGGTTTTGTTTCCAATTTGTTTTCTTTATAAGGTACTAGTTATTGACACAGGGTCCATCCTAAAGCAGTATGACCTTATTTAAAAGAACTGCATGGGTCCATGTCCTCTTTAGCTTTTATTGTTGGCTTGACACAACCAAAACTCACCTGGGAAAAGGGAGTCTCAGTTGAAAGTTGCCCAGATCAGATTGGCCCATGGCATTGTCTGTAGAGAATTATCTCAGCTGTTGATTGATGTGGGAGGGGCCAGACCACTGTGGGTGGCACTGCCCCTCTGCATGTGGTCTGAGTTGGATAAGGAAGCAGGTTGAGCAAGATCCAGGGAGAAAAACAGCTTTTTGTGGTTTTTGCTACCTTTGGTTCCTGCCTCTTGCTTTGAGTTCCTGTCCAAATTTCTCTCATCAAGGAATGTTTACCTACAAGTGTAAGATAAAATGAAGCTTTTCCTCCTCAAGTTATTTTTAGTCCTGGTGTTTGTTGCAGCAACAGAAAATACAGTAAGACTCTTATTTCCAAAGGAGGACATGGTCAAAAGTGTAAGGACTTCAACTTATCTTTTGGGTGTATCCATACAAGTAAGCTTACAGAACCCTGTGGGCTTATTATACAAGGAACCTCTTTATTCAAGTATTCTTGGGAAGTGATGAAAAGACAGCTACCACACACGCTGACTTCCTGGGCAAGAGAGCTCAAACAAAGATGATCTGCTTATCAATTACTTTAACTTTTATAAATGCTTTGAGAATGTCATGCAATGCGTTTTAATCACATCCACTCCTTCCTTCTCGTGCCTCTTCTCAGACCTACCCTTCCACCCTCCATACTTCAACTTGCCTGTACTCTTTAACCTATGACGATCACATTGTGTAGCTAATGTACTCGCGGCTTGTGGGCTCTCCATTGGAGTGTGCTTGATCTATCTAGGGCCACATCCTTAAAACTGATGCTCCCAGATGGCATTAACTATCCATAGCTCTTCAGTTAGGTTTGAGGGCTCTTGAACCCCTTTCTCATGTGTGCCAGAATGTTGACTGACTTGATCTGGTACAAGGCTTGTGCAGGCAGCCATAGCTGGTAAGTTCAGGTTATGGTATCCATAACTGTCAGAGGGTACTGCTTTGTTCTTGTCTCACCCGACTTGGGGCTCTTATAGTCTTTCTACCTCCTCTTTCTCAATGATCCCTACACCTCTGGGATAGGGAGTTGATATAGGTGTTCTATATGTGCTAAGAACTCTTTGCGTGTGCGTGCGTGTGTGTGTGTGTGTGTGTGTGTGTGTGTGTGTGTGTGTGTGTGGTTTTTCGAGAAAGGGTTTCTCTGTGTAGTCCTGGCTGTCCTGGAACTCACTCTGTAGACCAGGCTGGCCTCGAAATCCACCTGCCTCTGCCTCCCACGTACTGGGGTCAAAGGCATGCGCCACCACTGCCCGGCTTGTGCTAAGCACCCTTACTGATGCTTCTTCTCTGTAGCTTGACTAGTTGGGAGTTTCTGTGTTAGCTGTTGTCCTCTACACAAAGAAACTTCTCTGATGAGGTCTGAGAATAAATAGAAGTTCTTAAAAAGAGAGAATAAAACAGAATGAACCCAGGCTCAGTGGGAATTAGTTTTCTCTGCTGCTCATGCTTCTGATCTGTATTTTCTGTGACACACTGGCTTTCTCATCCATATGTGTGTCAGCCACTGCCACGTCTATATCTATCTCCATCTGTGTGTAGTCTGTTTATCTCTGTCACTGTCAATATCTATCTCTGTCTATGTCTGTCTGTCTGTCTATGTCTATGCTTGTTATCTTTATTTACATCTGTCTTTATGTCTGTATATGTCTTTATGTGCTTCTGTCTATGTCTATATCTATGTTTCTGTCTAGCTTTGTCTACTTACTCCCTGTAAGTCTATGGTTTCATTTGTCCCAGTACACGTCTGTGTCCATCTATGTCTATGTCTGTATCTTGTCTATCTCTGTCTGTCTCTTTCTCTGTCTATATGAATGTTTTCATCTGGGGTCCATAGATTGCCATGAGATTGTGAGTAGAATTTGAAGGGTAGGCATCTATAGGCTTAAGAATGACCTTCATGAAGATGTATTTATTTCCTGATTCTGAGAACTCCTAGTTCTCAAGAACCCATAAGAAAAGAGTGATTATTACCACATGCAACAAATGCTGTAATAGAGTTCAGGATTTTGAGAGAATGAGAATGTGCTTGACTATTCAGATGAGCTCCAAACGTCTTCACAGATATTCTTATATACTACGGGAGATATAGATAGTGAGATAGATGATAGTTAATGAGATAGATAGATAGACAGAGTACAAGGATGCAGGCCAGGCCCTGTGAAGATGGAGGCAGATTGCAATGGTGTGTATACAAACTAAAGAACACTTACCAGCACACCTTTGAGTGCTGTGGATACCCAACGAAGATTCTCTCCAGAGGCTCTGCAGGTAAGGGGAAGCCTGTGGACACCTTCATTTTGCACTCTGCCTTAATATCTATGAGAGTGAATATCTGTTGTCTTAAGGTTTTTTAAAATAAAATTTGTTTTTAATATATTTTCACCACATTCTTTCCCTTCCCCTCTATTGTATGAAGCTACAGATTTTTGATAATTTTGATAATGGCATACACAGGGTCCCTGAACATACATGAGAAATAGATATTCTTATTGCCCACTAATTTCTACTGGCACTTATCATTCTGTCTTGATTGATTATGGGAAACAAAATGTGGATTTAGTGGGGTCTGTCACCTATATAAGTGTTAGATACCTCCACATTACTGGAGCCCTTGAAGTGCCATTAACTCATTACCACTTTGAAATTGTATGATTAAGTTACTACTGAAGCATTATTAAAGCATTAATAATTGTGTTTATTACTCTAAGCCACAAATTTGTCTTTCAGGCATTTGAAGAAATCTCAATATAATTGGTATTCTTTGTAATCTCCCTCTCTCTCCCTCTCCCTCCTTCCTCCTCTCTCTCTCTATATATATTTGTCATCTATAATCTATCTGTCACCTATCTATCTATCATCTATCTGTCTGTCTGTCTGTCTGTATCTATCTATCTATAATCTATCTACCTACGAATTATCTATATAATATATTTTAAATTAGTTCTTTAAGTTTCCTACAATATGTTTTGATCATATTCATATATCTCCAATGCCAAGCTCTTACCAGATCCATTCTCCTTTCCCTGAGTGCCTGTGTATGTGTTTTTAAAACACTTTAAGACTAATTTGTACTGCTCAAATATCCGACATGTATCCGACACTGGCAAGTGAAGAACTTACCAGGGTCTATACCCTTAGGAAAGACTGTTCCCCTTACAGCCACTACTAATTGCCAAATAGCTCCACAGATAGGGGTGGGCTTGTGTGCTTACCTGACTCTCCACATTGGGACTTCATCTGGTTTGGGTTTGCACAGGTGTTGTGCGGTTGTTACCCTTGCTATAAGTTCATATGTGCAGTTGCCCTGCTATGTCCAGAAGAGAATGTTTCCTCACAGTCAGCCACAGCCTCTGGCTCTTATACTTTTTCTGTTCCTCTTCTATAATAATATCTCAGCTGTGTGTGTGTGTGTGTGTGTGTGTGATGTTCTCTTTAGGGCTTATTATTATACAGTCAATTATTCTTTATATTTTGGCAAGTTGTAGGTCTCTGTGTTCAACACCGTCTACTGCAAATAGAAGCTTTCAGATGAGGGCTGAGAAATGAATTGATCTATAGGTATGAAGAGAAGTCATTAGGAATCAGTTTAATACTATATCCATTTAGCAGCATAATAGTAAGTAATAAGCACTTACCCAAGGCTCATGATCTGTCTTTTAAATATCCCAAATAGTGTGATAAAAGGACATAATCTATGCTTGCAAAGTCATCGCCCCCCGCCCCCCAGTTTGAACACCAGAGTAAATAATGAGTAAATAAAAAATAAAGAAGTAATTATTGTCCAATATATTCATATCAGAGGTAGAAATCAGCCCAGAGAACTGAAGGATACTTGGGTGGATAGTGGCAGATATTCCAGGGCTCAGTCTTTAGGTCTTGGGCTATTTCTCACACTTTCCATAGAAACCCCACCTACCTGTTCAGTCCCCTGCTTCTGGTGACCCATGAGCCTTTGCCTATCTTAGCACTGGATCCTATGGGATGTAGATAACATATTTTAGCATTCTATTTTGCATTGTTACCACCCAGGCAGGCTCAATGCTTATTGTATCAAAAATATGTTTTGGGTGCTTCTCTTCCAATTTTAAATGCACATGTGACTTACCTCCTGAACAAGTAGGTGCCTGCCTTTAATTATTTATTTGTGTTTACATAATGCATAACTATGCCAGAGGCACATAGTAGGTGCTCAACAAAGAATTCTTAAATCTAATTGAATTTCCTGGTAGTTGAACAACTAGACAGACTGGTAGATAGATATAAATTAGTAAAGCATATTTGAACCATGTGTTGATCATTGAAAAGTTGTTTCATTTTTAGCCAAGATAAATGCTTTTTTAATGTGTAAAGAAATCTATAATTTTCTGTGCTTTGAATTAAAGCTCCCACTTCCCAGGTTTCCTGCCTGCTTCTGGCTGCTCTTAATGAGCTAATTTACCCCACTGAGGCGAGAGATTTCCTCTTGGGAAAGGGTTTAGATGGGCCTCTCACATCCAGGGCCCCAGAGCGTTTCCTTACAGGGCTTTAAACACTCTGAACGTATTTAATAGAGAAGCCAAGAAACAAATCTGTTGTTTTAGCTTTATTCCTCGAGGCTCAGCGGCTCGGTTTCCCTTCCCCTTTGATCATGCTCACTGGAGTGGCAGGCCTGGAAACTGCCAAGAAGGGCTGGGTCTCTTTAGGAAGCCTGGGCAGGGGACCCACCCAGCTCCACACAATGAAAATAAAGTTGTCAAGCCTTTGAGGTGGCTGTGAAGATTAATTCTTCCTGGGCAAATTGGTAAGACATTTACATTTTTTCTTTTTTTTCAATTCTTTTTTTTTTCTCTTCTAAAATGTGTTTTGATGAACATGATAAGGAAGCCCTGGTTTGAATGTGGAAAACAGATTCTGGAGCGGTTTTCATGGAACTGGGTTCTCAATGTTCACTATGACGCTTGACCTGTGGAAATGAACCTGCCCTTCTAATTAATGACAGGACCATCAGGGGACCACTGGGGGTGTGTGTTCTGGGAAGGGTGTCACAAACACATGCTTTTGTTGTCTTAGAGTCTCATGAAGTAGGAGGTCTACAACAGCATTCTAGAACTTGACATCTTCTCCATATACAGTTCAGTCCTCAGCTCCTGCCATAATCTTCCATCTGTTCCGCGATGGGTTTGTCAGCTCCAGTGCATATTGCAACGGAACACGCACAATTTTATGATGCGTATATTTGAAACAGTTACCATCCTTCCTCTATGCAAGCATTGTTTGTTGTGGTAGTATCACAGTGTTGGAGCAAGTCTTGGGTCATACTCTAGCCTCCAGGAGTCCAGGAAATGGAAGCAGTGTGAAGTATCTTTCTCTCACATTCCAGAAATTTAATTCAATAGGGGGAACATCTGCTAACCTTACTGAGAGGATGTTCGTAATATTTTAAAGTCATAAAGACCATTATGAATGATTTTGAAAAGATGGAGCTGTAGACTAAAACCCAATCCAACCCAAACCAAAACAACAAGCGCCGCACAAACTCTAAGAATCAACCAGATGTAGCCATGTGTCAGTTGGGAAAGGTGGGTGTTTTACAGTCATTCGGTGTAGGAGGGGGATTTCTTGGGGGAAATCAGAGAATTGCCTTTGAATTCATTTGATGGGGCAGCCCTGTCTTTGTATCCGTTTGGCTTAATAAAGAGCCTATGGAATGGTGACAGACGGAACCAGATTTGGATTCTTTTGTGGACTTCTCTGTGTCACCTTGGGTGTATTTTTAATTTCTTGTTCTATTAGCTGAGCTGTAGTATTGGAGTTATTGCAGTTTGCTAGTGGAATCCTTTCACGTTGTAAAGATCAAAGAGAGGCTCAGGTTACACGGGTGATCGGGGATTACTGCAGTAATGCAGACACTTAAGGAGATGTGCCAAGCGGTCACCACACAGGATACAGCAGCCCTTCCAAGGAGCCCGCATATTTATGGCAGGGCTTCTTCCTGTCCCTCCCCCCTCTCTCTCTCTCTCTCTCTCTCTCTCTCTCTCTCTCTCTCGGCCAGTCTGCACACAGCTGACACAGACGGTCCTTCTCTTCTGCTTTCTACCACTGTTTCCCTGATCTTATTCAGTTTTCATATTTCACGAAATTATTCAGTTTTCATATTTCACGAACGTCAAGTTCAGCACCCAGTGGGGAGCTCCTATTGGTCAGCATCTAGATTCTATCAGCCTGGCTCAGCCCCTGAGGGTTGCCTGCCCTTGCTTCAGCATTTAATCTCCAGAGCCATGTGCAATGACTAGGCACAGGGTCATCAAACAGGCTGTTGGGCTTTTTAGAGGGCTCTGCTCAACAATCTCATTGGCCTCCTCATTTCTGGATCTGTTCTTCCTTCTTCTCAATCCTGCTGGGACAGCAACCCATCATATGGGCTTATTTCTAGAAATCATTTCTTGTGCTCCAGTGCTGGCTTTGGCCATTTTATGTTTAGCCAATGAGAGGCATTAGAAGATCAGATGAAGGGGGAGGGAGAAGGCGGGCCTATGAGTTGCACAGTTTAGAGTTCACTCTCCGTTCATAAGATCCCTCTGCCATGGGGAACAATTTGGAGCACTTTAGTAGCAGTATCTTTGTCTGGGCCTGTAGGTAGTAATGGTTGCCCCCCTTTTGCTGGCTTTAGTGTGCTTAATCACTCCTACTTCATTTCCTGAATTCTTCCTATAGTCGTCCTTTCATTTAAGTCTTGTCAGTGAGCTCTGAGTGGGCAGAACCTTGACTAACCAAGGAATTGCAAATCATGGAATATCAAAATGTGTCAGAAGCTGCTAAGGACAAGCATCTAACTTTAGTCCACAGTTGTAAGAACTACGTAGGTGTATAGCCTTATTGGCCGATGTGTCATAGGCTTTGATAGCTGGAAATGCCAATCATTATGAGCTTTGCCACGATTACATAAATGAAATCAATTCTATATGTTTTGGACACAAAGGGTCTTCATACATATGTATATAACATATTTTTTTATATATCATAGAGGTCACTTCCAAGCTAATACTGTCCACAGTGGCCCTGTTCTCAAGTGGAACAATGATTAACATTTCTTAATTTCTGTAACAAATTCAGGGAGATGGAGATGTGGCAAAGCGTGGTGGGAGATTATTTAGGGCATGATGCGAAGCACACATTATTATTGCATTGTTGAAACAACATACATACAAAAGTGGGACTGGGCTGCAGAAGGAAGAGAGCAAGGGTGGGTCATGGTATGAATGAATAAGGAAAAGGGATGGGTGTTGAATTGCTGCAACTGTCTCTTTGTAATGAAAAGTTTTGGGGAATTAAGTGTCAGCATCTAGAAGGTGATTACATTTACAGCTAATCAGACAAAGCCTCAGGGCCATATGTGGATGGGTTTTCAGATATATTAGTTTCATTGTCTTCTTCTGATAGACCAAAGGCTTGAGCATTCAGTGTTCATTGTTTAGATCAGGGTCAGCGATGTGTGGTACACGTGTAACCACCAGTTCTCCCATAACCATGATAGACACAAATAATTTATTATGGTGCTTGTTCCTGTTAGCTGAAGCAAGGCCTCAGATTTCTCCATTATGTGCTGGAAGCAGGTAAGTTGGTTTTTTGTTTTCAATGTTTCAGAGATAACTGTAAAGTAGTTAAGAACCTGGGTCTTGGCCAATGGTGTTAACAAGTACTCTGCCTACCCTTTCTACTTCTAGGGTACTGAAGGCAAGCAAGTCACTTGGTCCTTCAGGGTCTCGGGATGTACAATAGTGGACAATGTACCAGATGTACAATGGTGACAGGAACTGAGCACTTCTGATTTGCTAAGACATGCAAAAGCTGAGGAAGAGAAAAGAATACTTAGAAATGTCCCAGACAGTTCTTTGTGTGAAACTTCCCGGAAAGTTTGTAGAGTAGCACATTTGGTGTGGCCTGCCCCGTTCCCTTTACCTACTCTGTGAACCTGACTCAGGCTGTCTCTGCCAGCAGCTTGTACCAGTGACCTTCAGAAGCTTGCCTGCAGGCGTTTGCAGGGGCCTCAGCTGCCCCAAGAGCTCTGTCTAGAGAGTTTCTGACCGCTCCTTCCCCAGCCCCAGTGAGGTTCATGGACTGACTACCACAGCACTGCGATGAGCCCACCTTCATCTCCTTTGCCTTGCTGCAGGACACACTCTGGGCTGTATTTTATGTTCTAAGTCTCTCTAAGGTTTTGGGAAGATGCTGGAAATGGTGTCTCCCCACAGAAATGTCTTAATGCAAGAATCTTTGCCTCAGTGGGCCAGGTCAGAACTTGAACAACTATGGAGAATATAGTTTAATCCACTCAAATGTCCGAGGTAGGAATCTCATTTCACAGATGTGGGGGTGGAGACATCCGTTAAGCAGCCACACCTGGATTCCAGCCTCCAGGTATCCTGTCCTGGAAGGTTCACCTGTCTCCAAATCCTTCTCCCATTTCCTAGTTGTTTGTAAGCAGAAGAGAGAAAGAGGCAAGGATGTATGCTCTTTTGAGACAGTTGTGGCTGGGAAGGGAGAAGAGAATGGGGGATCAAGTTAAAGAAAAAGGCTGAAGTGCTTATCACAAAGGGGGACCCTGGGGCTTCAGTATCTCCTTGCAGGGCAATACTCTCTGATAGCAGCAGGAAGCGGGTGGGGCGGTCCGAGCAAACCTGAATACTATTGTATTTCTGCATGCCCACACTCTGCAGCCTTCTTGATGCTGGCATCAGCTTGCTTCGTGCTTAAACCGCTTATTAAAGTCTAGACGCAACATAAAAGCACGTAAATTGGTTCCAGCCATCTCTAGTAAAAACTTCAACTGGAGCTGGGAAGGGATTGGAGCATCTCTCGGCATAATTAAAATTGACTCTTAAAGTTTCTTTAGCTTAATTGGTAACACTTTCTTTGGAAGTTGGTGAAAGCCTCTTGCTGGGAAGGTTAAATGCATTTCTGTGTATAAGATCAGAATTCAAATATAGTTTTATGGACACATTTACAGTGATGTTCTACCCGGGTGGTCTTTTTTCCCTGTATCTTTTCTATTTAAGATTTATGCTGTCATTCACCACAGTCTAAATGTGTTTTGATAAAAAGAAAAAAAATGACCCGTTGCTGACGCATTTCAAACAGAAAGTTGGTAATATTTTGAAGCTTTCAGTAAATTGAACTGCAGTTTGGCTTAACCCAAGCTGCCTCTCCCCCAAGCTCTTCACTGGGAGTCTAGCACTTAAATTGTGTTTGTTATCCAGAAACTGAAAGTAGCTACTTCTCTTTAGCTGCATCCAAAGGCAGGAAGGGTCAACTTTCTAAAGATGTCCAAGGGTTTAGGGCAGCCAGACTGATCTGACCTTTGTTTCTTTGGAAGAAATGTGTTTGTCCATATGACTCTTCCTCCGTGCTGGGATGCTTCTCCATGGGCTCTGCATCCTGATGGTCTTCTCAGTGTAACGGTTTTCCATAGCTGAAAAGCCTGTGGGTTTTTTTTGTTGTTGTTGTTGTTTGTTTGTTTTGGTACACGACCATGGATGAAGCTTCAAATTCTTTGTACTGTCCCTAGTTGAGACCTGGGAGCAGCACAGATTGATTTTATCTTAAGGAAGACTGGCTTTCCCTGATTTCCAGGGACAAAATTTCATCTTTGCAGAGCAATGCGGTATCTTAAGATCAATCCAGTGTTGCCTGTTCAGATGGGATAATGTTAGTAATCAATGAACAAAGAGCGAAGAAGGCGACCCTGATCCCAGGGTCCAAATGCGACAATTGTATTTATTTATGCTTTATTTTTCAGGGTAATGGTACAAAGGCATATATAGTTTTGAATAATTTTGGTTTTCATTATACAGATAGAAATTTTGACTAATAATGATTTAAATGTAGACAATTAAAATTTCACATTAAGCTTGTAAAATACACAGAATATTAAAAGAATATTAAAGAGTGCAAGGTAAATGTCTTTTATATGGAATGAAAAAGACCAGCAAGGTGATTTTTCTGCTTTCCCCTATAGGTACCTCAAATGTTGGTATATTTCTATGCACTGCTTGTGAAAAAAACTCCCAGTACTTGAACATTTAAAATGCAAAAATGATCCAAAAACTGAGATTTCTTTTAGTGTCTATATCACTGCTCAAAATGTTCCTTGTTTTGGAGATTTTAGATGTTATGTTTTCACATTAGGGATTTCAACCTGTGACTCCCTTTCCAAAGGCAATGACTATTAATATTTTGGTTCTTATTTCTTGATGTTTTTATACACATTGATTTTTAACCTACAGTTGTGTGTGCAAGTATGCTCTCCTTATATGCATTTAGTGTTTTCCTCTCACTGAACCTGGAGCCTGGCTGGCCAGAAACCCCTCAGGCTCTGGCTGGTTTTGTCTGCCAGCCCTTGGCCTGCAGACACACAGAGCCATATTTAGCTTTTCAGGTGGGTGCTGGGCATCCAAAGTGGGTTCTCATGACTGTGTCACACGCTTGACCCACATGCCATCTCCTCGGCCTACTCAATATGCAGTTAAACTTGTAATATATATTCAATTTTACTTCAAAGTTTATTTTACTTTTTATGTTGATTAGTTTTTAATCCATAAATGTTATTACAGTTATTTTAGAATTTTTTCTACTCTTTGGAGAATTTAATATAAAGTTCTGTATTTATATAATTTTCACTCCCTCCGTTCCAACTCTTCCTATGTCCTTTATTCCTGCTCTAATTTATGAACTTCTCTTTAATGCACATACACATTCACACACACACACACACATACACACATACACAAATATATCTATATAGCCTGCTAAACCTGTTTGGTGTTCCATGTGTGTGTGTGTGTGTGTGTGTGTGTATGTGTATGTGTGTGTATGTGTGTGTGTATGTGTGTGTATGTGTATGTGTGTGTATATGTGTATGTGTGTGTATGTGTGTGTATATATATGTGTATGTGTGTGTGTGTATGTGTATGTGTATGTGTTTAAGGCTGACCACTTGGGATTAGATGATCTAAGAGGAAACTGTCCCTGAAGAGGACAGATTCTTCCTCTCCCAGTAGCCATTAGTGGTCTGTAGCTCTTCACTTAGGGGTAGAGCCTTGTAGGATTTCCCCCATCCACTTTGTCATGTTAATTGGTATTGCTAAAATGTTCTCTGAGAGTTAAGTATAGAAGTTGTTTTATATTTGTGTCTATTGGGGCTGGATACTCCATGGTTCTCTGAGTTTTGATTAGAGGGAGATATCTGTAATAGTCTCTATCTGCTGTAAAAAGAAGCCTCTTTAACTGTGAACATAAGGATAAGCATTTAGAATGTGGTTAGTAATTCCACTGCTTTAGAAAAGAGATAGTAAGCCCCCTTCTCTCCCCCTGTCCTCCCACCTACCCCTTCCCACTTCCCTGTTCTGGTTTTGCTGAATACTGCTTCACTGAGTCTTTCCAGAACAAGGGGCCACTCCTCCTTTCTTCTTGTACCTCATTTGATGTGTGGATTATGTTTCGGGGAGTGGGGGACTAGAAAAGGGGAAATCATTTGAAATGTAAATAAAAAATATATCGAATAAAAAAAAAACAAAAAAAGGTTAAACTCCTTAAAAAAAAAGAAAGAAACACACACACACACACACACACACACACACACACACAAAGAAAAGAAAAGAAAAGAAAAGAAAAGAAAAGAAAAGAAAAGAAAAGAAAAGAAAAGAAAAGAAAAGAAAAGAGATAGTAGTTGTTACTCTACTAGGGTCCATGACCTCTCCAATTATGGGCCATTGGCTCAGTTTACAGTAGCAGGCATGGAATCTCACGTATTGAGAGGGCTATAAATTCAAGCAGACAGCTGTTGGTTACCTCCAATGTATGAGTACCACTACTGCACCATTGGTATTTTGATATCCTGCCATGTTTTATTGTGGTGGTGATGCTATTGATTGCTTTTCTTTCTTGGCAGCTTTGGGAACTATGAGAGCTAGTTCTTAGGGGGCTTTTGGGTCAGTTCCAGATTGATTGGTCCAAGCCCTGATGCTGAAGTGTGTAGTGCCTTCAGCAATTTGATAAATCTCATCAAAATGGTTATACAATGTATTCCAAAGTGACAGATAATGTTCTGCATTCATAATACTACAAGCTGGCAATACAATTATGAATCAATATTTATTTTTTTAGTGCATGTGGGACTATTACCTTCTCATAGATTTCCCTAGGTGGAAATGTAGATCAAAGAAGGTTAACTTAAGTCTCATGATAATAGTGATAGATAGTCTTTGAATGTATCCTATTGATTTACCGATACAACACACAACATTGGTATTTTGAATTATGGCTATTACAAATCTCCATGTTGCTTTGATAGAAAATGGCCTCCTGTTAGATCTTCATGCTTGACCATACCAGGCTCCTCTCAAGTGAGTCATCTGCCCCCTTGCTTCCTTCACTTAGCATGGAGTTTTATGCTTTATAAGATATCGTTCTGTCTTAGAGACTGTATAATTAAAAAGGTGTTAAATATGTCTTTTATCTTTGTTTTTATTTCCTAGAATGTGGAAGAGCTTATTTGTTGTTGTGTGTTCATTGGTTTAGCTGTTGCTTTGTGGGCAGGACACTGTAGTACAGATACCATTCCTGCTTTTGTCATGATGACCCTGGCCACTCTGGGAGTTCAGTGGTGATGTTCTGAGATGACATTATCTTGATTTCTTGGAAGACAGCCACTCACTCCAGCTCTGTAAGTGTGGTGCCTTCTCCATATCAGGGACACTCCTAGATTGTGGCTGGACTATACTCTTACATATGGAGATTCTACTTACCAGTCAAATCGTAAATCACCCTTTGTTTCCATTTCTTGGTGATCTTCTGTTGCTCCTTTTGATGAAAAACCATGAAATCCTGAGGTTGACTAAGAGTCAGGATCCTGAGGGGGAAATTCCGTGGAATTTTATTCTCTTGTGAAATCACTATTGTATTATTGAAATTGAAAGGAGGATATGAATGAAGATTCAAGCTGGAAGCAGGGAAAAAGGAGAAATGGACTGCATTTTGAGACTCTAGCCAGACACTGTGTATATACAGTTGCTGTGGACACGTGTGTGTGTATATATGTGAGTATACAGACATATTAACTTAGATTCCACTAAAAGCATATCTCAAGGCTTTGGAATTTACCTTTGGAAATGATATGGAGTAGTTAGAAGAGGTGAAAAGAATGCAGCAGGAGAGGAAGAAAAGCCAATCTCAGGGTGTTTTATTAAATTGTTTCTGGCTGGGGTCAGCTGAACTCTGTAGACATCATGTAGAATAATCTCTTGAGAAGAAGTGTTTATCCATGGCATCTCCAACCTTATGAATGAATGTATTCCATGGGTTGTTAACACCTTTGTCCTTTCAGGTTTGAACCTGTCTGGTCAACTGGTGGGATTTTGTTTTCCATTCTTTTTGCCTGTGGCAGAAAAATTCCCAAGAAGAAAATAATAGGCCCACAGTGCAGGTGATGGGAGGTGTTGTTCTGTTACATCACATACATCTGACTACTGCTGGAATCCTGGAGCAAGATTGCCCTATCCGTGGCCCAGGGTCACACGTGTCTCAGGACAGCTATATATGTGACCCAGTATATTTGCAGATGACAACATTATACTGCAGTGTTAGAAGGTTGGACACATTTGTGTGGGAAGGATCAGAATAAAATATTGTAGATTGGTTACAACCGAAGTCAGGGACAATGTATGGGGTATGTAACTATATATGTATATTCCATGTTTAATTTGGTAAATTTTGAAGCCTGGGTGGATACAGCAAATATTTACTCATTATTGATGTTTACTTTTTGAATCTTCTTTCAATGTGGGTAACCTGTATTTGCTTCTCCTACCCCCTCCAAGCATGGGCAGTGAGAACTTTGCATTTCCCAAAGCAGTTGGCTCATGTGTAGGACATGCCATACAATCAGAATCTAGAGAGCCCCCCAAGGCTTTTCAGGGATGGCTAGAGGTAATGGGAATGTTTTCTTTGTTCTGGAAGGACCAAGCTTTAGGAATACCCAGGAGAACTTGAGAGATAGATAGATGATAGATAGATAGATAAATAGATAGATAGATAGATAGACAGACAGATAGAGATGGAGGGAGGGAGAGCGAGTGTGGAGGGGGGAGAGAGGGCACAGAGGGAAGGAGAGGGGGAGGGTAAGGGAGAAGGGGAGGGAGAGAGAGATAGAAGAAAGAGGGCCAGGATTCAAAGAGAAACCAGGTCTTGGTGGGATGCATTGTTTGAATTCCTGGCTTTAGCTATCCATGGCAAAGATTTCAGTTACTTTAACCAGCTAAACCCTGTTTCTGTAGAAGCCAAGTTGACCAGGGATTTCTGTCAGTAGCAATATGAAAACAAGACAAAACAAAACAAAACAACCCTTCCAACTTAGATGCATTGAGTTTACTACTATTTAACATTGTCTTAGTCAGGGTTTCTATTCCTGCACAAACATCATGACCAAGAAGCAAGTTGGAGAGGAAAGGGTTTATTCAGCTTACACCTTCCATATTGCTGTTGATCACCAAAGGAAGTCAGGACTGGAACTTAAGCAGATGAGGAAGCAGGAACTGATGCAGAGGCCATGGAGGGATGTTTCTTACTGGCTTGCTTCCTCTGGCTTACTCAGCCTGCTCTCTTATAGAACCCAAGAATACCAGCCCAGAGGTGGTACTACCCACAAGGGGCCCTCCCCTCTTGATCACTAATTGAGAAAATGCCCCACAGATGGATCTCATGGAGACACTTCCCCAACTGAAGCTCTTTTTTCTGTGATAACACTAGCTTGTGTCAAGTTGACATACAAAACCAGCCAGTACAAACAACGATGTTTTAAAACTTATTTCTGAATTTAATTAATATTTATTAATGTCTACTCTGTTTCTACTGCTGTGAACCTTCTAGATTTATTGAGTAGAAAAGAATCTAAATGAAAATTTAGGTCACTTTAACCACCTAGAATACAGAACACATACCTTTAAGTTGATATGTCTTTGAGCAATTACTGCCTTTATAGAAATTGTAGAAGAAAAATTTTGATTCTCAAACTGCAAAGATGGGAGAGACGCAGGTTAAGTAAAGGTAGGGATAAGGAAGGGGATAAGATATTTTCTGTTGGAATTCTAGGTTCATGGTAACTTTGCAGAATACACACACTATGTATTTCTGTTCATGTATCAAGTATTGTTGCTGCAAAAATGCAACATACTAAATAGCCACAATACTTGCCATGTATGTGACTGTCAAAGGTTTTGCTCACAATCCTCTGTTTTTACTGTGTGGTTCTACTGATCTGAGCTTGTTTCAGACAGCTTGCTTGTGGGCTGCTATCAACTTCAGTTTGGCTGAGTGACTTTGCAGAGTTTGCCTGATGCCCTCAGAAATCTGAGATGTTGAGTGGGATGAGTAGGGATTACTCTACATACCTTTTCCTTGAGCAAACTCAGCCAAGGCATGCTTATACATGAAGCATAGGAATAAGACAGGAAATGGTTCCTACACAAGCCTGGTTCAAGCCCTTGTTTTCATCATCTTTGCTGACAGTTCATTGTCTGAAACTGATCACATGACAGAATTCAAGGACTGTTAGAAGCTTTGAATAAAGGACCAGAAGAAAGTGAATAATTCCCCCAAACATATTGCACATGCTGCAGTTGACTTATATATAATTTACTAAAATTACTATCAATGCAAATGGTTTGATTTGTCTGCATGTAGACTACTTAGTTCTCAAGTCCCTGGACGAACAAAGTGTTTTTTTCAAATCAACATGATCAACATTGCTCCGAACAATGGTGACTTCTACAGAAATAACCAAATATTTGGGATCCTTTTTTAAAATTAAAAAGTTGGCTTTTTCCACTTAGAATATATCACTTTATTTTATAGAACTTAGGTTGTTTAATCTGGAAGTCGTGTGTGTGTGTGTGTGTGTGTGTGTGTGTGTGTGTGTTTAAGGTGAGCTTTGGGTCTGCTTTACCTACTGTGTTTGTTAAGAAAAATCTAGCAATTTATGCTGTGTCTTCCTTACATATTATAGTGTGAAGTTTTTAAAGGGGGGATTTGCTTTGGGTATAAGTACACCAGAGAATTATTACCAATTTGCTTTACATTTAAAAAAAACCCTAATATTAGGGTTAGAATTTATGCAGTCTTTAGTTTTTATAATCCAAATATTCAGTGTTTTTCATCTCTCTTCTTTATTAGGCTCCAACTCTGAAGGGTGATTGTGATAGAATATAGGACTCTATACCTCATTTCTGGTCAGGAGTTGGAAAGTGGACAGTCTGTGTCCAAAATTAAGTTCTGAGTCTTTTGAACTTCCGGCGGCGGCGGCAGTGCAGCAGTAGCTGGTCCAGCTGAAGGGCCATCAGCAGTGGAGCCAGGGCGACACAGGGACCAGTTAGGCCCTGCGCCCACGACCACTGACCTTCGCTGACCAGCCGGGCAGCAAGCAGCTGCAGTTGTGCGGCGCCTTTCCTGCACGGAGGCCACTTCAGAACTCGGCCTCCCACCAGTCAGGAGAGGTGCATCCATCTTGGTTCCGGACTCCGGGGATCGGACAGACTGAGGTACACAAACATAATCCGAGGCCAACACGCGGTGGTCTGAGCCCGACGGGCGTTGGCCTGCACCCAGGCCCTGGGCTGGTCGGGGGGGCATCGGGGTGTAAACCCAGCCAGGAGGTTTTTTGCCCAGGCCTGCGCGCGCGCCGCTGCCATTTTGCCTGCAGGACGACAGAGAGCTCTGGCGGGCAGACCTGTAACAGGCATAGCCTGAGGCTAACAAAGCGAGGGTCTAGGCCCCAAAAGGCACAGGACTGACCCCAAGAACTGGGCGGCTTGGTGGGCCATCTGTGAGTCAACCCGCCCAGGGGATTGTTAGCACAGCAGACTCTCCCAGCGCTTTCAGGGAGCGCGGGCGGCCATCCTAGTCACCTGGCAGACCCAATTAACAGTCATAGCCCTAGGGGAACATTGCTCGGACCTTGGCCTCCCAGGCTTTTGCCTGGACTCAGGGACTGGGCGGCCAAGCTAACCTTGTGTGCGACAGCCTGGTTGGCAGATCGGCTGCCCAGCGGAGTGAGCGGAACACAGGGGAGATCACAGCAGCATACACCATCGGCACTCCTTGGGGGTGCACACAGGCTCCATCTGGTCCACAGACACAATCTGGGGCAAGGCCTCAGGCGGAAGCCCTCAGCCCTACTCCCTCCGCTTCCGGATCCAGATCAGCCTGGGCGGCAGCACCACATCTCCAAGTCCTGCAAGAGGCTAGCTGGGCTTCCGGGAGGCCAGCCGGGAGAAGTCAGTGTGCTCCAGTGAATCCAGCGGGCCCCAGCAGGAGCCTTCGGGTGCCTGCTTTGGGATCTGAACAGCCTGGGCAGCAGCACACTGTCTACAAGCAGTGCAGGAGGTAAGCTGTGCACCAGAGGCCAACTGAGAAGGGGCAGCTTACACTGGTGAGTCCAGCACTGACAAGACAAACTAACACCAGTGAGAACTAGATGGCAAAAGGCAAACGCAGGAACGTCACTAACAGAAATCAAGGCAATATGGCAACATCTGAACACAATTCTTCTCTACCAACATGTCCTGGATACCCCATCACACCAGTAAAACAAGATTTGGATTTAAAATCACTGGTCATGATGCTGGTACAGGAACACATGTAGGACATACTTAAAGAAATTCAAGAGAAAATGGATCAAAAGTTAGAAGCCCTTGCAAGGGAAACACAAAAATCATTGAAAGAAATCCAGGAGAATACAAAAGCCAACAAGGAGGAAATGCAAAAAAAACTTAAAGAAATACAGGAGAACTTTGGTCAACATGCTGAGGTCATGAAAGACGAAACACAAAAATCTCTTAAAGAAATACAGGAGAACTTTGGTCAACAGGCTGAGGTCATGAAAAAGGAAACACAAAAATCTCTTAAAGAATTCCAGGAAAACACAAACATGCAAGTGAAGGAGCTAAGCAAAACCATCCAGGATCTAAAATCAGAAGTAGAAACAACTAAGAAAACTCAAAGGGAGACAAATTTGGAGATAGAAAGCCTTGGGAAGAAATCGGGGGACAGAGATGCAAATATCAACAACAGAATACAAGAGATAGAAGAAAGAATCTCAGATGCTGAAGATTCCATAGAAACCATGGACTCAACAGTTAAAGAAAATGCAAAATGCAAAAAGCTTGTAACCCAAAATATCCAGGAAATCCAGGACACAATGAGAAGACCAAACCTAAGGATTATAGGCATAGATGAGAGTGAAGATTTACAACTTAAAGGGCCAGCAAATATCTTCAATAAAATTATGGAAGAAAACTTCCCTAACCTAAAGAGAGAGATGCCCATGAATATACAAGAAGCCTACAGAACTCCAAACAGACTGGACCAGAACAGAAATACCTCCCGTCACATAATAATCAAAACACCAAATGTTCTAAACAAAGAAAGAATACTAAAGGCAGTAAGAGAAAAAGGCCAAGTAACATATAAAGGAAGACCTATCAGAATCACAGCAGACTTTTCACCTGAGACTATGAAGGCTAGAAGGTCCTGGGCAGATCTCATGCAGACTCTAAGAGAACACAAATGCCAACCAAAACTATTATATCCAGCAAAACTCTCAATCACCATAGATGGAGAAACTAAGATATTTCATGACAAAACCAAGTTTACCCAATATCTATCCACAAACCCGGCCCTAAAAAGGATAATAGGAGGACAACACCAATACAAGGAGGGAAACTTCACCCTGGAAAAAGCAAGATAGTAACCTTTCATCAAACCCAAAAGAAGTTAAGCATTCAAATTTAAAAAATAACGTCAAAAATGATAGGAAGTAACAATCACTATTCCTTAATATCTCTTAACATCAATGGACTTAATGCCCCAATAAAAAGACACAGACTAACTGACTGGATACGTAAACAGAACCCTACATTTTGCTGCTTACAGGAAACACACCTCAGGGTCAAAGACAAACACTACCTTAGAGTAAAAGGCTGGAAGACAATTTTACAAGCAAATGGTCTCAGGAAACAAGCTGGAGTAGCCATTTTAATATCAGATAAAATTGACTTTCAACCCAAAGTCATCAAAAGGGACCCTGAGGGACACTTCTTGCTGGTCAAAGGAAAAATACAAAAAAAAGAACTGTCAATCCTGAACATCTATGCCCCAAATGCAAGGGCACCCTCTTTCGTAAAAGAAACTTTATTAAAACTAAAAGCACACATTGCACCTAACAGAATAATTGTGGGTGACTTCAACACTGCACTTTCCTCAATGGACCGATCAGGAAAACAGAAACTAAACAGGGACACAATGAAACTAATTGAAGCTTTGGACCAATTAGATTTAACAGATATATATAGAACATTCTATCCTAAAACAAAAGAATATACCTTTTTCTCAGCACCTCATGGTACCTTCTCCAAAATCGACCATATAATTGGTCACAAGACAGACCTCAACAGATATAAGAAGATAGAACTAATCCCATGCCTCCTATCTGATCACTATGGAGTAAAAGTGGTCTTCAATAGCAACAGAAACAACAGAAAACCCACATACACGTGGAAACTGAACAATACTCTACTCAATGATACCTTGGTCAAGGAAGAAATAAAGAAAGAAATTAAAGACTTTTTAGAACATAATGAAAATGAAAACACAACCTACCCAAATCTATGGGACACAATGAAAGCAGTGCTAAGAGGAAAACTCATAGCCCTGAGTGCCTCCAAAAAGAAAATGGAGAGAGCATACATTACCAGCTTAATGACACACCTGAAAGCCCTAGAACAAAAAGAAGCTATTTCGCCCAGGAGGAGTAGAAGGCAGGAAATCATCAAACTCAGGGCCGAAATCAATCAAGTAGAAACAAAGAGAACCATACAAAAAATCAACAAAACCAGGAGCTGGTTCTTTGAGAAAATCAACAAGATAGATAAACCCTTAGCCAGACTGACCAAAGGGCACAGAGAAAGTATCCAAATTAACAAACTTAGAAATGAAAAGGGAGATATAACAACGGAAACTGAGGAAATCCAAAAAATCATCAGATCCTACTACAAGAGCCTGTACTCAACACAACTGGAGAATCTGGAGGAAATGGACAATTTCCTTGACAGATACCAAATACCAAAATTAAATCAGGACCAACTAGACCATCTAAACAGTCCCATAATGCCTAAAGAAATAGAAGGAGTCATAGAAAGTCTTCCAACCAAAAAAAGCACAGGACCAGATGGCTTCAGTGCAGAATTCTACCAGACCTTCAAAGAAGAGTTAACACCAATACTCTTCAAACTATTCCACAAAACAGAAACAGAAGGAACACTACCCAATTCCTTCTACGAAGCCACAATTACGCTGATACCAAAGCCACACAAAGATCCAACAAAGAAAGAGAACTTCAGACCAATTTCCCTTATGAACATCGATGCAAAAATACTCAATAAAATTCTTGCCAACCGAATCCAAGAACACATCAAAATGATCATCCACCATGATCAAGTAGGCTTTATCCTGGGAATGCAGGGTTGGTTCAATATACGGAAATCCATCAATACAATCCACTACATAAACAAACTCAAAGAACAAAACCACATGGTCATTTCATTGGATGCTGAAAAAGCATTTGACAAAATTCAGCATCCCTTCATGCTTAAAGTCTTGGAGAGAACAGGAATTCAAGGCACATACCTAAACATAGTAAAAGCAATATACAGCAAACCGGTAGCCAGCATCAAACTAAATGGAGAGAAACTTGAAGCAATCCCACTGAAATCAGGGACCAGACAAGGCTGCCCCCTTTCTCCTTATCTTTTCAATATTGTACTTGAGGTACTAGCTCGGGCAATTCGACAACATAAGGAGGTCAAAGGGATACAAATTGGAAAGGAAGAAGTCAAACTATCCATTATTTGAAGACGACATGATCGTCTACCTAAGTGACCCAAAGAACTCCACTAGAGAGCTCCTACAGCTGATAAACAACTTCAGCAAAGTGGCAGGTTATAAAATCAACTCCAGCAAATCAGTGGCCTTCCTATACTCAAAGGATAAGCAGGCTGAGAAAGAAATTAGGGAAATGACCCCCTTCACAATAGCCACAAACAGTATAAAGTATCTTGGGGTGACTCTTACCAAACATGTGAAAGATCTGTATGACAAGAACTTCAAGACTCTGAAGAAGGAAATGGAAGAAGACCTCAAAAAATGGGAAAACCTCCCATGCTCATGGATCGGTAGAATCAATATAGTTAAAATGGCCATTTTGCCTAAAGCACTATACAGATTCAATGCAATACCCATCAAAATCCCAACTCAATTCTTCACAGAGTTAGAAAGAGCAATTATCAAATTCATCTGGAACAACAAAAAACCCAGGATAGCTAAAACTATTCTCAGCAACAAAAGAAAATCTGGGGGAATCAGTATCCCTGACCTCAAGCAATACTACAGAGCAATAGTGTTAAAAACTGCATGGTATTGGTACAGTGACAGGCAGGAGGATCAATGGAACAGGATTGAAGATCCAGAAATGAACCCACACACCTATGGCCACTTGATCCTCGACAAAGAGGCTGAAAACATCCAATGGAAAAAAGATAGCCTTTTCAACAAATGGTGCTGGTTCAACTGGAGGTCAGCATGCAGAAGAATGCGAATTGATCCATCCTTGTCTCCTTGTACTAAGCTCAAATCCAAATGGATCAAGGACCTCCACATAAAGCCAGACACTCTGAAGCTAATAGAAAAGAAACTGGGCAAGACCCTTGAGGACATCGGTATAGGGAGAAAGTTTCTGAACAGAACACCAATAGCGTATGCTCTAAGAGCAAGAATTGACAAATGGGACCTCATAAGGTTACAGAGTTTCTGTAAGGCAAAGGACACCATCAAGAGGACAGATCGGCAACCAACAAATTGGGAAAAGATCTTCACCAATCCTACATCAGATAGAGGGCTAATATCCAATATATATAAAGAACTCAAGAAGTTAGACTCCAGAAAACCGAACAACCCTATTAAAAAATGGGGTACAGAGTTAAACAAAGAATTCTCACCTGAAGAACTTCGGATGGCAGAGAAGCATCTTAAAAAATGCTCAACTTCATTAGTCATTAGGGAAATGCAAATCAAAACAACCCTAAGATTTCATCTTACACCAGTCAGAATGGCTAAGATTAAAAATTCAGGAGACAGCAGGTGTTGGAGAGGGTGTGGAGAAAGAGGAACACTCCTCCACTGCTGGTGGGGTTGCAAATTGGTACAACCACTCTGGAAATCAGTCTGGCGGTTCCTCCGAAAACTGGGCACCTCACTTCCAGAAGATCTGCTATACCACTCCTGGGCATATATCCAGAGGATTTCCTACCATGTAATAAGGATACATGCTCTACTATGTTCATAGCAGCCCTATTTATAATTGCCAGATGCTGGAAAGAACCCAGGTATCCCTCAACAGAAGAGTGGATGCAAAAAATGTGGTATATCTACACAATGGAGTACTATTCAGCCATTAGAAACAATGAATTCATGAAATTCTTAGGCAAATGGATGGAGCTAGAGAACATCATACTAAGTGAGGTAACCCAGACTCAAAAGGTGAATCATGGTATGCACTCACTAATAAGTGGTTATTAACCTAGAAAACTGGAATACCCAAAACATAATCCACACATCAAATGAGATACAAGAAGAAAGGAGGAGTGGCCCCTGGTTCTGGAAAGACTCAGTGAAACAGTATTCGGCAAAACCAGAACGGGGAAGTGGGAAAGGGTGGGAGGGAGGACAGGGGAAGAGAAGGGACTATCGGGGAGTGGGGGGGCTAGAAAAGGGGAAATCATTTGAAATGTAAATAAATTATATCGAATAAAAAAATAAAAAAAATAAAAAAAAATAAAAAATAAACAAAATTAAGTTCTGCTGAGATCAATTGAATGATTTGAATAAATTGTTTTCAGTTTCAGTTTTTGCATATGTAAAACAGATATTAATGTCTGTTTGACTGTTGTAATGGTAGCTGAGTGAGGTATCACATGCACGCTCTATTGCCCAGTGTTTCACAAAGAACTAATGTGCTCAGTTATTAATTCTCCCTCCATTTTCTGATCTTATATCCTGTTCACCATCATCAACAACATTTTTAAATATCAGTATTCTATGAAGGCATTTATTAAAGCTGATGATAGAAGTTCAGAAATAATGATGCAAGATGCTTCTCAAACAGACATGGGACTAGGAGATGGTCCTAGGAAAAATTCCAATATGTGGGACATGGCAGGAGAAAGATTATAGAAACAGAATCTTGTCCTGCTTCTGGGCCCATTCCATGAGTCTAGTCTGTTCCTTTTTCATTGCAATTCAGCTGTTTATATGCCCTTATTTGCCTGATCAGGTCCACATTCCTTCACAAAACCTCACTCTTCCTCTGGGTGGTAAGAAGGTCCATCCACTTTGACTGATATCTTGTCTGCATATCCAAAGATTAGGTTGTGATATACAGGATGGGCCTAGAGGACATTATAGGAAAGGAATAAATCATTCACAGAACCATGAATACATGTATACTTGAAAGGTAAAAATAAAATATTAACTTCAGAAGACAGTAATTGTGGTTACCTGAGGTAGAGAAAGATTGGTTAATGTGTATTTGTAAAGAAGAAATGGGTTCTGTTGACCAGTGTACTACAGGATAATCGTGGTTGAAAGTAACAAATTGCATATTTTACATTAAGTAGTAGAGATGCTTTTGAATGTTCTCAACACAAAAGTGATAGATATTTGAGATGATCCTTGTGCTAATATCCAAATTATATCACTGAAGGGTGTATGTGTTAGTTATATGACAGAGTAAAGAAAAGTCATAGAAAGACTCAATAAATTCGGATTTATTTAATTTGAGATAGGGCTCAGGCACTAATGTTTTAAAAAGTTCCCCATGCAATGCTAATGTGTACAGCTAGGGTGGATACCACTGATGGACTTATGCCAGTGTCTAGACAATATTCTTATTTTATCTTACTCTTTGGTGATCTGAATTCTTGTCTCTTGTTTTCTCCAACTTGCAGTCACCTACTTTGGTAGAAATTTGTCCTCCTAATGGGAAACCATTGTTCTCCAATAAATAAATAAGCTGATGGTTTTATTACAGTGTTCTGAGATCTGGCTGTGACATACTATCACTAGACTTTTGGAGACTGATTTGAGAGTTTTCCTTAGTGGACCCCTAAACATCCTTCTAAAAATGATGATCTCTCTTGCACCCAGGCAATCATTTATCCTCTTCTATGGGCTTCTAGGTTTTCTGGGAGAGACATTACAGTAGAGTGTAGGGCCCAACTCTGGGTTGGAAAACACCTGAGTTTCACTAACTAGTTGTAGCTTTGGCCAAACCTCTTACATTTTGAGTTTAGATGAAGCTAAGCTCATTGTTTCCTTACTTGCTCTCTACAGAATATTTAACAGATGTATGGAGTATATCTCAATGGGATTTTCCCTGCAAAGTAGATGAGGAAAGTGAGATGAAATAGAAATTAGAGGGCCATTTCCATGCTGTTCCTATAGGTCCATCCTCTTTTCTTCCTCTTCTTTCACTTTCTCCTTCATCCCTAGATCAGCAGTGATACCCAAGACAATGGAGTCCTCTCTACTCATTCAGTTAGGCATGTGAGAGCCTGTGGAAGTCTGTCCTATGGGCATGTTATTCTTCCATATTCTGTAAGAATAGTCATAGAGGTGCAGTGGAGGGATTGCAGATGTTCCAGAGGTGTTTACATAATTGTTCCAGAGGTGAATTACATTTCCTGGCTTTCTTGCATTTAAGTATGGTCATTTATTTTATTTTGGACAAGAGCATGTGGGTAGAAGCCAACACTTGTTCTTCCCAGACCTTTAAACTCCCAAGTCCATTCTCTACTAGGTTTCCTGCCTGCTCTTTATCTATGTATTTGAAGATGGCGAGGAAAAGAGAGTCCAGGACCTCAAATCAGGCTTGAAAAGGGATTACTGGGTCAAGTAAACCTTTGTAGCATCATTATATCAGCAAGACAACACTCTTGAGATTGGCAGGCTTGATATTGCTATCACCTCCACTAACAGTGGAAGAACTGAGAGAGGACGGGATGCTTCTGAAGTGAGGCATGATTGGGTAGGAACAGTGCTCTGCCTCTGAGATGGCCCTCACATTGCTGTAACTTCATCTGCTCTAAGCTCCCTCTCAGCTCTATGTACCAACTCTATAGGGTTTACCTGAGAGTGCTCCATTGTAACAATTTCATTCATCCATAGCAAGGCTGGAACCAAGGACCTTGTGGATGCTAGTGAGATGCCGTGCCACTGAGCTACACTCATCCACTCTTTCCCCTGGAATCACCCATAGAAGATGCTCCTTCTCGGGCTCTGCTGTTGGGAATCTGACTTAAGGTGTTTTTCTGCTAGAATGTAAAGCCAGGCTTTCTGTGCTACTTCTCTCATCCCAAGGCAATGTTCTCTATATGTCTTAAGGCTGTACATGTTATATTATTTTCATAATTTGTTCTTACTTGGAAGCAATAAAGAAACTTATTCTTCTTAACGACCTTGGTTTTAAGCCCAAGAGAAATCAAATTGAAAGAATTATTTTAAAAAACATTTTTCCTAATATCTATCTATCTATCTATCTATCTATCTATCTATCTATCTATCCATCCATGATCTATCTATGTCTACCTATTCCCCCTAAAGAGCAGGCATCTAAGAAAATTTCTTGTTTAAGGGAAATTTGCAAAGTATTTTGAATGAATTATTAAAACAGTCCAGTAGTGCAAGTAAAAACACACCCAGCTCAGAACCTTTTAAATGCAAACATGGTTCCTTTGAAGAACATGGCCTGCATAGTGTGGCCTCTCCTTTGCAAGGCCTTCTGGCTTCTCTGTTGGTTTCTGTTGTTGAGCAGTACGCGGCCCATTGGTGAGAGAGGCATGATGAAGAGCGAGCGTGCAAAAAGCGATTGCTTTAAGCACCTTGGCCTTTCCTTTCATATCTGCAACGTGATCCTATTATTTTGAGGCAATGGGTCCCTTTAAGTGTGCCTGGCTGGGGGTTTGCTGTTTTCCTCTATTCTTTACTTTAAATCTTTTTGTCAACCATGTTCTCCTTGACTAGCACAGCAGCTGTCTGGGTAGTTATAATCCCATTAAAGAGGCCTCTATTATGTCAATAATATATTTATAGAGAAATTAGTCACCTGGGGTTGTTGGGTGGCTTTCCGTTTAGACACATTGTACCTTAGAAAAGCAGCACCATACACTTCTTGTCAGATAAGGCTGCTCCCTTTGTCCCTGGTGCCATATTGGCTAAAACAGATTAGCAATTAGCATGGAACATGCCTTCCTCTGCTCGCAAAGCTCCCTTAATCTCCTCCACTGATCATATTCCTCTCGAGCTTTTATGATAAAGCTGAGATTATAGATGTGTCTGGCTGTATGAGGCTTATAGTATTAGGTGAAAATATGGCAAGCATTAAATGACCATCCTGGTGGGAAAGGTAGGGAATTTAACCGCAAAGACCTTTGAAACCTGTTCAAGTGCATCTGGGCAGGGGCCTAAAATTAGTAGTGAATCTTCTTCCATAGACTCCATTCATTTTTCTAAAGAGGTTTTACATTCCTGACATATGAACGTGAAGCTAATTATATTCTTCGAAAAGGAAAAGGAAAGACAAAATGTTCTCCTGGGGTTGGGCTGTTAAGGGGGATGAATGACAGTAAAAGAAAATATTAAATTATTAAACTATTCACTGTTATTAAACTATCCATTGTGGGTTGAGGTTCAGTCTTTGGAAATTTTTCCTATTCTATGACCATAAAACACAGGGTGCTTTTAAAAACCAGACATCATAATAATGGGGTGACATTGAAAGTCAACCCATATTCCATCTTTTATAATGTTTCTTATATTTCAAAATATGATTGATTTTTTTTTAGACTCTAAAAGGACCAACCCTCTTCTAGACTTATCCCAAAGGATCTTACTAGCATTTCTTTGTTACATTTAGGAATTTGGGATCTTATAGATAAAGAAGAATGATAGCCACTGGCTTAGTGTTGGTTCTCAGAATAATGATGGGAAGTGGCAAATAGGGACGCTAAGGAAGTCAACCCTATCATCCAGGCTTAAATCCCACTCCCACAGTGACACACTTACTCCAACAGGGCTACACCTTCTAATAATGCCACTCCCTAGGCCAAGCATATACAAACTATCACAGGGATAGAGAATAAAATCTTTCATTTTACTTACTTTCTTGTTATTTAATAAAGTGAAATAACCTCACCATGCCAGACAAATCTCATGGAGAAAAACTTCTCTAGGAGCTAGGCTAGAGTAGGATGAAAAAAACAGAAGTCTTCAATATAGTGTATAGTTTGCATCAGTATAATTTAGTGATTGGGATATTTAACCTTGTTGCTAGGGTGAGAGATTCAAATCTCACCTTTGCTGTTTGGAGCTGTGATACTATAGGAGTTACTTTCAACTCTGCATGTCTTAGTTTTTACATCATGAACCAGGGGATAATCATGTTCTCCTAACAGCGCTTATGTAGTATAATTTATTAACTAGTTCACATGAAACACTTAAAATTGTACCTGACATGCCAAGAACCATATTTCAAAGCAGACAATGACAATGACACATTCCAGAGATGGCCACTGGAAGTAACCAGGTGAACTAGGGTGACTGAACCAAATCATGGCACATAGGTGAAAATTTATGGGCATATTCCTTCCTTTCATGTTATTTGTTAATTTATGTGTCTGATAGTTTATGTATTTGCCTACAAATGAGATGCCTCTGTGCCATCCATTTCCTAGAAATTGCTATATAATAATAAACAGAACATTATACCTGTCCTCAAGCAGGTAGTCAGGTGAGGGAGATGATGGAATACTGACACCAAAGCAACCTCTTTTTACTGCATCTATATTATGCCCATTTACTGTAAGGCTGGATAGACTTCCCATCATTAGAAGTACATTTCCTTGTTCTGTAATCTTACCTGATTTTTGGAAAGATTTGACAATAAAAGGTGGTTAAGGCAATCTTGTTCTAGTTTTTGGTACATTTTGTGCGGCTCTAACAAAATATCCAAGACTGGGTGCTTGATAATGAAATGAAGTGCATGCTAGCTACATGTATTCTGGCAGACACTGTTTGATAGGAATATATGCAAAAAATGGTGTGTGAGGTACATCTGAAAGGGGTCAAACAGATTTAGTAAACTTGCTTGGTAAATACTCACTCTAGTGGTAACTAACTCAGCCCTAGTAGACCGAACCCATTCTGAAAATATGAATATTAATCCCTTCTGAAAGTGACATATGTGTGACTTAATTAGCTCTAACTAGGCTCTATCTCTTGAAGGCAGGCTATCCTTCAACATAATTTCTTTGGAGAGGAAGGTTTTAGTATCTAAACCTTTGGTGGGACAAACCACATCCAAAACAGCATTAGCAAATGTTTCCAAAGCTTCTGCTACTCTCTCCTCAGTCTCTTGTATTTCTCCCAGAACCATACTCAGGTGCTTTGAGCAAGTTCAGTCTAGTCTACTGGAAGATTCGAGACTACATGTCCATGGGCCAGAGCTGAGTCAACCCAGTGAAGATCATTCTATGCCAGCTACTTACTGTTCACCCAGATGACCAGGGAGACTTAAACTAGTCAGTTGGGAACACCCATGGACTTGTGCTGGCGTCCACTGAACTTGATGTTTTTCATGTGGAATTTGAAGGAATCACTCCTTGATAGAGAGAAAGCTAGTGGATGTGGTAACACAAGGTGTTAGAAAACACTGAAGCTGGTGTCTGAAGATGAAGATAAAGGTGAAGAAAGCAGAAATTCGAAGCAGTGGGAACACCATAAAAAGCCTGGTATTCCTTTGCTCAAGCAGCTTAATATATGGCTATGATATCAAGATCCTCACAGGAAGTAGTTAAATCTTATGCAAAGTGAACTATTAACTAAGTTCTGAACTTGGGGAGAGAAAGGAAGAGGGAGGGAGGGAGGGGGAGAGAGAGAGAGAGAGAGAGAGAGAAATAAACAACCCAAGAAAGCTATAAACTAGTTGTAATGGGATTTCTGAATAGGTAGGACTAGGGCCTAATACCTCCAGGTACAGGGTAGAAGTATACTTATGGGTCATTTGTGATGTCTTTCTGGTCAGGCTTGCCCTTGAACCATGTGTTGTCTTATGAGAAGACTTATAAAAATCACTGGAAGTTTCCTTTCTGAGCCCCTGGAGGAATCATGTACAACCGAGAGTTAGCTTGTATTTTTATGAAGTGTGAGATGCTCTCTCTCTCTTCTCTCTCTCTCTCTCTCTCTCTCTCTCTCTCTCTCTCTCTCTCTCTCTCTCCTCGCTCTCTCTCTCTCTCTCAGACAGGGTTTTACAACATCATCTGTCGGCCTCAGTCTCTTAAGTGTTGGTAGTTCAGGGTAGATTACCATGCCTGGGCCCAGCCTCTTCATATCTTGGAGCCAGCAAGCCTGATGAGCCGGGTTTAATCTCTGGGACCCACATGGCGAAAGGATGGAATGTACTCCTGTGGATTAGTCCCTGGCCTCCATGGACTTATATGGTACTTACACTCACACCACACCCAAGTAAATAAATAAATAAATAAATAAATAAATAAATAAATAAATACTGTAAAGAAATTAAACTTCTACTTTGGATTTTGTTTTTTTTTTTTTTTTTTTTTTTTTTTTTTTTTTTTGTCTTTTTTTTTTATTTGATATAATTTATTTACATTTCAAATGATTTCCCCTTTTCTAGCCCCCCCCCCACTCCCCGAAAGTCCCGTAAGCCCCCTTCTCTTCCCCTGTCCTCCCTCCCACCCCTTCCCAGTTCCCCGTTCTGGTTTTGCCAAATACTGTTTCACTGAGTCTTTCCAGAACCAGGGACCACTCCTGCTTTCTTCTTGTATCTCATTTGATGTGTGGATTATGTTTTGGGTATTCCAGTTTTCTAGGTTAATAACCACTTATTAGTGAGTGCATACCATGATTCACCTTTTGAGTCTGGGTTACCTCACTTAGTATGATGTTCTCTAGCTCCATCCATTTGCCTAAGAATTTCATGAATTCATTGTTTCTAATGGCTGAATAGTACTCCATTGTGTAGATATACCACATTTTTTGTATCCACTCTTCTGTTGAGGGATACCTGGGTTCTTTCCAGCATCTGGCAATTATAAATAGGGCTGCTATGAACATAGTAGAGCATGTATCCTTATTACATGGTGGGGAATCCTCTGGGTATATGCCCAGGAGTGGTATAGCAGGATCTTCTGGAAGTGAGGTGCCCAGTTTTCTAAGGAACCGCCAGACTGCTTTCCAGAGTGGTTGTACCAATTTGCAACCCCACCAGCAGTGGAGGAGTGTTCCTCTTTCTCCGCACCCTCTCCAACACCTGCTGTCTCCTGAATTTTTAATCTTAGCCATTCTGACTGGTGTAAGATGAAATCTTAGGGTTGTTTTGATTTGCATTTCCCTAATGACTAATGAAGTGGAGCATTTTTTAAGATGCTTCTCCGCCATCCGAAGTTCTTCAGGTGAGAATTCTTTGTTTAACTCTGTACCCCATTTTTTAATAGGGTTGTTCGGTTTTCTGGAGTCTAACTTCTTGAGTTCTTTATATATATTGGATATTAGCCCTCTATCTGATGTAGGATTGGTGAAGATCTTTTCCCAATTTGTTGGTTGCCGATCTGTCCTCTTGACGGTGTCCTTTGCCTTACAGAAACTCTGTAACCTTATGAGGTCCCATTTGTCAATTCTTGCTCTTAGAGCATACGCCATTGGTGTTCTGTTCAGAAACTTTCTCCCTGTACCGATGTCCTCAAGGGTCTTCCCCAGTTTCTTTTCTATTAGCTTCAGAGTGTCTGGCTTTATGTGGAGGTCCTTGATCCATTTGGATTTGAGCTTAGTACAAGGAGACAAGGATGGATCAATTCGCATTCTTCTGCATGCTGACCTCCAGTTGAACCAGCACCATTTGTTGAAAAGGCTATCTTTTTTCCATTGGATGTTTTCAGCCTCTTTGTCGAGGATCAAGTGGCCATAGGTGTGTGGGTTCATTTCTGGATCTTCAATCCTGTTCCATTGATCCTCCTGCCTGTCACTTGAACAATACTCTACTCAATGACACCTTGGTCAAGGAAGAAATAAAGAAAGAAATTAAAGACTTTTTAGAACACAATGAAAATGAAAACACAACATACCCAAATCTATGGGACACAATGAAAGCAGTGCTAAGAGGAAAACTCATAGCCCTGAGTGCCTCCAAAAAGAAAATGGAGAGAGCATACATTACCAACTTAATGACACACCTGAAAGCCCTAGAACAAAAAGAAGCTATTTCACCCAGGAGGAGTAGAAGGCAGGAAATCATCAAACTCAGGGCCGAAATCAATCAAGTAGAAACAAAGAGAACCATACAAAAAATCAACAAAACTAGGAGCTGGTTCTTTGAGAAAATCAACAAGATAGATAAACCCTTAGCCAGACTGACCAAAGGGCACAGAGAAAGTATCCAAATTAACAAACTTAGAAATGAAAAGGGAGACATAACAACGGAAACTGAGGAAATCCAAAAAATCATCAGATCCTACTACAAGAGCCTGTACTCAACACAACTGGAGAATCTGGAGGAAATGGACAATTTCCTTGACAGATACCAAATACCAAAATTAAATCAGGACCAACTAGACCATCTAAACAGTCCCATAAAGCCTAAAGAAATAGAAGGAGTCATAGAAAGTCTTCCAACCAAAAAAAGCACAGGACCAGATGGTTTCAGTGCAGAATTCTACCAGACCTTCAAAGAAGAGTTAACACCAATACTCTTCAAACTATTCCACAAAATAGAAACAGAAGGAACACTACCCAATTCCTTCTACGAAGCCACAATTACGCTGATACCAAAGCCACACAAAGATCCAACAAAGAAAGAGAACTTCAGACCAATTTCCCTTATGAACATCGATGCAAAAATACTCAACAAAATTCTTGCCAACCGAATCCAAGAACACATCAAAACGATCATCCACCATGATCAAGTAGGCTTTATCCCGGGAATGCAGGGTTGGTTCAATATACGGAAATCCATCAATACAATCCACTACATAAACAAACTCAAAGAACAAAATCATATGGTCATTTCATTGGATGCTGAAAAAGCATTTGACAAAATTCAGCATCCTTTCATGCTTAAAGTCTTGGAGAGAACAGGAATTCAAGGCCCATACCTAAACATAGTAAAAGCAATATACAGCAAACCGGTAGCCAGCATCAAACTAAACGGAGAGAAACTTGAAGCAATCCCACTGAAATCAGGGACCAGACAAGGCTGCCCCCTTTCTCCTTATCTTTTCAATATTGTACTTGAGGTACTAGCTCGGGCAATTCGACAACATAAGGAGGTCAAAGGGATACAAATTGGAAAGGAGGAAGTCAAACTATCATTATTTGCAGACGACATGATCGTCTACCTAAGTGACCCAAAGAACTCCACTAGAGAGCTCCTACAGCTGATAAACAACTTCAGCAAAGTGGCAGGTTACAAAATCAACTCAAGCAAATCAGTGGCCTTCCTATACTCAAAGGATAAGCAGGCTGAGAAAGAAATTAGGGAAATGACCCCCTTCACAATAGCCACAAACAGTATAAAGTATCTTGGGGTGACTCTTACCAAACATGCGAAAGATCTGTATGGCAAGAACTTCAAGACTCTGAAGAAGGAAATGGAAGAAGACCTCAAAAAATGGGAAAACCTCCCATGCTCATGGATCGGTAGAATCAATATAGTTAAAATGGCCATTTTGCCTAAAGCACTATACAGATTCAATGCAATACCCATCAAAATCCCAACTCAATTCTTCACAGAGTTAGAAAGAGCAATTATCAAATTCATCTGGAACAACAAAAAACCCAGGATAGCTAAAACTATTCTCAGCAACAAAAGAAAATCTGGGGGAATCAGTATCCCTGACCTCAAGCAATACTACTTTGGATTTTGTATAACACATGCTTACCCTAGCATTCATTTCCATTTTCACTGTTGGGAATACAGATTTGTGTCAGAAGGCTGGTCATCCATCCAGTAAACGTTTAGGTGTTGTACATAGCTCTCTAGGGTTTGGTGACTGGATATTCCAGAAGATGACTCATGACTACTTTTCAAAGGGACTGGAAGTTCCATTTCTGAGCCCCTTGAAGTATAGACTTCATGCTGCTGATCTGAGTCCGCAGGGCATTGATGCTTTTTCTTCTCTTCTTGGTTTGGTGATGGTGGTGATGTTTGATTTTGTTGTTGTTTTGTTTTTACTTTTTGTTTGCTTGTTTCTCTGCTGGGTCTCATTGGGATTTGGAACCTGTATGTGGTGGTTTGTTAGCCAGAAGTTGTTGCAAGACTTGATTGCAGGAAATAAACAAGAGTTGCCTGTCTTTCCCATCAAGACAGTGCATCAGCAGGTACTAAAATGGAATGAGGGAAGCCAAGCTCGCTCTCATGTTAGCTGCTAGCTTGTGGTGAGCAAGTTTGTGTTAAAGCTGGAGATTTGGAAGAGACATATTTGTTTAATCACAAATGAAAGCTAGTATGAAAACTAAGCCCAGACACCCGTGTTCATATGCAGAGACAATTCATGCTGTCTTCTTTCCACATGGAAATTTCTCTGGATGGAGATAGGTGATCATAAGGGCCCAGGTAGTCCCTAGATGGGTGGGAAAGCCTCTATAGGCCAATCAGCTTTTATGTAGAATCTGTGAAAAGAAAAAAGTAAGAAGTCTTCACAACCACATTTTCAAACTACCCTGACACTTCCTTCCTGAGAATCCATTTCAAGACGGCCCTTTCCAGCACTTCTGGCATTTTGAGATTATCTCCCCTTTTAGCTCAGGGCTGAGATCTGTTTGTTAATGTCAAGTGCTTAGAACTGCAGCCTTTGCTACAGTTTTTGGAGGTCTATGGTTTTCAGTAGTGATATGTTCATTTAATAATATGTGGCTCCTAAACTCAAGCCCTTACTGGTTTCAAGTATATTTAAATATAAAGGGTATTTAAATATAAAGGATGTAAAATGGAATGCTCTTGTAGTTAGCCAGTTTCTCAGTGTAAAATAGTAACCTGTGAAAAATTGAAATTAATGTCAAATAAACATAATTTTTCATATATGCAATATGTGCATCTACATGTAAGAATATGCAAAAAAAAAAAACCCAGAAAAAACGGACAAGGGATATAGTGGCACAGTTTACAAGAAAGCAGATACAAATGAATCCTTCACTTTTAGAAAAATGAGAAATAAGCTCACTTATAATAAATGCTTTAGAACTGTAATATGCACGTTTTCAATTTCCCAATTGGAAAATGTCTAAGTATTAGAGATATATTTTGTTAAGATGAGAAGAAATTGGAATTGTTTTATAATGCTGATGGCTATATAAATTGGTCAAAATAATTAGAAGGGAAACTGGTAATAATGTCTTTTGACCCAGAATTCTATTGTTAGAGAGTTTATCCGACAGAAATACTCATACAATAGTGATGGTGGAAGGAATGGGGTGTTTGACAGAACAAGATGGAGGAAGTTTTATAGTTCTGTATCCTGTGCCTTTAGAATTTTATGTCTTGCACATAAATACATTGCCCATTAAAAATATAACTTTAATAAAAGTTCCAAGATGAAGGCTTTTATTAGTTACTTTCTACTACTATGATAAAACACCACAACCAAAGCTACTTATAAAAGGAAGGGTTTATTCTGGGATTATATTTCTAGAGATGTCGAATCTGTAATGTTGGGTATAGTATGGTAGCGGGAGGTGGACATTGCAGCTGCCATTGGAATCTAGGAGCTGATCACATGTATCCCAAAGGGTAAACAGAAGACACAGAGGGAAAACTCAAACTGGTGTGAGTCTCTAAACTTTGGAAGCTAGCCTCCAGGAATAACTTTCTCCAACAAGACACAGTTGCTAAGCTTCCCAAAACAGCACCACTAACTGGGGAATCAAGTATTCAAATACCCATAACTATATGGCGCATCTCCTCCACACTACCACAAGGTTCTTTCAGATTTTATCCATCTAAAAATGTTGATTATGTTTCATTAAGTACATCTCAGTGACTATTTCCTTCCCAAGGACAGAGCCTATTTCATGTGTTTTCAATGCTACCTGCGTTGTCTAATTTAGGGTCTGTCAAAGTTGTTTGTTCAAAATATGCTTGAGGGCATGGGATGAACAAGATCACTTCACACAATTTTCAAATCTCAAGTATTCACAGTGAAGATGGCTTGTAATCAACACGATTTCCAGAAGAAATCGACCACTTTCCATAACAGGAAAGGTAAACAGAAGAAAAGAAGTGGATTTATTTGAAAATCTGGACATGGATATCTGTATACATGCATCAATGGACTTCCTTCGTGCCACCGTTATCTTCGTGGCTCATGGATGAATTCTTATGGAGAGATGGAAAGTGTCTATATATGTAGGTGTGACTATGATTGATGACTTTTGGTAAGAGCATAGTAACTAGTTTCTGGAAAAATAACCCTAAAAAATGTCAATTTCTGTAGTATAAATTCTGTTACCATAGGTGATCTCAGGTCACCAGGATAACATCACTGAATATGAAGTTGGGAAGAAATGATGACAAATGGATCTTGTAACTGGTAGGAACCAGGTCTACCATGGCTCTTTCTATCTAGGCAAGAATTCTTATTCTGTCATTAAAAGCAGGAATATAAACACAAGGTTTTTATAAAATGCTATATGCTTCAAATACAGAAGGCTAAAGTATTAGAAATCACACACTCCTTCTAAGTCATTAACTTTCCAGCTGTGGACCTCCTCCAATTCGTGATCCTCAGTCCAAACCTACTTAATCAGAAATTCTAGTGCTGAGGCCCAGCGAGTCAGAATTGAAAAAGATGATTTTGATAACTGTCATAATTTGAGAATTCCTGCTCTAAGCTTGAGTTCTTTTGAATATGGCTAGTATTTTTCTTTTTACAATAGGGATTGTTTTTGGGTTAAAAGAATAATGATCATAAGTTCTTGACCAAAAGATAACCATGCTATCAGAGGTATTTTTAGGCTCACCCAAACATTGAAAAATCACCTAGTGAGTTATAGATACATGAACCTCCTTTTTTTATGTCAGAGGAGGTAAAACATGTGCCAAGAGGATCTGTCAATAGCTTTTTGTAGATTTGAATCATATATAATTATATTAAAATACCTTGCTATAGTGATCCTTGACTTTATTTTTTATTTTAAACTTAAAATTAGTCATTAAATTATTAATATAACTTGACCACATTCACTTTTCCATTATGTCTTCTTGTCCCCATTTCCTCCCTCTTCCAAAATAATTCCCTGTCTACTTTTATGTTTTAAAAAAATATTTATCTAGATTTTGCATATGAGGAAATAATTCCATGGTATTTGTCTATCTGGTTTCTCTCACTTAACACAATAGTCTCTAATTCCATCCTTTCTCATGGCTGACAACCTGCTTTTATGCATCTTTACCACATTTTCTTTATTTATCCACGGATGGGCCTCTAGGTCAATTCCATGTTTTGTAGATAGTCCTGTAATAAACATGAGTGTTAGGGTGACTCTTTTATCCTATTCTAATGTTGATTGCTTTTGGTGATATAGCCAGAAGTGGTTCAGTTGGATCACAGAATTCTATTTTTAGTTACTTGAGGAACCTCCTAACTAATTTCCATAGTAATTTTAGTTTGATTTATAAAGCACAAATACTAGTGACTCAAAGGGGTGTTATTAAGATCAGATGATATAACATGTTCAAGGGATTAAGCTTTGTGTCACTCAGAGTTAAGTCTTAAATTGATGTTAACTTTCCGACCTATAGAGTGACTTCATCTTTCAGATTTGAGATGAAGCATGTCATGTCAAACACAACACTTCTGTCCTCCCACCTCTGCCTGCTCCAGATTAGAACAGACTGAAGCTGATAGGATTATTGATTTATTCAATAGAAATATCTTTTACCACCTACTGTGTGTTAGTAACTGTTTTAAAGGTATTTTTATCGCTTTTTTTTTTGTTTTTGTTTTGTGGTTTGTTGTTGATTTTGTTTGATTGTTTGCTTGTTTTGTTTGTTTGTTTTTTGTTTTTGAGACAGAGTCCTACTGTCTCTTAACTGGCTTGGAATTTACTATGTAAACCAGGCTCCTGATAAACTCACAGAGATTCGCCTGTGCCTTCTGAGTTTATGATTAAGGGCATGTATCATCATACCCAGCCCACAATTCTCAGTCTTATGGCTATAGTTGTGAATCAGATAAACGTGCTTGTTAGTTTTTGTCAAGTTGATACAAATCTAGACACATCTGGATAGAGGGTACCTTTTGGGGAATTGCCTTCACCAGATTGGCCTGGGAGAATGCCTTTGCATTCTCTTGACTGCTCATTGATGTGGGAGGGGTCAGTACACTGTGGATGGTAACATCTCTTGGATTGTGGGTCTGAGTTGTATAAGAACAGCAGATGAGAAAGGCAGAGGGAGCATTCCAAAAACCATCATTCTCCCACAGGATGTCTGCTGCAGTTCTTGCCTCCAGGTTTCTGCCTTCAGTTCTTGCTTTAGCTTTCTTCAGTTATGGACAGTGAGAAGAAAGATGAAATAAGTTATTTCCTATCTAATTTGCTTTTGGTCTTTGTGTTTATTGTAGTAGCAGAAATCAAAGTAAGAGTACAGACAAGATTTTGCTGTCAAAATGGGGCTAATAGTCTAATCAGCTTAGAAAGAGAGATGACAAATATTAGCTAGGGATGAGTAATATAAAAGTGTATGCTGGTGGATGCAGTTCAGAATGGCTTGGAAGTTGTATTTGAATGAGTGGTCTGCAAAATTATCTCTGGAATGCCACTCTTTATTGAAGGTCAGCAATGATTGGTTTGCAATTTGAAATGTGGGAAGTGTCTGGTTCCAGCACACAATTGCTAATGGAAATGTCCTAAGGCAAGAAGAAAGCTGAAAATTTTAAAGTGGAGGGGAAGGAAGGAGCAGAGTCATTGGAGAATGAAAGGAAAAGAGCCCAGAGAGTGTAGTTGGAATTGGCACCCTGTGTAGACAAAGCAGGACCATGGTAAGGAACTTAGAAGAATACAGCTTCAGTGGCTTCTGAGGGTGAGTTTATACAGGGACATGAAAGGGACTTTCCATGTTTAGGAAGACAATCCCAACTAACCTTGGAAGAATAGTTTGCAGAAGAACAAAAGGGGAGACAGAGATATCAATCAACATATTGTGGCACACAGGCGATGCTGGCTTGGAGCTTGGTGGTCAACATGGGACCTAGACATACTCAGATTCTGGCAATAGTTTTGAAGTTAATTCAGCACACCATGTTGACAGTTTGGACACTGGCAATCTAAGAAAGGGAAATTTGAGTAGTTTGAGCCTCTGAGCAGATTTTTTTTTTTTTTTTTGGATTTTTTTTAAAAAAACAATTCTTTGAAATGGGAAAGACCAAGGAATATTCTGAGATGTTGCATATATCACAGGCAGAAGAAAATGAGAGAAAAGACAGAGGGATTGAAAAGAAACACAACATGAAGCACAAAATAAAAAGGAGAAATGCATAATCACAAGAAGGAAAAAGAGAAGGAAATGAGTTTGAGTGCTTGTGGGAAGTTAAAGACAAAGCATTGAAAGATGTGTTGGCATTTGAAAGCCTTACTCGGAAGAGCTTGGTCTGGTGATTAGACTTAGTAGAGGACAGGAAATACAAATATATGCTGCTGGTCTTTGTAAGGGGGAGGGGCTGAAGGTATTTAGGATCTAGACTCTTGCTTGGGAGGACTGAGAGAATTTGGTTACTTCAGAATTTTACATATATATATATATGTATATGTCATATATATATATTTATATATATATATGACATTTTCCATTTTCAGTTTAGTTATTAAACAATAGGTAGCAAAGACAACCTCCTTCTACAGGATAATTTTCCTTGTGGTATACTTTGAAAATCTCTGTAGAGGGACTGAAATATGTAGTGTCTCAGCGTTTTCCGTTGGCCCCACTTCTTTTGAAGGACAAGAAACAGAAGCTAGCATCACGTTCAACAGTCAAAACTTCACAGAGCAAATGTAGCATTTCTTCTTCAAAGAGTCAAAATTAAGAAAATATTTTGGGGTTGGAAACTTGGGAGAAATGTGATGTGCTGCTCCCTGTCTGTCCAAGACCAAAAATTCCAAAGAGCTTGGAAAAAACACAACAGAAACCATCCTGCAGTTTTGTTCTTGGTTAACTGTTCTTCCTTCAGGACCAACCTAAGCTCCCAATGTGAAGCCTCCTTCTGTTTTGTTTTGTTTTTCTTCTTGAGTTTATGACTATTCCCCAAGAGAATAAAGTAGAAAAATCAAAAATCATTGATTAAATACAATTTTCTCCATAATTATAGTATATTTCTACAAATAGCTATTGGTGAGACATAGGAAAAATTGGAAACATTTGATATGTCTTAAAGACAGTTCATTTTCAGTGGGATTCTGTTAACCTCTGAGCCATCTCTTTAGCCTTGTGATAGGATTATCAAATCAGAAATTCATCTCTTTTCTACACCCCCAAGGGCAAAAAAGATATGGTCTTGGGGTGGTTAAGGAGAGATAATTATGGACCTTTGGCAAGAGCCTTGATAGATCATTTCCAATCACTCAGGAGCTGTGTGGGTGGGAATTAATTGGACACCATAATGGAATTAGCCCATCTCTGGCATCAGAAAAACATAGCCAGTTCAAACATAAGCTGTAGAACTCAAAGAAAAAGCAGCATGTCTGCTCCGTATGTGAGCCCTGCACTGGACAGGATACACATGTATTCATTACTGTATTGAGAGTTGAGCAGAGCTGCTTTCATTTTGATTCCCACCTCTGTGAAGTCTTGTAGCTGGATGAAGTGGATGATAGCACTTCCCTCTATTACTCTGTTTATTGACTGATTTTTCGTGGAATTCTAGAAATTTCCTGTAGAAGGATAATAATTGAACTGGAATGTATCTGGCAGGGAAGAAGGTTATAGCCGCAGCCAAGCTTTAGGGAGTGACTCTGGGGACCCCAACAAGTAAAGAAGGAAATGGTGGGAGGAGCATACACTGTAACAGGGTCTGCATTGTTGTTGCAGTGGGGTTAGGCTGCCGGGTTGCTCTGAGAGTGTTTATGAATCTTCAGGAAAAAAAGCGAAGCCCTGAAAACTGGAAGAGGGCACTCACAAATCTGAATTTACATGGTCCAATAAAACTGGTATGTGGTAAGAATGTTCTCTCTCTATATATATACTGTCTGATGTCGTATATACAGAACATTTATGGCACGGGAAATAAAAATGTTATGATTGCTGCACCGAATTTTAAGTGTTTAAAACCTAAATTTGTTGTGTTAAATATTTTAATTAAGTTTATTAAATGTATCTAAATTTATTTCAGTTTAACTCAAGTGGCCACATGGGTCTAGTGCCTATCACAGATACATGCGTCAGCATCTGCAGCACTGCAGGATCCCCACAGATAGAAGACCCAAGTAAGGCAGTTCAGAGGTAGGAAGGCAGGATAGGCAGAGCAGCACCATGGCGAGAGATGTAAGGATGAATGCATCTCAAGTGAGCATGTATCTTGTGAGACAGGACTTCTATTAGTAACAGGACATTTAGGAATGGCTGAGCACACACCTTTTGGCTATACTAGAAAGAGATAGCAAGGCTCTTCACCATACGCAGAATCTATTCTCTTTGTGTAAACAGCAAAGGTCAAGAGGACAAAGAGGAACTCATGAGGCCTCTTCAGGAAGATTCTTCAAACTGTAGTATTGTCTCTCGCTTCTACACTCTGTTGGCCAAAGTATGGCTTTCCTTTGAACGCAAATTCAGAGGTTGGGGGTGGGCACTGTGTCATATACTGCAAGAGGGGATAACTTTGAAACCACAACAGAATGAACAGTTCAGGGACTTGGGCCTGGAGCTCAATCTGCCACAGGCCTATGGCAAACAGGTTAGATCTGAACTGCAGACTGCAATTTTGTCAGCTCCACAGTCTGCTCCTTCCTCCACCCTAAATACTTCAGGTCTGATCAAAGAGAGTTTTACCATCCATGTGACTCCTATTCTCTGAGACCGATGTTATGTTTCCATCCTTTCAAAAACCTGATATTCTGCTTTTAAAGTTTTGTTATTTATCTCACCGAATGACTATCATTTTTGTGGTCCTTGGCTACAATCAATCCACAGGATTTGGCTCTGTCACTGAGTTGGAGGTGTAGTTTCATGAAGGTTCAAAGAATCTGGTAGTCTGCAAATATTTTGTCTTGACCATGGACCATCTCAATCACTTGGACACAGATTCTGCTGCCAATGGCTGGAGCCCTGCATCGGTCAGAGTCCCTATGCCTTGGGTTTGAATTCTTACTTAGAGATTTCTTGCTGCTGTCCCAACTAAACACTGCTTTGTTTATTTAATTGATGCACTTAAGAAATTACACACAGTACAATTTTCTTGGTAGTGGACCCTCTTGGTCCCTGCTTTTCTTTATCACCGTATATGTGGGAGCACAATCATGATGTTCTTCTCCATCACTCACGAATTTCTGCGGTGATACCCCTATTCCCACTCCTAGCCTTTTCCAGTATTTTCCACAAATACACTCAGACTGTGTAGACTTTGATTTTGCATCTGAGAGTAACCTGTGCTTATATGGATCGGCGACTCATCCCTTTTTGTTCTAAGCAGTGTTTCATCGTAAGGCTGTATCACACTGATTAGGCTTTCTGGCATTGAGAGACATACACATTCATGTTTGAGTTTTTGACAAACATGAAAAGGCCACTGTCAATATTGGTATCTACTTTTATATGAATGAATAATTTACAGGTTACTGAATAGGCACTTCTGAGCAAAGTTGCTTAATTCTATGTTAACGTATGTTTAAAATCTGAGAAACAGTCAAATTGCTTTCTGTAGTGGCCATAGCACATTGCTCATCAGTGAGTAGCAGCTCAAGAGACTTTTCACTACCACTGTCCTCCCTGTCGCCTTTGGGTCCCAGACCCCACACACTTCCTCAGTTTGGCCTGTTTGTTACTTTCCTCTGGATTCGAGTTTTTTTTTTTTTTTTTTTTTTTTTTTTTTTTTTAAACTGAAATAAAAAGCGTCAGGTTTTCTGCCTTACATTTGATAGAAAAGGGGAACTGGACTGAATAATAAGAGAACAATCTGATACAGCATTTCTCTCTGTGTGTCCTGATATAGACACATGGCGACTGTCTCCTGCTTCTGCTCTCATGCCTTCCCCGGCCTGATGATGGCCTAGGAGTCTTAAGTCAACAAAGTCTTCTTTCTTTAATTTGCCTTTATATTATGGTCTGTTACACATATAGGGTAAGTACGGAAATAGTAACTGAATGAGATAAATGAAGAGGACAGGAAGGGGAGAAGAGAAGGAGGGAAGCAAGGTTAAGTAGACAAATGGAGCAAGAAGAAGGGATATGGAGAAGAATGCAGGGAGGGGAAGAGGAAGGAGCAAGAGATTAGAAGAAATGGAAAAATGAAGGGGAAAACAGGAAAATGAAACAAAAAGCAAAATAGGTTTCCCAATGGTAAAATAAAAAGTTTTTAAAAGGTGAATGCATATATGTAATAATAATAATAATAAGCACATGTGCATTAAAAATAAGAGCTGATAAGACAATAGCAAGGGAGGACTAAGCACTGAGTGTGGTAGAGGTGGCAGTGCCGGAAATGTCATAGAAAAATGGAAAAATGGCTAACACAACAACAAGAAAAACGACAAAACAAAGTTACCAAATGGAGATAGTCATAAATAACATTAGATGAATGTGTGAGGAAGAATAAACACATCTTTTGTTTTGTTATGTTTTGTTTTGTTTTTCGAGACAGGGTTTCTCTGTGTAGCCCTGGCTGTCCTGGAACTCACTCTGTAGACAAGGCTGGCCTCTAACTCAGAAATCCCCCTGCCTCTGCCTCCCAAGTGCTGGGATTAAAGGCATGCGCCACCACCGCCAGGGTAAACATATAAATAATAATAAATTCATTAAAATTTATTAATTTTAATAAATTTATTAAAAGTCCAATAAAGTAAAAATTCTGTTAAACGTATAAAGAAAATAGGAGGAAGAAAGAGAAAGGAATGAGGTATTACAGAGGCTTACTTCTAGGTCTTTCAAAATGGCAGACATCTGGTTATTTGCACAGGAGGGAGGGCCCATGGCCACTGCCACTGATGATGGACACTTGTCTTTCTATTGGTTCATGCTGTGGCTGAGTCTCCATCGAACAAATGTCCATGATGGACATGTCTTCAAGGTAGACATTCCCCTTCTCCCCTTCCTTTTGTGTGTGTATGTGGGCTGGGAAGACTGTCTTGCTCTTTGGAGACCCTGCAGTTCACATCCACAGTACTAGATGTCTTAGCTGATGGGTGTCTTCAAGTGTGTTTTACAGTACGGACATACAGTACATTTAGTAGGTTAGAGTGTTTACTATCCATTGAAGGCAGGGTTCTTCTCTCATGTTCTTTCTAACCTGGTGCATATATTCTTCATCCTGTCCTGGCCTTTCTGTTTTCCAAAACAGCCTCTCTGGGTCTTCCCTTTGCCAGGAGCTGTGACAATCGAGACAGAAGCTTTTCAACCTATAGATATTGCTTAGTCTTCAGCCTCTGAAGTAGCTGATTTTCTTTAAAATCATATTATTTTTATTAGTTTATGCTAATTACATAAGACAACTGATTTTACTGTGATTTTTCTATGCATGGATAGAGATTTAATTTACCCTTCCATTACCCAATTGTCCCTTTGTATTCCCAGTTGACTTCTTTTCTCTTTCCTAAAAGTCCTCCAGTTGTTTTATTGTCTTAAAAATAAAACCCCAAAACCTAGACTTTGCATATAAGAGAAAAATGAAACATATTTGCCAGCATTAATCATATTTTACCAGTGCACTTTTTTAGTATTGCCAAGTTAAAAATGTTTCTCTGATCTTAAAAACTATATTACCCGTAAATTACATGTAAGTTACAAAGCTTGGCTTTTATTTTTTATTTTTATTATTTATTTATTTATTTATTTATTTATTTATTTATTTATTTATTTATTTATGGGTTTTTGTTTGTTTTTTGTTTTTTGTTTTTTGTTTTTTGTTTTTTTTTGTTTTTTTTTTGTTTTTTTTGTTTTTTTTGTTTTTTTTTGTTTTTTTTCTTTTTTTTATTATTATTCGATATAATTTATTTACATTTCAAATGATTTCCCCTTTTCTAGCCCCCCCACTCCCCAAAAGTCCCGCAAACCCCCTTCTCTTCCCCTGTCCCCTTTTTTGAGACAGGGTTTCTTTGGGTAGCCCTGGCTGTCCTGGAACTTACTCTGTAGTCCAGGCTGGCCTTGAACTCAGAAATCCACTTGCCTCTGCCTCCCAAGTGCTGGAATTAAAGGTGTGTGACACCACTGCCTGGCGCTTGGTTTTTAAATAATAGATTATCTTTCAATTTGCCATCTGCCTTCTGCCTTCCCTGGCAGATAACATGAGAAAATGTAATTGTTTTATGTTGTTGACTTGTCTGTTCGTGGAATGACTCCAAGCACTACAACTGGCTACCTGGTTTGTCTGGAGGGCAGGTAGACTCAGCATTCATGTGGCTTCCCTACTGAAGTAGCTTCTGAGCGCTTTCCCTCTGCTGGGGGCCTGTGGGTTGAGGGTGTGTTGGTCTTTCTTCTCTGTGTGGGGCATCTTTCTTTCTGCTGTTTCTTAGCATCCTTTGATTTTCTTTGTGGACTTTGGAAGCGTTTCTTTTTCTCTTGTTCTGACTCCCTTATCTTCTTCTGCAGACATGGCCACTAGCCCACCAACATAGATGACTTTTCTACTCTCTTGCTACTGCCTCTTTATGTTCCAAATCACCAGAGAACTTGGTCCTCAACTCCATCTGCTTTCATGGGAATTCAAACTTAAGCTAGCTTATTGTTTTCTCCCCCCAACTCCCACCTCCTTTTTTAAAGGCTTACCTTCCTGACATTGTAAAATGTTCCTCATTTCATGAACTGTGTGCCTGTTTAAGCCTCCATCTGGGGCTCCAGGTCCTGACATGCACTAGCGAGTCCTTCCCTCCCATTGCCTCTGGATGTGCTGCCACATTTGGCATGACAGAGCAGGTATGGTTGTAGGGGACACATTTGTGTGCCCTTGAATATGTAATAAACGTTTCCAAAGTTCAGCTTGACATCTGTAAAATGCGGTTAGTAGGTCCTACCATGGAGAAGGTAGCCAGACTGACCAAAGGGCACAGAGAAAGTATCCAAATTAACAAACTTAGAAATGAAAAGGGGGATATAACAACAGAAACTGAGGAAATCAAAAAATCTTCAGATCCTACTACAAGAGCCTATACTCAACACAACTGGAGAATCTGTAGGAAATGGACAATTTCCTTGACAGATACCAAATACCAAAATTAAATCAGGACCAAATAGATCATCTAAACAGTCCCATAATGCCTAAAGAAATAGGAGTCATAGAAAGTCTTCCAACCAAAAAAAGCACAGGACCAGATGGTTTCAGTGCAGAATTCTATCAGACCTTCAAAGAAGACTTAACACCAATACTCTTCAAACTATTCCACAAAATAGAAACAGAAGGAACACTACCCAATTCCTTCTATGAAGCCACAATTACGCTGATACCAAAACCACACAAAGATCCAACAAAGAAAGAGAACTTCAGACCAATTTCCCTTATTAACATCGTTGCAAAAATACTCAATAAAATTTTTGCCAACCGAATCGAAGAACACATCAAAATGATCATCCACCATGATCAAGTAGGCTTTATCCCAGGGATTCAGGGTTCGTTCAATATACGGAAATCCATCAATGCAATCCACTACATAAACAAAGTTAAAGAAAAAAACCACATGGTCATTTCATTGGATGCTGAAAAAGCATTTGACAAAATTCAGCATCCTTTCATGCTTAAAGTCTTGGAAAGAACAGGATTTCAAGGCTCATACCTAAACATAGTAAAAGCAATATACAGCAAACCGGTAGCCAGCATCAAACTAAATGGAGAGAAACTTGAAGCAATCCCACTGAAATCAGGGACTAGACAGGGCTGCCCCCTTTCTCCTTATCTTTTCAATATTGTACTTGAGGTACTAGCTCGGGCAATTCGACAACATAAGGAGGTCAAAGGGATACAAATTGGAAAGGAAGAAGTCAAACTATCATTATTTGCAGATGACATGATAGTCTACCTAAGTGACCCAAAAACTCCACTAGAGAACTCCTACAGCTGATAAACAACTTCAGCAAAGTGGCAGGTTATAAAATCAACTCAAGCAAATCAGTGGCCTTCCTATACTCAAAGGATAAGCAGGCTGAGAAAGAAATTAGGGAAATGACCCCCTTCACAATAGCCACAAACATAAAGTATCTTGGGGTGACTCTTACCAGGCATGTGAAAGATCTGTATGACAAGAACTTCAAGACTCTGAAGAAGGAAATGGAAGAAGACCTTAAAAAATGGGAAAACCTCCCATACTCATGGATCGGCAGAATCAATATAGTTAAAATGGCCATTTTGCCAAAAGCAATATACAGATTCAATGCAATACCCATCAAGATCCCAACTCAATTCTTCACAGTTAGAAAGAGCAATTCTCAAATTCATCTGGAATAACAAAATCCCAGGATAGCTAAAACTATTCTCAGCAACAACAGAAACTCTGGGAGAATCAGTATCCCTGACCTCAAGCAATACTACAGAGCAATAGTGTTAAAAACTGCATGGTATTGGTACAGTGACAGGCAGGCAGATCAATGGAACAGGATTGAAGTTCCAGAAATGAACCCACACACCTATGGCTACTTGATCCTCGACAAGGGGGCTGAAAACATCGAATGGAAAAAAGATAGCCTTTTCAACAAATGGTGCTGGTTCAACTGGAGGTCAGCATGCAGAAGAATGCGAATTGATCCATCCTTGTCTCCTTGTACTAAGCTCAAATCCAAATGGATCAAGGACCTCCACATAAAGCCAGACACTCTGAAGCTAATAGAAAAGAAACTGGGGAAGACCCTTGAGGACATCGCTACAGGGAGAAAGTTTCTGAACAGAACACCAATAGCATATGCTCTAAGATCAAGAATTGACAAATGGGACCTCATAAAATTACAAAGTTTCTGTAAGGCAAAGGACACCATCAAAAGGACAAATCGGCAACCAACAAATTGGGAAAAGATCTTCACCAACCCTACATCAGATAGAGGGCTAATATCCAATATATATAAAGAACTCAAGAAGTTAGACTCCAGAAAACCAAACAACCCTATTAAAAAATGGGGTACAGAGTTAAATAAAGAATTCTCACCTGAAGAACTTCGGATAGCGGAAAAACATCTTAAAAAATGCTCAGCTTCATTAGTCATTAGGGAAATGCAAATCAAAACAACCCTGAGATTTCACCTTACACCAGTCAGAATGGCTAAGATTAAAAATTCAGGAGACAGCAGATGTTGGCGAGGATGTGGAGAAAGAGGAACACTCCTCCACTGCTGGTGGGGTTGCGAATTGGTACAACCACTCTGGAAATTAGTCTGGCGGTTCCTCAGAAAACTGGGCACCCCGCTTCCAGAAGATCCTGTTATACCACTCCTGGATATATACCCAGAGGATTCCCCAGCATGTAATAAGGATACATGCTCTAGTATGTTCATAGCAGCCCTATTTATAATTGCCAGAAGCTGGAAAGAACCCAGGTATCCCTCAACAGAAGAGTGGATGCAAAAAATGTGGTATATCTACACAATGGAATACAATTCAGCCATTAGAAACAATGAATTCATGAAATTCTTAGGCAAATGGATGGAGCTAGAGAACATCATACTAAGTGAGGTAACCCAGACTCAAAAGGTGAATCATGGTATGCACTCACTAATAAGTGGATATTAACCTAGAAAACTGGAATACCCCAAACATAATCCACACATCAAATGAGGTACAAGAAGAAAGGAGGAGTGGCCCCTTGTTCTGGAAAGACTCAGTGAAGAAGTATTCTGCAAAACCAGAACGGGGAAGTGGGAAGGGGTGGGTGGGAGGACAGGAAGAGAGAAGGGGGCTTACGGGACTTTCGGGGAGTGGGGGGCTAAAAAAGGGGAATCATTTGAAATGTAAATAAAAAAAATAAATAAATAAAAAGAAAAAAACTCACCCATATGCCTAGCACTTAGATCTCTTGTTTTCATTGTCTGGTGACTTTGGGGCCAGGTCCCTTTTCTCTTACAAAAGATCACCCCATAAGGATGTACATCATGGAGTTAGTCTGTTTCTATCCAGGGCATTAGTTTTTCATCATTCTAGGAGTTTCTCACGGTGGGTTTGTGTAATCTTTACAATCTTAGTAGATTACTTTAGTGAAGAAAGTGATTCTGTTTATGTTATAAGTAGGAGTATAAACAAAAGCAATTATAGAACACAATTTCTTTCTTTCCTTCTTTTCTTTCAAGACAGGGTTTATCTGTGTAGTCCTGGATGTCCTGAAACTCACTCTGAAGACCAGGCTGGTCTTGAACTCAGAAATCTACTTGCCTCTGTCAGGACTTGGGACTAAAGGTGTGCACCACCACTGCTCCGCAAGAACAGTTTCTTAATTGCATGGTGACATTGAAAGGAAGAAGAAAGCTACAAGATGAACATCAGCATCCCATTTCTGCTTTGGACTTGAAGTATCATAAAAGGGAGACTCAGGGGGAAATATAATCTTAGAGGTAGAAGACATGTTGGGTTATCTAGTAACCATGGTAATAATACCTAATGTTTACTGAACACGTGAAAGAGAGCATGCACCTAGTAGTTTACTGGTAATCCCTTCTCAATAAATTATATCGTTATATGGGTCATGATATTATCACACCCATTTTGCAGATAAGGAAATCATGCCAGAATAATTAACATGTCCAAGGTCATATTACTGGTGGGAAACAGACAGTGGAAGTATTACACCAGCACTCGAATTTAACCCTGTATCTCCTTAGCTTAGCTAGTGTTGACATGGACAATGATGGTTTCCATGGCTTCCACGATTCCATAATAAATATAATTAGTTTTCTTTTAAATCACAAGTGTAAACAATTCCTTAAATTTATTAAACCTTGGATCCTACTTTAGCCTTTCAAAAAAATTGTTTGAATCACTTCCTTGGTAGTCTGAGATTTATTCCATCCCCTCTGTATTTCCTCTGCTCTAGAACAAATATCCTCAAAATCCCTGCTGTCATTTGTATGTTTAGTGTTTCATGATCACAAAGGGGTTAAGCACAGGCCTGATGGTCGTTGTGCATGTGAGTTTTTCAGTCAGTGCAGTACTAATCTACATTTCCGTTCTGCCCTGCCTATTTTTGGGCTTGTTCTCAGGGATGGAAAGTTCACAAATGTTGAATGGAAGCAGAAATTCCATACTCTACAGGAAGACATGAAATGCTTGATAAACAATGGACACGTGGTAACTTTATAATATTCCCAAGTTCTTTTTTTAAAAGATTATTGAATATTTCAAACAAAATATCAAAAGAATTCTGCAATGTATACATAATAAAACCACAAACAAATGGAAGTGAAATAAAGATGGAAGAAAAGAACACTCTTGTCACATTTAAATATCTGATTTGAAAGGATTTACTATTAATTTCTGGTGCATTTTAATACATTTTGAATATACATTATAATCCAAAAATAACCACTAATGAAAATAGTCAAATGGTAAAACATAGAGCATACTGAAAGGTAGTTGATTGGTTTAAATGAATCAAAATAAAAACAAAGGAATAAAGAAAAATAAGAAATAGAAAAGAAATACAATAATGAAGAGTTTATTTTACATTGAAAGTGACTATATTAAATATTACTGAATAAAGGTGTATACGTTTCAGCATAAAGATATGGGTAAATAAGTAATAGGACTCCCGCCTTCCCTGAAAAAGGAAGTATAAGGCATTTACATAGATATCCGAAGCCTTAACAAGAGAAGGTACCATGAGAAAAGTGATGTAGGAGAAGGACTGTGCTGGGCACATCGAAAACATTTCTCCAAGAGATTCCATAGGCTTGGCAGAGTAAGACTTCCCTTTTTCTACTTTGTAGAGAACTACCAACAGGAAGCAAGTTCAGATGCATAAATATGGTGGTTTTTTTTTTTTTTGTTTTGTTTTGTTTTTTTTTTTGTTACCGCCATGATAGTTCTTCACCTTCATCCTAAATTTCAGCTGTGAGCTCAGGAGCAATCAAATGAGTTGAACACTATTTTCTTCTTCTGGCTGGGGTTTGGTGGCCAATTTCACTGGAGGACAACTTTTCTTCATCCACTGTATTTTCTTTCCCATGAAACTATGCAGCAACCAGGACAGAATACAACAGGTAATGGAATATAATATGATAACAGCACATAGAGACAGGAAGGAGCAGCTGGTATGATTATTGCTCAAGTTTTGCCAGTGGCTGCCAGGGTGTGAGAGTAAAGTATGGTGCTGTTGTGTCTCTATTCATGATGCCTTTCTAGGGCCTGTTGTTTGCTAAGAAGGGTTTCAAGTGGCAAACTATTTTATAAACACACAAGAATATATGCCCAACTCTTCAAAAGTTGGTATGTACGAGGCTTCTGATAGAAAAGTAAGTCTGGAATTTTCCTTATCTCACTCTCGGGTCCTCCTTAGATTTCTACTTATCATTAGGAAATGTCCTTTACATGGGTTGACTGCAGAGATGTGATTACATTGGCAAAATTCATAATTTCGAAACTGTATGTTCACTCTATCTCAGGTACAATGGGAGTGTCTTCATCCTTGGTGTGGACAACACTGGGCTGGGGCATAAAGTCTGTGATGAGTTGTTGTCTTGGAATAACATGAACAAACAAACAAAAAACTTGCTTAATTTTACATCCACATCCTTGAAAAGTTCTTGAGGGTGATTTTGTTCCCCTTGCCACTCAAAGGGAGTAAAGATGTGGATTGAATTGTTTGGTGAGTATGATGTACTTAATATTAGGGTTTTTTTTTTTTTACAAAGAAATGATTATCATAGAAAAGGAAGGATAGCACACTTGAAACAGATTATGGTACATTTTGGCTTTTAGCTGGGCCAGTATAACTCTTTGGCAAAAAGAAAAATCAAAAGAGAGAAAAAGTGAATTCATGATGTACAAATAGTGGAAAATATGCATGAAATAAATGAAGTAAAGGGCATTTTCCACTGTTGTGTGTGATTCTCTTTTAGCCAGCCACCCAGAAGTATCACAGCCTGGTGTGCTGGCTAGAGGACGAGCTAAGATGTAAGAGACTGCTCTTAGGTACCACAGATGTGGAGGAATGAGGCATTGCTTCAAGTGCTGTGGATTTACTGGTTTAGAGACCATCTGGACTGTGTGTGCCTTGCAGCCTTGTGAATTAAACCTAAAGGGAGCTCTCACATCTTTGACTTAGATCTGACCTTTGGGTGTTGCTTTCCTGCCTGACTCAGGCTCCAGGGGAAAAGAAAATACAGTAAGAAAGCAACCTCTTCTTTTGTTAGGAAATTGTCTGTCCTGCTCTTGGATGATGCTACCGCTCTGGTTGTTTCCCCCTTCCAGTGAGAGGCCTTCACAGGCAATTTCTGCTGAGACTTGGCAACGATGCTGTTTTGGATTCCACCTTCTTGTTTTTTGGGGGTGAACCTGAGAGCTTCCAACTTTCCCACACAGTACCAGAGAGCCTCCTTTATTTTAAACTACCATCTCCTTCTCCTGATACACAGGTCCACAGCAGGAAGGGCTCCTCACTAGCTTTTAGATTGTTCCTTCCTTTCAAATGAATGAGATACTCAGTGGCCTGGAGCAGAAACAAGTATACTTGATGGATTCTCCTTTGTCTATTTTTGCTAAGGTCATAAATAATATAACACTTTCTCTACCACTCTTATCCTATTCAATTGATTTTATTAATTTTTTTAAGACTGTGTCTTAATTGTGGTTTCTATTCCTGCACAAACATCATGACCAAGAAGCAAGTTGGGGAGGAAAGGGTTTATTCAGCTTACACTTCCACGTTGCAGTTCATCACTAAATGAAGTCAGGACTGGAACTCAAGCAGGTCAGGAAGCAGGAGCTGAGGCAGAGGCCATGGAGGGATGTTTCTTACTGGCTTGCTTCCCCTGGCTTGCTCAGCCTGCTCTCTTATAGAACCCAAGACTACCAGCCTAGGGATGGTACCACCCACAAGGGGCCCTCCCCCTTGATCACTAATTGAGAAAATGCCTCACAGTTGGATCTCATGGAGGTACTTCCCCAACTGAAACTCCTTTCTCTGTGATAACGCCAGCCCGTGTCAAGTTGACACACAAAACCAGCCAGTACAGATTGCTAGCTCTTACTATTAGTTGTAACATATTCTATACATATTTTAAAAATAAACTCAGCTCTAAGGTTCTAAAGCTTTCTTGAACTAAACAAGAAACCAACCCTGAAATTTGGTATGAGGATACTAAATAGTTCATTGAAATAATGTTATATATTACTCAAATTATTTTTTTTTGTTGTTTTTTTGGAGACAAGGTGTCTCTGTGTAGCCCTGGCTGTCCTGGAACTCACTCTGTAGACCAAGCTGGCCTCAAACTCAGAAATCCACCTGCCTCTGCCTTCGAAGTGCTAGGATTAAAGGTGTGCACCACCACTATCTGGCTCAAATTAAATTTTTAAAAAATTATTTCCTTTCTCAACATACATTAGTTACATGAATTAATTTGTTTCTTTTCAACCCCTTACCTTATTGTATATTGCTCATATGTACAATATCCTCCCTCTATCCTCTCTCACTTGCGGCTTTGCTTTTATTTATTTATTTTTAAATATACATTATATTATCAAAAATTAAACCTAATTCCACCATTTTATCCCTTTCTTTTCCTTCTCCACTTCTTCTCAAGTATTTTCCTTTGATGCCTCTCAAATTTATAGCTTTGATTTCTTTTTGTGTATATAGGCATAAATATAAAATATAACCTGCTGAGGTTTGGCATTGCTTGCATGAACAGGGTTTCAGAGTTGACCAATTGGTATTGGATAATCAATTAGGGGGCTCCTCTCTGGAGAAGTCAATCTTTCAGCTTTTAGCGTTCCTTGGCTGCTTTTAGTTCTCATGAGGTGGGCTTCATGATATTTCCCATGTCTACATTAGCATATCTATTGGCGTTGTGCTTGTTCAGGTCTTTTCTGACAGTCATATTGTTTATATATGTGAGAAAAACTTCCCTGTCATTTCTAGAAGATAACAGTATTACAGTAGATATTCTGGTCTTCTGGTTCAGACATTTCTAGCCTTTCTTTTAAGTTGTTCCCCTTAGGGGCAGGAATTATGCTATAGATGTTTCTATTGCAAATTAAATTCTACAAGAATTATTGAGATCATAAACCATTTCCAAAATAAGCATATCACATGTTCAGACTTTAATGAGCATAAAAATCTATGTGAAAATACAAAATAAGCACATTTAGAATATGACTTACGTGCTTTCTACTATATGAGACATAGTGCCTGCTTGCCCTCACTCGTGCTGGGCAAGTTCATGCCTTCACTTGTATTAGAGCCTGCTTTCTTGAGTTTCTGGCATAAAACAAAAGACTAGCTAAGACCAGCATTATGGACTAAACAGCTCTTGAATGCTTAGACTTTCTGTAAGAGATAGCCACTGTTGGATAGTCAGACCTCTGCCTATAAGCCACTTTAATAAGTCCCACATGTATATCCATTCTATTATTTTTCTTTAGAGTACCCTGAAAATACACATATCTACATACACTTATACATATAGTTTACATTTCTAAATTGATTTAATAAATAGAATCTCTAGACAAATCAGTTTAAAGTCCTTCTAACTTTTAGATTTATATATATTCATATTAATCACACCAACACACATAATACATATAGATTATATATGTTCTTTTTCTGTAGAGAACCCTGAGTAATATATGTATTATCTACACATTGTTATATACACTTACAGATTTATATAGTCACTTTATATTTTTTTAATCAATTTAATGTCTATATCCTCTAGACACATCAATTAAAAGGTTGTCCTAATAATTTTTATTATTTTGTTGCACATATTTCTGGAGTTTCATTATTATGAATGGTGATTACTTCCTTTTAAAAATATGTTCTTTATCATAGATAGTAATTTATTTCTGTTATTAGTTTCATAAGAAATATGAAAACTTAAAAATTGATCCAAATATACAAAAAACAATGATACCCACTTATATCCCTGCCATGGATTTTACTCCATTTTTTCATGTTGATTTACATAAAATATAGAGCATTGTAGAGAATATAATGCTCAGTATCTACCTCTGGTATTGTTCTTGTTGCAATGCAGAAGATGTATATTTCTTTTCCTTACCCCATTTAATATGCTTGTATACAATTGTGTTGTTAATATGAATGTCTTTCTTGTTTTGAAATTATGCATAGATTTCAAGGAATGTAGTATCTGAAGCAATCTTTTATTCAGTCTGTTTCAGAGAGGCCTAATTAAATGATGGAAGAGAGAGCTACACTATTTTAAAAGTTATACAGGATTCTAATATTTGAAAATACCAAGTGTTATTCAATATCCTCTTTCTTTAACTTAATTTTCCCTATATTAAATAATTCTACATTTGAAATTCTTGGACCTGTCTGTTTGTATATTATATAAAATTTTCTCTAGAATGTATGCCCAGGAGTAGAATTTCTTAGTCATCTAGTACAGAGATTGATTATCAAGTCTTTTAGATACTTCCAAATTAGTCTTGAAAATAATTTGGCCAAGTTAAACTCCTACCAGAAGTTTACAAAACTTCAGTTTTTCTGCATTCTTTTTTTTTTTAAACAAATAGTTTTAGATGTTTAAGTGTTAGTTGGTCTGAGGTATGAGGTGACATTACCATATTGTTCAATTCATAGGTCTCAGGAGGTATATTTTAGAGCTAGAGGTACTCTTTCTTTATAATGTCTTTCCCCAGGACATTATAATTTAGTTATTCTTTATTTAGTTATGTTAATTGACTTGAATTAGTGAATTAAAGTTGACGATTAATGTTTGTGAGTTTTTCATAGGTAAGACATTTCTGTACTTTCTCGTTAGGCTTATTGCTTGGGTTTTGGAATTAGTTGTATTATTTCTTCTCAAAAAAAGAAAAAAACTTGTCTAGTGTAGAGTGTGTTACATGTTGTATAAGAAATAGTCTCTTTCAAGAAGGTGTAGAAATTTCACCTTTGAGCCAGATGACTTATATTTTACTGGATTGTAGATAGTAAAGTTGGAAGTGATAATTTCTTTCTTGGTTATTTATGGTTTTTTTTTTGTACATTTGTCTCCTTTCCTATAATATTCACCAGCATCTCCAGGTGTTACTCTCAGTGGAAGTCCGGTATGTTCATGATCATCCAGAGAGTACAGGATGAGTATAACTTGACAAAATAGAGCATACCTGATATGATATGCAAACAAAGGAGCTGAATAAACAAGAAAGTTCTCTAGAGGCCAGTAAGCACACAGAAAGATGCTTTGCCTTATCTCTCATTAGGAAATGCAAATCAAAAGCACCCAGAGTTATCACTTCATACCCAGGATGGCTGTAATCACAGAGATAGCAGTCTATGTTGCCTAGGTTTGGAGAAGTTGGCACCCCCAAGCTTCCCTGGGAGGAATGTGAAATGCTGTGTGGTGAATTTTGAAAGACAGTACTATGTACTCCAGGAACTCTGCATATCGCCATATCCCACAAAGAATCCAAAACATAGCCTCGCACAGAAAATCTGAACACAAGTGTTTATAGTTCTATTATTTACAGTAGCTCAAAAATGAAAACACACCGAATGCCTACCAACTGAATAGATAAGTCACATATGGTATGACCACATAATAGATTATTATTCAGCCATAAAAGTAAATAAAACACTGATTTGTGGTATAGAATGCATGAGTGTTATGTTAAATGACAGAAGCCTGCAATGATCCCTCCATACATACTGTATGACTTACATGAAACCTCCAGAAGAGGCATATCAGCTGTGGTTCCCAAAAGCCAATGGAGGGAGGATCAGTAGTGACTCCTCTTTTTAAAAATTTTATTCGATATATTTTTTATTTACATTTCAAATGATTTCCCCTTTTCTGGCCCCCTACTCCCTGAAAGTCACATAATGTGATGATGTTTCTCTTGGGGGTGAAGAAAATGTCCTAAAATTAAATAATGATGGCTATGCAACTCCAGAAATATACTAGAAGTATGCTTGTATACTAGTATAGAATTATAAATATGTGAGCATTTTTGATTTGTGTATGAGTATATGAGTATACTAACTCATGAGTATATGGTAACTAATTAGCATTGTGTCTTGACATTACTGGTAAAACTATGTCAGTAGCATCCAGACCATATAGTAACAGTGCTGGGAGTAATTTCCGAGGTCAACAGTTTCAAACTTGATTCAATTCCAGTGTTCTGGGATCTTTGTAAGAGGTTGAATCTTCCTTAAACAAGTTTTAATTTTTGACCAGTTTTAATACCTAGGAAAAACTACTACTTTTTATTCACCTGAATTTTCTTCCTTTAACCAGTATTCCATTGATTCTTGTGCTGAGGTAATGAATGAAAGAAAGAAGGAACAACAGACTTGTTGGCCCTCTTCACCATTTCTGCCTTTACGTAGTTACAACTACTGCCAGTGTCTTCTATGTTCCCTCTACAAAGCTTGATGTGGAGATGGTAGCCTTTCCAGAGTCCACATTTTATCTCTTCCTCTTTAGCTCTTTCCATAGTTAAAGGAACAAACAAGCAATGCAATTGTAGGCAGTTACACTGATTGTGAAAGAAGAAACATCACAGTGGTATAGTAAGCCCTGTGATAAGTCACATTTTGGGTGAAATTGTAAAGATCATATAATGCCAGAGAATGAAATTTTTCTTCTTTAGTGTTTTGGTTGGAATTTATTCATTGAGCAAAGTGATCGTTTTCCTAATGATAGCTTTATCTAAGTGTATGCACTTTAACCACATTTACCCCATTACTATTTCCAGTCCTATTTCCTGCTAGTTCTCTTCATTTTCCCAAATAGTTCCCCATCTACATTCATGTCATATTGTCATCTATTTATTGCCTGTCTGTCTGTCTGTCTGTCTGTCTGTCTGTCTGTCTATCTTCTATCCTTTCTTTCCAAAATGGTTCTAAAAATAAGGGGAAATGTGCCATTTCTTTCTAGACCTCTTATTTCACTTAATATAATGATATTCAGTTCCACTTATTTTCTCCATTATGACTATTACTTTCTTTGCTTTACAAATACTCCTTAGATAAAGTCTATATAGAGCAAAGGAAGATAGATCATTAATCTAATCATTACTATGTGTGCCAGTATAAACTTCATCCCTACTGTTACTGATTATGATTGACAGCAAAGCTGAATCTCTATCTGAGGACCTGAATTTGAATCCCACATCCCAGTCATGTCTCATGACTATGAAATGAGGATAATAAAGATTACAGATTCCTATGGGTAATTATAAACTTTAATACCCATATGGACACATATTACATTCTGTTCACACATAGAAAGGCAGGATGAGAACAATCAAAAATGGGTAAGCCAGTATCTGGGATTGGGGGAGATAGATAGATAGATAAGTAGTGGTATGGAGGGAAGGCGAGAGGGAAGAAGAGGGGAAAGATGAGAGAGAGAGAGAAGAGAGAGAGAGAAGAGAGACACAGAAAGAGGAGAGAGAGAGAAGAGAGAGACAGAGGAGAGAGAGAGAAAGAGAGAAGAGAGACAGAGAGAGACAGAGAGATAGAGAGACACACACACACACACACACACACAGAGAGAGAGAGAGAGAGAGAGAGAGAGACAGAGACAGAGAGAGAGACAGAGACAGAGAGAGAGAGAGAGTCCCTGACAGGTCCCACTGCTAAGGCTGCAAACAGTGCTGTGAGGCAGAGTTTGAACCCAGCCTTTCTTGGACAGGCCTGACTGACTTTCTTCAGCTAATCCTTTACTCAGACCTGTTAACTGGTAGACGCTTTGGCTTAATTGGTTCTCAGAGGGAAACCATTCCTTCTTAATCTGCCCATGGCTTCTGCTGACCTAGATTTCTTGTTTCTACAATTCCTCTTCCAGTTTTTCCAGCAGGGAGGCCACATAGCGAAGCTGAGGAGGGTGTGGTTCAAGGAGGCAGCTGTAACATCTCAAAACCTCCTTAACCCACAAAGACATCCCTGACTGCTCTGATTATCTCCAGATCCCCTCCCCAGGGGCAGATGGGAGCTTCATTTTTCCAGTTCCACTTGAAGCCTCCTCAATGGGCCTCAGCTTCCCTGGCTTCCTAAGGTACACACCTTCAGGTGAGCACTCTACAAAGTCTCTTCTCAGGTTTATTTCTTTTCTTTGCTCTATGTTCACCTAAACAAGCCAGAAATGACTCATCCATTTCATTCATTGGTGCATTCAGATATTTGGAAAGTCTTCATTGACTGAGCCTACCACGTACTGTATTTGGCTCAGAGCTAAGAGTGGGTCCAGTTGAGACCCAGACAGACAGTGCTCTCTTCATTGGGTGAGGTTGACCATGGCACATGACTTTGAAGCAAGCAGCAAGAATAGCTCTTAAAAATATGTCCAGAATGATCTGGTGAGTAAAGATGTTTAAGGATTTTGAAAGGAGGAAGAAACTGGAAAGAGAGTGGGGGAACAGATCATGTCTAATATTGGCTATTAGCTCCAGGTACTTTGGAAAGTCCCAAGGGGACTGGTATTCTTATAGCTTTGTCTAGAAGAATGTGATAGAATTTTAAATGTTCTTGTTAGCCATATAAAAAAAGAAACTAAAAAAAAAAAAAAAACAGAGCACGTGAATTATATTACTTGAATTTAGCCTCATATATACAAAATATCATCACTTTAAGCATGTAAAATAACCTTGTCTCCCATTCATGCTAACCCCATTCCAATTTGGATGCTAACATTTTCTTAGGCTTTAAAATTTGATCGTTGAACCAAATTGTTTCAAACATAACTAGAAATGTTCCAGTGACAACAACTACCAGTTTTGAAAAAATGAAAATGAAATACAATAAAAATGTAGTTGCTTGGTTTTATTGGCTGTATTTCAAGCATGCCATAGTTACTGGTTATTTGTGCCTACTGCATACAACACAGAGATCTGGAGTTTCCAAGCTAGGATTTTTTCCCAAGTATTACATGGAATTTGGCATTAAGAGAGTGAGTGAGATCACGTAGAAGATTATGTACATCTTTGGGTGCATTTCTGAGATTTTGGCCCTTGCTTTAAAAGGGCCATTTTAGATTTGGGCATGTAGTTAATTAGAACATCTCCTGCCACTATTTGGGATTGAGGCCTTTGAGATTGACAACAAGATGTGTGGTTAGGGGTCTCTAGATGTTTCCCAGATGTCTGAAGCACTCCTGATCCCCTTGGGGTATGATCTGGATTCATTTGGCAAAAGCCTTACCTGAGGCCTGCCAAGGACCACAATCTCCAGAGGCTCCTTCAGCTCAGAAGTATCCATCCTGGGCCTCTAGGGTAAACATGGCCCTTTCTCAGTTGTAGTTAATTGATCTGGAGGTCTGGACATACAGACTCGCCACTGCTGGTTGCAAAAGCTCTTCATACTAGGCCTTGCTGATAAATGAGCTGTGGCATGCAATCTTTTTTATCTAAATAATTACAAGTGTCCTTATTAAAAAATTAGATACATACAATTATCTATCCCCTGTGATAGCTGATTTTTACTGTGAGACTTTTGTTTTTTTTTTTCTTTATTTTTGACAGGCTCATGCATATATGCAATGTATTCTAATTACAACCCTCTATTGTTCCCCTTCTTTTCCCTCTGAACTACTTCCTACTTTGTATTCTAGAGACTTTAGAATTTGATAATGTGACACCCACCCTGCTCCAGTAACCATTGAAAGTCATTAGCTCATTAAAAAGAAATGGGGACTCATGGTCATGTCATCTATCTGTGATGGAAAATTTGAGGGCGCTATTGTAGAAGTTGGGCCCAGTTCTTCTTCCCAGCCTTATACTCTCAGAAATAAGACTCAGACTCAAACTATATTTACAAATACCTTGGTAATATAGATAAGCTCTACTGTGACTAGATCACAGCTAAAATAGTCCAATTATTTTACATTCTGCCACATGTCTGGTTGCCTGTGCTCAGGTAGCATGTGTCTGTCTTTGCACACCTTCTGCCTCACTCTATCCCAGAATCTTTCTCTCCTCCTGGATGTCCCACCTCTATTTCCTGCCTAAGCCATAGGCCATAGGCTTTTTAATTGACAAGTGCTATGTTCCTGTAATATACAAGGAGCTCTCTCTACATCCCGTCTTTTGCAGGGATTCCTAACTGTGGTAAATTCATGGTTGCTGTGTGATATGACAAAAGTGGCTTCTGGTGACAGTCTTCCCTGCTGTACTACTCTGAAATTATTTCCACCCTTTCTTCTATGATGTTGGGTCTAGAGAGAATCTGGTTATGATATACATATCGTATATGAGAACATTTATCACAACAACATATATATATATATATATATATATATATATACATATATATATATATGATATATGTTAATAGTGAGCACTCATTCGCCACTTATTCTCAGCACTGATCACATGACTCTGCATTAGTCATCATTCTCTACAAAAGAACCTTCTTCATTCCAGCCTGAGAGTCACCAGTCTATGGGGAGAAACATAAACGTTCAGAAGCTCACCACATGAGCTCCAGGTCTGTCTGAAGCCTGGATGAAATAGAAATAGGCACAGGATCCATCCATTCAGTGTCCCCCAGAAAGACAGATTTTTATTAGGAAGTAGGAAGCATAGGTAGCCTTTAAACAAATATTAACCGAGCATTCTCTGTGAGGGGGCACTTTAGGCAACATAATGACAAAACAATCTATTCAGAGAAAAACATAAATATTCAGAAGGCAGTATTTTGGCATATTTGCATGGGGAAACAATGGTAGTGTATAGACCCCTCCTGAACTCTCCCTGGCCATATGCTTTTGACTAGGTTTACTGAATCAGCTGTGTGTTTCCTCCTGTGAAGTCTGTCTCAGTTCCAATCACAAAATGGTTAGATAGTCTCATAAGTCTTTCTGTTTTATGTTACCATGATATGGTATGCTATTTAATTGGAGTTCACTTATAACTTCAGAGGTTTAGTCCATTGTCCCCAAGGCAGAGGCTTGGTGGCAGGCAGGTAGACATGGTGCTGGAGATATTGAGATTCCTACATCTAGAACCACAGGCAGCATGAAGGACAGAGCCACTGGACCTGGTCAAGGATCTGAAATCTCAACACCCCCCCACCACCCCCACCTAGTGACACCTTTCCTCCAACAAAGCCATGTCACCCAACAAGGCCACACCTTCTAAATTCTTTGGAGCAGCACCATTCCCCTAATGGCCAAGCATTCATATATATGAACCTATTGCTATTAAAACCACTGCAGTCATAGTTTAAATTGCTAGAGAATTCATTCATCCCTTTATGTATTCTTTCATTCATATGCTAGGCATATGAATTCCTAGACATCATTCATGGAAGGATTTTACATACATCAGGCACTTTTCCAAGTACTTAATCAGTTCACTTAATCCTTTCAATAACCTGATTAATCTGGCACTATAAGAAATTAATTAACTGGCTTAACATCATATAGCTTATAAAAGATGATAAAAGAGTCAGAATTGATTCGGTGTGATTCCAGAGCCTTGTGACTTTACTGTTAGATTTACAAATCTAAGTCCTAAAAGGCAGTTAGTAAACATTCAATTAAAAATACAGAGGACATCTTTGAAAGACTGCAGAGTGATATTATTAGACAATGAAATTAGCCAACTAGGAGGTTGTGTTATACATGTGTGCTTCCTCCCTCAGGGTGTCCAGACACCTCTGTATGCTGGCATGGAAAACTCTGGGAATGTGTGGGGTCCTCAGAATCCTGGTCCAGCTGGGAGTGAGTTTGACGAAGTAGGGGGTCTTCTCTGAGGAAAGCCTTCTAGGATTTTAATGAAACAGTCTTCTTCGGTAATCTTAGCTTATACGCAAACCTTTATTCAGTGTGGATAAGGGCTATATATGAACCTTGAAGAGTGAGAAGGAGTTTTCAGGGTGATTGTAAACTATTGGCTGGAGTTGAAAGTACTGTGCATGCCTCATTTGTATAGAAAGGCATTCTAAGAAATCAGGAAATGGGACAACATTTGAAATGTAAGAATATACCTAATAATAATAATTAAAAAAAAAACAAACTATGCATAAAGAAGAATCCCCGTTAGAGGCTCAGCCACTGCAAACAACCCACGACAGTAGAGAAAATGTTGATATCTTGAGAAAACAGTGTAAGGACCATTAGCATGGCGGAAGCAGAACAGGCGGAATAGTGTCCTGGGATAGAGATGATGAGGGGAGATGGGGACAGCCTAAAAATATTCTGTAGGCTGGATAAAATGCTTCTCTCTATTCATAGACAATGGGAACTCTTTCCGGGGTGATTTACAAACAGGAATGCTTTCTCCAGTTCTAATGTGAGGAATGGATGGCCAGGGAAAGGAAGGGGAGACCAAAAACCCAATGGGCCATTACCTTTTACATACCAGGGGAAATATGATAGTGATGGAATTAAAATGGTCTTGGAGGTTGAGGCAGAAGCTTGCTTGGGGAGAAAGGGCAGAGGTGGAGCTACAATGTCCTGATAAATTGGTAAGGCATAGCGAAGAAGCACAGGATTAGTAGGTGGTCAGATAGAAGGATGAGGAATGCTAGCTTCACTCTGTGTCCTGGAATTTCTTAGATGTGTGCTCTCTCTTAATTCCTATGTCTTTGCTGGCAGATGCACTTGAAATGGGCTTAGTTTTGATTGAAAATGGCACACAGTGGTTGTTAGGGGAAAGCAATAGCAGCCTCTGATGGTGTAGACTCAGGGCCTTTTGCTTCTTTTGCTCCTTTTATCTGTTTCTGTAGCAGTTGTGGCGTGGCTTTGATTAGATACTCCATTTAATCTGGGAGAAGACCATCCCATAGCTCTCCCGGATCTTTTTGGCAGGCTGTTTGGTGCATGGCTTATTTCCATAGCAGTACCTAGATTAAGCCAAGGCCAAGGAACTACATTAGCATCAGGGAGGACAGAGCTCAATTGGCCTGTTGCTCCCAAAGCCAAGCGGATGTGAGTGGGAAAGCAAGTGTGGAGTGACAGTGTGAGAATGATTACTCTTCTTTTCTGAAGGCTGGCTGGAATATGGAACAGATTAGGAGACTCGGAAGCTGTGATTGCTGCAGGTCAAGCCGAGAAGGTGGTGAGCATCCCAAGGGTACAGGCCTCCCTGATTTCAGGGCGAGGCTTGGAATGAGCCAGAGGCCCCGAATGGGAATCGTAGGCTCTTGGTGGAAGAAGGGAGATGTCTTTCATTCTCCTTTGTTCAAGGAAGTTATGTTTTCCTCTGGTGGGAGGGTAGGACAAATATATGGCCAAACTTTATTAACTCTTCCTCACTTTCCTAAAGTGGGGAAAGAAACCGGAACAACAGTGCCTTTCAGTAGTGCATCACTCACCAAGCTCGGAGGGATTTGGGGAGACATGATTAGGAAAGCAGATCCAGTCATTCAGACTAAGGAAAGTAACTCTAAATCCTAGGGAGAGATACTTAACAGACACAAATAATTGAAGGTACAGAATACACACGATACACACGTGTCTTTTAATTGATGGAAGGAAAGCATTTCCAATGTGAACAATAAGTGGAAAAGAGGTCACAGCTTTTCTTGATCCACAGTGCCCAAGCCAGACACCTCATCACTTCCTGCTTCACATAACACCATTGTGCCTTGAGTTGAAGCCAAAGTAAGTACTTAGTTTTATATCGTTAGGTGTGCAAGCAATGTTTATCTAATTTTAGGAAGTGTCAGTGTCTGTTATCAATGTCATGCACAGTGTGAATTTTTTAAGTGGACCAAGAGGCACACATACAGTGCCAAACACGGAGGTAGTGCATTGTTGCTACTTTAGTTCTGGAAAAGATGACTGTCCTCTGTCTCCCGCTTTTGCTGGAAGCAGGTAAAAACTTGTCTTCGGACCCAGTACATGTCTTCTGCTAGAATCACATTAGAAGCTCTTAAAAAGCTTCTAATCAAGGTTCCTTGTCAGTCAGATACTATTAGTTAGATATTGATGGGGATGGGGGGGTCCAGGAAAGGGGAAATCATTTGGAATGTAAATAAAGAATATATGAAATAAAAAAAAAAATCTCAAAGAGCCAGTGTGACACATCTGTAAAAGGCAAAAGATGTTAGGATGAGGTACATAGCAGGTGTTGGCGATGTGGTCTGGAATGATTCTGGAAGTCAGATATAGCACTGGGGTGGGTGGTGAGGGGAGAGCCAATGCGAGTGCCTGTGGAATACTGAGAGGGAGGTGAGCAGAGAGCAGGCAAGTGTGGTATTGCGGGAATAACTTTTGTTTGGTAATAGATGAAGGATAGGTAAAACACTACAGGACACTTTAAATAAAACAGTAGAAAATGTTGGAATGGACCCAACATCACTAAAAGAGGAAAGAAAGGCTTCATCTTGAGAAAGGAGTGTTTCTGGGTGGGTGGCCATCAGTTTGCTCAGCTTTTGAAAGGAGTGTTGTACATTGTGAGAAAAAAGATTTGGATTTTAATGGATGTGAAGGTACAAGTTTGCAATTTCAGGGGTATTCAGGTTCATATTGGGGTGGCTGAGACAGGAGGATTGAAGGTTCCAGGCAAGCCTGAGATACATGGTATGACTCTTTCTCAAAACAATAACAGTCACAGAAACAATAAAAAAATAAGCAGAGAAAAACCAATCTAGAAACAACAACAAAAACCCAAACAAACAAACAAAACCAACCGATCAACCAAGCAAAGAATCAGCAAACAAATGTCATTCTTCTTCTTGTGGCCATTCAACTGTCCTTAGACCACTCTTGATAAACAATTAATTGAAAATGTATGGATTCAACTCTGAGCTCTTCCTTTCATTGGTCAATCTGGGAGGCCTGTTCACTGTAAATAGACAGTTATGCAGAAAATTGAAAGACAATGACAAAGAAACTTAGGGAAATACCCTGAGTACTCATAGATTGAATCAATTAACATTGTTAAAATATCTGTAGTACCTAGAATGACCCATAGAATTAGTGCAATCCCTATCAAAATTCCAGCTAGTTTTCATAGAAATAAGATATAGCTCCGAAGTTCCTAGAACCACAGCCTCCCTAAATGTCCAAGACAATTCAGAATAGAAGGAACCAAGCTGAATGCATTGCATAGAAGTCACACTTTGTATTTATTTAGTAGTCTCTAAAACGAAAAATTTTAACTCTTTAAAAAAAAAAACTTTTGAGACAGAACCTTATTATATGAGGCTGCTTAGATAACCTAACTAAATAACTTAAGGCTAGCCTTGAATTTGAAATATGCTGGCCTCAGGCTCTAGGATTGTAAGTGTGCACCACTAGATTTGATCTTTGAAAAGATTGACAAGTAAGAGAAGAAAGGCTGAGAGCAAAAACTGGGTTTCCTGTTGATCTGGTGCCTTATACATTTTGTGATCAATGGTATCAGACAATGCTTTGCTCTGCCAAGGACATACAGAAGGGAGAAAGGGATTCGGAAGAGGCTGGGAGAAAAGGGCAGGCAAATATGAAGTGTGGTTGAGGAGGCACTTTATTGGTGTGAGTGTGTTTGTTTATCTTTGAATGAAAAGATCTGAAGCCATGATGATGAACTGGACAAGTCACCAGCAGAGTAGAAAGTGAATCCATGGTCTCTGAAGGGGAGGCACAGCATGGTGGGAGGCAGGTGAAGGGGTTAACCTGTCCATGTGGCAGGGAACATTTCTTCCAAGAAGAGAGGGAAGGAAGAAAGTTTGGGTGATGATCCAAAGAAAACTGAAGGAGTTTGGGAGGAAACTGTGGGAGTTCTCATCAGATGTTCTTAATTTTCCCAGGGAAGTAGGTGGAGAGGTCATCTCTGTGAGTAAAAAGGCAGGGTAGAAAACAGTTGGAAGAGAATGAAGGCAATGGGGAAGGTTGTGGTGATGCATTCTATGGCAGAGAGTAAAGGCCCCATTGGTGCTAAAGAGGCAGTGGCAGGCTCCCAGCCCCCTGGCTACCAAGGTCCACTTTCCATGTTCATTCCAGACCCTTTGACTATGCTGCTCGCAATGGGTAGGAGAACATTACACAATGCAAGGTCATTGAAGGGACTGGAGGGATGGGGACAGCAAAAGGGAACAATAAATTGCTTTGAAATATCCAGTGACCACTATGTTGCAGAGTTATCAGGGATTAATGTGAGAATAGAGGAGGTTGGATGAATGAACAGTCAAGGGTCAAGTGAATCTGTCTAGGACACATCTTGAGTGTTTTAGTGGAATGGGGTAACACCAATATGCATTAGATCACCCTGATTCCCCTTGTCACTGATGTGAACCTTAGCCCAAACTGCCTACATCACCACATCTTAACTCTGACCAAAGGTGGTGTGTGGAATTTTTCAGGTAATAAGGGTTATTTTACAATTTGGCAATACTGACTGATGAGATAGCTCTATAGTAGTAAGTATATAATTAATTCATGTCACCCCTAAAGCAGAATGAAAGAGCTACTGAATTTTAATTTTTTAATGCCTTTTTATGCACGATCTTCATCTTTAATTTGTAGAGAAGTAATTATATTTTCCAGTTCGGAAGAAGAACATTCACATCCAGAAACTCATCTTCCTCCAGTTAAGAAGTGAAAACAGTGGTGTCCATAGGGATTGGAGAATTTCTTAGTTGATAAGCTTCTATCTGCTACAGTGTGTGAAATGAGTTTTAAAATATGCAGGGATGTTTAACTTGCTAACTAGGTGGGAAAATAAAAAAAGTTCTGGACTAGCAACTTTATTGGCAGAGCCTAGCGTAAAAGGGAACATGGGGCCCTTGTTCAAAAATTACTACTTATTTCATAATTGTGAGGACAGTAAGCGAGGTATGGGGTCTTTAAAGCATAACAGAAGATGTGACAGAGCGACAGCTTAGTTGAAGGCTCTAAAAGCAATCGCAGGGCAGGAACAAAATCCGGAAACTTCCCCAGCCTTCACTATTCCTTGCTTCTTGCTGTGAGCATTTGTTTTGAATTATTGTTTTAAAGTCTAAGTCAGGCTTGTCTTTAAAGTTAAGTCAGTTCCATATGCCACTATTTTGGTCTGTAAGCACCCTGGGACCCACGACAGGGAGATGGGGATGACTTGCTATAATAGGACAGGGTGAGTTGGCCCTGTGTACAGAGCCCATGGGAATTACAGATAAGTTTCTAGACAAATAATTTTGTTGTTGTTTTGAGACATTAACCTATGTAGTAACTCAGAACACCATCCATCTCATGATCCTCCTCCCTCAGCCCCCTTATTGCTGGGGTTACAGGCATGTGTTAACATGTCTGGACTTCAGAAATTTAAAACTTTTGCCTCAAAGTTATTTCTTTCAAAATGACCTGTGGGGTATATCTTCTCTGGAAGTGAAAGAAGGCTGTCCATTCAGATCAAGAGAAGAGCCTCATTCACCATTGAGTACAAGTTTCAACTGCAGATAAAAATGAGTTCAATTTTCCATCTTTATTCTCTATAGAAAGCTGTTCCTGGTATCCATTCTGTGATAGAGGTAGACCTTGCCAATGAAGTATTTACTGCACTGATTACCTGCCTGACAAATTGTATCTAATTTATAAGGTTTGGAGTGCAGAAAAGAATACTCTATCCATGAAAGGGTTTTCATACTTCCCTAGAAAATCTATTAGGAATGTACTGTAGGGATTTGAGAATCAAGGAAGGTGTTCCGGGATTAGAACACCTGGCATTTGCTAAAGATGAAGGAGCTATGTAAATTCAGAGAAAGAAGATAATCCAAGTGGAAAGAAGGGATGTAGAATGTTGTAGCCTAGTCACTGGAGGGCATCCAGAGAGGAGCTGACAGAACAAAGCTTCATCAGTGATATCCTGTCTTTCTCCTGAGATATAAAAGGCCCAGTCACAATGCAGAACAGGCTCCAGGCTTGTGGAAACCAGTCTTTGGCTAGAATAAGCAGAATGAGAGGAGGGAAAGAAGGTCCTGTGGAAAGGGCCATTAAGAGTGATCTGAAGACAAAATCTATGCATCTCCTATTTTCGATTTTGAAGGACAAAGTATTCAGTCCAGTCTTCTCTCACACTATGGCATATGCTAGGCAACATTGTAATGCCTCTTTCTCTTGATTCCAGTATTAAAGCATACTTTATAGTTAATATGATAGTCATGGATTTCTATGTATGAATCTTCAAGTGTGAGCTCCATGTGCAGCTTTAGAATACTTATATTCTTTGACAATGCTCATCTTGAGACCATTCCTTGTTGATCCAGAGAAAACAAATGTTCTGACCCCCATTCTCATGGAGTATTTTCTCCTTTATTTGCACTTTCTGTCAGTGGAATAATAAAGTGCATCCTTTTTAGTGTCTAGATTAATCTGTCCACCTTTCTGTCTAGAGATGTGTCCACATTTTGTACATAGCTATAGTTTATTCGTTTGTATTGCTGAGAACTTTTGTTTGACTGGATCTTGCTTCAGTTTTCTCCTCTCCTGGCAGATATCTGTTGACATTCCCATTTGGGGGTTGTTATGAATAAGGCCACAGTAAACCCAAAGACGATATGTCTTTGCTTGTTTGCTTAGAATCCAACTGGACCTTATTTGACATAAAAGGTAATATAGCTGCAGGAACAGAAAACAGAAAAATTAAGAAGAAAAGATAACTTATTTATAATTAATAACAGAAAAAGAAGTCATTGCCTATGTTTTTGGAATTATCATTATCTGTTGTCCAGTCTATGCACCTACTATGGTCTCAGTCTTCAGGAAGTGTGAGGGACATAAGACCAGTTCAGAGTCCTCATAGAGAGTGCAGGTGTATTGGGTGGTAGGCTAGCTTGACATTCTATGCAAAGACTCAAACTATGGATTCAGTGGCCTGCCTGTTAGCATCCACATTCTCCCGGGTCAGAAGAGCTCTAGAAGTCACTTTTTCACAAACTCTACTCTTAGCCTTTTCCCATGAAGCATGTGGTGAATCCATCCTTCCAGATTTGCAAACTTTAGCACTCTCTCTCTCTCTCTCTCTCTCTCTCTCTCTCTCTCTCTCTCTCTCTCTATCTCTCCCTTGCTTATATTCTGTCTGCATACAAGATATTTATCTACAGACTCTCAAATCTAACCATTTTAAATACTTTTACCTTTACCTTCTCAGAAACCTGCTTCAGACATTTTTTCCCCTCTAACCCTTTATTCATTTGAAAAGATGCTCTTCAAAGGATAAGCAAGATCATGTTTCTACCTGTTCAGGAACCCACAAACTTTAACCTCTCACTGTAGCTTATAAGGTTCTTTGTGGCTGCATTGTTTTCTGTGCTACCTGGAGTTGCTTTCCAGCAGTTGCCCATTCAGTAGCAGCTTAGTTAAGCTTTCTGTATTCTACAAGTTCTTGCTTCTTTTGCCTGAAGTGTTACTTTTCTTCAGGTACCTGTAAGCTTAGTGTTCCTCTCTTTAAGTTGGCATGGGATATTGTTTAGTTATTGAAGATGTCTTTGAGCATTTTCTTTGAAGCAGTCACTCTTCTTCCCAAGATGCCACGTGGAAGAATGTTACATGAAGTAATGTGCTTGTTTTGTATATCTGTGTCTTACAGGCAGTTCCTTAGAAAAAGTTCTTCACCCTCTGTCTACAAAAATAATCAGCATAAAGATGCATAGTTTTCTCCCAAATTAGGTTAGGACCTCAAAGAGTTCACATTTATTTTATTTTTTATCATTTATCATATTTAGTTTTATAACACTTATATTGCTTAATAAGTATTTTTTGGGTTTTGTTGAAGGATTAAAAAGCATGTAGTATAATCTAAACATCTAAGGGACAGTGAAGATTCTTCTAGAAATACTTAACAAGTTTTGTAAACAAATTGTATGACATGTAACCTGGAGCAAGTGGAACAAGGAGTCTGATTCAGTTCCGTCATCTATAAGGTAAGGTTTATAATTCTTTTATATTTGACTCCAAGCTGAGCTCAGGATGAACTAGTGGTATTTAAGGTTTTGGGAGCCTTTTTGTAGGACATTATTGTGGCCCCGTGCACAGCTGATTTAAATAGTGTAAATTACTGTACAATATAAAATTATGCCATTAAGATATAGAGCTATCAAGTGTGTATTGTGAACATGGGTATCTTTGGATGTCTGTGTTGAACATGATTTTTCCCTTAGTCATTTCAGAGTGATATATCTGAGAGCAATATTGTTATCATGTGAAGTCTAACCTTCTGTTCCATGCCTCTGGTGTTTGCAAAGTGATCACTAACTTCCAGGTGGCCTCCCATTTTGACTTCGGCAATGGGCCAATTCCTTGATTCTATCTCACAATGTAACTTCCAAAGTAAATGTCTATTAAGCCTTTATGTAAACATTCCAGGCTTGTAGCAGAATCAACCAAACATAAATCATATGCAATGAAAGGGGTGCAGGAAGATGTGTAAGTTTGAAAAATGAAAGAATACTGTGTGGTTTCATTGTGGGTCTTTGTCCTCAGTAACCTCATCTGAGCCTCTCTGGTCTACATCACAGTTCATCATCTAGGTAGTCGTTTTTTAAAGATTCTAGTGGGCTTTGCCCAAATATAGAGAAAGCAAGCTCTCCACAGGAACAGATGGAAAGATGCCTATTTGCAAATGGGCTTAACTGGCACAGTACATAAAATCCTGATTGTCCCATACCCTTGTCACTCACTGTATCTATCTTGTCTACATTAAGGGGGTTGGCTAGGATTAAAGGAGAGAAAGAGATGATGATGATTGGTTCAGTTGTTTTGCATTGGTATTCCTTTCTTCTTTATTCAGAAATGAATGGTGGATAAGAGTTCTTACTTTTATAAACTTTCTTTTTTTTTTTTTTAAAGTTCCTTCAGGAAAAAGGGGAGAAAAGATGAAATGGAAGATCTCCCTGGGGGATAGAGAGGATTGGAAGGAGAATGTTTGATAGCAGTTGAGAACTTCGGTTGCACTCCCTCGGGCACTCAGCTGTACTTTCTGACATTCAAGTGTAATCTTGCCTTGAACATGGTTCTTCAAAACTTTAATTTGTTAAAAAAAAAAAAAAAGTTCCAGGAATCATCTGTGTGGAGCTGCTTCTATGTAATTGGGTTAACCTGTTGGAAGGCAGGTATTTAAAATAGGGTCATATTTTAGAATAGCAACCTTTATTTATTTATTTATTTATTTATTTATTTATTTATTTATTTATTTCTCCCCCAAGACAGGGTTTCTCTGTATAGCGCTGCCTGTCCTGGAACTCACTCTGTAGGTCAGGCTGGCCTCAAACTCAGAAATCTGCCTGCCTCTGCCTCCCAAGTGCTGGGATTAAAGGCGTGCACCACCACCACCCAGCTGCAAACTTTTCTTTCAGAGTACCTCTTTACATACTTGGCAGGGGTTAAAAAGTAATGTCATTGCCCCCTATTTAAAAATTATTGTTTTAAACCTTTTTATCTTTTCTTTTTATCTTTTGCTTTTTTACTAACACACATGCACATACACCAGATAGACAGACAGAGAGAGAGAGAGAGAAAGAGAGAGAGAGAGAGAGAGAGAGAGAGAGAGACTCCTTGCTAGGGTTTCTATTGCTGTGATAAAACACCACAACTAAAATCAACCAGGAGAGGAAAGCATTATTTCTTTTCACAGATTATAAATCCATCACCCAGGGAAATCATGGCAGAATCTCAGCATAGGAACTTGGAGGCCGGAAGTGATGCAAAGACCTTGGAGGAACGCTGCTTACTGACTTGCTTCTCAGTCCGCATGCTCAGTCTGATTTCTTAGAGCAACCATGACCACTGTCCCAGAGTGATACTGGTCGCAGTTAGCTGGGTCTTTCCTCATCAGTCATCAGTCATAAAATTACTTCACAGCCCTGCTCACAGGCCAATCTGGTAGTGGCATTTTCTCAGCAGAGGTTCCGTCTTCCCAGATGACTTTATTTTGTATCAAGTTCCATAAAACTGGCCAGAATGACTGACCCTTTACCAACTTGACATACAAACAAAACACATCTTTGTTAAAACCATAACCATTCCCTTCTTGTTCACTGCAAGACCTTGTATTAATACCACAATATAATACATGTCAAACATTTGTTTGTACAATAGTCTTGCAAAATTCAAATACTTAAAAAGTCCAGCCCCTCTATTTTAGAATATTCTAAATCTCTCTAATATTTCAAGTCTTTACAATTTCAAGGTTTCACTAAAATTTCAAAGTCTCTTCAAAAGTTCAAACTCTCTCAGCTGTGTGCTCAGATAGAGTAAAAATAAGTTGAATTCTTCCATATTCTAAGAAGGAATAACAGGGACAATTGCAATAAATCAAGGCAAAACCAAAGTCTGATAGCATAAGACTCCGTGTCAGACTTCTGGGATTCATTGTCTTCTAGACTCCAAACAGCTTGCCACAGCCTTCTCTCCCTGATGGTTGTCCCACGGTACTGGCATTTCCAAAATCCTGGCATCTGCATTGCAACTGTGCTGTACTTTCTCCAGTGTCTCCCAAACTTCTTTGCCTTGCCACAAAGTACAAACCCTCAAGTGTCCAAGACCCCTTTAATGCCTTCAAACCCAGTACCACATGGATGCCTCTTCTAGTAACCAGTTCACTGCTAGCATGAGAAATAGCCTTGACCCTCTGTGGGCCACTCTTTCTGTGTACTGACCTTGAGGAAATAGTCCCAGATATTTGATCCCCAATGATGCAGATCTCTTCTTAATCACTGCTAATTTCTCAGGTCCAGTTAATAAGAAGAATCAGTTCTCCTGGTGAACCAAAGGTTCTGTGGTGCTGATCTTTTGTTAATCATGACTGATTTGTCAGGCCAAGATAACCAGAACCACAGATTTTTAATTCAAAATATCACACAAGTAGTCTGAGCAAAGTCTTTGTTTTCCTTTGAGACTTCATAGTACAGACTTTTGTCATTTGCATTGCTTATAGAATTATCTTCCAAATCCCTATATCAGTTTACTAAGCTTTCAACTCTTGAGGGCTTTTTGGACTATAGTTCCAAATACTACCACAGTAACCACATGGTCAGATCTGTGACAGGAGGAGTTCTGTTGACAGGCTTGCTCCTCATGAGTTATTTAGCCTGCTTTCTTAAAACACTCAGGACTACTTACTAAGGAATAGCACTTTCCAAACTGAACCGGACTCTTCCCCAAGCATCAATCAAGAAAATGTACCACAGTCTCAGTCACAATCCAGTCTGGTGGTGGCATTCTCTCAGTTGAGGTTCCCTCTTTATAATGACTCTCTAACTTACATAATGTTGACATAAACTAGTCAGCACATATATGTTCTTATTTCTGTCACCCTAACCCTCTCATATCTCGTATTTCTCCTCCATCTCCCTAAAAATCTCTTTCCAACATTTATGCATTTTTGTTTTATTTTGTTACCCAATGAATTTAATGTGTGACCATGCATTTGGAAGTAACCATTGGAGTGCTTTGGGTTCATCAGTGGGTATACAACTGAAGAGAATGTCTATCCCTTCCCCGGAATCTATCAGCAGCTCATAGTTCAGCAGAAGCAGATAGGGCCATATGGGCTCTTTCTCAATTGATATTGATGTTGACAGGTCCAGTTTTTAGCAGGTGTCTTGAAGGTAGCTTCTGCTGCTGTGCAGTTTTTATGGAATTGGCTACATTATATCTCAAAGATGGTTTCCTAGACTGTCTCTGTCACTTGGTCTTCTAACTTTCATATTCTTTGTTTCCCCTCTACCATATTATTCCTGAGTCTTAAAGGGGGTGTCTTTAATATCAGTTTTAGGGCTAATCGTGATACTTTTACTTATTATTAAAACTGTAAGCAACTTACATCTTTATATTCACTGTCCTTCATTGCTAAAAAAAGTTGCTCTGACTAAGATTAGCAACAGTGTTTGTCTATGAACATAAAACAAGTATTTTGAAGACATTTTGACATAGTGGCACATCTGTTATGGGTGCAACAAAGTACTGTCCAAACAGTTTTGAGGTCCATACAGCAAGGAGGATTTCATGATTTGCCACAGTAAAAACAAAAACAAAACAAAACAAAACACACAACAACAAAGCAACAAACAGCAGCAGCAGAAGCAACAATAACAACAACCCTTTTTCTGAGGAGGTGTTCTGCCCTAGGGGAGGATTGATTATTATGGTTTAGCTAGAGTGCTTTTGTTTTACCCATGAAAATATGTTGTCAAACTTACTTTTTCTGTTTTCTTTTTCAAAAGCAATATATAAGAACACCCATCAGAGGGATTTAAGTAGTATACAAGGATATAGAAACATTTAATAAACTTTCAAATCAATTATTGGAAATATGACACAGTGTCTTTAGCAGTTGATTCTTTCTGGCTGGGTTTATTTATTTAAATTCTCAAGATGATCAAAATTAACAGAACTGAACTACACTGTATTTATATGCACTGCGACCTGATTCTATTTCTTTAGCCACACCAAGGGACTACTTGACCTGAGTGTAACGTGTGCTGCTTGTGTTCTGTTTCCTTGTTTCTTTAATCTTGTATGCATATGGTCCAGTAAGCATGTTCCTCCTATGGGTGTGATAGAAGTCACTGCTATGGAGTTCGTGTCCAGTACAAGCAATCAGTAATGAAGGATAAAGTTGGTAGATAAACATCTCTGTTAGTAGATAAATTTAGAGGAATATTGTGAGAGGTTTGATGAGTTCAGCAATCATTCAGAGGGAACTTCCATGTTGTAAACATTTGGCCACTGTTGTCTACTATTTGTGAATGTAGCTTTAATTGCCTTATTTTCTTTCTAAGTCCTTTCAGTTTTCTAACAGACTGCTTGTAGTAGAATGTTTGTCTCAGGCTCTGCTATGGAAGAACCCTACTTATACCTGGCTTTCTTGAAGTCTTTCTTAGGGCAAGGATAAAATCTGTTAATCTTTTATTTTAAATAATGATAATTATTTAATACTTGCATTACACTGTATATAGTACTATGCATTGCATATGTACACTATATGCTATATGAGGTAAAACACAAAATCTCTACATGTGATAGATATGAAAGTAGAGACATAATGGAGGGCACATAAAGCCAGCGAATCTGTGAAGTTGGGTTTATTCAGGCATATAAAACCAGCAATCCTAACTACAAAGCCATGCTATTATTTTGGAATCAAATCAAATAATGAATATGAGGGTAATATTTAAAAAGAGATGCAGTCTGTGCAAATATGAAGCATGATTGCACTTGAAACCTTAGTCTTATCTTTTCTTGACTTTTGCCTTTTGAGACAAATTTTAGCAACAATACAAATTGGCCCCATGCTCATCATAATCACTGAGAGCCTCTGCCTATGGACTTCAGTTTGGTTTAAGTGAACATGGATTCTGTTCCCCAACTGCTGCTTGTTTTATAGAATCATTAGGGAGTGGTTCATGGGCAAGGATTAACTGGGCTCTAAGAAGCACTTGGACAGCTAATATACTAAGACACTATTCAGAACCAGATCCCTACTGAGGCATAATCTGCCATATACATGCTTTCTCCAGGCATGGGCTCCATTCAGAGTAAGTACTCAAAATACTAACACCCAGGGAAAGGTGTGTGTGTGTGTGTGTGTGTGTGTGTGTATGTGTGTGTGTGTATGTGTGTGCATGTGTGTGTGTGTATGTGTGTGTGTATATGTGTGTGTGTGTGTGTGTGTGTGTGCATAGAGTTACTTCCTCTACTTGCTTTACTCTGGAGAAGGGAGGTAGAGAAATCATCAGGAAGTGCTCATGTCTTCCCCTGGGGACATTCAGGGACCTCCAAGCTTAACAGGGTCCTTGAACTTTGCATTGATGAGGGATGGCTTGGCAGAAGCTGAAAAACCTTGTAGCAGAGCCTTGAGAGGAGTTCAAGACATTGCCAGACATTAATGAGACAGGCGAAATGGGAAAAGGGCTCAACCACACAGAAAGAGGCTTTCGTGGTCCCAGTTTTTGCTAGGGGAACTCTGGTATGAGTGGCTGGGAGGCAGTTCCTGAGCAAAGCAGGAAGTACTCTCCTCTTTCATAATTGCCATCAAATGGGTTTTTTCTAAATGGGACTTAGGGTGGTTTGTGAGTTGGCAAACCAAGTGGTGGTAATGAGATCCACACTGGGCCTGGGGATAACTGTATGGATACAGTAGAGAAGGGAGCTGACCTTAGTTCACTAGGCACTCTAGTGAACTGTCTCAGGGTTTGGAACGCTGCCACCCTCCTCCTGCAGATGGAGGGATAAACATCATCAGTACACACTGATAAGTGTTTGTTTTCCTTAAGCATTAAGGCTAAGAAAAATAAAGTGGGGAGGGCATCAGGCCTTGGGGTAAGCCTTTAAAAGGTTTCCTGCTTTGATCCTTTTATGGTTGTCTATTTATAATGGTAACAATCACAGCAGAGAGAAGAAGACTTCAGTCACTCCTCGGATCATTTCATCAAAATTACAAGTAAGTTCTCTTTACTTACGAGTGAGAAGCATTATGTTTTATTATTCCCTGAAAGCCAGGAGGGGAAATTGTGTACAGAAACCAAGGTGTTGTTGTGGCCAGTTGCCTTTTCGGAATGCCTGGAAAGGATCATCTGGAAGGATGTTCCAGATAACCCTGTCTGCAGGCAGTTTGCGGAGGGAAGAGACCTTTCTGAAGACCATTAAAGATGATTCATTACTGCAGGCCATACACAGGCTGTGCTTTATTACTGAAAAGCATAAATCATCCCCTGAAAAGTAAGTGTGTGAGCTACATTGCTTTGGGCCTTGGAAAGCCCATGGAGGTACAAGGTGTGATTAGTACTCCCAAGGAGAGTCAACTTTAATTAGAGAGACAAGATGGCAATGCATATGATAGTTAGCGCATATGCAAACGTCTATGATTAAGTGTTGAGTTGTGAATTACAGGTTTTTCATGTGCTCGGATTATCTTAGTTATGACATAAGAGATGCCACTGAAGAGGCAAAGTTGAGTCAGGTCTGCCTTCTTACGGTACTGGGAACTGAACCCAGAGCTCCTTATATGCTACTTAAATCCACTACTGCAGAGCTGTGTCCCCAGCAGGATTTGTACAATTTGAACATGTTGAAGAGTTGAGAGGTTGAGAGAAGAGTTGAGAATTAACTGGAGAATGGTATACAGGGGGATACAGAGGTGTGAATGCATGTCTCCATGTGACACCTGGGGCAGCACTGCCTGGGCTTGTTCTGGGACGTTTGGACAAAATGTGATACTCAGTAACATGACAGATGATAAAGGGTGATAGGAGCCCTCTTCCCTTCCCAAATACATTCATGTCTCTGCTCTTATGATGAATATACACCGACATGTTCCTATTTTGTTCATTTGCTAATTATATGATTTTAGGAAAGATTTATATACCTGGGATGTACTGTAATAGGCTACATATTCTGTCTTGGTTTTGCTTCCCCAGAAGTAGGCTTTGATAGACTGATTAGTTGGGAAAAACTCTTGGAAACTGTGACAGAGAACTGACAAACCCAGACACAGGTAAAGGAAGGCAGTTAGGTTACTAGGGTATTTGCTGAGCTGGGTTAATGGAGTTTAACATCACTGCTGAACTCTGGAAACCACTGCAAAGCACGCTGCCTAGTGGGCTCACTTCAGGGAAAAGAAAGTTCAAGAATGTGTACAGCTTCCATTAATTATTGAGTGAAGGCACACACACACACACACATACACACACACACACACACACACACACACACACACACACACACAGTGCATGTGAACCTGTGTGTGGAGGCCAAGAGTGACCAACATCCCTCTGGTGTCATTCCTCAGGTGCTATCTGCCTTGTCTTTGAGACATAGATCTGGGTGTGAGTCACCAGGAGCTCCTGGGTGAACTAGGCTGGGTGGCCAAAGGTTCTCAGGGATCCACTGGTTTCTGCCTTCCCAGATCTGGGATTACACATGAAAACTACAACAGGACCCTTAAACATGATTAACCTGGGTGCTCATGCTTGCAGAGCAAGCACATTGCTCTCTGAGCAGCTATCTCCCCTGCTCCTGGGGGCTGCTTCTAGGGCACTAATGTCTTAATCATTTGTTGCAGGAAAAAAAGTCCAAAACTGTTCAGGTATTTTATAAGGAAATATCCTGTCTGTATCTTTATGCTGAAGGTCATAGCTTGTATTTCAGAAGCTCTCGTGTAGCTATCATAGGCCATGGATATGTATGTGCTTGGCTTTTAATACTTCATTCATTCATGATGTGGTCTGTTCAGCAGCAGTGCAGTTTGAATGGGCCACTTTGCATCTTAGGATAGGAACAAAAGTCTTAAGAGCTCCGCTTGTAATAGGACGTTAACTGAGCTGATTTTCTTCAGTCCCAAGGAGTTGCCAGTTCAGATCTGGGGGTGATGACTAAATACAAAAATGGCCAATGATTAGAGCTATGATTCAAGTCCTGGGTTTCCATGGAGAACATGTATCAGTGTATTTAAGTATCATTTTGTCACAAGAAGACCAAAATAGTTTCATTAAAATTCAGTAAGTAAAATATTTATCCATCATATACTCTGGCCCTACTCTTCCCAAATACCCTTCACAATATGCAGCATTTCCAGAGGTCAGATTCGAAATACAAATGTAACCAATAGTTTTACTAAATAATCTACTTCTTATGACTGTCTACAGTAGTGTTTACACCTACTAATTTACGGTTCAATGGGGAAGAGATCAACTCAGGAGAAGCCACAATAGACACAGCACTTCAAAGTAACATTCTTTTTTTTCTTCACTAAATTTGAGTTTTCAAATGTTGCTTTGTTTCATGCTCAGTTAATAAAGAAAAGATTTAACGAGAGAAAATCAACTGACATTTATTCTTCTGTTGGCCATTTCAGAATCATGAAATTGACCGAGATCTTGAAAGCTCATTTTATGGCCCCCATTTCTATTAGTATCAAGTAAATGAATGTTTTTCACCATGTATGGAAGAGATAACAGGTGTGAAATTCAGGTTTCTCCATTAATATGGTGAGGTAGTAGCTATCCATCCTTCTAGCTTTTAATACACACATCCTTCACTCCTTCCGTTCATATTCTTGAGTGAGTTGTTTTTGTTTTGTAGTTTTAGTTTTCCTTCCATGTTTGGAATAACACCCAAGGCATCACACATACTAGATAAGCCAGTTCCATAGAGTGGCATGCCAGGAGATCGGCCCTGTGCCAAGTGCTACTTCTGCCAATCGTTCTTCCCAGGAAACAAAGAAGAACAATCTCTTCCAATTTCAATCACGTGTGAGGGATCATTTATCCTCCTGTGATGAAGGTTCATATCTGGGTGTCATGGTATAGTTCTTCCCCCTTACTGGCCTGTCTCCTTTCATAATTTGCCTGGTACTGTCCTGCTTGTTAGATAGTAAGTTTTAAACAAAAATATGTTGATACAGTGAAAAATCCTGGGAATAGATTTTAAGAGGTGGATGATATCAGAGGCAACTTTAAAAATAAAGGTAAGAAGGTTAGAAAGTGACCTGTCTACAGTGAACTTATGTGAGAGTTCATATCCAAAGTCCTATGTTCAGGATAAAAGAGGACACACTCTAAATCTCCTGAACGTGTCCAGAGGTGGAGCCTTCAGAAGGAATTAAGTTTGGATACAGACACAAGTGCTCTTTCTGTTCCGTACTGTGCTGACTTCAGAGTCTGCCAGAGAGGAGGACATCACCAGCAGTCCAGGTCGCATTTGAACTTCCAAAATGATGAGGAACATAAACCACTTTCCTTTAGTCTGCCTCAGGGCCTGATACACCTATGTCCATTGACTAATGCAGATATAGTTACAGAAACATACAAATAAAATAAGAATGAACCTATATTTTTATATGTATATGTATATTTGTATCTCTATCTTCCAGGTTTATTGATTCAAAATAATATTAAAATTATATAGATTGATGCAGACATTGATGTAGAAGGAAAGAATTAAGAACAATTAATAACAAGAGAAAATAGTAGTGACAGGGAACTAATTAATCATAAGCTATTAATTGGTAGTTAATTAAGGCAGCACAATCATGTCATAAAGCAAGAAAAATTAAGACCAGCTTGTGCTACTTAATAATATCCTGTCTCAAAATCACCAGAAAAAAAAGCAGTGATCTGTGGCACAGATACATTATACAAAATTACCTTTATGCCCTTAATGGTTTATTGGAAATAAGTCACATTCTTTCCTTTAGAAAGGGGTCTGTCTCTACTTGGAGGATGCTATGACAGATCTCAGGGAATGTGATCAGGACTTTATAGCCCGAAAAGCTTGAAAAGTTAAACATATTTAATTCCATACCATTTTCAGAAGCCTGACTCTTGTTTGAATTGGCATCTGTCTGTTAAAGTTACAAATCCTCTTTGATTCATAATTTTTAGGCCACATTTAAGAGCAAATCCCACAGTTATACTTGTGTAAATGAATAAATATAAATGGATAAGTTTTTAAATGCTCATCACAACTGTCACTTGCACATGTGTGCACAGATACTTACACACACATACTTGCAAGCACGCATGCGTGCACACACACAGGCACATATGCACCCCCATACCCTGCAAGACTAGAGATGACACCCAGGAATATCAGGAGCTCATGTATGCTAAGCAGATGCTGAAGTGGCTACCAAGACATTGATGAGGTAGCATTTATCAAGAAAGGATTGATCATACCAGTTTACTCACCAACATAGTGAAACACCAAAACATGAAAAAGACCATAAAACCCGTTATATTGAAATGGAATAATTTTGAAAATAAGTGAAAGAAGCAAGCTAGGATGATAGCTACAAGGATGGATACAACCATTATGTTAAAATGAGCAGAAAGAATGCCTATATGTGTATTACACATGTTTGCATCTTTCTACACACATTTTATCACAGGTAAGAGTATCTGTAAACATTATGCGAGGAAGATGAGTTTCTTTGTGTATAGCTTGGTGTCTGTCTAAGTGCCTGAGTTCCTATTGTAGAACTCCCATCATAAGAAATAAACTATCAGAGCCTCTGGAGAGTCACATGACAGAAAACAGTTCTGAGGGGAGAAGCAGAGCATGTCAGAGCCACAGTCCCTCATCTGACTTTTGGAACTAGTAGAACATATCCGTTTGACAATGGCTTTATAAGGAGAAAGCAGATAGGGTTGGTTCTAAGGGGAGAATTAGTATGACTGTTAGAAGAATGGGTTTTAATTTCAATTCTAATCTTGTTAGTTTTGTTGACTTTAAAATGATAATCTAAAGACTAATATGGTGTCAGGAGGAGCTACGGAGAAATGTCCATATACTACTCCTATAAACACTTGCTTTTTCTTGTTGTTATTATGTTCTGTCCTTTAAAGAAATTCTTGAGCAGCTGAGACAACAAGACAGGGTGGTCCAGGAATGGGAGTGTAGACACCTGGATTTTCCTGCTTCTCCTCGCCTAGACTTGCCCTGAAAGTTAGGGCTGTCTACAAACCTTTTCTCTCCTCAGTTTCCTGGACCCAGTAAGAAACTGACCGTGGTTGTTGAGCAGGATGTCATGGTCTCATGTAAGGGTGTGTATATTATATGTTTTGGAATTTGGCTAGATAACTGCTTTCTATAAAATGAGAGAGAGAGAGAGAGAGAGAGAGAGAGAGAGAGAGTGTGTGTGTGTGTTCTAATGTTCATATCTATCCTCAGAATCTCTCTTTCAGGCATCCATTCAGAACTTTCTAGAATATGTTTTATGTACCATCACTCTGATGGTCAACATTCAGCATTAGGAGCCAGAGGAGGAAGAAATTAGCTGAGTTAAAAATATCATTTTCTATGTGAACACCACACCCCAAGTGACTGTGTGGCTTAGCTTGGACAGGTATTCCGAAGTTTTGAGGTGCACAGGAATCATAGAAGGATATTATTAACATGTGGGTCTGACTCCACAGGAGAGGGAAAGTTTGATATTTTATATTTCTAATAGGGCTCCAAGACCAGTACTATTGTTAGACAGATTGCCCTTGGTACAGCAAGTATGGGACAAAGGGACACACATCATTTTTGAGGTTGAACTCACCTTCCCTTCAAATCCTATATTCTGTGCACTTTTCTACAATACCAAAAAACAACTGAGAATCTTGTGGGGATGCTGGAAACTTTGAGGTTTCCAGGCCTCTTGCTTGGAGTTTTCAATTAGTTAATGTTAGAATTAATATTTTAAAATATTAAATATTTCAATTTGTTCATTTAATTTATTCTATTTATGTCTGATCTCCTGCAACCATTACTCAATCCTTTAGAGATACTGAATTAGATCTTTTATAATCTGAGTCTTACCCTTTATTTAAATTGTGTGTTTTTTATTATTTTTTTTAGTGTCTGTTGATTCCCTGTATATATCTTATCATTTCCAAAGCCACCGAAGTCAGAGTACTGAAGAACAGTTATGATTCTCCCATCCTTAATATACTAGTGTTCAAAACCTGGGTCTGAACACACACACACACACACACACACACACACACACACACACACACACACACAGATGTAAAAAATACCATAAAAGCATTTTCTAGAAAAGCACAGCTATCATCTGTTTCTACCTTTTTATTTGAATTAATAAGACCTAAAGGCCATTTTAGAGCAAATGATGCCTGTACTTTATCCTGAAAACTTATATTTCAAGGACTTTAGCTACCATAACCTCATAAAGATTTGGTCTTAAATTTTCACTTTCATTTTTTGCTTATTTTTAGACTTGTGATAACAAAACAGCTGTGGCATCTGCTTGTACTATCAACAACTCCTTTATTTTATTTTATTCTTTTTCTTATTTTAATTTTGATTGGGAGAATCATCCCAAGGCATCTTTTGTTGAAGATTGTACCCAGTGAGGCTGAACACCCTCCTGGGAGCAAGCAGCCATCTTTGTGATTTTTCTCTCAATCCTTTCTGCAGGTCTCCTTTCTCCCCACCTCCGGACATCCACAGCATGGGTGAACCAATCCATCTCACAAGCAGAGATCAGAGACTTGCCTTTCCAAGCTGTTCCTGTACTTTGTCCTGGCACCTCACTGCCAGCAACAAGAGGCCCTTTCATATTTATCAGCAGCTAATTGCAATCGCTGCTGCTCTATGACCTCACAGAGGTCTTCGTCTTCGAGGCTCAGTCATTGTTTCCTGCTGGGTGGTGGAGCTCAGTGAACACCATCTTTTCCCACCATTCAGCTCATAGAGGTGCAAGCTCAGATGAATTTTCCAGCCTGCAATTGGGAGAGGCAGTGGCTCAATCACGTGAGCCAGGTTTTGACATTTAATGGGACATGAATTATCTTTGAACAATGTATTCTCCTGCCTCTAGCTTACTGCGGGCAACTGGGAACATGCTTTCCTGCATAATGACATCTCTGTAATGGAAAGAAAGGTTGATTATTCAGAGGCATTGGCATCTAGGGGAACATTTGAAAGCTTCAGACCTTGGCCTGCTATCCCTTTTACTCTATCTCATTGAAGGTCTAATATATGTCCCATGGCAGCAACGGTGACATGGAATGTGCACAGTGGTACCAGCATGCTAGGTAGTGGCTGTCTTCCCTGTACTTCAGAAATGGGTATGTTTCTTTTGAGACTCTGGGAGGGTGTTAAATCCTGCACAATGGTCCACCCTTTATATCTGTTAGACAAAATAATTTGGTGACCCTCCGAACACAAATAAAAAATGTTCAAAAATCAGATGAAACAAGTTTCAATGGTTAAGTCTCTTCCAGTAGTCATCCCTTGAAAAGGCAACCATTGATGTGAGTAAGAAACAAATATATTCTTTTGGCAGAGAGTGAAAGCAATGACCATAGACTCACAGTGTTCTTGGAGTCCACTTCAGCATTCTGCACACTGTTCTCATTAGCTATTATTTGTTTCACATATATTTACCTTATCACTGAATAGACCCCATTGTCCTCAAATGTAAAAGGCACATCTTTAAGTCTTATGTTTTCTCCTGTTTATATTCAACAGGGATCATAGTTCCTGGCATAGAGTATATATATATAATTATTTATTGACTTGGTATAGTCAAGGAAGTCTGTACTATGTGTCAGTAATTAGTCCTGAATTATTACATAATAGCACACTTAATTCTTAATTTGAACCCAACATGTGTATATTATGTCTTTTTTTGAGTCTGCAAAGGTTATTGAAGCCTTCATAGTCGCAAGAGCAAAGACTCAACTAGAACCCTAGTTTTTGGTAAGTGTTTCTCAACACCATGTGGTGGTGGGATTATACCATTGCTATTAAACTTTGATCTGGCTCTGATATGCATTGCTTAAATTAAAAGAGACTCTGACTGCCTGGGTCTAGCCTCAGATCCTCCTATACAAAGAAGACAGACAATTTTATCTTGAAAAACATGTAAAGGTAGCCTGGTGTGAGTCAAAAGAATCTATAAAGATGTACAATGCTAATATTCTTGACTTGTTTTTAGATTTTCCCATTATTTTGCATGTGTTTCTCTTTGTTCTGAGCCTATGTCAGATATATTTTTAATTATTTGAATAAAACTTTCCCTGTCATGGACATATTGCATTATTCTGTCTTTTAAAATAATTTCTTATTTTTCATTCTTGGACAATTTCATGTATGTGTGTAGGATAATCTGGTTTTTTTATATCCATATATCTTTCCTTATTCCACCCCTCCCATATAAGTCGCCCTTTCTTTACAACAAGAACCTCTTCCTTTGGAGAATTGTCCTTGATCAAATGAGAATTGCCTAGTTTGGAATTGTCTGGGAAGTTTTGCGGTGTTTTTGCCACTGGGGTGGCCCATAGCCAATAACTAATTGGTGCAGGAGCACAAAAAGACCCTGTGCCTCAAAAATGGAGGGATACAAGGCTCCAGAGCTCTCTGTGGGATCCGACTGAGGCTAGAGAAAAGACAAACTATTACCCTCCTTCTTCCCTCCTCTTCTCTTTATCAACAAATGATCATCTAGCTAGACATGGGGGTACATATCTGTCATCTCAGTACTCAGAGAAGTAAGTCAGGAGAATGAGAAACTGAACCTACATAGCAAGACCCTATGTTCAGACTGACAGACAGAGACAGACAGACAGACAGACAGACAAATACACTACAAGTGACTCTTTGTTTTAGGATCTACTTTTTGCCTCCAATATTTAGATAGAATTAGCAGAAGAACTGATTTGTGAACAGTTCTGTAATGATAATGGCTGCGACCTTTTCATTGGAATTTTAGGAGGGCAAGTATCATAAGTAGGTATGTTTTTTTGCTTCATCTAGGTTTTAGTTTGGAAGAAGAGTCAGACTAGGAGTTGTGACGACAGAGGGACTGTAACCACTGCTATAAAGGAACCAGAAGCCATGGACTCCCTGTTGTCTAGGTCTATGTGTCAAACAAATACAGACCTGTGGTGAAATATAAACCCTATGCATAAATTTTGTTGAATGCTATAAAATAATCATGTTAATACCGAATAGACTTCAGGTTATCAGCAGCCAAGATGCAATCCTTCCCAAAGTCCATGCTGGGTATGTTTTTGACTGTCTGGAAAATTTCTCTAATAATGTATTATTCTCTTTTCCTTCCACATTCACTGAAGAAGGTTTACAATAGGACTTTGGGAATAAGCTAAGTTGCTGGATATGGATTTGGCTTCCTCGGAGCCATTGGCAGGTAGGTACAGAACAAGTTTTCCATGAATGTTTCACAGTACTCTGTCTCCAAAAGAGATAGGAGATAAAGTCATTTGAATACCAATTGCTTCCAAGAGTTAGTGTTCTCTGAAGTTCCTATGGAGGAGGGAAGCAGAGAATTTCCTCAGTTTTTTTTTCTTTCTCCTGCAAAAGGGTATAAGGTATTATCTCTTGTACTTCCATACACTTTTAATTCCAGTCTCTATGGGACATTTCATAAGCACATTTCCATAAATATAATTAAAAAAATAGTTAACATTTCCTGTTTTGTTCCCTTTCAAGGATTTTGTGCTGGTCATCCTCTGGTGCTCTTGGAATGGAACTTAGTATAGCTTCCTGGAACATCAACTGAAAGCTATGTCCCAATTTAGACATACAACTCTTTGTGCATCAAAGGGCACATATAATTTAGAATAGTGTATAAAATGTACAAAACTTAGAGATAAAGAAAACTTGATATTATGGTAGGTCATTCTGACTATATATATATAATTTAGTACAGTGTTCTCTCATATTAATAAGACAACTATTGTATTAGTATCTGAAAAATACTCCCATGTATTACTTCCATTAGTTTGGAATGGTTTCAAACCTAAAATGATGAAAACACAACAACTGAACAACAACAACAACAACCAAAACATGCAAGAAGAAGGAAGGATAATTAGGAAAACCTTTAATAGAAATAATATTCCAATAGTTTTCCACATTTGTGTCACTAGCTCACAGACTTTCCAAAAATGCTTATACGCCAATCTCAGGACCAAAGAATGGACAAGCTAAATGAAATGGTTTGGGTCTGATATATTTCATGATAGGACTGCAGTGGTCAACTCTACTGGTAGAAGTTTAGACATGTCACCTCAAAACTTGCTTTCAAGATATAACTCATTAAATATCCAGTAAGTAATTGATAGCCTTTATGGATCAGGTCGAGAAATAGAAAATTTGTTGTCCCAGAAATGAACTGCATACCATTTTGATTTGAAGACTTTGTAGACTAAATCTGGTCTAAGACACTCTTCTCCCGGAGAAGGGCTGGTACTAGAAGTGTGTGACCTGATTTAGATTAAAACCTAAACTCAGGTCAGGGTGGGTGGAGGGACTCAGGAGCATACTTTTTCTTGTAAGAATGTAATAGCATTTCCATTAAAAAAATGTGGGAGACTTTGAGGTTGAGCAATGGAGTACATAGACCATACTTCTTTAGAAAACGCACACAGAGAAGCTACATTTTGAGCCAATGTCAATCAATTCCCCCGCCCCTACACACACACAAAGGGATGATACTGAATTTAATTTTGATGCTGTGACTTCCTAGGCAATGGTCACCTAGGAACCCCATGAAAACAATGTTTCTGTAATGGGGAAACATTTTGTTACATAAAGGAGTATATAGGAAATCTTCATTTATTTAGCCGTGTCTGTGTGTGTGTAGGGTGTGTGTGTGAAGATATTAGGTTCAAGGAGAGGCCTTGAAAAGATGAGAAAGCCAAACTCTCTTGAAGGTTTGATAATCTTTGCTTCCTCTAAGCTTATGGTCCTGCTCTCAAAGAGACTGGGTTAAAAGCATTGCCTCCTTTCTCCTTTTCCTTTAAGAAATCTGCAGGCATAGCTTGCCTTCACAGGGCCTGGGGCAGGATGTAGTGGGGGGTACGTGGTAATTCTTTTGATCATCATTTCACTGTGAACAGTGGAGTAGAGTTCATGTTTCCTTCCTGCCCTTCCTATGAAGCACGCAATTGAGTGGGTGGTTCAGGCAGAGATACCCAATAATTATTTGCTGGTGAGGATAATGAAGGTACCCTGATGACAGCAAGGTGTTTGCCTCAGCTGTTCCTGACTGTTGGAGGTGACACCCATGTGGTCCTCACTCTGTGTTCATAGGAGACGCTGAAGCATTGGCTGAGCCTGGAGTCTTGGCCAGGATCTGTCTTGGAACATGCCGCCTACATGAATTCTTCCCTGCTTTCCAGAGCTCTTCATTTCCAATGACAGGAATTACTCTTTCTCCTAACGAGTGTGTAGACAGAAGAGGGAATTAAGGAGACAAGTAGAAACCACCCAGCAAGATGAGTGTGTGCATGGCGGGGCAGGGAAAGAGGGAATGAAAAAAAAAGTGTCTAAACAGTATCGTGTGAGTTCTATAACTTTCCACTAATCCATATGTGGATTCGTAACAGCACTCAGTCCTAACATCCAAGACAAGATCCAGACAAAATTGCTCCTACTGAATAAATCCAAGAGAGAGGTTTGTTTATCAAGGTCTATCATTGTTTGAAAACTCAACATCTGTCAAAGACCTGTAGGTCCTTGCCCCCCACACTTTCGGCAGGTGCTTCTGGTCCTTATGACACCACCGAATGGATTTTAAAGAAACAATCAGCTGCAAAAGGCAAGGTAATTTCTACTCATTGACTCTTAACTCCAGCCAGGCCTCCGTTTCTCTTGCTTTCACTACTATAGATTCAAATCCCTGCTACTCCTTTTATCCTCTGAGGTCAGTCCTCTTCACAGAAAATTAGTCTTCCTTGAGCCAGACTTCTAAAATATTTTAGTACCCCCCCTAAGTACTGAGTAACGAAATCTTCAAATGTGAAACATTTTTTTCCTTTCAGCTAAATTTTTGGCTACTGCTATTGCTTTATTGGCCCAGTATTTTTAATAAATAAAATTTTAAATGAAACATAAGATAAACAAAGAAGAACCATATGCCGTTTGGTGGCTCCTTATGAAGGTCACATGCCAATGAAAGACCAGCATATCCTAGAGCAGAACACAGCCACCAGTGTTCTTTTCAGCTAGTAATTCACAGGGATAGTCATTGTCCTGACTTGTAACCCTTGGAACTTTAAAAACATGGACTCATACACTGAATACACAGTGTGCTTCATCTGTATTAGTTTCTACTCTTGATGGACATCTGAGTCACCCCCAACCTTGGGCAATTGTGAATGTATACTCATGAAAAATTTTGTTTTAAGTTTGTTCAAACCCCTAAGTGGTTATCATAAAGGGAATTCTTGATAAATTAACAATGGTAAATTAAGATCCTCTATCTTTCAAGAGACCCTATTAAAAAAGAAAAGATTATGGACATAGTTTGGTGATAGAAGACTTACCCAGTATACACTAAGCTATGAGTAAATGAACACGTGTCTAAATAAAAGATAAACCCAATGTTACAAGATTTTTACATTTGTATTTGTTACTATTTCTATGTGGTCCTTCCTAGAGTATATAAAGAACTCCTGTAAACCAAAAAGGAATGAAAATAAATAACCGAATTAGTGAAATAGAAAGGAAACAAGCAAGCACTTCACAAAACAGCATTTGCAAATGAACGTGGACCTAGACACATGAAGACACGAAAAAAGTTGCAAGACATCATTTTTAGCTTTACTCATTGTCTCACGACTTTCAGACGAAGCCAAATATATTCACACTGGCCTTTGGCTCCCAGGGATTCCTTATCGCTTCTTACACCTACTTATCTTCTAAGGACCTGGCAGAACATCACCAGTTCTTTCCAAATGCTTCCTTGGCACCGTGAGGTGGAATTAATTGTTTTCTTTGGGATCCGAAAGTGTGATTCAATTGAAGTGAAGTGTAGCTGTGATTCTTATGTCCTCAGCGAACAGCACTGCTCTTGATGCACGAAAGGTAATCAATACACGCCTTCCTTACCGAGTGTCTTACTTTCCCCTTGATCTCAAAGCAGTGAGGTAGATATGGTAACAAAGCCTTTCTATGTTACACACAGTATTTACTAGCCAATATAAAGCTTACTTCATAGAGAAAAATGCTGGCTTATCTCCAGAAGAATAAGCTCATTTCAGTGAATGGTATCATTGCAGAACAGTAGGCAAGAAATTACTCTATTATACCTGGGCTACATGTTAAGATGTATGTATGTGTGCTTATATGTATGTACATTAAAATTTTCTGTTGCCTTCTAGAATGATGAAGACAGTGAGAAGTTGGAGTCCCTGCTTCCATAATGCATGAGTGAGTGCTACCGCCCTGACCTGAATTTGAAGCGAAGGAGCCACATGCTCTCCCCACTGTTACAAAGTGGCTGAAGCAACATGGCTGACTAATGCAAAATTTCTTTGATCATCTTCATTTCTTGGAACTGTTTTGAACATGCTCCTGCTTTTACAGGATTCTGTTTTCTCCAATCTCCAAGCCTTTCTGCCTCTAACTTCTTTCCAGCCTCATAGAACTGCTTCAGTCAGAACATTTCGTTCCTTCATGTTTTAACCTTGTTTTAGCCAGATGAGACTTGAAAAAATGCTGGTTTTTAATGGAGACCTGGACTACAGAGATGGCTCTGCTATTAAAGTGTAGGCTCACAACCAAATGACAAGGAATAGGTAGGACATGTCTTTCATGCAAGTTTATGTTCCAGGATTTATGCCTTTTACACAGAGTGTTATCAACAAATATTTATTGAACCAGAGGTCTTACAATTTATTATTAAAAAGGTAGGGAGATTGCTCACTGCCTAACCTTCTATTAGTTTTCCCCAATGGCATTACAAAGTCATTCAAATGAATTTCCAACTCACATCATTTTGTTTTAACTTACTTTTAGCTTAATATACTTTGCTAAGCAATTATAAACATTCTCAACACTCAGAGAAGAAAAGTTTTACAATTTTGAAGATTTATAGTTGAGTTCTTTTGAATCCTAAAACAATGCTTTTTCCTTTTATTGAAAATAGATTTTTTAAAAAAAATCACGCGATATATTCTGATTACAGTTTCCCTCCATCTACTCCTCCCAGTTCCTTCTTCTCTCCCTCCCATCTGATCCCTTCCCTCTCTGTCTCTCATTAGAAAACAAACAGTCTCTAAGGGATAATAATAAAGTAAAATATAGCTCTCTTCTCCAGCCGAGCAAGATGCCCAAAGGAAAGAAGGCCAAGGAGAAGAAGGAGGCCCTGGCCCTCACCATTGTCAAGAAACAGAAGGCCAAAATGGTGGCCAATCCTTTGTTTGAGAAAAGGTGCAAGAACTTTGGCATTGGGCCCAAAAGAGATCTAACACACTTCATCAAATGACACCACTACATCAGGATTCAGCAGCAAAGAGCCATCCTCTATAAGCGGCTCAAAGTACCTCCTGCCATTAACCGGTTCACCCAGGCCCTGGACAGGCAAACAGCTACTCAGCAGCTTAAGCTTGCCCACAACTACAGGCCAGAGACAAAGCAAGGGAAGAAGCACAGGCTACTGGCCTGTGCTGAGAAGAAAGCTGCTAGCAAAGGGGACGTCCCAACTAAGAGACCACCAGTCCTCCGAGCAGGAGTCAATACAGTCACCACCTTGGTGGAGAAAAAGAAGCTTCAGCTAGTAGTGATTACCTGTGATGTAGACCCCATTGAGCTGGCAGTTTTCCTGCCTGCCCTGTGTTGAAAGATGGGGATGCATCTACTACATCAAGCTAGTCTAGGTAGGGCTCCTGGTCCACAGGAAGACATGTACTACTGTTGCCTTCACAGAGGTTAACTCAGAAGACACGGGTGTTCTCGCTAAGAGAGCTCTCTGGAGAGAGCTTTGCCACAATCTGCTCTGTCTCCTGGGAACTGGGGCAGATGGTGAGGTGAAACCACAGAAGATAGTCTGGGACAGAGCTGGGGATGAGACTGTGGGTATTACATTTGGAGGAGAGGAGGGAGAATGAAATCTGAAGCTTGCCTTCCTGCTTCACAGGCTTGCTTCCATGGCAGGTTTGGCTAGTGTGTTTGCCTGTAGGAGTTGGTGCCTAGGAAAAAGAGAGCATCGCAACCTAAAGCAATAGGACACATTCTCAGCAGGAGCTTGATGTTTGTTAAGGAAAGACTAAAAGGCAGAGGGACAGAGGCAGGGAGAGGCAGAAAGATTATCCCAAATTCTAAAGTGTCTTTTTTTTCCATTTATTTTTTTATTGGACATTTTCTTTATTTACATTTCAAGTGTTATCTCCTTTCCCAGTCCCCCCCCCCCATCCCCTGAAACCATTTAGCCTTCCCCCCTTGCTTCTATGGTGGTGTTTCCTCACCCACTCACTTCTGCCTCCCTGCCCTCAATTCCTCTACACTGGGACATCAAGCCTTCACAAGACCAAGAACCTCTCCTCCCATTGATTCCTGACAAGGACATTCTCTTCTATATATGCAGCTAGAGCCATGGGCCCCTCCATGTGTACTTCTTGGTTGGTGGTTTAGTTCCTGGGAACTCTGGGGGGTCTGGTTGGTTGATACTATTGTTCTTCCTATCGGGTTGCAAACCCCTTTAGCCTCTTTAGTCCTTTCTCTAACTCCTCCCTTGGGGACTCCACTGGGAACCCCGTGCTCAGTCCAATGGTTGGCTGTGAGCATCCTCTGTATTTGTCAGGCTCTGACAGAGCCTCTCAGGAGACAGCTCCATTAGGTTCCTATCAGCATGCACTTCTTGGCAACTACAATAGTGTCTGGGTTTAGTGGCTGTATATGGTGTGGATCCCCAGGTGGGGCAGTCTTTGGATGGCCTTTCCTTCAGTCTTTGCTCCACACTCTCTGTATTTGTTCCCTTGAGTATTTTGTTCCCCTTTCTAAGAAGGACCAAAGCACCCACACTTTGATCTTCCTTCTTTTTGAGCTTCATGTAGTCTGTGAATTGTATCTTGGGTATGCTGAGCTTTTAGGCTAATAGCTACTTATCAGTGAGTGCATACCATGTGTGTTCTTTTGTGATTGAGTTACTTCACTCAGGATGATATTTTCTAGTTCTATCCATTTGCCTAAGAACTTCATGAATTCATTGTTTTAATAGCTGAGTAGTACTCCATTGTGTAAATTTACCACATTTTCTGTATGCATTCCTCTGTTGAAGGACATTTGGGTTCTTTCCAGCTTCTGTTTATTATAAATAAGGCTGCTATGAGCATAGTGGAGCATGTGCCCTTGTTATATATTGGAGAAACTTTTGGGTATATGCCTAGGAGTGGTATAACTGAGTCCTCAGGTAATACTACGTCAATTTTTCTGAGCAACTGCCAGACTGATTTCCAGAGTGGTTGTACCCCAAAATGTTTTACTAGAACTAAATCCTATTCAGATATGGTAGCTCGAGTCTATAATCTCAGGACACAGGAGGATGAAAGAAGATAGAAAGTTGATGGTTAGCCTGTGCTACATCCAAAGATCCTGTATTAGCAGAAAGAAGGAGCAGAAGAAGTAGGAGGAGGAAGAAAAGGAGAAGGAAGAGTAAAAGGAGGAACAGAGGGACAGAGGAAAAGGAAGAAGGGAGGGAGGGAGGGACGGAGGGACGGAGGGAGAGAGGGAGAGAGGAAGATGTGCAGGCACTTCTCACACTTATATTGAGCAACACCATTGATGTTGGAGATAACTGGAGGTAAGGGTTTCTCTTTCCATTTACATCACATGCTTTAAATACTCGCCTACTTATGAATTAGGCAAAACGTTATCAACAAATAGTTTGGATAGGTTTGACTTCTAACAGTCCTAATAGTCTAGAGGGTTACTACCTACCTAGATCTTTCTACTGCTGTCCTAAAACAGATGCATGCCACATTCTGCCGTGAAGAGTCCTGGCTTTACAAAGTAGCTGATAGCTTACCAGAAAGCTTAGGCTTAGCAGCTGTCTGTGAGGGAATTCCCTGTGAATCCTCACTGTCCCTCAGTTCAGTGGGAAAGTTGTAGCACTCAAGTTTTTGTGTGACTGACCAATCTCTTCTGTTCATCCCAGGAAACATTAACTACCTGAAGTTGTCTGTGATCCTTTTCCACGCTCCTGTAACAAGGGGCTATGAGAACACATCTTCTATGCCCACAGTACCCCTTTTCATTGTGGGATATAGGAGTCAGGAGTTGTGGAAGGGATATCTCAGTCTTGGGAAGTTCAATTTAAGGCTTCTTGGGAGAACTTCACTGAAGATGAAACTTTGATTGTACTAAATCTGTTGGCTCTGAACACTAAGAAGGACACACATTTTAGAACCTTTCCTGAAGCCTAAGACATCTAAGTGAGATGTATTTCCGAACATGCAGGTTTTGACTTGGGAGAGTAAGTTGAGTGGTCCCCCCAACTCTGATTGTTGATACTTCTGCAAATTCTAAGACAATACATATTCTGTTGATGCTCACATTCTGAACAGCTGTTTGATCACCACTGCTAGGAAGTATTCAAAGATACAGCTTTGATGAATGTTTCTATTTTAAGTAGAAGATTATGTTAATTACTCATTTCTCTATTAATTGAACACTTGTACAGATACTTCATGAAGAACTCTATAATTATTTGCTACTTTAATCATTCTCCTACAACAGTATTTAACAAAAAGTCTAATTTTTTTTTGCAAAATGCAATTTTATGTGAATCATTTCTGATATCTTTTATAGGTTACCATTATTCATATATTAAAAATCCTGCAGCCCTAATTTGACCATTACATATTTTATATAAACATTGAATTGTCCTATGATACCTCATAACTAAGTAGCAATGCAATTCGTATATAAAAGCACAAAGTTAAAAAGACTGCTAATAATAATAATCTAGCATACACTTACTATATAGTTACTATATATGTCAAAAAACTACACTACAAAATTGATTTATTAAAACTCTGACTTGGATGCTATAATTACTGAATGCCTGTTTTAAAGATGAGGAAGCAAAGGCTCAGTTTCAGGATTTGCCCAGGGACTTAAAATGTAAATAACAGAAACCATTACTTAAATCCAGAAAACCTGGGTTCAGAGTCATCATTCTTAATCACAAGTCTTTGTGGTAAGCCGCTGAGGATAGATGCCTGTGAGATTGACCACATGGTTTATCATTCAAACCAAGGCACTGCTGAGGAAAAAGAATAGTGCAAAGAACAATTAGAACAAATCTTTTACATAAATTACTACTCCCTTAAGTAAAACAAGGTTAACTGCTACCCTGCCCTACCTATATAATTCCTCCAGCCTAACAACTCACCTTGCAACCCAACACTTCCTCCCTGCCCCACTTCTCCTCCTTGTGCCCCTTTAACATTACATGTTGGTTGCCTGTAGAGACATTATCTTTGCACAAAAAGTACTCTCCTCTTCCTACCTGACTCATCCTCTGATAGCTATGCATATGTTTGCCTTTCAGCCTTTAGCTCATGGTATTCCTCTGGGATAATTAGGATAACATTTATATGCTCAGTAGGATTTTGTTGACAGCAGTCTCTTCTGCCTCTGAGTGTGCACCCATCTCCCAACATTGACTGGGTGCAATCCTTTTCTATCCCAGTTAACCTGACCTGGGATAGGCTAAATGCTTAACAAATGCTTTTTAAAAGAAAGGGAATGGAAAGGGGGAAGGAACAAGGAAGACAAAATATTAACGTTTGTTGGGATTATATACATGTAAAATTACTGATTCATTTATTGAACAGATATGAATAAAGTGTGCCTATTCTTGATAGAGTCTCAGATGCTCCAGGTGTGGTCAGTGTTTCCCAGAGTATACATTCTCAGTAATAGTCCATTAATAAAGAAGCAAGGCCATTTCAATTGGTTCAGAAAGCAATAAAAAGTGAAATAAAAACATGGTAGAAAGGGACCAGAGATAGAATTAAGTTCGGTAATTTCTGTAGTCAGAATGTTCCTCCAAACTCATATTCTGAAACTTAATCTATGGTTTGTGGTAGTACAAAGAGTTGGAGGCATTTGAAGAGGTAATCATGGATAGCTAGTTTAAAGGCTGATGGGAACTAGCTTAGGCATTTCCTGTTAGCTCTTCCACCCTTTTCACCATGGAAGCACACTGAACCTTCCCCTCTGGATGATACACAGTAGAAGCCATATTGGAAGCAGAACCTCAGGTCTTTACTAGATTCCCAAACCACTGACACCTTGATCTTAGCCCTCCCACTCCCCATAACGGAGAGGAAGCACATTTCAGTTTTTGAAAATCTTGAACTCTTGACCATTTTATGGACCAGCACAAATGGCATAATACAGTGCATAGGAGTAGTTCCTGCTCAGTGATGTTTGTGATGAAACAGAATAAAATGGCTGGAAAAATGAAGAAATTCTTCCCAAGAACACCAGGGAGAAGGAAAACTTATTCTGAGTTAGCTAGAAAGGCTCATGTGGCCAGCAATAGATCAGAAGACATGGCAGAAGGCCTTCACGTAAGAATCTTAAGTGACTGCAAGGTGTTCGTGTTTATGTAATATGTAACATACTGCTGGTTTTAAAGAGTCAGGGAATCTATTTTCGGTTGTTTTCTCTACTTTCTCTTTTTTCCCAAAGACTACTCTGGTGGCTGAATTGAACATAGACTAGAGGGAGATCAAGGCAAAGCCTGGAGAAAATGACACAATCCAGACAAGAGATGCACACAGAGTGAAGACATAGATGTTTTCCAGTGATCTTTCTCAGTCTTTAACACGCAGTTGGGTCGCTGGAAGTTTATTGCACATTAGATCTGAGTTGCAAAGAAACTTTCCAGTGACACTAACATTGCTGTGCTAAAAACCACAAAAGAGAAGAAAGAAAAGAAAAAAATCTTGCTGATAGATGACTGTTGCTTCATTGAGCTAAAAGGATCATGAACTGTTCTTTCTTTCCCTCTTTGGAAAATGTACATGGTGCAATTATTGAAATAGAAGTTTCAACTCCACCCCTGCTTTATAAGCTATCTTATTCCTGCCTGATGGGACTGGAAAGCTTTTCAGGATGGATGGACATTGACATACGCTAGGAAAATAACGTAGTATGATGGTATTATAATAGCACAGCACATTTCTAGTTCAAGAGTTGAACAAGACACACACAAGCTATTATGGTTTTAAGCTCTCAGCTCTCAGTGGTTATTTTGGTGGCTATCTACACAAGTCTAATTTCATTGTATATATTATCCTTTCCTAGAGACACCAAGTGCCTTGAAAAAGTGATGAAAGTAAAATGGGTTGAAGACGAGTTGTGGCGGGTAGTGGGGGTAGGTGGTGGGGGAAGAGGAAGTTCTGTGGAAAGGGAAGCAGTGAGAACAAAGTAAAATGCTTGCCATGCAAATAGAAAAGCCTTAGTTCATATCGCTAGCATGCAAACAAAAAGATGTGTAGGGAAGCACAAGTCTGTAATTCCAGTGCTGGGAAGTTGGAGATAGAAGGATCTCCCAGCCTTACTCGCCTACTAGTTTATCTCACTTGTTGAGATGAGAGTCTACACCTAGAGGTAGAGAGTGCTAGAATGAGATCATCAATGCCGAACAGTAGCCCCCTGACACACACAAACATACACACACACACACACACACACACACACACACACGGGGGGGGGGACGGAGAGGGAGAGGGGGGAAGGGAGGGAGAGAGAGAGATGGTATATACCTGGGACAAAGTTATTATTCTTATACTTTCCTTCACACACATTGCTGCACAGCTGTCCACTTGTCCCCGCAAGTCCATCTTGGCATCCCTTGTTTAATTCTGAAACTGGCAATTGATTTGCTGTCCCGAAGTTGAAGCCTACCCACTGAACGTGAAGCTGCTCATAAATGAATACTTCTTCTGTTTAGGAATCTGAAAGCTTTCCTGGAAGTCCTTGCCTTGCTCAAAGCTATGCAATGCCAGCTAGACATCATCTGGCCCAGCTTTGCATCATAAAATCAGTCTGACTTTATAGACCCTATAGGACTTCAGTGGTTGCTTCTAGAAATGGAAAAACATGGCGAGGCCAAGCCTTCCCATGGTTCCATCTCTCATTGCATGGATCCCTTCTGTGGATCAGCGGTTATTCATTTGATACCTTAGCACAGTTCATACCTGGCACTAAAGATGCAAATGTGTCTGTCCTCCCAAGACTTTCTGACCTTGGAGGCCATTATATGCTGGAATGTATGATTTTCTGGCTAGAACAGACTCTCACAAGGCTCTTTGGACACCAACAAGCTATTGCCAAAGGACACTACACAAAGAATCTGAAATATGTGGGTTAAGTTTCTCCTCAGTTAAGTGTGGGCTTTCACAGTGGGTAGGGGCAAGAAAGGATGCAGGCAACGGTGTATGATGATGGTCTGGAATCTTGGTTAAATGAAAAGCACATGAAAAACCCATTTTTTACAAAGAATTTAAATACGACCTAAATTTCAGTTCATCCTAAATTTGAAATGTTAAATTTACTATAGTTTAGACAGTTGTTCTCCAATCTTGATTTGGACGGTGACGTAATCTATCAGACTGAAAATCCAGTTTTCTTGTACTTTTCAAATTGTTCCACTGGGTTCCAGTTGCCAGGTTCTGTGAGGGGCTTGCTCTCTAGGTATGATCTCTTCTGAAAATAATGGTCATAACCTGTGGTTGGTGATCAAGGTTTAGTTTCCTAAACATGACACCTTCTCCAGTATGGTGAAAAAAAGATTAAGGGAAGTCATTTGCTTCACAACTGGGAAAGAGATTGGCATCAAAAACTTCCTCTTGGCACCCAGGAGAGAACATGGAACAAAAATGCCATGGTCTTGATTCATTTTAATAACAATTAAAGTAAAAACAACAACAACAACAACAACAACAACAACAACAAGAAACCTTACAAAATGTGACCTTGATAACTCACTGCTCCCTTGGTAGAGCCAAGGTCAATTCCAACTTGCATTCTTTTCTAAAAATGCTGTTTTATCACATTGCCAAGGACAAAGGAAGGTTGAGTCCAACTGTATATCTTTTAACATCTTGGGAATGTTTTAACAAGGCAAGAAAAAAAAATCCCACAATTACTATATAAGATGTCTCAGTTAAAATGCCTGGTGTCCTTGTGGAGTTTGAAAACCTGGGCTGTCTTTCAATATCAAAAATTCCCTTGCTTATTCCATGACTCTGCACACACACACACACACACACACACACACACACAAACTTTCATCCACTGCCAAATGTTAAGACAAATGTGACCCAATTCCTGAGAACTCACTATCTTGCCGATCAATTTTAGTGCAGGTTAAGAAATTCCTTCCGTGGCTGAGCTGTAAACCTACCAAATCCTCCCCACTCTTTGCTTGTAATTCCCAGGTGGACCACAAGTACCTGGGTGCAGAGTTCTGAGATGCTTGCACAGCTTGCTTCGTTATGTCACCTTAGTCTCTGTTCAAGCGCCCATCTCTGAGCAACTACTGACCCCCCTCACCCCTTGCCTCTTGTTTTCTCTTTGAAAATTGCCAGTCACAGACGTTACTTTGTTGCTACAGTTAACTACTGGTTTGTCTCCATCCTTGCCCTAATTGTAGATAAACATGGTGCCCTAATAAAGGAAAGAACTTATCTGGTTTGTTCATTACCTTACAGGGACTTACAGGAATGAAACCTCAATAAATATTTTAACTAGATAAACACCTGAATGAGTGCATGATGTCAGATAATAATTACATGCTGCAAGCTCTGCCCACCATTCCTGTTCATCTCCAGCAACTGTGTCGTCCATGCCGTTGAGGGTTCATGCCTGCAACACAAACAATCTTGGAAGTTAAAGGGATGTCAACTTTGATGGACAAGTGAAATGATCATCCTTTAAACTGGAGCGTGGGATCTGTCTGAACTCCATGGACTTTTATATAAAGAGATAATAACTAAACCACCCTTATGCCCAGGAGAAGAAATTAAAAATTTTCCATCATGTATGTGTCATTATTGACGGATTTTAAATAAAATATTTCATTTAACCTTAAAGATACATTTCTTCTTGATGCAAAAAGTCCCCAAAGTTTTGTCAAAAGGAGACAATACTAATAAATAATTATGGTGACAATATTGAGCAAAATGAACTGTCTTTGAGGATGTCCCGTTGCACATGGCTGACCATGCTTACTGTGATAGATGTTCTAAATGTCTCATGTAGAGCTGCTTCATTGTTTTGAGCATTCATCTCAAGGGTATTCAAGAAGAGACTACTAATGGCATTTATCTATATGTCCCTTCTATATGGGAGACCCACATACTCTCCAGAGCTACCTGGAGTGAGAATGAAGACACTGTCTCTTCCCTGTCTTATTTTATTCCCCGTGTTTCTCTGTGGGTTTTTCCACTCAGTTGTCCCCCAGCATAGCCCTTGTATCAGAATCTCCACCTGGGGTTCTACGTTACGAGAACTGACCTCATACAACCACAGACACATTTCTGGGGAAGGTCAAGGACATTCTGCCATTCTTGCCTAGGAATTTTGAGAGATTTGATGAGTGCCAATTGCTTTTGAGGAATGGAAACTGAGAGAAATGAGGGGAAGATGAAGCTGCCCCTGCTGCTCTGTTGTAGGCTGGGCCTGTTTATTTTCTCTCAAGTCCTAGCTGCCTGCCTGAAATTCCATGGCTTGTGCTTTGCTGAACAAATATCCATCGCTATATTATATTTTGGAACTTTCTTGGGAAAGTCAAGGCCTTTCACATGCAGTTTTCATAACTCATGTAACCCTGCCCTCTGGGAGCCTTGGGACACAGACAAGGAGGAGAACATAGTTTTGCTTTAACTTTACAGTGTTTCCTTTAAATTAACAAATGAAAAAAAAAACAGCCTCTCAAAATCAGGCAACCTTAATACAGTGCATGTGGTTATGTTTTAGCTCAAACCAAAACCAGCAATGCAAATCCCAATGATATTCAGATTCTACTTTTTGTTTCAAAATGTATTTCTTTTACAGGGATAAATTGGATGGATTTGCAAGTAATTGGTAGTTCTATAATGGTTACGTTTGGAGTCTCTGTGAATGACATACTTTAAATCACACTACAGCTGGAGGGGTTGTTATATTAAGTAGCAAACAATAAACAACAAGACCTCGATCAGTCCCCCAAATCTCATGAGCTAAGGGCTCACATTTATGGCTGCTGCTGCCCACGTTGGGAGTTCTCTGATTTGATCTCAAACTTTTTACCTGCTTGAGGGTCATAATGGAGGGAAGATTGAAGGAGGAGCTGTGTCCATGCTACCTCTAACCTTTGTCTGGGACCTCAGCCAAGCGTTACAGTCTGTTACTCTTGTTTCTTTATCAAAATAATTATTGAAATGGAGTTTATTCTTTTTTAATTTCTATAGTAGGGTAAGGATTTGGAACCAAGAAATATCTTGACAGCAAAGCTATGTTCACCACAACAGCAACATGCTTGTAAATCCAGAGAATGCACCCCCCCTTCCCTCCCCAAAGACATGCTTTCTAGTCAGGTACCGATGTGATTATGTAGTGTGAATCATGGGAGAAATTCCTTGGGTCTTATGTAACAATGAGAGCTATGTATCATCGAATCTGTTAATAAAGGCTTTGCTGTATTTCTGGGCCACTCCTAGCTTTGTCCATTTGCTGTTTGTGGTTACACCCTCACCCTCACACAATTTTCCTGGTGCCCTTTCCCCTGGAGTACCATATTTTAAAAATTCTTCTGAAAGTATTTTTTTTTCTTTTTGAAACTTTATTTTCTTCTACCCATATCCTGGCTGGGTTTTATGTGTGCTGGGAATTTATGCTGATTGCAATCTGAGGCACCATGTTCTTTTTCTTCCTTTCACAGTACCCAGCGTGCATGGGGAGTTTTCCAGAAGCAGGACGTGAACTGAAGCAGATGAGCAGTCATTTTGCTTCAACGGGGTGGTTGAAGGTAGATTGATACTTTTACACACACACACACACACACACACACACACACACACCTGACTTTGGATTTTGTGCCAACTTTATTAAGTTTGGGAGAGTGTGGGTGGGTGGGGGAGCACCCTCATACAGGCAAAGGGGAGAGGGGAGGGCAGATGTGGGATGGGGAATTGGTGGAGGGGTATCTGGGAAGTGGGATATTATTTGAGATGTAAATGAATGGAATGATTAATAAAGTAATGAATGTGGCAATTATACTACATAGACTATAGTCTACTTTTAATTTCACTTTCAACTAAATAAATCCCCAAACTCCTAGTAACTGAATAAACTGCCTGCATAATATGAAAAAAAAAAGTTTGGCATGCAGGTTGAACTGTTCTTCACTGAGTGAGAGAGTTGATGGTTGATCAGAGGCAAATAAGTAGAGAATGTGACATGATGACAATACCCCAAGAATTGTTTTATAGTTTTGGAAGACAAGTCACCAGACAAAGTGCAATGAAGAGTTCAGTTTAGCAAAGAAAAGTATGATTTCCCAAGTATTTAGATGACAATCTTATTATAGAGTATGCATAATAGAAAATATAATAATGCAGACTGTGAGAAAAACTAAATCCAACAAGACCGCTCTGTTTGCTTTTTATCGCTGTCATAAATACCATGACCAAAAGCAGCCCGGGAAAGGAAAAGAAAGGGTTTCTTTGGGTCACGCATCCACATTCCAGTCCACCATTGAAGGAAGCCAAGGTAAGAACTCAACTCAAGGCAGCAGCTTGAAGCAGAAAGCAATGGTGGGATGCTGCTCGCTTGCTTTCTCAGGCTCAAGTTCAGCTACCTTGCGCTGCATTCCCCCATCACTTGCTCAGGGTGGTGCCACCCACAGTGGCGTGGACCGGCCCTCCCACACCAATCATTCCCATGTAATTGTAGTTTGTGTCATGTTAACAAAAGCTAACCTTGATAGCAGGTTTTTCCACAATGAACAGAAGAAGATGAGAAAAGTTTCTGTAAAAATGAAAGTGACTGAAGAACCAGCATGTTGATAGGTTGATTTGCTTCACAGAGCTGATGAAATTTATCATTTATCAGAACTGGGAGCAGCATCAGTATCTACACACAGCCTCGTGCAGTTGCTGTGAAATGCTACTCTAGTCATTTCTTACTAATTTCAAGGAAGTGCTGCCTCTATTGTGCCCCGTCAGGGTCAGGACAGTGCCAGTCAAACAAGTATTTTCAGTTCCCTGATTATCATGCATCCCTGAATGGAGTTACATTTACATTTTGGAGGTATTTAAATTCTTAGGTTTTCTTGGAACTTTAAGGTTCTGTTCATCATTGAAGAGGATTCTCCTGGGATGACATTGAAATGCTAGTGAATGATGTCATCTTGACTACTTTCACGGACAACTTCTTTGAGCTCATGCTGATCTCTAAGTCCAACGTAAATGAATAATGACGTATTACCTAGGAATGTGAGTATGGAACTGCATGGCCAGACATACTCCCAGGGTATTGAGGACATTTTATTGGGGGTGTTAGCATAGTGAGCCAAAGAAACATTTTGGAAACTTATCGCAGGGATTAGCTGAGATCTACCAGGGAGAAGAGGGAGACTGGGAGGTCGAGAATGATGTAAGGTTGCTTACTGTGTGTCAAGTCATTTAGCACACCCTGAATTTTTCCCATTTCTATGTTCATCTACATTCATCTCCGCCTACAAGTGATTTTCTTACTTCTTTAAAGTTACAATGTAACCAGTGTGATTATGGTATTTCATACACAGCATTGTGGTCCTTCTCTCCTGCTGTTCTCTTCATACCTGCTACCCACCCAGCTGGCCCTCAGCCCTAGACTATCTCTTCTCCTTTATCAGTTCCCCTCTCCCTTAATATTTCTTAATATCGATTCTGTTCAAGATCCCCATAGAAAGTGATATGTGTGTATATTTGTGTGTGTGTGGTTTTAAAATTAAGTGACGCAAACAGGAAAAAAATGTGGTATTTGTCTTCCTGAGTCTAACTTACTTTCATTTAAACCAATTATTCTGCAGTTATATTAGTTTCCTATAACTTTTTTTATTGCTGAGTAGTATTCTATTGCTGTATATCTTTATCCATTTATCTGTTGATGGACACATAGACTGGCTTTGTTTTATGGCTATTGTGACTAATGCAGCAATATACATGATGTCCCAGTATATCTGTGGTACATTGACTTAGAATTTTTAGTATATATTGAAGAATAATATAGCTGTGTCATATGGCAGCTTTTATTTCAGCCTTTTTGCCCTCTTATTTTTGTATTTTTTATTCTTCTCTCATATATTACATCCCTACCACAGTTTCTATTCCTTCTCCTTTCCCCATCCTTTGTACATCCAGAGGGATGGTCTCTGCTCCCACTGTTTGGACTTCCACAAGAACACCAAGGTACTTAGCTATAACATACATGTAAAGGATTTAGTTCAGAGCCCTACAAGCTCCCTGATCTCTGCCAAGTTCCCATGAGACCTGGTCAGTTGATTCTGTGGGTCCTGTTCTCCTGGTTCCTCTTATCCTATCTCTCCCTCCTCCACAGGACTCCCTAATGTTTGGCTGTGGTACTTTGTATCTGCTTTCACCAGTTGTTGGATGAAGTCTCTCTGCTCTCTTCGATGATGATTCTGCTAGGCTCTAGTTCCAAAACATTCTGCAGGCAGGGCAAACTGTAGGTTGAAGGTTTTGTGCCTGGGTTTCGGTCTTAATCCCTCCACTTGAGGTCTTGCTGGGTTACAGAAGATGACTGGTTCAGACCCTGTGGTCCTCCCTACCATTGTTTTAGCCTTCTGAGAAACTTCTATACTAGTTTCAAGAGTGGCAGAATCAATTGAAATTTCTACCAGCAGTGTGCAAGAGCTCCTTACCCACTATATACTCCCCAGCATTGGTTGCTCTCTGTTTTCAGGTCCAAGAACATTCAGACCAGGACAAGATGAAATCTCAAAAGAGATTTAATTCACATTTTACTGATGGCTGGGGATATTGAACAATTTTCTAAGTATTTAGGGGCCATTTGTATTTCTTCTAATATATCATCAAAGACCATAAAATAAAAAAAATAACAAAATTATTGTGGAATATGTTCTGAACTTAAAAATTATTTAGAGTCAAGCATGGAGTTAGTAAGCAAGGAAAGAAAGGAAGCAGTTAGGGAAAGGAGAAATAGAATAAAAATAAAGTTAAATACAATGGGAAAGGAAGAGGGTTAGAAAAGGATATGATGGAGGGGAAGGGAAACAAACAGGAAGTTAGAACGAACAAGATACAAAAAGTTCAACAATGAAATTGAGTATGTGTAGATTGGGGGTGTGCGTGACTACAGGGTAAAAAGAAAAAAGTCTAAGGAAAAAGGATTGCTAAATAACAGAAAACAGAAAAAGGGATTGCTAAATGATAGAAAATGAATAAACGTTAGATGAATGTATAAAAGAGAATAAAAAACATTAAAAATTAGATTAAAAAATAAATGGTGGTGAGATGGCTAGGTGGCTAAAAGGATTTGTTGCTCATATAGAGGACCTGGGTGTGGTACCCAGAACCCACATGGCAGCTCACAGCTGCCTGTAACTCTAGTCCCAGAGGAAGTGGCCCCCTTTTCTGGCCTCTCGGGGTACTTCACACATGTGTTGCACAGACATACATGAAGGCAAAACAGCTATATACATAATATAAAGTTGTCTTTAAAAATACAAAAATGTAAAAGAAAATACTGTCTGAAGATTAAGAAAGGAATACAAGGTTCAAAAAATAAGTTAAATGGAAGACATGTTAGAGTGGCCACCTATTGAATGCTAGAAAACTGAGACTGAAGTTATGTTCACAGTGGGGGACAGTTGAACACATGAACTTTTATTTCCCTCTGGTTGATGCTATTGCTGAGTGTATTCTAGCTCTCAGTCAGCCTTCTGGAGGAATGCAGCTATATGTGTCAGTTGTCTTGTTAGAACTTTAGTGTTCTCAATATCTTTACTAATAAAAAGCAGATAGGTGACTCTAGGCTTGTTCTATCTACTGACCTCAGGCTCAGAGCTATCAAATTCTAGGGTTAGTCTCAGCTGATGAGCTTTGTCCACAGACACCACGACTAGGTCCATAGTCTCTGTTGACTTTCTAGCAAGCCAAGCCCTTTGCTGCTTGCCCACATCTACCCTCCTGCCCTCCAAACCCGTCCCCCTGTTTGTCCCTCATACTTGGGCTGTGGTAGCTCCAACAAGATTCCCTGGCTTCATGGATTTTCTGCTCTCAGCTACCTAGACCAAATGTGAGTTTTGAACTTTCAAGACTGTCCCCAACTAATTCCTCCCACTCCCAGAGCCTGAACAAATGAGATTTCTCTTCATTGTTGACCATTTGGGGGAGAAATGATTGTCTTAGTCTCACTAATGGATTTGAGGTTTGTTGGCCTTTATTCAGAATGTCTTTTGGGATGAAGGACACTTCTCTCCAGTAATAGGAAGCTGAAGGCGTTTTGATCTGTCTTGTTTCTGGACATCTTCATTGATTCTAATGACTCCTCTTTACTTTCTCTCAAGAGAAAGGAATCAGTATTTTTTTCCTTTTCTTATCCATTCATTCACTGGGGTCACATGGGCTTCTGTCTATAGGTCCTGACCTTGTCTGGGTTCCTGATGAGAAAGTGTAAGCCAAATAAGCTCTCTCTTCCCTATGTTGTTTTGGTCATGGTGTTTCATCACAATAATAGTAACCCAAACTAAGGTAAGACCCCATGGCAAGCTGCACTTGCCTGGTATCCTAAGATGCTGTTCACAAAATGCAAATATTCCCACTAAAATTCTCTTATGTTTTTTTGTTAAGCAAAATGAACATACATTACATGACATTCACAAGTATCTCAATTTCTGACTTGGAATGTTACTTATCTTGCCTTGTAGACTAGTTTGACCTGGTTTATGACTCTCCTACTGTATAGCACAAGCCAAAAAAAAAATGAGGATGATAAGTAATTAACCTGCATGCCTTCATGGAGACTCTGCTTTTGGGACTAACTTACTTATTGTGCTGGAAGATACAAAGGTGTTAAGGGCTTTGTCATGTTCAATTTACTTCTTCTCCCTACCATTTCTTTTGTGCTGGGGTGTGTTCTTGTATTTGGTGTATTCAGATGCTGATTTCTGTGCCCTGAGATCTAGTTATAGTCCCACTGGAATTTCAATGAAATTCTGCAAAACTGAAAAATCTTCTATACCAATTAATTATAAAGAATGTTTCCCAGTTATCTCCGATTAGTTAATAAGAGGATGAATAGCTAATGTCTGGGCAGGAGGCAGACTAGGTCCAGCAGAAGAAGGACAACAATGTGGAGAAAAAGGAAAAATGTCTCAGTGAAGTCAAGCATGAGGAATAGTCACCAAGAGAGTTCTTCATGAGGACCCACAGAGCAAGCCAGGGAGGTTTAAACTGAAAATAACTTGGGGCTTATGGCTGAGGAAGCAAGCAGATTGCATAGAATATCAGGAATAGCTGCATAGTTACTGTGCTTAAAGCTTGCCGAATAAATCAAAAGGTTTTGTCTCAATTATTTGGGAACTACTTGGGTCAATGCCCTTTAAATTTCATCTTATAGAACATTGAACCCAGAGATTGAGACTTGGTAGGGAAGTTCTCTACCATTGTGAAATATCTGCAACTCTAAGTTTCTTATTTAAGGAATAATATTTGTAAAACTAACATGAATTGGCCTGAGTTTTCTACCTAGCCTCTGTCTACTTTGAATATAGAGAAGGACATACTGATGGAAAGTGTTTGGAACTCTGATCTGAGTGCATGATGAACTCATCAGATCACTGAGGATCACGTGGTGAAAAGACATTCTTACAAAGCTGGCTTTTGTGCAATTAAGTTGCTTCTAGGATGCTTTGATTTGTTTAGGTACTTGTTTATTTGTTAAAAACATCCATGAGGAATATTTTTTCCAAGTGCAAATTGGATGATGCAGAACCAACAACGTAAGTTGAAATGAAAACAAAAAAAGAACAGGGATGACAGCAACAGTTGACAGTTGACGAGTATCTGTGAACTCATATGAATTGGAATATATTTAAAAGTTAAAGCATGTGTTGTAATCTGAAGGCCATATCAGTTAGGATAGGACAAATGTGTGTACATTGTGTGTGTGCACAGATATATCCATACTCTTCAGCTTCCAAGAAGAAATCTTCCTGTTTCCAATAGTTAAGGGAGAGAATCAGCCTGAGTATATGCTGGCAGATGAATGGGTAAAGAAAATGCAACTAAGTGGGAATATAAGCAGTGTACAACAATATGTATCTATGAAAACATAAAAATCACATTATTAGAATATTATTTAATATATTACATATATGTGATATTATAATGTAACTTAATTATATTTATCCATTCATTTTCCTCCCTCTAAACTCTCCCATATACTCCTGTATGCTATTTTTCAACTATGTAGACTCTTGTTTATTGTTAGTGCATGTATATATGTATATACATATATTCCTAAATATAAGTTATTCAGCCCATATAATGTTATTTGTACATGTGTTTTCTGGGCACCGAACAACAAATTGGTGTGTGCTTTCCTGGAGTAGTTATGTTTCCTGCTCACAACATTCCTCAGTTACCTATAGTTCTTTGTATAGGGTTGAGCCCTCAAGGGCTTTTCCTGTCCTCCTTGGCATGCTCTTTGGTGCCATCCTATTTTTGGCAGACATGTTGGCGAGACTTTATAACTTCTGGCATTACTAGGAAATACAGTTAACTTTTAAGAATAAATAAGTTGGTCATTTAAAACAACATGCAATGTCTAGGAAGATACGCTAGGTGATAGGAAATCTCAGAAAGAAAAATACTACATGATCTGCTGCTACCTGCGGAATCTAGATATGTCTGCCCATGGAAGCATAGAGGAGAGAGGCGGTTACCAGGAATTGGGAGCAGGAGGAGAGAGAGAAACTGATCAATCAGCTATGTAGGGTCTATGCATCTAAGAGTATGGTAACTCTAGTTAACGTACCTAAAATTTTACAGAAAAAAATTGCTAAGATAAAAGATATTGAGTGCTCTCTTCATATATATAAAACCATGTAACTGTCTGAAGCAATGGCATGTTAATCAGCTTCAAGGTGGTAACCATTTCATCATTGAATACATCAAACATGATGTTATACTTTATAAACCTATACAAATTTTGTCAGTCACCCTTCAATAAAACTAAGAAAAAATAAATTTAAAAATATATTCTTCATTTACATTTCTGAAGTACTATAAAGAATAGGAAACTATATCCCAGTAACTGAAGTTCAAATTCCCTTTGAACAATTTTAATATGTCCCCTGGCATAGCAGAAGTGCTTTTCTCCTCAGGGCCTCTTATTCAATGATTCTGAACTTGTTTTGGCTTGACTTTTTTGGTTTTTTATTTTTCATCTTATGTCAGTTCTGCAATATGTAAACTCCAAATATCTCTTTGGCAAGAACATATACTTTTGGGAGGATCAGAGGGAAAGCAGATATCAAGCTTGGCTAGGTAATCCTTGTTACGAGTTGGGGTGGGCAAGAGCTGTTACTTATTGTGGAAGAGAAAGGGGATAGGGGAAGGGAAGAGGATGTGTGTGGGGGAGATGTAAGGGAAGGGATGTGGATGGGGAGGGTAAGTAGGAGGGGAAGGGGAGGAAACAGTGGAGGTGGGAGGAAAACTAGGAGGGGAAAAGGGTGGGGAAGAGAGAGAAGGAGAAGAGGAAGTGGGAAGGGAATGGGGAGTCAAAGGGGGAGGTGAAGAGGAAGCTGAAGGGCAGGGGAAGAGGCTTAGGAGAGGAAGAAGGTGTTGGGAAGCTTTGTGTCCTTACCTTTCTTGGTCATCTCCTGTTTCTGGATCTGGTCTTGGGCCCTAAGCCTGAATCTAGTGCTTGAGTCTGGTTTTCTGACCCATGTTGGTGCACCTAATACTGCTGGCCTTTTGTGGACCTCCCCAAGTTATAAATAACAATAAGTAATAAATCCATCTGGTAATACTTACTTCTGTACTATTATCTTGCTGTAATCAGAGAGTTTCTTCACACACCTGATGCTATGATGAAGCTCCAACCTTAGTTATATTCTATGATGATCATGGGTATAAATACTTTTTACTTCCCCGTCTTTTGTGGAAGAAGACTGAGGCTTGTTAAGACTTAACACTTGCTAAATTATAGAGCCCAGATCTCTACCCCTGAGAAAAAGAGTAGATGCTCCTGCATGTCCGTGAGACAACCCCAATGTATTTATTGAGATTGTTTAGGAGTCATAAACCCTTTTTTCAGATGTGCTATAATAGGACATGATCATGTTAGCAAAGGTTCTTCCTTGCTTTGTAAATTGCTAGTATGAACGGAGTGTCTACAAATCCCTCTGAAAAATGAAGCCAATCCAAAAATGAGTGCATACTAGTATAGGCTCTTTGGCATATGCACAAAAGTGAACAGAACACACAGCAAGATTGGGCTGTTTTTCATCCAGTTGGAAAGGTCCCCACCATTGGCTGCGCATAGGTGCTATTGCCAGAAAAGCATCAACCATTTTTAATACACAGTCTACATTTTATGGCTGCTTGAGAGATATCAGATGAACCGTCTGTTGTAAATCAATAATAATTTGCTTTAGAATAACGAGGAACTAAAACTGTTTCTAATTACTCTCCAAATGCTTAGCATATTTTGAAAACCAATTATTTAAAAAATTTAGGTTTCTTCTCTATCTTTAGAAAGACCTGGAAGGGGGTGGGGCTGTCAGGGATGGTAGAAAAGTAGTAAAACATTTTGGAAAGGCAAAGCAATGTGAAAATAGTGGGGAGAATATATCTGCATTCCCAGCTTTGTTTTGTAACCCTAGAAGCAATGGTTCTAAGAACCACACCTTGCAGCCAGGAAGATGCTACTTTGCCCTCAGTGGCCTTTAAGCTCATTGGCTGCTTAGTGGTTGGTTAGTCTGCATTATCAACTAAGGATTATGACTTGAATATATTGAAAATCTCTGGTTTTTAGTCCAAATCATGGTCTCTGCATGCTGGCAATGCATTTTAGTCATTGGGTAACTGGAGCGTGTCTTGGAATGTAGACGGATGGATCCTGCTTTCTGTCTGGTCCTTTTCACAGTATTTAGACTGCATCATGGGAAAAGAAAAATGTAGGCTCAATTCATCCATTAATTTGATACTGTTATAATGTCTATTTTTCTGGAGGACCTTCTTATGAAATTGGAAGGGGAAAAGGAATCTGCTGGGGTGGGGAGAAGTAAAGAATGTTTTTCCCTTTAAATATATCTGACAGGATCTAAAGTTATGCCAACATTTTAAGAGTAAACTGTCAGTGATTAAGGTGTTATAGTTGCTACCTTAAAAGAAAAGAAAAACAGAAAGGAAGGAAGGAAGGAAGGAAGGAAGGAAGGAAGGAAGGAAGGCAGGCACAGTGGTTTTACTTGTAGACTACCCTTGAATCCCAGGCTTATTTGGGGCAAGGCATGAAATTCCTGCAGAATATTACAGCAAGACAATAGTACATTCTGAGCTGGGTTCTCTGCCCTAAGTGAGCTTTTCTTTAGTAAGTTGCCATGAATGTGGGAATTTCAGCTTCTGAGTGTTCTAATGTGTGCATAGCATTTTTAATTATCTTTTATTCAGTAATGAATGCAATATGGGTATATTCTTGTGTTGGTCACTTTTTGAAATACAGTGATTTTTCCCCCCAGTAAGCACTTAATCTCCACAATTTGATTCTGTATCAAATTTTCTGAGAGCTATTAGCTAAAATTTCCTCATATTTCACTGGGGGTATAGCTGCCTATTTTTCCCTTTAGGGTTTGATATTCCTATGCTCTGTCTAATGGGATGTAGGCACAAAAGGTAACTGCTGCATCTAGGCCTGGCTCATAAAACCCTTTTGTTCACATCTCTTCCTGTTTCCTCCATGTCTCCGAGAATGATTGCTGAGGTCTCCAAGGACCCAGTAGAGAGTGAAGTGACGATTTGGAAGGATCCTGAGACACTGAATGACCATTCTGAAGACAACCCACTAGAAGTAAAACTCTTTGCTAGCCAGTGACCATCATTAGTGTGAAAACCAAATAGTGTTAGCCACTTCTATATGGAAGGGACATTTTATAAGCACCTGTCCTCTCTTTCTTTGCTAATGCTGGGGTGGGTGGTTTATGTAATGATTATGATGGTGACCTCACATGCTGAGACGGTCCTGTTCTCAAGTAGGCTGTTCAGATTTCTCGTTGTGGCCTCTGCCTCTTAGGGTCACATGACTCTAAGTGACAACTAGCCTTCCTCTCTGGCCTAAAGTTTTTATTAGAAGAATGTAGTTTGGACTGAAGTCTTTAGTATAACTTGGGATTGCCAGTAAATTTGAAAACTTTGCCCAAAAAGAATTTGTCATGAGGATACAGATGCCTGATAGTATCAAAGGTGCTGTTGGAGAGCTATGCTCATGGAGGGCAAGAAGCAGTCAGTTCTACGGATCCAGGCATCAAGAATAGTGTCAGTGGTACCAAGTACCAATTAGACCGGAGGAATAATTTGTAGTAACCTGTTGCAGGCCATGGTAACCAAGTTCATAATAATGTATTTCATATTTCAAAATTGCTAAAATAATAGAATTTTAATCACAATAGTGTGATAATTATTGAGACAGATAGATATATTTATTAGCTCTCTATAATCTATTCCTAGATCAAAGCATTGTACTTTATCCCATAAATATACATAACTATTAATTTTTCAGAAATAAATTAAATCCTGTCATGGGCCTTCTCTGAGCTTTATCATTTTTTTCATCCTAATTTAAAAGTTAGATTTTTTTAAAAAAAATTGCACAAAATTTTAATAACTCTGATGGAAAATATATTAATTTCAAAACATTAAAAAAATTTTAAAACAGTAGATTTGTTTAAGAATATAAGTTTTTCTTTAAAATGAGAGGACGAGTGAATAACAAGAACACGGACCATGGCACTAAGATTCTGTAGTTTAACAGAACTTTTGGCAGGAGGTCGCTGCTTGACAAGTTAGAAATGTAGACAGCTCTCACTGAACTCCTCTGTAGATCTGAGTCAGGAAGAGCTCATTCACACAGCAGCCATCCTCTGCCACATCAGCTGTCCATGACTAAATGACCCAGTGGGGTGATGTATGTGTGTTCACTGCTGTGTGTTCTTGCATCTTCCTTTGGGTGACTTTGCTCACATGTCATTTGATCAGTTCTTGAAGCTTCCACTGTGGTGACATATTTCTGTTCCATGCATTCTTCCAACCTGCTATCCAGTGAATGAGAGATTTTTTTTTAAATGTGGCCAGAGTGCAGGAATTTAAAACCATTATGCAGATATGGAAGATACTCAGAACTTTCAGAAAGTCATTTCTATCGCATTCTGATATCCCAAGAAAGTCACAAATCCAGCTCGATTTAAGAGACAAGGTAATGGATTCCTTTTTCATGAGAAGAGCTTCAAATTTCATATCAAAAAGTGGTATGGATGAAGGATGGGGGTGTTGGAAAAGAACTGAGGCCACATTTGCAGTTCACTGAATGTTATTTCATATGGAATGACTACTCCTTGGTAGGGATGGCTGATGGATCTCAAGCTTGTCGGAGAATTGGAGAAGACACTTCTCTAAAGCATCTAGAAGGAAGGACATTAAGTGACCATGTCTTGGCTTTGAAATTGACCTATGTGACTTCAGAAAAACACAGCAAAGTTTTAAAATTATGCTGTCATCTACTAAGTGGCATAAATTATTCTTGAGGAAGCAGGACAGAGAACATGAAAATGAGGCATTCTGGCTTTTACCAGAGTGGGCAGTGGGAAATGAGGTATCTAAACATTTCAGAGATGATTTCCTTTTGTTTCCTCGAAAACCAATGCCCTAAAGCTCAACCTGGGTTTGTTCTTCTTGTAGCACTTAAAAGCATTGAGAATGTCTTTGCTACTGCCCAATGTCTAGCCTTAAGCAGGTTGATAGAGCTCAGGTGAGCTCTCCTTACATACAGAAGCAGGGAAGTGCAATGGTGTACTCTATTTTCTTGGCACCCAGGAAGACATCCCTTGAAATCAGAGACAGATAACTTGAATTCAGCCGATGACGTGACAGTATATCTTATGAGATTCTCCAGTGACCTGCTTTCTTTTCCTATCAGCTTCTTGGAAATAGATTTCTATGAAAAGGGTGTCTTAGCATAGACCAAGTGGGTCCTGATCAGTTTCTTGAATACCTAGCAGCCCTCCTCAAAGATTTACTTTGAGTGTTTATGGATGTGAATAGAATGCATATGTATATGACCAGCAGATAACCATGTCTAATGTTAAGCCATTATGATATAAGTGCTGATGATTTCAATTAGGCCTGCATATCTTAATTAGAGTATCTCCCAGGGAAATGAATCTCACGATGGTTTTCTTTGCGTCGTTAGCTCTCTTTTTCATTTCCTATGTGACTTAACATGGGTTTGAGACATTTTCAAGGAATAAAGAATGCACTTACCATCCAATGAACCAATTATGCAAATAATTTGTGTCTTTATGGTATAAGGACAAGTAGGTCTACGTGTATCCTTTGGGCCTATTTGAATTTTGCCCTCACAATAAAATTCATCAAAGAAACAATTCATATTAAATATGATAGCCACATGTTGGTGTACACAGCATGAATTGATATGCAGAATATTTGTGTCAAGAACCTGTATAAACACAGTTCTCACAGTGATTCTTTCAGTTAGAGGCTTTATTGGCTTCCTTTTTACAAACAGGAATTTTTTTGGGCTTCCAGAGCAGAGAAAACATGCCAAAGTCCCTGGGAGTGAAAGCTGTAGAATAAGTGTTCGCAACACACATATTAGCCTCTCCAAAAGCTTGATTGATATATCAGCCACAATGGAGACATTCATCATTATTCTCAGGACATGATCTTGCTGTGTTTCCTAGGTTGTCTTGGAATACATGATCCTCCTGTGTCCATCTTCCTAGTGCTAGAATTACAGGTGTGAGCCACCACACCCAGATCAAGACCTCTCAGGTCTTACTATGATTCACAACTCGTGATCATGATGATGTTGACTGACATTTCTGCATAGTCACCCTGGGCTTCTCCTGGGATACATCAGTCCTCACAGCCATCATCTAAGATGGACATTAATATTGTCTGAAGTTGTATTGTAGCCTGTTTCCAGTGCTACCATAAACACTCATAAATATAAATCAGTTTCTAGCTTGCAGCAGAGAACACTGTATTGGAGCATGAGTCACTGGCCATACAACCTTGTGAGAATTTTCAAAGAAAGTGCCTCTGGCATCTTAAGCCTGTGCTTAGTTTGCATCGGCTGCAACCCTTGTTTTTTGTTTTATTTTTCCTCCAAATGGAGAAAAAGGGAAGCAGAGAAAGTACTGTGGAGCCTGAAGCTGGCTAAAGCATCTCCCTAGGTGTAGAAGAAATGCAGACGTTCACATTTCCTGTTATAGGAACTTCTTTAGTTGCGGAGAATCTGCTTCTGCTGAAATCAAGGCGATAGCAGTATAGCTTCCTGGTTAGGGGCTTTCCAGGAGCTTTGAGCAAAAGGGAAAAAGCAGCAGACACCAGATCATGAACAAGCAGCCTCCCTGTCTGGCTCGGTTTTCACTATGATCAAAAGTGATGAGGAGGAAAAAAGAAAAAGAAAAAAAAAGGTAGAAAAACAAAACCGAGACAAGGTAGGAGGAGACAGGGCAGTTCCAGCCCCAGCTAGCCGGCTCGGTTCCACTTCCTTTTGATTGTCCAGAAGAGCTAAGAAAACTAAAAACAAGGCTGGACTTTGGTGGAAGCCTTACGTTAAACAATCGGCCTGTGGGTCAATTGTGAAGGGCTTTAATGTGCGAGACCCCGATAAAGAGATTTGCACGAATGGCCACAAAGCATTTTGTATTTAAATATGGGCCCCAGGTTGTTCTGCCCACAGCATAAATACAAGTAAGGTGGGGTGGGGAGGGGAGTTGGAAATCTGCCGATTTTAAGGAAGCCAACACAAACACTCGAACAAACGCGGCATTTCGCACAGCCTTTGTGCTCATTTCTAGTTGTTGGCAGGAACTCATAGGAACAAGAAGGGGCCGTGAGCCGAGTTGTGGAGACTGTGTATGCCAGGCTGGTAATAAAACATCTGGTTTATCTGCAAACAACCTTCTTGTCACGTATGTGGCAGTTTCTGAAGGTAGCGGGCTTGTTTGTTTTGTTTCTTAGTGGTAGGAAAAGCTTAGAAAAGCATGTAGCAACTGCTTCTCAGCACCGTCCATCTCAGCATGTGATAGCCCAAAGAGGCCAAAGACGGCTTTTAAAAATTGGTGTTTAATATAAAGGCATATATTTTAGCCTTTTTAGCAAATTCATTTTGTATGAAAGAGTACTTTAGACTCGATTTGCCAAGCTGTCTAAAATTAAGCAAAGCTGGATATGGTGCCTCAAAATATTTGGCAGACTTCCCTACAAAACCACATTTGAACATTTTTAATATATATTATGAGATAGAAAAGAATAATTATTTTCTACTGACGTCCTCAAGTGAGAGAAATGTATTTGTATAACCCTTTCAAAGAAAACTGTCATATTGTAAGACTGTTATGTTTGGGATAATATCCTCTACCTGTGGTTTGTGGCTTACTTGTCTTAGGAAAAGCAGGCACGGGCTAGACATTACCCCATTCTTGCATGAGATTGCTACCTTGAGCGAGGTGTTTTGGCCAATAGCCTTGAACCATTGGCTACAAAATCTCCTGGATAAATGCTTTGGAACCCTTTGAGCGTGATGGCATGGTTGATTTGGGAGCAAAGTCCATCATGAGTGACTGTATCTCTACTTCATTCCAACCTGGTACTTGAATACTGTTCTCTCCCTCTATTCCTTTCTCCAAAGAGGGTTACCCTTCAGTCAGAGCACTCCCAGTGCTCAAAGCACCACTCTGAGGTTAGTTTCTATGTCAGTATGGTGTGCTTCAAACAGAGATTCCTCACATACGAATTTGGTCACGTACAAATTTGGGTGTCTGTAGATTATTTGGGAGTCTGTCTGGGTAAAAACAGAGAGTTGGAAGAATAATGGGAGAAAGGAAAGATGATCAATAAAGAGTTTTAGAGATATAAATTCCTTTCATCGGGTTTAATCTTGCTAGGAGCTGTCTGGGCCACCTGCCACACAGGACAGCTGACAGGATAAGGCAGCTCAGGCATTTCTTTTTCAGCATAGGTCTCACTGCGTAGGTCATTCATGACCTCCTTAATTTCCATTTGAAGCTGTCCAGCATGCCGTAGATGGACAGAGCTTTGTTCAAATCTGGGGGTGGGGTATAAGGGCCTTTATACAGAGACATACAGGAGGAGTACTGGCTGTGTCTGAATGGGACACTTTGAAAGTTCCCTTAAGTAGAGCTGGAAGGATGTTGGTTATAATCATTAGCGATAGCTAGTGTTTTCCTGTCCTTTCCTATCTGCCGCAAGTCAAGGAGGCCGAAATTTCAAGACAACAGTAACGTCACATTTAGAGTCAAGACCAGACAGCACTGAATTAAGGCATGTGTGCCTGCTGCTCAGTCTCCTCTTCCATCTAGTCCAGGACCCAGCCCATGAGATGATGCTGCCCAAAGCTGGGGTCGATCTTCCCACCATTTCTATTAACGAAATTAGGAGAGTCTTTTATAGGACTGCTCACAGGCCCATCTTGTTGGTGATTTGTGCAGCATGACAATGAACACTATCCACTGTAACTACCCTCCCTGAAGGTTAAGGCAGTTCCACACAAAGGAAAAAGCCCCTATATAGGCTCTCCAATCAGACTATATCTCCTGATACAAGTGGTTCAAGTCTTTTGAAGTAAGTGAACAACTATACCCTTTAGTAGCATTACACACTAAAAATAGTAGTAATTGTTACATTTAGTGAGTGTCAAATCTCTTGTATTTTTTTGTATTTTGCTTTAATTTTGTATTTATCTCGTAAAGTGCATGAATGTATCTAGTTCTCACAATAGCATTATGATAGAGGCATTGTTATCTTAATTTTGCCAATAGAGGTAGGCTCAGAGAGTGATAATTCTCAGAGGATTTAAACTCAGGTCTACAAACATCTAAGGTCTAAGGCTTATCCATTAAAATTCTATACGGTCACTACCAAATAGAGAAATAATGTCTCTCTAAGTGGTTAGGTATAGGGCCCTACTGGAAGGTGGAATTACTAACATATGAGGTACTGTCCAGGATGAGTTATATTGGTCTCTATTGTCAGGTATCCCGGCCCCAGAGAAAGTACTTCAACACCAAATCAAGATTTGCTTTTAAAGTCAGCAGGCCACAACCTGTGATTTCCAAGACGCCATGATGCCTTGTGGTATGTCTCATCAGAAGAATGCAGTTGACATGGCAAAAGGGCTCTGAAGCTGCCCTGTAGAAAGACCAGGTAGTAAAAGCTAAGGGTTTCTGTCAGCTACAGTACCAGTCTGCCAACCTGTAATAAGGTACCTTGGAAATTCTGTAGTTGCTGCCTGGATATTCTGTTAATCACATCCCTAGGCAACATGTACAGAATATTGCTGAGAGAAAGGAGGAAATATCTGAACACATACTAGGGACTCAGTAATGTTAAGACACCTATAGTCTCTAAATCTACTTTAACGAAATCCCCATTAGGCTTTTTACTCAAGATTGAGCTGCTAAAATCTATATGAAAGAGTGAAAGACCTAGAAAAAACAAGCACCTTGGAAAAAACAACAACAATAACAAAAAAACAAAGTTGGAGAGCTCTCCGTATCTGAATTCAAGATGTCTAAAGGTATACAAACTTATAGGGCAATATTACTGTTTCGGTGGTCATATCAATTAATTGAACATATTATTAGCAAGTATAGGAATGCAGCTGTAGCTATAGAATAGTGGAAGAGAACTGGTAGGCATGTTTGAGAGTGTGGATTTTCATCTCCAGCATGGAGAGGAGAAACAAAATAAAGGAAAGGAAAGGGAAGGGAAGGAAAGAAGAGGAAGAGAAAAGAAGAGGTAGAGAAAAGAAAAGAAGGATTATAAATAAAAACAAAGAAAAGAAGTCCAGAAATACTTCCATATCTATGGTCAACTGAAATTTGACAGAGACCACTGCAAAAAAGATATTTAAACACTTCCTTCAGAGACAACCAGACAAAAAGATAGAAAGCAAGATGAGCATCCAATCTTTCTCTCAGTCATTTATAAGCATTAACTCAAGTCAACATTTAGTCCTAAAAATAAAAAATAAACTCATGAAACACAGAGCCCACAAGCACAGAATTCTGGAAGAAAGGGATTCTTTATAGGCAAGCAAGATACTACTCAAAAAGGAAAAGAACAACAAAAAACAAAACAACTCCAACTACTTTTTAAAAATTACATGTATGCCATCAAAATTAAAACCTCTAATTTTGAAAAGATATTGAATGGATAAAATAGCTTAATAAATGTCTCCTGATGAACTTGGATCAAAAATATATAAATAATGCAATCCATTGAGAAGCTAAAGAATCCAATACAAAGTAGGTACAAAATATGTGAGTAGACACTTAAGAAAGGAAGTTACAAAAATGATTGGGATTATAGACAAATTATTTGTGTCTGTCAAAAGCTTCTATGTTAAAACCCCATTTTTTGTTTTGTTTGTATACTTGTTTCTTTGAAACAGGGTTTCTCTGTGTAGTCCTAGCTGTCCTGGAACTTGCTCTGTGGACCAGGCTGGCCCACCTGCTTTAGCTGAGATTAAAGGCATGCACCACCACCACCTGCCTTGAATCTCTGATCTTAAGATGACTCTATTTGGGAGAAGTGAACTTAAGGAAGTAAAGTTAAAGGAGACCCTGAGTCTGCAGTTAACTTAGTACCCTTATAAATTCCCCCCTTCTCTTCTGCTCCCCCCGTTCTCTGTCTTTTGTGAGGATACAATATGAAGATCATTATCTGCAGGCTAGGGAGAATTCCTAGTGTAGTGTGCTAGGTTTCTGATCTTGAACTTCTAGCCTCCCATTTGTGAAAATAAAATCTGTTAACATCCCAGCACCCAGTATTTTGTTATGGTATTGCATGTGGATTGATGCTGCCAGTAAGCCCCGCAAAAGGTGGCTAATGCAATTAGCCCCAAGGAAAATGCAAACGTGAACTTAATGAGATTTCACTACACACATACTAGAATGCACAAATTGCAAACTACTAAGACCCTCAAGTTTTGACAAAGACCAGAAGGAACTACATGTCTCATGCACAGATGATAAGAGTGCAACATTGTGTGACCATTTGGAAAATTAGTTTATTTTCTATAAAGTAAAGCATCCACCTATCCCACAACCAGAGTTCTTCCCTTGGCTTACTTCCCAACAGAAATAAAACTTTAGGCTTGTACATGTTTATAGCAGAGTTATTTGCAGTGTCAAAACAGGCCAGCAGAATGAACAAAACCTTGCAGTATATCTGCCTGGAGGAACATAAGCCAGCAATAAAAAGAACAAACCCTTGGTACATGTAACAGGATGAATGAATCTTACAGATATAAGAGAACCCAGACAGAAAGCAGTGCATTCTTTATACTCCATTTAAGTAGGCTTGTAGGGCTTTCAAAACAATTCTGTGTGATCCAACTAGATCCGTATTTTCCTAGAGACAAGAGCAGCTGACTAAATAGGAGCATGAGAGAACTTCCCAGAGTGATGGGGGATTTTATATTTGGTTGGGGTAGGTGTTACACGGGTGTGCATATTTATCAAAACTTAAAATTTATATGTTTTACTTTCGACGTCCATCCTCTGCGGTAAGGAGAGGATGGTGCTGACCCTGGTGCAGAACGCTCCGAGCAGGGAGATACCTGCCTACAGGAATAAGCTTTGCTCCTCACCTAGGACAGTCCTGTAGGAGGACAGTATGGCAAGGGTCACCCTCGATGGTTTTCATCCCGTAGGAGTGTGTGTTGTTCATGTAGGTCTGAGTACATGTTCTGTTCCTAGTGCAGTCTGCTGTTTTGTTCTGTTGCCCACTAGTCCTTTTCAGACTTGCCCGGGGGGTTTGGATGTTTCTTTCTAGTATGAAACATGCACCTTTGTTTCACTTTCACTGGATGAAGAAAACTGACTTTTTTCTCGATCATCCTGTGCACACACAAACTATTATTTGTCACACCTTTGCCACGCCCCCAACTCTTCACCATTGCTGTGTGTTCCATAGAGTTCTTCCATGTACAGTGTGAGGAAATGTCTGGAGACCTTGCTTCATTCTGTTCTCTGCACTGCTCCACACATGAAAAAAGGCAGTTGGGGTCCTCTCTGCTTCCCTTGCTACCCTCGTTACCACCTTAGTGGCTCCCTCTGTGAATGACTCAGAGAACAGTAACTCTCCAAGGAATTCTCGCATGCTAAGGCCTGGGTCTTCTCTCTGCTGTCAATGGGTTGGATAACCTATACATTTTGAAATTTTGTGTGTGTGTGTGTGTGTGACTTGAAATAGTTGAGCCTTGAAAACGTATTCAGTAGGAAACATAATCTAGATGAAAACAAGCTATAATGCAAATGAAAAACAAAGCTGTATCAATTTATTGATAACTGACAAATCAGAGCCAGATGAGACTGTGAGTGTCTGGGTGTTTAATTTATGGGAAGAGGTCACTGTTTCATAAAATCTAAGCCTACCTTGCCTCAGCTATCATGGTCAACATGGTTTTTGTTTATGCCTTTTCTTAATGTGTGGAGCAAAGTAACCAGCCCACTTGAAGTTCTCTCTGCCTCTCTTCATCATGGTGTATTTCGATTCATTATTCCACTTGGAATATTCCTTGGGAAGACAAGAAGCACCAGGGAGCAACCCGGAAGTTAAAACTTGTTTCCATGGAAGTATATGCTAGGGGCCAGAAGTAGGGAAGAGAAATGTCAGGGGGGCAGGCAGAGGCACAGTGGAAGAAGTGAGGAGCCGAGCCGTAGGCTGCTCCTATGAGCAGAGGCAAGCATTCGCTTTCTCCGTTTCATAGAGTGGGAAAACATCTGGGTTAGGCGTAGTGAAAAGTTCAGGGCCTGATGTAGTCCATGGACAATAGCACCAAGCATCGTTGGGCGTTTGCTAAAATGATTATTCCCCGTTCTCACTCCTTCTCAAAACAGAACCCCTAATGATTCTTCATTTTCTGTTTTCATACTGGCAAGCCAAAGGTCAAGTTCAATAGGTAGCCCTGTTCTAGCAGGCAAAATGGATGTTTGCTTACAAAATGTCTTTAGAAATTACATCTATTGCGAACACTTGCAAATATAGGTTTTTTTCTTAAAGTTACTACTGTCTCTTCATCTGAAACTGGAGGTCTGATGTCACTTAATCCACCCTAATGTTCTGTCCAGTCTCCCCCAGTCAGTTAGAGTCTGTACTGTTCATTTTGTGCAGACTTCTCGGGCCTACAGTCTCTTCTCAGCTCCAAGGTCAAATGTCTGTTGTGGTTTAGTACTGGCCTTGGCAGTTTGTTTAGTGGTTGGTGCAAAAATGGGTGTGTGATCCAGCCCAGTGGCCAATAAAATACAAAAGACATGCAAGTCTTCTAGAGAAAGCTTTTTTTTCCTCTCTTGGGAGATCTCTCTTCTTCCTCTTGACACCATGTGTTGATGGGACACTTATTTTCATGCCACAGTATGTGAATGAAACCAGACCAAGCCAGAGTAATATAAACTTGAAGAAAATTTGGATCCTGAAACCCCCCAAGGAGTTGTTGAACCTCCCACCCTGAGTCCCACCCTACTCTGCACGCTGTGCTGTGAATCACTGCACAGTTCCTTATTGTTTCAGAGTCTTGATTACTGGCAACCAGAACATCTTAATTGATTCAGAGGAAAAGGAACTCATCAGCAGGAGTCTGTCTGCTTTTTCCAACTGCCATTGTTACTGGCGCCTATTGCCTCATCTGGGATAAAATTTCCAATGTTGAGTCTCAGTGCAATAAACCTTGTTGATGTTCCTTTTTTGGAGTATGGTCCCAGAGTCATCCTTCTATGCAGCAGTGCCTCTTACCTCATGGAAGAAGGTCTATTACCACCACACATGGAGAACAGCATGACTTTACTATTGTTCCTTTTATACTCAGGACAAGTACATTAATGTTGCTAAGCATTCATTTTCTTCTCTGTGAACTACTAATCTACCTTAATGCAGATTAAATGAAATGATTGCAGTAGTCTGATTCCAGTTTTGGATGTTTTACTGCAGATAGTCTTAAAGACTCTCCACTCCTTATTTTCTTTGTGCCTCCCATCTGGAAAAGCAGATAGAAAATCACAGCTTTCTTTCTTAGGCTAATATTTATTGTTTATTGTTTATTATTATTTATATTATTATTATTATTATTATGCTATTATTTCTTAGGCTGTATAAGGTCCTGTCTACCCATGGAAACTTTGACCCTGCCTGTCACCAGCATTTAGATCTCTACAGCAACATCTTCCTCTTGCTCTGTAAAGGCACAAGGGCACCTTCAGATCACCTTTGTGTGTGTGTCTGGGGCCATCCTACTTGGAATCATGGTGTGAGTTATAGTTTTTCATATATTCTTTGTATGTGGGGGCACTATTACTCTGAATATCAAGTCAAATTTTGAGTGATGGTCCACCCTGTTCCTATGGCATAGACATGGCAATGACATGTGTAGGGTGAATATTATTATTTTACATCTGTATGTGTTGATGCATGTTTATAGAAGTCAGAGGGAAGTCCCAGGTATAGTTCCCCAGGAGCCACCCACCTGGTTTTTGAGGAAGAGTCTCTCTCTGACCTTGAACTTATTACGTAAGCTGAACTGGTTGATCAATGAGCCACGCTGATTTGACTGTTGGCTCTTTTCCCAGTGTTCAGATTATAAACATACTCCACAGGGTTATTATATGGTGCTGGGGATTGAACTCTAGTCATCATTCTTACATTGCAAGTACCTTACCAGCTAAGCCACCTCTCAAGACTTATTGTATTAAATGTTAAGGATGTCCTCAGTCATCAACCTGGAAGAGTCCAGTGAGTTCTTTGTGTTCACCCAGCTCTAATAACATTGCCTTTCTAACATTTATGTTCTACATACCTTTACTCCTCCAGAGTCCCTTTTAAATAGAAAGTAAATTCTAACATGCATTTACCTAGAAGTACTTCAGCACATATCTATCAGAATATTTCTAATCTTCTTTCAGATTTTTTATCCATTATATATATATATATATATATGTATGAATGATTCTACAACCAAATGAGTCAACATATCTATCACCTGTTAATTTTGAATTTTATAGTAAGAACACCTAAAACCTGTCTTTTCCGGGAGATAATGAAGAACAGATTAATTGTGCTAGTTGATAATTATAAATAATAATTTGATAATTATACATTTATTTGCCTGTGATGTGCTTTTCTTCAGCTGTTAAGAATATATCCAGTAATTTGTGTTATCTTAGATGAAATTAGAGGATATTACTCTTCTTATCTTCTTTTTAAACATTTTCACCATGATTCCACAAACAAATTTATATAATTCTTCAACATCAAATATACAGGTGCTATCTAGCTTTCCTATGTTTTCTTAAAGTATCTTTTATGACCAGACTTCCAACTGTAATTCAGTAAGAGTCCATATATCATAAGCGTTCTGTTTAATTCTGTAATATTTTTCTTATTAACATATTGATTTCATTTCATTTCTGTCTTATCTTTACTGTCATCACTACTAATCTGAAGATATACATAAAGGGTGGACTCCACGTGTGTGTGTGTGTGTGTATGTGTGTGTGTGTGTGTATGTGTGTGTGTGTGTGTGTGTGTGTGTGTGTGTGTGTGAGAGAGAGAGAGAGAGAGAGAGAGAGAGAGAGTCTTACCCTGTTCACACATCATTGGTGTGTTCACACATAACTGGTGTATATTTGTGGCTTGTCCCTTTTGGTCACCAAATCTAAAGGACTCATAAGTAGGATATCTTACTCCTAGAGCTGGAATTACAGATGGTTGTAAGCCCACATGTGGGTGTTGGGGATCTGAACCTGGGTCTTTTGCAAGTGCAGTAAATGCTCTTAACTGCCCAATCAGGTCTCTAGCCCCATCCTTTTGCTTTTCTTCAAAAGGAAGAAACGTAGAAAGTGAGCTGAAACTTGTTAGATTTTCCTGAGAAAATTCTCTGAAGAAAATGCTGAGTAGGAACATGTACCAACAGGAGTAAATGATAACTCAGTAGAGATGACCTTAAAAAGAAAAGAGGCTGAATTAACGAAGTTGAATCATCTTTATCCCCAGGATTTACACAGCAACTGCAGATATAAAATGCATTTATGTGCTTAGATCCTTATTTTTATCAGAATTTGCAAAGGATTCTTTAGAGTTTTTAAAGAAAGTCTTCAATTTAATTCAAAGAAAATTACATGTGAATTGTTCTTAATCATTACAAATGCCACATATTTATGATTCAATTCATAAACAAGTTCTTTCTTTGAAACAACATACAGTTTTATTGCTAATCTGCAGGGACATGGAATAAGTATATATGAGTTGTCCAGGCCGTGTATCCAGTTCATCACAACAGAAATGGTTTGCAGTTGGTTTTCTGTAGCCACAGGTTCTTCATCAGCAGAGTTAACTACTCTCCAACTGGAGATGAAAATAAAGTCCCACCAATACTGAACATAAGCAGACTGAATCTTGTCATTCGTCTTTAAAGATAGAATATAAAAATTGTGCATGTAACACTTTTTTTGTGTTAGGCGTTATTAATAATCTAGAGATGGTTATATAAAGTAGAGCAGAGCAAGCAGGCAGTATGTAGTAATCACATGTTATTTTCTAGAAAGGACCAGAGCGTTGAGCATCTATGGGTCTCTTATTCTCATAAGTTTCAGATGCAGTCTCCTGGTACTAAGGTGTGCCTGCTTTTTCATCTTCTTGTTTTATTTTCATCTTATTTTGATACACACACACACACACACACACACACACACACATTCTCTCTCTCTCTCTCTCTCTCTCTCTCTCTCTCTCTCTCTCTCTCAGCTCAAGCTAGCTTATGTTGCCAAGAAAAGCATTGAATTCCTGCCTCCATCTCCCAAATACTGAAATACTGACTCAAAACTTCTCTTCCCCTAAGTTGCCTGTAGAATTGGCATTTCTCTGAAACATGCAAACTTTGGTTTTGAGGACAAATGGCATCATTTGGTCATAGCTGGTGGGACACAAGCACATATGCTATACTACTAAGAATAAAGAGAGAAGGAAAATGGAAAAATAAAATAGAATTTATTTGGAGCTCTGGACAAAACTTGGAAATAAAACTCAGGTTTTTTTTCCTCTTTCAGCTATCAAAGAGTTATGGAAAAACTAATGACTTAATGTAGCATTAAACCATGTATGCCTGAGACACACATACATCTCCCATCGCTCACCCACATGATGCATGTGGCTGCTGTGTAAGAGAGCCAGGGATGCCAGATTTACCAAGATCACACAGAGCCTGCTCCTTCAGATGATCTGAAAAATTTCAGTGATCACACACATAGATCTGAGAGACCCAAAGGCACACAGCTGTGACTTTAGAACCCAGCTCCACTTACCATCTGTCTGTTAGCACCATGAATCTTGGCTGAGAAGGATGCTTTGCAGATCTGGGAATTCCATCTTTTTTTTTTCCCAAGCACCCAGGGCTGGGGCTTTCCAGAGGATTAATAGAACCTAGGAGAAATAATGCTTTTGCCTCTCATATTTGGGGCAATTTGAGGGGTGGTTTTTACTGTAATGTTAGCTGTGGTGTCTTTTGTATGCCTGTAACTCCATGGTAGAGATATCAGTCACACACCTACTATTATGACAATTCAAGTAGATGCTCAAGAAATTCCATATTCAAATAGGGCCACTGTTGAATCCAGTGGTGGTGGGTGGTGGGTAGAAGAAAACTGTATTTTTTCTGGCGAGTGCAGTATTTCTAGATGTTCATCAAGTTGTTAAAAAATGTGAAATGATGACTCATTTGGGAGCCCCTCCCAGCCTCTCTCCCTGTCCCAATTTGCCTGCGGGTTGAAGGAATGTATACTGACTTGAGTTAAAGAAAAAACTTGTGGTTTCCATTATAGTCTGTAAACACCGATTGCTGAGAGCCTCCAGTGTACTATCATCTCCCGCCCCACACATGCTTTATATACAATCCATCTTGGAAAAAAGCTTGGGAGAGCACTGTGTTTACTACTCCAGAGCAACCCAACAAATGGGGGGGGGCATTAATCTGCTTTGGGGGTCGATTCTCAGCAAAGTGGAGGATCTTTCTGATGTCCTTTAAGCCAAAGCACCAAGAGAGAAACCAAGGCCAATTTGTAAGAAAGAAAAGTCCTTTCTGGTACCTGATTTAGTCCCTGGCCACCCTTCCCTTCACAACAGAGCTCTCAAAAACATACTTTTTCTCAGACTCACCAAAGTGCTTTTAGTTTCCTCTTAGACTTTATGCTTAAGTCTTATCCTTATTAGAAAAGGGGAAGGGTATGTTGCCATTTTGGTTTAAGATAGTTTTAATAGTGCAGAGTACAAGTGATTCTAGAGAATATTCTGATAGTACACAATGCATGTAAAGATCACTCAGAGAAGTTGTGTAGAGAGTATCCAGGGTTTGCCTGGCACCAAGATAATGGCTACTAAGAAGAACTAAGCACACCTTACTTACTTCAGGAAGCAAGAATCCTGCCTGTAGCATGGATGGAAGAGTTTAGGATATACATTCATTCTGTTTGGATTTGTTTTCTGGCCTTGACATTTCCTGGCACTGTGACCTGGGGCACTATGATTTATGATTTAACTTCGCTAAGAATTACTTGGGGGTTTATTTGGAGTGTGATTCAGTGGGTATGGGTAGGATGAGAGACTACCCATGCAGTTCATCCTCAAATCTCACTGAGTAGTAGACTTTTGTAGGGCTACTCACAAAACAATGCCTTAGTTTTCTCTTCAGTCAGAGCAAGTTCAGAATGATGCCAACCTTCTGGGATTAACTGTGGAACTCAGAGCACTTGCAAGCATGTTGGTGGGGGCCTTGTTCCAGGGATGGCGATGGTGGAGCTTGACTTGGGATCCTCAAATAATAGCAACAGAACATCTGAGGGAGGACCTGGGTTTAGTTCATGGTTCTGCAGGTAAAGAGACCAAAGTGTGTATATCTCTCAGGAAGCTATCATGAGGTAGCATCTGATGTTGAAAATAGAGATGTAGTGGAGAAGGACATGGTGGGTCATACCTGGGGTGGGTACACTCTGACTGGCAACGTTCAACCTCTGTTTTGATTTGATTCATTGACATAAATACTCCATTTCTCACCTCTTTACCTATATTATATTACTATCATTTACTTTCATTCTTTTTTATAAGTTAAGACTTTTATATCACTAGCCATATTAACATCTTTTATCCCAAAGAGACTAGAGCAAGGTGTTTAATTTTATTCACATGCAGCTGAGAGCATTTGACTTTTCTGATGTCCTTCCTTCTGTCCCTCCTAATGCCTAGCCTAGTTCTAACTCACCTCAGCTCTTGAGGATACTTAGCAGGGATGGTTGCCATCATTAATCAAATAACAAGGACACTATGCATCTTTAAAGTATACCTTTCTGTTCATCTTGTGCTGCAGTACTAAGGATTGTGCTAATGATGTAATGAAAGGGCTAATGAAAACCAAGACTCCTGTCATATTGGCATTTAGTGAGTGGTCCATAAGAAAGGCTTGAGGCCACAGCTTGCTTATTAAGAACACATCATTCCTTGTTAGGAAGCAGTTCTCACTGCCTGCTTTTCTTTGCAGAGACTGGTAATATAAGGCTGTTGAAAGGGCCTCCACATGGCTTAGCTTTAAAGAGGTCAGAGCTTATGAAGTCTCCCATTTTCAAGTGTTGGTTTTACTGTCACTGGGTTTTATTCATCGGAGATGGTTGTCTACGAATGTAATGCTAATGATATTGGAGCCTTCACCCTAGGCTTGTTTGTACAACTCAGTGCAAAGAGACAGTATATTCTCTGATCCAAGACTATATTGCACATGTCTGTCTGTTTCCTCTAAACATCGCGGTGTGGGTAGGGGGATGACAACAGATGGCTAACTTGTACAGATCCTGAATGGGTAGAGAGAAAAATCTTGACTCTAGAAAAAAAAAATGGGTCAATTGCCTCTTCTTGGTGTACCAAAGACAACACCCTCTTTCCCAAGCAACAGATGATGAGAGAGGGAAGCAGTATGCTGTTCTGTTCTAGGATCACTAGGAAAGGATTGAATAAACTTGTGTATTCAGAGGAAGCTATAGGGTGGAATGGCAAATATGCCAGGGATAGCAGTACTCTCAGAACTGAGTATGAATAAGGGCATCTTCACTTTCTAACTCTTAATTTTTCATGATGTAATTTCCTTGTGCTCTGTGACTCCGTGCAACTAGAAATGTTTAGAAAGTTTTATGGGAGGATAAGGTAGGAAGCAGGTGTCAGTAGGTATTGGGAAGAGGGTTGCTCCTTATACATGCTGCTGTATCTGTGGTCTCGAATGTCTCACACACAGCATGGTCAGTCTTATGTTACTTGGAGAAAAACTTACATGCTTTCATATCAAATCTCAGAGAGGTTCTGACCTACAGCCCAATTTCTGTTTAAAGTCAGCTTCAGGACTTTGCAGTCTAAGTTTCAACATGCACATGTAAATAAAAGATTGGGAAAAAAGAAAGAAATACGGAAGCCAGGCATGAAGGAACCTAATTATAAACTACTTCCTGGCTGATCTAGAAGGACTGAGAGTCTATGGCTACCCTCAGATATATGGAAAGATCATGTTCTAAAATAAATACTTTGAAAATAAAATAATAAATAAGGGCAGAAAGAAACAAAGAAAAAGGTAAAAGAAGAGAAAAGAGAACATTGGCATATGTGATAAATGATCGATTTATTCTGATCTTACGGGTTCTATCAGAAACAATTATTTTACCTCCTTCCAAGTATCTGACTCTGTGATGGGTACATTGAGTGGCTCTTGCCTTGGAAGACAGCCTCTTTCTAACAAACTTGCCATCAAGTCAGTGTGGTGAGACACAGAATAAATGTCTTTGGCATTGGCATCACAGACTCACAATTCAAATGTGGCAGGCAGCTCCTTTAATTGAAATCTAACTAACTGCTAGCATCTCGTTTCACGGGTACATTGTAGGGCATTCTCTGCTAACCCATAGAGCTGGTTTGGCTTCTAAATGCCACTCAGAAGACCTAGGGATCAAAATGTCAAGGTGATGCTCAGTCAGTGAGAGATGTAACAAAGTAACAGGTGCCGCAGCCCCTCTCCTTAATGTCTGAAATTATTAGGAGACGTGTTTGCTTCTTTTGTTTTGCTCTTTGAGATAAGGTCTACTATTGTAGCCTAGCCTTAGAACTCACCATAGAGCCCAGGATACTTTCAGACTTGTGATCTCCTGCTTCAACCCCAAAGCACTTAGATTTTTGGCATGCACTGTCATTGCCTTGCTCCTACCTTGTAGTGCACACTGTAGAACTAAGGCTTTGTATCTTCTGTGTCATTTGGATTGATTCTTCACTTTTCCTTTTTTCCACTTTTTCTGTTCTCTCATTCCTAGTTATGGGGCTACCTCTTTAACAGCTACCTAGGTCCAAGTCTTGTCTACAGTTCTGTGTCTCCTAGGCTTATGAGAAGATGAAACATATTCAATTCAATATATTTAAAATATAGCAAGTAACATAATGCTATAAAGCAACATGAGGTAGTAGATATCCATGGTATGTACATAAGCACCCACATAGTTATAATAAACTAAACAGATTATACATAGTACAGAGATTTCATGGGGGAAAAAGCACTAAATGCTTTGATTCTGGAATTGAGTCTTTACATGAGATTATGATTTCAATATATGGTTAAGTGAAATCTCGGGCATGGGAATCTATGGGAGGCAAATTTTTCTGGAATTCTTATAAACCTCTGTGCTTTTATTCCCCTCTCTTATACTAAATGTCAGTCATTAGCAGTGCTTAAGTATCCAGTGGAAACTTTAATCACCAAGTCCCTATTGTGAAATAACGACTTGTTGATGGCTAATGCCATTTGAAACTCAAGTTGTCCATATTTTTTCTTCTGTCTATGGTTGTGGCATCATTTTATTAAGGTTGGCCTTTTATATTTTCAGGATGATCATGTAGCTCTAGTCCCTGGTAGGATGCTCATAAACATTTCCAATGCCAATTTCTATAAAAGTCCCAGGGACAAGGAGACTAGGAAAGCCAGGGCTGTTTTGTGATTGAACTTGTCAGTCAAGGAGAAGTGCAAACGCCGTGTGGTTGGCTTTTAAATCAAGACCAGATGGTCCACAGTATTTGGTAGGTCTTGGTTGCTCTCCAGTTGTCTAATGTTCTGAAGTCTGACAAAAAGGAGAGATATTTTTGCCACACTGAAATCCTGGCACTTTAGCCACTTGCCTTGATTTCCAGGAGTGGATAGCTAGTTCTGGGATCTAATGGAGAAGATGCTGGGGAAGAATTTGAAAGAGCGTGGTCCCCTTGGGTGACTGATTAGTCTTGAAAAAGGGTAGAGGGCAGGCTTTCTCTCTCCCTCTCCCTCTCCCTCTCCCTCTCCCTCTCCCTCTCCCTCTCCCTCTCCCTCTCCCTCTCCCTCTCCCTCTCCCTCTCCCTCTCCCTCTCCCTCTCCCTCTCCCTCTCCCTCCCCCTCTCCCTCCCCCTCCCCCTCCCAATCTCCCTCTCCCTCTCCTTCTCCCTCTCCCTCCCTCCCTCTCTGTCTGTCTGTCTGTCTCTCTTCTCTCTCCACCTCTGTGTGCTGTAGGAAAGGAGGTGTTGGACCAGGCGGTGATTTCCCACATTAGGCCTGTTTTTTCTTTGCACAGATAGCTTTGATTCTAGGACCAAATGCTCTTTCACTCTCTACCAGCACTATGCCATAAATGCAAGTAAAGGAGGGAGAAATTCATAAAGCAAAGAAACTGCACATCACCGTTATCATAAACAAAATGTAAGCCTTGAGTACCAGGCAGCCAAGGCAGATGAAAGCAGATGGCATGAGACTGCTCCCCACTCACTCTGCCCAAGCCTCTGAGGTTGCACTTGAAAAGCTCACATAGCAACTATTTTGCTCTTTTCAAAGTTTATAACCTTTTCCCTTTTTGCCCAGCTGTGTGCTAATGATATTTTTTTCTGTTAAAGAGGATCAGTTTATGAGAACAGGATGTTTGTATTAAATATTATATCGTCAGGGCTTCCTTCAGCTGAAGGTCTCAGCTTGGCTTCAGTTTTGATAGAAATAGACTAACGTACATTCCTGTAGAACTACAGAGAGTACAAAGAGTTTGTCAAATCTTGATAGTGTAACTCGGCATTGGTCCAAGAACAGAATAATTGGTTAATGTCCACATGGTGCTTTGAAGACGCAAAGTTTTGTGCATGTTCTAAAAGAGACTGTGAAGCAATCCAGGCTTGAAGGCCTGATTCGAGGGATCGTAGACCAACCACTTCCCAACTGCAATTTGAGCAGAGAAGACCTAGGTGTGTGATGAGCTGAATTTTCTGTGGAAGCCTTTAATTCTGGATTTTTCTACCTCAGCCACTTCTTGGAGCTTAATTATATACTTGGCCACATATGGGAGAAAATTAATGTAATTTTTGGCCTTCAGAGCCATGCGTTGTCATTGAAGCTGACCTTCATTTCATGTGCAAACATTCTGGGTTTAGTAGGTGGACACTTGGGAAAATAGGCAAATATATCATGGTAGCATTTTAACTCCTCTGGAGCAGACTCATAACTCAACCAAGTGTTAAAAGTATAATATGTGTGATAGAGAAATACAGGGTGGAATACCAGGATAAAAAGAGAGATTTGGCATGAAACTTGGGGAGTGAAAAGATCTGGGCTCAACCAAAAGCAATGATATATATATGTATACATATATATATATATACATTGATATACATATATATACATGTGATACACACACACACACACACACACACACACACACGCAAACACACAAACAAAGAAACAAAAAAACCAAAACTACACAGACACCTCCTTCTTTGTAATCTAACTGAAAAAAGTCTATTCTTACTTTTGTTCTTGTTGCTTTTCTTTTTTCTTCTTATTTTCTTTTGGGGTATTTTGTTTTGTTTTGTTTAATAGAGCTATCCTGCATAAATCAGTAATACTGATCCCAGAAGTCACAGTTTTTAAGTCTAAAATTTCAGTGCCAGATGTGGAGTTCCTTTCTGTGTGTTGTTAGATAGGGAGCCTCAACTGGAGGTTATTAACACTACTTGGTTGGCCATAAGATTAAGATGGCAAGTTCCTATTTCTGCAGATACAGGTACAGGAACAAGCTGGTACTAAGTTGATAGCTTCCTCCTTGCTGATTATTATCCACAATACCTGATGGTGAACTGCAATCTGTTGAGGTAGAAGCTAGTCATCAGCGATATAATCTAGCTGTGGTCACTACATGCTTCAATATAGACCTGCCACTAATTTTGTAGGGGAAGGCATTTCCTCATGAAATCTGTAACCTGCTGTCTAAGGCAGGTCACACCTAGTAAAAAGCCTATGCCTAGCAAGGCTGTGAGCCCCATGAGTGAATCAAGTGCAGCTATCTTGCTAAATGTACATGTGGTTGAATTGCCTTCTAAATGCTCATGTTAACCCATAGACTGGTACACTGCTCAGCCTTTGAGAAACCCTTTTAGCAATGGATAATTGCTGGAGCAGACTCATAACTCAACCAAGCGCTGACCATATAGGACTGCTGCATACTCAACCCCAAATGGGACAAGTACATCACTCACTCTGAGGCTTACAGAATATTGCAGAAGAGAATAGAGGACTAAAGACCAGGAGGATATGGAGGAGTGTTATAAAATGGTGTCTTCTGGACATCACATTTATGCTGCGATCATGAACACACAACAGCTGTGATCACTTGCCTGCATAAGGCCTGCACACAGAAAAAGCAACATGGAACTAGAGGGAGTCCTGGTTGAGAACAAAGGGAGCGGTAAGTGTGTGTAGTAAGAGTGGGAGGGAGGCAAAACGGGATGATAGGGTAGGGATAAGTTCACAACACATCACGTACAAGTAGGAAACTGTCAAAATAGGAAAGGACTAAAATTATCACATGAATAAAAAAATGTCTTGACATTTAGTTATACATTATGTATAACTCTTATATGTGAATAATTTTTAAAAATGAAAGTAACAGGGCAAAATAAGTTTGGGGCACATATATTTCTTTTTTTGAGATTATCAAACATGTGAGTACATTGTTTTCATTGCAGTTTGCCACACAGTTTTAAAAATTTTACTTCAGGGACTGAATGGGATAAGCAGCAGATGAGCTGAAGACAAGGAAAAGGGAAAAGTTGAGGATGACGAGGCAGGAAGCCATCACCATGCCCAGGTCCGCACAGGACAGCTGGGAGGCAGCTACTGGACCTCAGAGGCCACATGGAGATTGTATCTCTGGGACGACCTTGAAGGAGGGTCCAGAGCCACGGAGAAGATGCAGCTATGTCCAAGAAGCCCCTGAAAGCAGAGAGACAGGGAGGCACCCACTAGATGGCTTCTTCTTTCTCCTGCCCTGATTTCTAGAGCATCCAATGGACTTGGCAAAATAATCTGGAAATTAAGTCAATGTGTTCAGCAGTGAAGTACAGCTAGAAGGGTCTAGACCTGGGGCAGGTTGGAAGGCACATATATACATGATGGACGCAGAGAAAGCCCTGCCACCAAGATGTCTATCACCACACCTCCATTACGGTTAGACATCATTATTTAATTATGAAACACATTCCCCTTTTATTTACGTTGGTACTGACTTGACATCTTATATGGATTTCAAAGTTTCTCCTGAGCTATGTTAATTTTGCACCATTGTAGCTTGGTGGTGTTATACTAGGTTAAAAAGGCATATAGAACAAAATGTAAGCAGGGGTTTAGACTTTTGACTTCTCTGAGTGGTCATGTTTCTTCTTTCTTCACCCACTATGTACAGACAATAGCAGTGTAATGTGATACTTACATGGGTTAGTCCCTGCTAGGGGGGCAAGATGTGACATGTTGCATCGCATCAGCACTGACAAATTGATGGAGAAGTAAGAGTCCTGCGTAGGGAACTGAAATAGATGCAGTCAACTGAACTTTCATTCTTCAACTTTCATTTACCCATGATTGACACATGTGAAATTGTGGATTATTGGTCCTCAGTGTCACACTATCGCTACCTAGCTTGTGATTTCAGTTACCTCAAACTACTTGAAAGACAACCATCAGTGCTTCTGTGTCATGAGACTTTTGTCTCAATTCTAATCCTTCCTTATACTACTGCCATTTTTCTCTGTGTGCAGTCAAGGCCTTGTTGTGTATATACTTGTTTCTAAGTGGTTCTCAGAAGCAAACATGTGCTAACAATATGCTGCTAATAATTTGTGCGCACATATGTATTTTTGAAATGTTGTACACTTTTTATGGGTCCTTTCTAGTGTATATAAAAAGATATCCATTGTCCATATATATTTGCTTATATTATACTAGTAGTATGGTTATTACCAAGAACAGCATGGATCCTTGGGGAGAAATTTATCTAAAACTTTTCATGTCATGTGTTTCTCAGCAAAGGATCTTTTAGAATGTGCTTTCCTGAGTCGGGCCTAGAAACTAGGCATTAATGGTTAGTGTGCATGCCAAGGAGAGGTCTTCAGAAAGGACGCATTAAGGAATTTCTTTGCCTTGCAGGGGGTTTAACATCAAAATAAGGAGATATACTCAAAAAAGTTCCATCTGGCTTGGAACTCTGGGCCAGAACCCCTGGCTGCTGCTGTTCAAACTTAATCACTGGTATCAGGAGACCACTTCTCAGCATCCACAAAGAGATTCCAAAAGTCATGCCTTTTTGTCCATGGACTCTGTCTTTGGCAGAGAATTCATACACTCAACAAGGCCAGCCTCAGAAAGTGGAGCATCACATGTCTCACCAAGTTTGACAAGCAATCTGGGTAATTTAGAACTTGATGGTGAAATAGTTTATAATGTGTGGTATTGACTGTGTGTGGTTTTGTTCTTCTCTGAAGATGACTCTTTCAATTTCTTTCCTTTTGGTCTGAATACACCTCCACTATTTGAATCAACTCTTGCATTTAGTGGTTAGTCTGACTGCTGGTAAAAATATTATCTCTGTAGTCAAAAATATTAAGCTTCTTCATTAACCGTATTCTGCATTTCTTACATTTTTGCTCCAATCTTACCCTATCCAGTCCCTTTCTGTTTCTTCTCAGTTAACATAAGTCAGGAAGCTACATCCCTACTCAGCATGACTCTCTGATGCTTTAGTCCCGTCAGTTTATGTGAAACTCAAGCCCATGAGCTCATTGTATACAATGGTAGATGGCTTACTATAAAAGGACCAGCAGCTAATTTCCATATTACTCTCAAATTCCAGTCTTCTGCATTTAGAATTAATCAAATCTATTACAAGGTGATAAGGTAAGTGAAGCAAATTATGATTTTATTTTGAATTAAAAACAAAACTACTCCAGCAAACGAACGAGCTATCTGGCATTGACATGAGCAAAGTCTCCGATGTTTGTTTTCAACTTTATATCTTGAACATGCCTCTCTAGCCTTCTAACTGGAATCACTGTAGCTGGGTGGTTGAATGGAAATTTGACAAACCACAAGAGAGGGCTCTTATTGCAATATTGCCAGCCAGACTGTAATCAAGAAATATTAGGGATCTTATAATAAATGTGGAGACTTCTATCCTAATTTCACAGTTCCAGAAGTTTGAATAGAGCTTAGACTGAGCTGCAGATCTTGGGTGTTCTTTCATCAGACCTCTGGTCTCATGGTCACCTGCCCTGTATTTGAGGAGTTGTCTGTAAAATCTAGTCTTGGTTATCTAAGTTCTTAGAAGACCAAATCACAGTGCTCTTTAGCTTGTTGAATGGACCATGCCTCAGAGATGGACTCTGGCTATGTTGGACAATGGGAAGGAAGGAGGTAGTATCACTTTGGCAATTCTTCGAAGTGAATTGGATCAGCATTTGCTGTGGTTGAATTCCCTTCTTGAACAAGGGAGGAAAATCCTGCCATTTGCTATCCACTTTAGTAATACTGGAACAACCTGAAAGGCTGGTGGTGGTGTCATTATGGTCCTAAGCCACATATACTTAATGAATCACTGTGAACAAAAATTGTCCAAGGAATCATGTACAGTGAGTTGTAGAAAGCACAGTCTGAAATACTACATGGGCACCTTTTAGAATTTTGGGATTTCTGTTTGGCTATGAATGATGGATTGCTTTTGCAGAGGGTGATCTTGTTAACTGAGCTTATAGGATACACTGTACAATTTCTTATTATAATTATGGAATACTTTTTTTTCAGTTAATTTACCCAAATCTGTTAGAAAACTCATGTTCTTAAACAGCTTTGCTCTGAACCTCTTCTGACTGAAGAGAGATAAAGATAGTCAAGGAGGACAGACATCTCATCTGTACCTCCTGGTACTCTACAAAGCTGTTTGTCAACAATTGCTTTTTATGGCTGCGTAGCATAGGTCCATATTTGCTCTGCTATAAACCATATTCAGCCCTTAGATGCTGCTTTTACTGGTACAAAGTCAGATGCTAGAGATTGTCTACTTAAGTTTTTTTTCCTCTATAATGTCACACAACCATGGTGGTCAATAGCCTGTAGTATGGCTGAATCTGCACTCAAGAATAATGATACAGAATATGCACACTGGGTATAACTAGGAACAGTGGACCTCTAACACACACACACACACACACACACACACACACACACACACACACACACACTTGTTTATGTATTTTTATAACTTTAAAATATTTGTGAAAATTATAGGACCATAAATAAGAATTTCATTGTAAACTAGTGTTTTTCTAATTAAACTTTTTTTTTACTCATATGCACTGTTGCTTACATATATTTTAAATTTTGAACATAAAGGATTTTCATGAAGTAAATTTAATGCTATTAACATTCATCATGATATACATTATAAGATATAATATAAACAAGAGTAATAGAACATTATCAAATTGAATCTATTGCCTTAATTTTAAGTTTGCCTCTAATGATTGTTTCTCTTTGTGAAAAAGGAAAGGCAACTGATGCTTGTGAGGGTTTAAGACAGCCTAACTCCAAATCAAGTCTCTCTCTATTATATAATTAGTGGCTGAGAGAAATATAGAGTCATTATCTCTATGTTACCATGTTATTTATCTTCTTAGTTCTATATGATTGCCATGCAGTTAAGACCCACACTTTGAAATACCTCAGTTTTTGTGAAGATCTTTAAATTAATTATGTTTAAGCCATAGTAGAATAGTAATAATTCCTATGTATTACCATATGGTATTAGTCCCTTTTTTTAATCTCATAAAAAGTATTCATGCTATTTTAAAATCTCTGACAATACCAGAATTAATTTTCAACAACTCTTCTACTATTTCCAGGGTCTTTGAAATTAGAACTATAGACCAACTATCTCCAATCTGACAATTTGGATTTGAAATCCTGTAAAATTTAAAAAAATTTTTGGAAAGGCCATCTTTCAAATCAAAAATGGATAATTCCAAACCACACCTCTTATGATGGGTCACATTCAAAATGCACCAGGAAACTTTTATGTATAAGATTATTTTAAATTATGTTGTAAGGTGAAAATAGATATATTTTGTGATTACAACTGGGTCTTATAACCAAGATAATCTCATTTTACACACACACACACACATATATGTATATGTATATATATATATATATATATATACATACACACACACACAAATATTCTTAAAGAGAGCTGAAAAGGCTCTGTCCATGTGAACTTGAGGACAGTGTCTCAAGTTGGACAAGCTTAGGAGGAACATAAAGAGTTTGGATACCACAGGTTCATGAACTGCTGGTGGTGGTAGTAGATTCTTCATGCTTTGGGATGATATGCCTATGAACAAGTTTAGGAAGTACCCAAAACCATTTAACTCACCTTTGCATAGGTCAGAGCTTAGCATTTTACTTCACAGACAGTAGTTTTCTTCTGCTGCTTTAGGTTCATAGCAACCACCACATCCTTGCTCTAAGCCCAGCAGATCTTTCTTCACTTAGAAGTAGGAATATCGACAAGGCAACACAGAAGGACCAGAGGAAAATGATGCCAGTACACGTGTTCTTCAGATCATTTCTGATCACAGATTGGCTGATCTGATCATTGAAGACCCCAGGGCTTTTGGGAACATTTTTTCCTACAATTGTCTTTTAGTTCAGGAACAGTCCCCAACTTTGCTTTCTATTTAGAGCTAAAAAAAAAAAAATAGTTTCTTACCATTTTGCATTGTTCTCCTGGGCAGCTCCATCCCCCAACCTCTCCTCACTGTGCTGTGTGCCATCATTGCCCTGATGAAATCTCTTACATACAACATGAACACACTTAAATTAGATGAGCTTAACATAGTTCAAGTCTACACTTGAAGGAGGGCTCTTGCTAAGGCATGCTTTTTTTCTACCTTGGATCACAAAGTAAGGTATAAACCACACTTCTTTGAACTCCCCACCTCTAGTCATTGAATATGTGAATTCTAGATTACAGAGCTGAGATGCATGCAGGGAAAGGCAGTTGGAAATAGGAACATTATTTTTTTCATATTAGGAGAAATTATTATTTAAAGGTGTAAGATAGAGGTTTATTGTGCTAAATTACTGCTGCCCAATTTCTTCCTTAAATTTAATCTCAAATGACAGACATGTTTTTGAATTTGGCACTCCCATACTATGACTTCTTTCCTTTAGTATCCTACAGACTTGAGCTGAGACACATAAGCCCACTGAACCTTCTCAATTTTGTCTATGAAAAGGATCAAAGTAGTGGTTATAAGCCTAAGACAGGATGCTGAGTACCCTATAAAGAAAAGAGGAATAGGGCTGCATGCCAATTATGCTAGTATTTGATGGTTTTGATTTCAAACAGGATAAAGATTGAAAGATCTTTTTAATTGAACAATTATCATATTCCAAAATAAGATTAGGTAGGATGAACCTCAATTTGAAGAACTAAAGACACAGAAATTTCTTTTAAAGAACACTAAGCTTGTCATGTATTATTCCAATAGTCTTTGCTACTGGGGACAGGCTCATTCTGCTTCTCAATGACTCAAATTGCCTTCAGCTGGAATAGGCTTAAGGACTGTCAACAGAGACATTTCAACTAGAAAACTCTGACAGCTTTCTGTGTATGTGGCTGGGTGAAGTCATATGAACAGATGATCATTAGCTCTTTGTATATAAATATCAAATTGTTTAGACTTGTAACTTCAGCTTTTCTGTGAAGAATTTGTTTTCATCTTGAGGACAATAACATTTTTTCAATGCATGTAAAAGTTGAATAAATATAGATAGGTACTGTAGTATTTTTGAAAGTGATTACAATGATCCATGGATGATCCAATACATAATGAATTATGCAATCTTTACCTTTTAAGTAATCTCTTGGGCCTGCACATCACACTAACGGGTCTGCTCAGTTTGTTCGTACCATATTTCACTGGTTCTAAAGTGCATATAAATTTGAATGTTAACAGCAACAGATCTGAAATAGGTTTTGTAATTTGATCTAGCCATACATGTCAGTCATATGGTGATAAGATGTAACTTGAGAGTTATCATGTGTTTGAACTTCAGTTTGGTGTTTTTAATTCATACTCTCTCATCACTTCTCCATCTATGTAGTGTGGAAATATTTTAATAATAATAAAGTTTAGAATTTATGTGGAGTGGAACAATTGGCAGCAGGTTTAAATGGCAGCAAGTTCCTTGTCTTTGCATAATATTTTATAATGTTATACCTTGCCTTTCTCAGCCTCAGAAGTACTTTAAGGCACACTCTGAGAGTTGGTGATCCAACAGAATTATCTTGTCAAGCTAGAGGGCTGAAGTAACTTCTCTGTGGATTGTGAGAGCATCCACATTGAATCAGGAGTCTGGGGATGGTTTGACTTTGCCCAAGTGGTTCAGCTTCCCTAAGCCTCAGTGACATCTTCATTAAAAGAAATAATGTTCTATTAAGGTAGGCAAAGTGAACCTATCTATAAATATATTTTAGAAACAATTATGCCCAGAAACATTCTTTACAAAATACTACTCATAATGTTTGGTTAGAATCAACCTTGATGTCTCACAGTGGATTGCTAAATTATTGTTTCTACACATAATAAATCTTCATAATGCTGACTGAAACAACATTTTAAAAAAGAATTTGTGATAGGATAGAGAGATACTAACTATGAAAACCATCAAAATGAGTAGAAAAGTTTATTCATTAAAAGTCTGGTAATTATAGCTATCCTTTGGTATCAACTGGGAGTTGATACTAAATATGCTTCATATGCTCAAATCCACAGACTTTCATGCATATAACCTATGCAACTGTCCTGTATATTTTAAATCACCTCTATGTCATTTATGAATACCTAATGCAATGAAAATTCCATGTAAATTCATACTATATTTTTTCCAGGAATAATGGCAAGAAAATATTATATACAAGCTCACTACAAAGCATATTTTCCAGTATTGTGGGAAATATCAAAAATGGCCTGCAAGTTGTCAGGCTCCGTTCAGCTGCTCTCTGCCTGCCAACTCTCCAGCAGGGCCAGAGCTCCCGATTTCCCTCTGCTGACACTGTCTACCCCACTGTCATCCCCCACAACACACAGCAACCTGGTAGAAACAAAAATCTAGAAGCTTATAATTAACAAGTCAGATTTATGTGTCAATAAATGCTCCATTCACAAGATGCCCACACAATAATTTTAGAGCCAGTTGATAATGATAGAAGCTGCCCACCTGGATCAGACAAGTTGTTCCAACTATTCTATCCCTGCATGACGGTCATAACTACCAGTGGCTATTTAAAACTTTGCAGGATTAGGATCTTCTTCCTGTCCATCCTCTTCCGTCTTGGCTTCCCCTCCTCCCTCTCTCTTGTGTCACTTCCTGTGTTTGCAACTCCTTTCTCCACCTCCCTTTTCCCTGTCCAATCACAGGCCTCCTGCTACTGATATTTTAATGTAATTGGACAGGGAAAATCCTTCCACATGTACATGGTTGAATCTGGAGCTATAGAGTCCACAGATGCAGAAAACTGGCTGCAATTCTGGTGTTTTGTAAATTATCTGAGTGGAATGTCACTATCAAAATACAAAGAATAAGCATATTTCCATTTTGTGTGTAGATCAATTTCTTTTACATGTTTCCAATTAATTTTCTTTTTAAAAAGTCTGAAAAGTCGCAGATGTGGCTCAAGAAGTGGCACTAACTCCAGAGGTGTCCATATAGACACTGAGTTCTCTGCCTTCATTCCCATGAGGATGCATGAGTTAGCATTCTGGTGTACGGTGAGACTGAGTGGATTATCTACAGGCCAGGTGCTAGAATATGTTGCTTTTCACTCTTCCTAAAGCCCTGTAATGCTTGGCAACCTGTGATATTGAGGTTTAGACAAGTTATTGTAAGTCTGATGTATTTGGGCCAAGTGGAGGCTTGAATGAGAAAGGCCTCTATAGGCTCATATATTTTAATGTTTGGTCCAGAGTTGGTGAAGATGTTTGGGAAAAAATAGGAATCAGGGCCTTGCTGGAGGAAGTGTGTTACTGGGGGGGTGAGCTTTGACGTTTCAAAAGCCCACATCATTCCCAGTTAGCTCTTTCTCCCTCTCTGCCTTGTGGTTGCATCTCAGAATGTATGACTCCACCTACTGCTCTAGTGTCGTGATGGCTTGCCTGCTGCTGTGCCTCTTCAATGTGATTATCATAGACTCCAAGGCCCTGACACTACGTGCCGCCATTAAATGTTTCTTCTGTCAGGTGCCTTTGTCATGGTGCTTTCTCAAGGCAGTAGAAAAGTTACTAAGACAGGCCAGAATAAGAAATAAAAACATCATTGTCTTGTTCATAGTGGATCTAATACACCAACTTACATATTTAGAAACTGTGTACTCTAGCTCAAAATTCTGGATTATTATTGAACTCTTCTTTTTGATTCATCTTTTGACATCTGTCCTACTTAGCCTACTGTCAACTTGACCTAACCTAGAGTAATCTGTGGGCAAAGCCTCAATTTAGGAGTTGTCTAGGTCAGGTTGGTTTGTGGGATTATCTGTGAAGTATTGTCTTGCTTATTAACTGATGCCAGAGGGAACTCACCTATCATAGTTCGCAACATTTCTTGGGCGGGCAGTCTTAGGGTTAAATAAGGAAGTTGGCTGAACGTGAACATGTGGACTAGTCAGTGGTGGAGTTAGCTAGCAAGTTAGCAAGTAGCATCCTCCACTATGACCGCTGTGTTTCCTCTGCTGCAAATTCCTTGTTGGAAGTAATGTGGCACGGAGTAGCAGGTAATCCTGCCTTAAGTTTCCTGTGTTCAACCCAAGCCTTATTTCCCTCCCTGATGGACTGTGACCTGGAAGTGTAAGGTGAAGTGAATCCTTTCTTTTCAAAGTTGCTTTTGATCAGAGTATTTTATCAGAGTCACAGACTAAAGTAACATCCTTCTCCTGGGTTCTCTGGCTGGTGCTCTCTTTCAGGAACTAGCAATACTTCTTGAATTTATACCTTCCTACAGTATCATCCTACGTGTGCTGTCATCAATTTGTATATAGAGATAGATAACTCTCACTAACATGTTGGATGATTGAATATCTTTATCATTTTTACATGGTATTCTCACCAATTTATTTGTTTTTTCCTTGTTTTTCTCTAGTAGTAGCTTACTAAATTTCTGTTTCTCCAGCTGTCATTTCTGTACTCCCCATAGCATCTACTCATTACTTAAGCTCATTCTATCCTTACAGTGCCCACGTGTTTCCTACATCAGTGTTTACCCCATGGATCTGCCTCTTCTGGTCTCTCTTATTAAGAATTTCATGTCTGATTTTTCCTTGAACATGTTCATCAGTCATTCTCTATGACCTATAGCAAGCACAAAATCTCTACCTCTCCACCGTTTATAACCTTACAACAAGAATTCAGCTCTTTCCTATCTGCCAACTTATAATGGGTTACTCTATGCTTGCTAATTCAGTGCCACTAGAAACAATCAGGATCTCCTTCCTGTCATAAATGAATAGTGATGCTTCAGTGTGTTTTGAGATCACTAACATGAGAGACAAGACTATCTCAAAGGGAAGTCATAAGATGTTCTCTTCCTCTGTACTGGTCCATGGGAGCAAAGGAGTCTGCTCACCACTTGACAAAGGCTTTGCAAAGGATTGAGCAGATGCCCTTCAATACCTTTTAGTTATGCTATGTGCCTATCCCTAGTCTGTGTGCATTTTTACTTTTCAGTATGTTTGTACTTTTTTTCTTTGTTTAGCATTTTCCTTCTGCAAGGAACAAACTGTATCTGTGAGTTTATATCCTTCCCATTTAGCCTGTTCCCCATATCTGATAGCTGTGAGAAGCTCAGCTACATTTCTAGAATTGCAACAGTAGGGTACAGAGTATGAGATGAGTTTAGCATCTGGCTGAGGCTCACCCAAGCCTCACTCAGATTTTCTTTGATGATGTCCTTTTCCCTGCTGCTTTTCTCATTCATACATTGGCTCCTCTTCGAAGAACTCTCTTAGTAAATAATTGTCACATATCATTTCTTTACATGGACAATGTAGAGCTCAGCCTAAGGCACCACACTCCAGGACGTGTTCAGAGGTGTGATTTCCACAGAGGTGGGCGTTTGGCAGCTCAGTTCTTTATATACACATATTTACATCCACATAAAGTTTCTTATGTAAATCATTGCCCTAAATTGCAATTGCCAGGACTTAAGCTGCTTATCTTACAGATAAAGACAGCTGCTCTTTCCTATGCTTTGTAACTATGGACATTAAGATACACTCTTAGATGTTTTCTGATCAGTTTTGGAAGTCTAATCATGTTCACATTCAGTTGTAGAACTTTCCAAAGTCATGGTAAAGTAATGTTAGTTTTCTTTCATCTCATAAGCAAAACTGCCTTAAAAAAATCTTATCGATATACAATTTCCTTTTCTTTTCTGTTCCAGTTTCCTGTGAGAACTATGATGAATGTGATCAGTCAATATTCATGTGATTCTTGAGTTAATTGTGTAGTTAGACAGGGCATTTAGAAGATCGTGGGCCTCACGGCAGATATCTCATCCTACAGATAGCTGACAAATTAGACAACAGCAAAACTTTTGGACTTTTGGATTAAGCCCTTTCATATCAAGAATTGCATCACAGAGAGGGACAAAAAGATTTAAACTACTGAGCCCAAAGCCATGGATAAAATGTGCCGATAGATATTCTGATGTCTAAGTGGAGGGAGGAGCAGCAGATGGCTTTAGATTTTTTCATGACCTCTGCCTCCTAACTAAGCTTACTTCTTTACAAGGGTAGGCAGGCAGAGCAGGCACATGGGTGGCGGGGGAGGGGAGGCAAGGGGCATGAGTGCTGGGCTGCCAACAGAATCTAGGTTTTCGGTTTCTTTAGAGCATATTCAGAACAGTAGTTTAATGTCAGGAATGTAAAGAAGGAAAACAGTGCAGACAGAAAGACCTCCACATTGATCTTAAAACACTCATGGCCTGTGTAATTTATATTTGCACCAACCAATTTAGCACTCCTCTGGGATAAATCACTTAATTAGAAAGAATTAAAAAAGCTGTTGTTTGATGTATATGTCTTCATTATTTTCGAGTGGCAGAATTGATTCCTCTCTCCCCCTGTTATGAATTTGCCTCCATTTGTGAGACTAATGAAGCACCATTAAAGAGAATGGGAGGTCAAGGGTCAGCCTTTCTTTACATTTAATGTCCTCGAGCTGGTAGATTATTTATGAGGGTTATTATGCCTTGGATAGTGTTCCCAGCTTCTTTTCTTTTCCTTTTTTTTTTCCAGAAGAGTTCTATGGTCATTTAGTGATGAGATACCACATGACTAAGCCTTACACACTTCATCTCCAGATGTCATCCAGGAAGAAGGTGAGCAGCAGTGTGAATAATGGCCATGAGTAGCGACAGTAGTCAACATGGCCTTCGTAATCACAGACAGAAATTTGACAACAGTCAGTAGTAAAGATTAGTATTGCCTAATGTTGTAAACGGAGTCTTATATTCATAAGTGGAAGACACCACTAAGAACTCACACACTGCATTCCAGGATGTTTATTCTTAGGATGTCATGGAAAATATCAACTAAAAGCACATCTCTGGAAAAACAAGAGAACAGGGAACAGCCAGTAGACTTTCTGGATTAAGACCCAAACCTATTTCCTACAATTTATGTGGCCTAGGTTCTTAGTATCTTGGAGTTCAGTTATCACATTTATAAAATGAGCCTTGGAGATATGGTTGAGAGTTCAACAAGCAGTTACATACACCATGATGTAGAATATATATATTTTTTAACACAAACTGTGTCTTTAGCGCTAGCATTTATTGTTACAGAATTGAAAAATCCACTATGGAATTCCATCCCACTCTGCCTCATCGCTCCTGTCCTAGCTCAGGCCAGCAGGCTGGTTCTGGTTTATCTCTTTCTCTTGGCTCTACACTCTGCTGCCTGTCCTCTCTGGGCCCAGCCAGGATTCCCACTGCTTCTTAGGGGAATGATTTGTTGTAGGGCCATTCCCACGGGGATGCAGTGTGCAAAGCTGTGCTGTATCTCAGGTGTCTAATCCACTATTGGGGTATAATGGGTAGACCACAGATGCTACCATCAGATCAGTCAGCATTTTAATGCTTCCTGGCTACTCCTAGCTATGAAGCTTTGAGCAAGTTATAACCTCACTCAGAGCTATGAGTCACAAGCTTCACCTACAAAATGAGCAGGATTCAGAAAGCCTTCGTGAGGGCTAACTGCATCAAAGTGCTTAGCAAAATTCCTGGTATGTGGTACACTTTTTTACAACCATCAGCCTTTTTTTTTTTTCAGATACACACGTATATAAAGCATGCAGTTATTAGCTAATACCAAAGTTCCTACAAGGACCCAGACCAGCAGGTAATTTGAAATGTAAAAACCTGGATCCAGGAGTGAGGGGACAGTCTGTAATGTCAGCAGTAGGTAAGGCAAGAGAATTGCAAGAGTTTCAAGCAAGCTTAGATGACATAGTAAAAACCTGTCTCTAAAACCTAAACCACAAGACAAACCGCAAACGGTCCACCTGGTCCCTAATCTGCATTTCATGGCAGAGTCTTTCTTGTCACACAGGAACTCTCACCACATTATGCAAAAGCCATCTATACATTTGTCACTGCTAAAACTTGGGATTTAGGTAGTCCTGCCCTGTTGTGGATAGCCCTGGGCTTGTATTTTGATGCTAATTCCACTCCTCAGAGGGGCTGCAGATGATGAGTTAGTTGCCTTGTGAACCTTCTCCCTACCTTAACTTTTCAAATAAAGGCTTGAGCCAATGACTGGGCAGGAGGAAGTGGGAGGAGCTGAGAGTCTAGGGGAAGAGCTACAGGGGATAAACAGGAAGGGGAGGAGCTACGAAGATCAACGGAGAGGCGGGACCTGGAGAAACCACAAGTTATATGGGATAATATAGATGGAAATAGAGTGGTGTAGTGGGAGATCTGCCCAATCTAGGCTTGTAGCTTGTTTTGTTAACTGATTGAGTTGAGCTTTCTTTTACGGGGAATTGGATTGGAAACAAAGTAGCAACACCGCCCTTCGTTTGATCTTCTGCTTTTTGGGGAAACCCATGAGTACATTTTCATTTCTTAGGTGGAATGATACTCATCACAGCCAATACTGACCTGACACATCCCCCAGGCAAACGGCAGGGGCTGAGCCCTCCAACATTTGCTGTTGCTCTAACTGAAGTCACATTTGAGCTTAAGAGAAAAGGTGAGTCTGAGCTCCTTCAGCAGGTTTGATGTCTAGAACTCCATACCTACCAGAGCTGTTAGAGATGCGCTAGGAGATAGACTCTAGCTCTGATTATTACAAAAAACCAAACAAGCAAACAAAACAAAAACAACATCCCCCCAATCCAAAAAACCCAAAACACCTGAGTGTGTTACAGATACCCTCCCCCTTTATGTGTGTTACAGACACAGGACCTGAAGCCATTTTTCCTGAGACCCACTATTCCTGAGGTTTTTCTGGCCAGCTCTAGAGAGGTACACATTGAGAGCATCACCAAGACTCCTACTGTGTGCTATGGCGACTATAATGGAGTAATTGTGTAGCTCATGAGTTTTTGCCTAAAACAGCCTAAGAGATTGGAGGTCATAAGGATTCAGTCCCAAGAGACAAATTTTCACCCAGGTGACATATTAAAATTATGCTAACTAAAATTCATTGAGTGCTTACTATGTAGCAGAGGAAGCATACTCTTTCCAAACTTTAATTTCATAACAGCCTGAAAGGCTGTGCTTTTTATTGTTCCTATTTTACAGATTTAATGCTCAGAGGGAAGACGCCTCCCCACATGTCATCTAAAAAAAAAAGAATAGAGTCACCCTACACTAACCATATAGTGCATTGTCTATTGTCTAAGGCAGTGGCTTTCAACCTTCCTAATGCTGTGTCCTTTAATACAGTTCCTCATGCTGTCGTGAACCCCCCAACCATAAAATTATTTTCATTGCTACTTCATAGTTGTAAGTTTGCCACTGCTGTGAATCATAATGAAAATATTTTTGGAGATAAAAATTTGCCAATGGAGTCACGGCCCACAGGTTGGTCTAAGGCATTTGAGAGGATGAAAGGGGGCTTTATTCATTATCTTGCCAGGACAAGAATACTACAAGGTCACCTATGAAAATTATGATGTAAGCTTTCAACCACCATGCTGGTTAGCTCTCTTTTAACGGTTAAGACCAGTTGGAAACTTGGTAGAACCTAGAATTACCTAGGATACAAGCCTTCAGACATACTAGTGAGGGATTATTTAGCTTCTGGACATGCTGGTGAGGGACTGTGCTAATTGAATTGATCGAAGTACAAAACTCCCCATAAAAAGTGGTCATCACAGATTCCCTATGTTTGGGTCTGGATTGCATCAAATCAGAAAGCTAGCAGAGCTCAACCATTGATCTCTCTTTGTTTTCCAATCGTGGATGGAATATGAACGGCCACAGTTGAGATCCCTTTGCCTTGACCTCTCTGTGATGGACTATGCCCTTGAACTGTGAGCAGCAACAGGAAAAGAAAGGAGGACATCCTCCAACAGAGCATCCCCCTCCTTGTTTGTTTCTGTGTAGCCTGTGTTCACCATCAGTATGACTTCACTTTCATACAGGGAGATTCCTCCCCACCCCAAGCTGCCATTAATGTGTTTCAATTGAAGAATACTACAAGGTCACCTATGAAAATTATGATGCAAGCTTTCAACCACCACGTTTAATTCAGGCAGAGCTACAGGCTTCACATTGTCCTGAATATCAATCACCAATCAGACTCACTTGAACCAGGGGCCCTATCATAAGGCATGCTAGATAAACCTCTGAAATTTCTCTGATGTACTCGGGCAGGGCTGCTTCAGATTCACCTTCCAGGGAAGAAGATATGGAGAGATCACCTAGCTTTAAAATTGATAAACAGAAACTCCAGGCCATAAAGGCAACATATAAGTCTGAACAGAAAACATTCTGGTCATCTTCACAGGACCTGTTCCAAGGCACCAGAAGACAGGATTAGACTAGTTGTGTCCAATGCTGATAAGTCACAGATCTAGGTTAAATATGGAAAGAATGTTTGCTTTGTCCAAGGACTTGGCTCTTTATAGAAGTAATGCCAATCATACTCTTTGAGAAATAAACACAGATGACCCCAAAATAGGTGATCTAAAGCTTGTGCATTGATGGTCTGTACATGGAATTGTGCTGTTTGGTCCATTTTTTGGAGTATTCTAGGAATTAGGTAGTTCCTGAAGAAGTGGCCTTAGATTTTTTTCTCTAACTTGGTGACTTGTAAAGACTACAAGTCACATCTCATTGCCAAAGAAAAGGAATAAAATTGTGATTTTTGTGCTGCATGCTCTTTAATCTAAACAATTCCAGCTTCAATTATGTTTTGAAATTGTTAACATGCAGTAACATGCAGCTAGCTTCTTAGATGCAGACTTACTTATTAGATGAACCAATGTAGAATTTCCTGATATGTATTCAAATTATGGTGTGCATATGTGTGTGTGTGTTTATGTTTAGTGTGCTTGTATACATACTTATGAAGAGGTTCAATCATGGGTGTCATTCCACAGCCACCATCTAACTTGTGTGTGTGTGTGTGTGTGTGTGTGTGTGTGTGTGAGAGAGAGATGAGGGGCATGCCTTACCAGCCTGGAATTTGCAAAGTAGTCTATGCTAGCTGATCTAGGTATATACCTGGCTATCTTCCCCATCTTGAGATTATAAGTAAGCAAGACCACATCTCCCTTCTGATGAGTAGATTCTGAGGCCTGAATTCAGGTCCTTGTGCCTGTAAGCCAAGCACTTTACCAATTGAGCTATGTCTGCAGTCCTTGGAATATCTTTGTTTTACTTAATAATATTCCTGAATCATTACTAAAATATTAATGATTTAATGGCATATTGTTATAATTATTTCATTCTATATAATATTATTGTATGTTGTACATAATTCATAAGTTAAGCATAATGTTTATTCAAACTTTGGAACTTTCTATGTCTTTATGCATTTACTGTGGGTTCTAAAATATAGCTCTTATAGAGAGGTATGAGTATGTGTGTGTGTGGGTATATGTGTGTGTGTGTATGTGTGTGCATATGTGTATGTATATATGTTTGTATGCATGTGTGTATGTGTGTGTATATGTGTGTATGTGTGTATTTGTGTGTGTATGAGAGAGAGATAGAGAGAGGAGGGAGAGAAAGAAAGAAAGAAAGAGAGAAAGAGTATGACTACAGAAGTAATTAAAAAACGGAGACCATAAAAGCTGAGTTGACCTAGAGAGACCTTTCTGGAATGTTTTTGGTCAGATTAAAACCTAACCCAAGTTCTCTTACCTCCAGTCTGGCATTTCCTTCACACAACAAGCGATGCTGCTTGGTTTTCAAGATTCTTTTAAACAAAAGGCCCAACATTAACCAAGTCTGCAATGGCTCTACCTGCTGGTTTCACACACATACTAGAGTTTCTGCTGCAACCTTTGTCTTTGGAAGGCTCCAGGCTAGAGAACAGACATATGGTCACCAGAATGCCCCTTTCCTTATTGTGCCTCTTCTCCTCTTTCTCCTCTTTCTCTTCAATTTGGATTACTTCTTCCTCTCTTCTTCAATCTTTTGATCTTTTATTCTTAGATGTCCTTCTTTTTATTTCCCTTTAACTATTTTTGAATCACATCACATTTTGCCAGAGACCACTTCTTAAATAGTCCAGTAGAAATTAAAGAACAAAACAACACAAACAAAGATGGAAGCTTTTGGGAAGGGACACATTTCAGCCCCATGATCAAATAGTCCTCTTATTTTTAGTTAGAATTCTCTGGAAGCCTATCCTGAGAAGAATTTGAATCACAGTAGATTTATTTAGGGGGAATGAGGTTCATTTAATGACATATCAGAAAAATTATGAAGAATTGAGAAGAGAGGAAAACTAAAAATGCTGTGTAATCAAGTAAGTAACAAAGGGATCTTTATCTAGCACCATGCAAATCAGAGTCATATTACATAAGAAATAAGGGTTTAGGGCATTAACTCCTTGCAGTACTTAAGATATTTCTCAGATACCAAGTTTGTGGCATATCTCCTTTAGATTGTACATATGCGAAATGGACTTCAGCATCTGAAGCAGGTCAAAACTCACATAAGATTTCATGAAAAAAGCAAGGCTAAGTATAATATGGATGGAGTGGGGACCAAATCTGCTTCATAGACCTTTGCAGAGGTTGGGAGACAAATGTTGAGAAAGACAAGACTGAAATAATTGGATGAATGAAGGCAAATCCCTTAAGAATAATTATGGCCAGCATCTCCCTAAGATCATGAGCCCTTCAAGGTTATTCTTAGAGGACCCTGTTCCCATAATCTCTAGTTCAGATTTGTTCAGTATAAATTAGAAAGTAAACTATAAAGTATATACTCATAGGCCTAACATTGAACTTTTAAAAAATTTGAAGCTGAACTATCTGATACTTCACAAAATCCCAAGTGCAAAGATTAGAATTCAGATACCTATGCTTACTTTTACAGTCGTTTTATTCTTGGATTGTAGATAAAACGAGTTATAAACTATTGCACTGGAATGTACTGATCAAATTGAAATGGGTTTATTATATTTTAGCTTTTTGAGATTTGAGATTATTTACTTTGGTTTTCTTTTATGGATTCCTTTTATTTTTTTCTCTCCATTTTATAATTTCTGTATGTATATTTTAACTAGATAATTTTTAAATTCCCTGGAATTAACATATAAGAATGAAGCATATAGATTTTTTAAATATTATTTTTGCTTTATTTCATGCCAATACAAATTTCTGATCTGAGAATTTGTAAATAAATTTTCTTATCATGAAATTAGAAACATATGTCAGTGAATATTTTATAAATATTGTAATGTAACTCCAACACACACACACATACACACACACACACACACACACACACACACACAAACTCCAATGTAGAAAAAGCATACTATATGTGGTCATTTATAACTTAAATCATTAGAGACATATAGGGTATAGACATCATAACAGATAAGATGATAAGTGAGTTGGCAGTGGTTATACTGATAAAGTATATCTAATCTACTTGACCAGTAAGAGACAAATGCTGACCCAGGAAAGAAGACTATTAAATATTTAACTGTATTTACAAGCTTCCGATGTGTTACTCTCTTTATTTATGGGCTATTGCTTGAGCACTGTATATGCTTTACGTTCCACAGGAGGTGTCAGCTCGGAGAAGCTCTACCGCTCTCTTAGTTTGCATTAACATGGAGGCCTTGAACCTCTGCTTCCTGTCTCCTCTTTTGTCCTTTGGGTGGTTAGGCATGTGTGATCTTGTTAATGATTTCCTTGGGCCTTGAACTTTTGGGTGAAATATTCTAAGTATGAAAAGAATTCTTCCAAGAATTGCCTTGTCTATTGATCATCTACTCCTAAGGGCCAGATTATTTGTCCATGCAGTCCTCAAAGGGTGGAGGTGGTGAGGGGATAAAATCTTCTCACCTAATGCATGAGGAATATTAAATCTTTTTAAAAAAACCACTGAAGTAATCTATGAGATATGGGAAAAGGTGTTATTGCTATGTGGGAATAAATCAAGGACTCAGTTTTCTTGGGATACAATTAAAGCCTGTCCCAACCAGCTTTGAGAAAGAAGTCAAGTTCGACTTTCAGACATAGGCAACAAAGGTTCCTGCATTTGGTTCTATGTTTTAATAGGCTATGTCTTTGTTCCGCTTGACTGTATCTCTTTTCTGAGGCAAAAGTCTACAAAGATGGAGGGACCTACCTAGGTGGAATGCAAACTTTCGTCAGATCATATATCTAGATAATAGATAATGCTAATATTTCCCCGAGACATTTGTATGACATGCAGGGATCTTTTCTCCTGGTTTATTTCCTGAAGGTAAGTGACTTTGCTTGTCTATATACTTTCAGGCCAGAGAATAGCTACAGAAATCTATTTGTAGAGTAGCAAGACTCCAACAAAGCTGAAGTAGCTAGCCTGAGATGTCTGAATTTTGAATGCTCAATTCCTCATGGTGCTGGAAAACCATCATGGCATAATGAATGTGGACATCATTTGTTTCTTGTCCTGGGCCCATAAATATAAGGAGTGAGTCTATATATAATAGCAGTGAAGTTATATAAATGTGAAGCCTCAGTTTCTTCAACTCAGTAAGGAGAGATAATAGTTATAAAGTTGTTTTTACGATTAAACACCATGCATGCAATGGGTTGTTGGTTTACAGGGTAGTTGGCCCTTTAAAGGGATACCATTCTCATAACACTATAATCGGCTTTAAAAGACAACCTTAGTATAGGAGGAGTATCACATATTACAAATAGAAATTTTAAAACCAATTAGCTACCAAGGCTTTGATGAAAGTCTTCGATAAAAGAAGAAAGATCAACATGGCAAATGCTCTTATATGGAATTCTAGTATATGGTGTCTTCTTATTTATAAAAAGGATGGGAAGACATGGCTTGCAGAAGGTGATAGATCTAAAGCTATCAAACATCTTAGAACATAGAGAACACTTTGTGAACACTGACGCTGATAGATATGACTAATGTGGCAAAAATGCACCAGCATCCTTAATGTCTAATCTGCTCATTTCTACTTCTGATGAAGAGAGGAAAATGTTAGCGTGAAGCTGAGTCACAGTGCTTGAATGCCTGTATTGTTTTCTGAGACAAGTTCTGCAGAGGTACTAACCTGCAGTTGTGAAGTATGTGAGATGATTTGACTGCCCATTATTAAACAAAAATTAAATCATTTGTATGACAGGCCCATTTCTATACAAAGGTAGAAACAAGAGTTGTGGGAGGCAGGAGAAGAAAAAAACATTGTATGCTCTTAAAGTATTTAGGGGAAGAGGAAGAGAGAGGAAATAGTTGACATTTTGTGCTCATTGGAGGCAGCATATTAAACACCGGGTCATCTCCTTTGGTTTTACAGAGTGAGTCAAGCTTTGAGGCAATTTCCAGGGCCAGGAAGCCTCATCACAGATGTCTGTGGGTTTTAATTTAGAGAGAGAGAGAGCATCACCTCCAAAGAATCATCATGAAAAACTTCTTATTTTTCTATCAGAGGCTGGGTAATTTAATCAATACATTTAAGGTGACACATTTTTTTTTGGTTCCTATAGAAGTCTATTACAAAGTCCTTGCAATCGCAATATCAAGTAACAAAACCAAAAATTATATCTTTTCCACAAAGAAAACGTCTATAGAGATGGAAGGACCTATTCTTGTAGAACACAAATTCGTTACCTTTATATTATATATATGGAAAATAGAAAATGCTAAAATTTGCTCCAGATATTTGTAGGGCATGCAGAGAACTTCTCTCCTATTTTATGTCCTCAAGGTCTGTGACTCTGTCTATGCCCTTTCCATTATGTCTATGATGTCAAACATCAACTGTCATTTTATAGCCACAAGAAATATATGTATGCATCTATATCACCTGGGTGACAGGCTAACTTGGAGAAGGGAAGCAGAAACCTCATCGGGGTATTATCAATGGTAAATGTCCTTATGGGAAACTCCTCAGTAGTAACTTTTTAAGGTGTAAGTTCGAATTAGACCAAGCGCATCCGATGTGTTCATATCCTGGCTGCTGAAAAGACTGGTGATGCTTTAGGCTGCTTTCACTTGGAGCAGAACCTGAGACAAGGATTCCACCCACATGATGTGTTGAGGAAGTTCTTAAGGAGAAAGTGAGTGAGAAAAGTGGGATGGGCCAGAGGCAATGCTGAGAAAGTGTATAGTACAAGCTGGCAACTCATCTCATGACGTCACCTTCAGACAGTGAGATTGATGTTGTTTTCATTTTCTTTCTCCTTTTTAAATTTGATATCAAACACTGACTCTCTTTTCATAGTCACCATGAGGAGAAAATGTAACCTGTCAGGCAGCACTCTGGTAGCTTGGCCAAGGACAATTTTATAAATAATGGATTAATTTTAAGATACCTGGAATACCAGAGCAATGTTCAAAAGAGCCCAGGAAAGAGAACTGGAGTGGAGAACTAGGAATACCCAAAGTGAGCATTGGGTTTATAAATAAATAAATAAATAAATAAATAAATAAATAAATAATCATTGTGATAAGTGAGACTGGGGTCTGCATGTATATGTGAAGCCTATTCTTAACTTAGTAACTTGGAGCTATGTTGATATAAGCATGTTTCTGGGAATCACAAAGCAAACTTGATTACATCTGTTTACACGTGGACACATTTAGTCTAATAGCTACTATTGCAAAGATTCTAGGCAGAGCAGGGGGCCTTTCAAGATTATCTAATGTCTACTGTGTTAAAAAAATGCAATCTGGAATGTCATTTGCCTAGCTATGTAGACTTTAGTACTAAACCAGAGGCATTTTTGCTTTTCGCCTGCGATGTGAGGTACACTGACTGCCATGCTGTCTTTGGCGTGCAAAGGTGAGTGATGATTTGCATTTATTCTTTGGGTACAGACTGTAGAAGAGGACCTTCCATTAACTTTATTAGAATTTAACAGAAGAAGAGGAAATTCTTCGTATCACCATACGATAATGTAGGCAACTTAGATCTTCTCTCAACTATCTCTCTCTCTTGATATGAGATTCAGGTGTTCATTCGCTCTCAGGATTTAGAGGTGCTCACTTCCATTATGTGTGTGTAGAACAGAGCCAATATGGATAAAATCCCATATTTCCAAGTTGACAAGATTTCAAACTCCATTGCTTAAAAAAATGAAAGTCTCTGATTTTGATTTGAGATCTAGATGTCTCTGGCTTTTTAATTTACTAGCCAGTAGTGCATTTGTATGCTAGACCGAAGTGAATTAGTTATGGGATTTCCCACGACTGTTACAACACTTATGCCACAAATTAACAAAACTGGTACAGACTCCATCTTACATTGTATCTGTGCATCTGCTGCAATGAAGCTGAGGTTGTAAGGGCTTTAAGGGAAAATACCAAACCTATTCTTATTTCAAATTTAGACATAGAAATAAATTCTTAAAAATAAATTAAACATCCTTTTTGTTTTTTAATTTTAAAAACTATTTCGTATGTGTGCATGGAGCAGTGCTTGGGATTGAAATGAGCCCTTTACTCGTGCTAGGTTTCTACTTAACAGTCAGTTACATCCCCAGACAGGATTATTATTTTTTTAATCCCAGGAAACATTTTAAATGGCCATTTGGGGCTAAAAAATAAAAGCAGTGGTATATGTGTAATATTGTTGAAAGTATCAAAGACTCTTCATGTTGAAAAGTTCTCCATCATTAGCATGTCTAATGATCAGGAGACATAGAAACCACAGAGCTGGACAGAACAACGCATCTTTGAAAATATAGTAACATCTTAACCACATCCTCCATCCCTCTAGTCACTTGTGGTTTACATTTTTTAGCACTTAAAAATTAGCGTAAGCCTTTGACTTGTATTTATATTCTGTTGTTGATTCTACTTAGGTCCTGTGAGTAGCTCTCTGCAGTTGTTAATATCCTAATGATGAAAGTTGTGTGTAAGGTCAGATTATCTACTGATGCTTCCATACCAGAATACTCTGGTCACCATTATACAATTTTAGCTACTTTGGTGACAATACAGCTCAACCTATGCCATTGAATTATCCCATACTGTTGAAGTAGGGGAGGTTATTGGGAAGGATTCATAGCCTAAAACATTGTCTCAGACTCTAATAAGTGAAGTGGGTTTCACTTGTTAAGACACAATAGCAAGTCTGATGCAAGCAGAGATGTGTCAGGGCTGGCTCTTCCTGCTCTCAGGGCCTTGAGACTGCCAAGGGAAGAAAGTTGAACTTGTCTGCTAGACAGTCAGGTACTGGTCTGATAATATACTGTGTGAACATAGCCTTCCTGGTTCAACCAGCTTCCAACACATGAAGACATAACAGTGTTGCCCAAGCTGGCCCTAGTTGGAACTGCCCAGATGATCTGTGAAATGTTTAATAAATGGTTTAAATGGTTGTTATTTTAAAGGTTGTGTACGGAAAACTGTTAAATTTTTGGTATACATTTCTGAGGTCATTTTCTTTAAACTGATTACTTAAAAGGTAAATGCAATTACATCTTCTTGTGCAGGACAGGAATGGTACAATGTTTTTCCAGGTTGGTTATTTCTTAATGTTTTGCATGATCTGTATCATGAGTAGGAATGAATGTTTCCACAAAGGTGGCAACCCTCTATGGAGTATTTGGTAATTAACCATGCTCTTGAAACTCCATTCCCAGTACTCCAAAGAAATTTTAGCCACCCTTGCCAGCACCATCTATATTTCCTGTGAATAAAGGTTTTCTAAGAGAGGATGAGTATAACCACGGTTACTCTGCTTATTACTATCTGTCATAGCACTCGCTGTGGGCTGGGCTGGGCGGGCTAGTAATGTGGCCTCATAAACAGCAAAGGTCACTGCATAGCAAGGACCTGACTGGCAGAATCCAGAGCTCCTGTGTGAGATTTGGGTCTAGTACAAAGGAAACAAATTACCTAAGGAATGATTGCATGTCCTTGGTCTACCGGATGTAGGTCCTTACCTACACTACCTTACCAACACTAGTGTTGACTTGTTAAAGAACACATTCCATCTGCATGAGTCAGCAGGGAAGCCCCTTCCCAACTCTGGCTCTGTTGTGATGTATAACTGTTTCACAGTGGAGAGGAACTTGCAAGCAGAGGTGATGTGTAGACTTTTCTCAGCCAGTACTTCTAAGCATTTACTTCTAAAATTTCTTTGCAGATGAAAATGAGTCTCAGGGTATGGAGAGTATGAAGAAGAGGATTAGGAAGCTGAAGTTCTTCCCTCCTGGGTTCAGACAGCTTCTGGTTATATGGATATTACCAAGGCACTGTCTTATGGAGATCCTCCCTTTTATTATTGGTAACATGAGCAGAACCATTACTCTTCTTGAGAAATTTGTAACATTTGAATCTTATTCAAATGCCTAAGCGAGAAGATTCTCCTTCAGAGCAGCACTCTAACTTACCAAGGTCACCAGGGAAGATTGTTAAGGTGACCATTCTCTTAGGAATACTGGAGCAGGGCCTGAAGAAACGGCATTTTTATTGAGCTCTCAGATAATGCTGATGCTGTGTCATACACCAAGTAGCAAGACTGTGCAGAATGTGGCTTGTGTGCTAATTTATGTTGATTTCATATAGAAAATAGGAGTATTTATTGGCAAACTAACTTGAGTAGAAGTTTGAAAAAGTCAACTGACATCAGTTTGATGCTTTTGAGAGTTTAGAAGTGATGGCTCATGAGATGCCATTTCTCACAGTTTGATAAGTGTTTAAAGTAAAGGTTAATACTTTTCTGGAGTCCCCTCTGGGTTTGCAGACTGATTCCTAGAAAGACTCTCTGGACCTGCTGTAGTCCTTTGAATGTGCTTTTTGATATGGATATCTTTAATATGGATATAATATCTCTTACATATAATATTGCTAGTGTCACAGATAAAACGTATTTCAAGATTCCCCAAACAATGGTCAAACACAAGAAAATAACTAGAAGATCAAAGAACAAAAGATCCAGGACCCAGGATCTAGGATAATCAGTTACCTGGTAAAATCCATCAGTGAGTGGTAATATAAAGATAAAAAAATAAAAGCACTCTTTGTTACATAAGCATGGTTTGAATTTTAACTGAACCATGTGGTGTTCATGAGGATTTTAGAAAGTATGCTGCTCTGATGTATTTCCTGCCGTTAGGTGATGGGGTGATGGTGAATAAACTAGAGTAAGTTCTCAAATAAAATAATTTGTGGATTTTGTTGTTGTTGTTGTTGTTATTCCTGTGGTGCAATTTATTCAACAGTGGGAGTCAGAGACACGAAAGATAGTACTTCTCCATCTTTCCTGAAGGAAAAGGGAATATGGGTTTTCCTCTTGTTAAAGATGAATAGAAATGACTTTAGACTTTCAGAAATGTTGCTCTGTATCCAGAAACCTTGTGTGACAAAAGCTTATAGAAACTGTGATATTATGGAAATCAGGAAAGTAATATTAGTGCAGTGCTCATAACTGAGTGTACTGTAATTTCATTGTTTGTTTTTTTTCTAATAAGGGTTTTTTGGTTTTGTTTTGTTTTGTTTTTAATTTCAGACAAAATCCAGGATTCCACCCAGCTTTTATTGGCTGTGTAATCTTAATCTCTTTCAATCTATGGTTGTTTTACACACCTAGTCTTTACCTGTGCACTATGACTTTACAGCCTCACTGAGACCTAGGCTTTGGTCTTAGATTTTGTTCCAATCGGAGGCTCTCTGTAACACTCTATTGATTGTAACAAACACTTGTGGCCTAATGTCACAAATTCACAGAAGCCACCTTGTGTCTTCTCAGTGCATAGTATCGCATTAACCTTGCTTACTTGGTTTAAATGTTGTCCGCCGGGCTTCTTCACTGTTAAATTAACGTCTTTTTTTTTTTTTAGAACTGATTGTTGTCTTTGGCAAGATACTCTCAGACTATGGAAATGCATTGATTTTTTTTCAAATGTTCCCCATTGATTTCAGCAGCTGGAAAAATGTGTCTGTTGCTTATCGCTGTGCTTTGCTCACTGATGTTTTCTTCTGGTGTGCTGCAGGTCTACAACACTTTACTGTTCAGTGCAGCATCCATTGATCTTTTTACTGGGATATGCCATTATGATATGATCTACAATGCCTCCTCCAACATCATTTTTTTTTTTTTTATTTGTGTAAAGTATATATTTTTTTTTATTATTCGATATAATTCATTTACATTTCAAATGATTTCCCCTTTTCTAGCCCCCCCACTCCCCGAAAGTCCCGCAAGCCCCCTTCTCTTCCCCTGTCCTCCCACCCACCCCTTCCCACTTCCCCGATCTGGTTTTGCTGAATACTGTTTCACTGAGTCTTTCCAGAACCAGGGGCCACTCCTCCTTTCTTCTTGTACCTCATTTGATGTGTGGATTATGTTTTGGGTATTCCAGTTTTCTAGGTTAATATCCACTTATTAGTGAGTGCATACCATGATTCACCTTTTGAGTCTGGGTTACCTCACTTAGTATGATATTCTCTAGCTCCATCCATTTGCCTAAGAATTTCATGAATTCATTGTTTCTAATGGCTGAATAGTACTCCATTGTGTAGATATACCACATTTTTTGCATCCACTCTTCTGTTGAGGGATACCTGGGTTCTTTCCAGCATCTGGCAATTACAAATAGGGCTGCTATGAACATAGTAGAACATGTATCCTTATTACATGGTGGGGAGTCTTCTGGGTATATGCCCAGGAGTGGTATAGCAGGATCTTCTGGAAGTAAGGTGCCCAGTTTTCGGAGGAACCGCCAGACTGATTTCCAGAGTGGTTGTACCAATTTGCAACCCCACCAGCAGTGGAGGAGTGTTCCTCTTTCTCCACACCCTCTCCAACACCTGCTGTCTCCTGAATTTTTAATCTTAGCCATTCTGACTGGTGTAAGATGAAATCTTAGGGTTGTTTTGATTTGCATTTCCCTAATGACTAATGAAGTTGAGCATTTTTTAAGATGCTTCTCCGCCATCCGAAGTTCTTCAGGTGAGAATTCTTTGTTTAACTCTGTACCCCATTTTTTAATAGGGTTGTTTGGTTTTCTGGAGTCTAACTTCTTGAGTTCTTTATATATATTGGATATTAGCCCTCTATCTGATGTAGGATTGGTGAAGATCTTTTCCCAATTTGTTGGTTGCCGATTTGTCCTCTTGATGGTGTCCTTTGCCTTACAGAAACTTTGTAATTTTATGAGGTCCCATTTGTCAATTCTTGCTCTTAGAGCATACGCTATTGGTGTTCTGTTCAGAAACTTTCTCCCTGTACCGATGTCCTCAAGGGTCTTCCCCAGTTTCTTTTCTATTAGCTTCAGAGTGTCTGGCTTTATGTGGAGGTCCTTGATCCATTTGGATTTGAGCTTAGTACAAGGAGACAAGGATGGATCAATTCGCATTCTTCTGCATGCTGACCTCCAGTTGAACCAGCACCATTTGTTGAAAAGGCTATCTTTTTTCCATTGGATGTTTTCAGCCTCTTTGTCGAGGATCAAGTGGCCATAGGTGTGTGGGTTCATTTCTGGATCTTCAATCCTGTTCCATTGATCCTCCTGTCTGTCACTGTACCAATACCATGCAGTTTTTAACACTATTGCTCTGTAGTATTGCTTGAGGTCAGGGATACTGATTCCCCCAGATTTCCTTTTGTTGCTGAGAATAGTTTTAGCTATCCTGGGTTTTTTGTTGTTCCAGATGAATTTGATAATTGCTCTTTCTAGCTCTGTGAAGAATTGAGTTGGGATTTTGATGGGTATTGCATTGAATCTGTATAGTGCTTTAGGCAAAATGGCCATTTTAACTATATTGATTCTGCCGATCCATGAGCATGGGAGGTTTTCCCATTTTTTGAGGTCTTCTTCCATTTCCTTCTTCAGAGTCTTGAAGTTCTTGTCATACAGATCTTTCACATGTTTGGTAAGAGTCACCCCAAGATACTTTATACTGTTTGTGGCTATTGTGAAGGGGGTCATTTCCCTAATTTCTTTCTCAGCCTGCTTATCCTTTGAGTATAGGAAGGCCACTGATTTGCTTGAGTTGACTTTATAACCTGCCACTTTGCTGAAGTTGTTTATCAGCTGTAGGAGCTCTCTAGTGGAGTTCTTTGGGTCACTTAGGTAGACGATCATGTCGTCTGCAAATAATGATAGTTTGACTTCTTCCTTTCCAATTTGTATCCCTTTGACCTCCTTATGTTGTCGAATTGCCCGAGCTAGTACCTCAAGTACAATATTGAAAAGATAAGGAGAAAGGGGGCAGCCTTGTCTGGTCCCTGATTTCAGTGGGATTGCTTCAAGTTTCTCTCCATTTAGTTTGATGCTGGCTACCGGTTTGCTGTATATTGCTTTTACTATGTTTAGGTATGGGCCTTGAATTCCTGTTCTCTCCAAGACTTTAAGCATGAAGGGATGCTGAATTTTGTCAAATGCTTTTTCAGCATCCAATGAAATGACCATGTGGTTTTGTTCTTTGAGTTTGTTTATGTAGTGGATTGTATTGATGGATTTCCGTATATTGAACCAACCCTGCATTCCTGGGATAAAGCCTACTTGATCATGGTGGATGATCGTTTTGATGTGTTCTTGGATTCGGTTGGCAAGAATTTTATTGAGTATTTTTGCATCGATGTTCATAAGGGAAATTGGTCTGAAGTTCTCTTTCTTTGTTGGATCTTTGTGTGGCTTTGGTATCAGTGTAATTGTGGCTTCGTAGAAGGAATTGGGTAGTGTTCCTTCTGTTTCTATTTTGTGGAATAGTTTGAAGAGTATTGGTGTTAACTCTTCTTTGAAGGTCTGGTAGAATTCTGCACTGAAGCCATCTGGTCCTGTGCTTTTTTTGGTTGGAAGACTTTCTATGACTCCTTCTATTTCTTTAGGCATTATGGGACTGTTTAGATGGTCTAGTTGGTCCTGATTTAATTTTGGTATTTGGTATCTGTCAAGGAAATTGTCCATTTCCTCCAGATTCTCCAGTTGTGTTGAGTATAGGCTCTTGTAGTAGGATCTGATGATTTTTTGGATTTCCTCAGTTTCCGTTGTTATATCTCCCTTTTCATTTCTAAGTTTGTTAATTTGGATACTTTCTCTGTGCCCTTTGGTCATTCTGGCTAAGGGTTTATCTATCTTGTTGATTTTCTCAAAGAACCAGCTCCTGGTATTGTTGATTTTTTGTATGGTTCTCTTTGTTTCTACTTGATTGATTTCGGCCCTGAGTTTGATGATTTCCTGCCTTCTACTCCTCCTGGGCGAAATAGCTTCTTTTTGTTCCAGGGCTTTCAGGTGTGTCATTAAGCTGGTAATGTATGCTCTCTCCATTTTCTTTTTGGAGGCACTCAGGGCTATGAGTTTTCCTCTTAGCACTGCTTTCATTGTGTCCCATAGATTTGGGTATGTTGTGTTTTCATTTTCATTGTGTTCTAAAAAGTCTTTAATTTCTTTCTTTATTTCTTCCTTGACCAAGGTATCATTGAGTAGAGTATTGTTCAGTTTCCACGTGTATGTGGGCTTTCTGTTGTTTCTGTTGCTATTGAAGACCACTTTTACTCCATAGTGATCAGATAGGAGGCATGGGATTAGTTCGATCTTCTTATATTTGTTGAGGTCTGTCTTGTGACCAATTATATGGTCGATTTTGGAGAAGGTACCATGAGGTGCTGAGAAAAAGGTATATTCTTTTGTTTTAGGATAGAATGTTCTATATATATCTGTTAAATCTAATTGGTCCAAAGCTTCAATTAGTTTCATTGTGTCCCTGTTTAGTTTCTGTTTTCCTGATCGGTCCATTGAGGAAAGTGCAGTGTTGAAGTCACCCACAATTATTGTGTTAGGTGCAATGTGTGCTTTGAGTTTTAATAAAGTTTCTTTTACAAAAGAGGGTGCCCTTACATTTGGGGCATAGATGTTCAGGATTGTCAGTTCTTCTTTTTGTATTTTTCCTTTGACCAGCAAGAAGTGACCCTCAGGGTCTCTTTTGATGACTTTGGGTTGAAAGTCAATTTTATCTGATATTAAAATGGCTACTCCAGCTTGTTTCCTGAGACCATTTGCTTGTAAAATTGTCTTCCAGCCTTTTACTCTAAGGTAGTGTTTGTCTTTGACCCTGAGGTGTGTTTCCTGTAAGCAGCAAAATGTAGGGTCCTGTTTACGTATCCATTCAGTTAGTCTGTGTCTTTTTATTGGGGCATTAAGTCCATTGATGTTAAGAGATATTAAGAAATAGTGATTGTTACTTCCTATCATTTTTGACGTTATTTTTTAAATTTGAATGCTTAACTTCTTTTGGGTTTGATGAAAGGTTACTATCTTGCTTTTTCCAGGGTGAAGTTTCCCTCCTTGTATTGGTGTTGTCCTCCTATTATCCTTTTTAGGGCCGGGTTTGTGGATAGATATTGGGTAAACTTGGTTTTGTCATGAAATATCTTAGTTTCTCCATCTATGGTGATTGAGAGTTTTGCTGGATATAGTAGTTTTGGTTGGCATTTGTGTTCTCTTAGAGTCTGCATGAGATCTGCCCAGGACCTTCTAGCCTTCATAGTCTCAGGTGAAAAGTCTGCTGTGATTCTGATAGGTCTTCCTTTATATGTTACTTGGCCTTTTTCTCTTACTGCCTTTAGTATTCTTTCTTTGTTTAGAACATTTGGTGTTTTGATTATTATGTGACGGGAAGTATTTCTGTTCTGGTCCAGTCTGTTTGGAGTTCTGTAGGCTTCTTGTATATTCATGGGCATCTCTCTCTTTAGGTTAGGGAAGTTTTCTTCCATAATTTTATTGAAGATATTTGCTGGCCCTTTAAGTTGTAAATCTTCACTCTCCTCTATGCCTATAATCCTTAGGTTTGGTCTTCTCATTGTGTCCTGGATTTCCTGGATATTTTGGGTTACAAGCTTTTTGCATTTTGCATTTTCTTTAACTGTTGAGTCCATGGTTTCTATGGAATCTTCAGCATCTGAGATTCTTTCTTCTATCTCTTGTATTCTGTTGTTGATATTTGTATCTCTGTCCCCTGATTTCTTCCCAAGGCTTTCTATCTCCAAAGTTGTCTCCCTTTGAGTTTTCTTAGTTGTTTCTACTTCTGATTTTAGATCCTGGATGGTTTTGCTTAGCTCCTTCACTTGCATGTTTGTGTTTTCCTGTAATTCTTTAAGAGATTTTTGTGTTCTCTCTTTCATGAGCTCAGCCTGTTGACCAAAGTTCTCCTGTATTTCTTTAAGAGATTTTTGTGTTTCGTCTTTCATGATCTCAGCCTGTTGAGCAAAGTTCTCCTGTATTTCTTTAAGTGTTTTTTGCATTTCCTCCTTGTTGGCTTTTGTATTCTCCTGGATTTCTTTCAATGATTTTTGTGTTTCCCTTGCAAGGGCTTCTACCTTTTGATCCATTGTCTCCTGAATTTCTTTATGTATGACCTTCATGTGTTCCTGTACCAGCATCATGACCAGTGATTTTAAATCCAAATCTTGTTTTACTGGTGTGATGGGGTATCCAGGACATGTTGGTAGAGGAGAATTGGGTTCAGATGTTGCCATATTGCCTTGATTTCTGTTAGTGACGTTCCTGCGTTTGCCTTTTGCCATCTAGATCTCACTGGTGTTAGTTTATCTTGTCAGTGCTGGACTCACCAGTGCAAGCTGCCCCTTCCCAGTTGGCCTCTGGTGCACAGCTTACCTCCTGCACTGCTTGTAGACAGTGTGCTGCTGCCCAGGCTGTTCAGATCCCAAAGCAGGCACCCGAAGGCTCCCGCTGGGGCCCGCTGGATTCACTGGAGCACACTGACTTCTCCCAGCTGGCCGCCCGGAAGCCCAGCTAGCCACTTGCAGGACTTGGAGATGTAATGCTGCCGCCCAGACTGATCTGGATCCGGAAGCGGAGAGAGTAGAGCTAAGGGCTTCTGCCTGAGGCCTTGCCCCAGATTGTGTCTGTGGAGCAGATGGAGCCCGTGTGCACTCCAGGGAGTGCCGACGGTGTATGCTACTGTGACCTCCCCTGAGTTCCGCTCACTCCGCTGGGCAGCCGATCTGCCAACCGGGCTATCGCACACAAGGTTAGCCTGGCCGCCCAGTCCCTGAGTCCAGGCAAAAGCCTGGGAGGCCAAGGTCCGAGCAAAGTTCCCCTACGGCTTTGACTGTTAATTGGGTTTGCCAGGTGACTAGGATGGCGGGCGTGTGCGCCCGCGCTCCCTGAAAGCGCCGGGAGAGTCTGCTTTGCTAACAATCACCTGGGCGGGTTGACTCACAGATGGCCCACCAAGCCGCCCAGTTCTTGGGGTCAGTCCTGTGCCTTTTGGGGCCTGGACCCCCGCTTTGTTAGCCTTAGGCTATGCCTGTTACAGGTCTGCCCGCCTGAGCTCTCTGTCGTCCTGCAGGCAAAATGGCGGCGGCGCGCTCGCAGGCCTGGGCAAAAAACCTCCTGGTTGGGTTGGCACCCCGATGGCCCCCCGACCCGCCCAGGGCCTGGGTGCAGGCCAACGCCCGTCGGGCTCAGACCACCGCGGTGTTGGCCTCGGATTATGTTTGTGTACCTCAGTCTGTCCGATTCCTGGAGTACGGAACCAAGATGGATCCTCCTCTCCTGACTGGTGGGAGGCCGAGTTCTGAAGTGGCCTCCGTGCAGGAAAGGCGCTGCACAACTGCAGCTGCTTGCTGCCCGGCTGGTCAGCGAAGGTCAGTGGTCGTGGGCGCAGGGCCTAACTGGTCCCTGTGACGCCTTGGTTCCACTGCTGATGGCCCTTCAGCTGGAGCAGCCACTGCTGCCGCTGCTGCCGCCGCCGCCGCCGCCGCCGCCGATCCCAACATCATTTTTTAATGCAACTAAATGACAATTGAATTTTTCAAGCCCATAATTTAAAGCGGGCCAATTCCTATCCTCAGCTGCAAACCTGGAAATTCTATTTTATGCAATTCTAATGCTAGATCACTGAAACTGGGTTGCTTTGGGGGGAAATCCTGCCTCGAAGGAATTATTAAGATAATCATATTTACTATATCATTATCTTTGTAGCTTAGGAAGTTATAGAGTTTTCGTTCACTTATGGTTTGAAGTTTAAGACTAGAATTGAGGACTGGAGAGATAGCTCAGCAAGTAAAGGTACTTGAGACTAAACCTGAAGCCCTGAGTTCAATCCCTGTGATGCACAATGTAGAAGGAGATAATGACGTGTTACAGATTATCCTCTGACATCCACATGAACACTACAGCACATGTATCCTTATTATATACCCTATCACGCATATACAAACACACAATAAATAAAATAATGTATTAAGCACGATAGTATTGACATTTATTGCCTTATAAATTTGCAATATGGCCTAAAAATACTTTAGATATGTCAGTGTTCTTTTCTTTTTTTTAACCAATTGAGCTGTGTTCATTGATTTCTTAAAATATTTTTGTTTAGACATTTTCTGTTTTTAGAAATAATTTTTGTGGGGCTGAGAGACAGGGAGCTTGACATCCCACCAGCTCACGGTTTCAAGCCGCACTGGCACTCTTGGAACTCAAAGGAACTTCGCACAGTAGGTGTATGTTTTGCAGAAAGATGGTACATTGTACTTGTTTACAACCAAAGAGATGACTTTGGACAGGTGTCCCTTTCCTTTATGGCTTCTTAATGGTAGGCTAGATTCTCAATATTTAAATATTATAAAAGAAGAAACGAGACTCTGGAGTAGTCCTTGGGAAGGTCTCATGTCCCTCTATCACTGCCACATTGTGCTTCTGCTCATCCTACATAAACCAGTCAGGTATATGACTAGTCCTCTAGCATGGGAGCCTGGAAAATATAGTTTAGCTGTGTGTATGGGAGGAATCATTTGTCATAAAACCGTTTCTGCTATCTGTGTTCGTGGAAGTTATTACATGGCATCTCAGAGGTGATGACTGTACTGTGTTCACTGCAAGATATGTGAGGGGCATCTGTGGTGTGAGCCTTATTCATAGACATAGGGCTTCCTGATTCTTTAATAACATTGTAGGCTTCAGAGAAATCTTTCTTGTTCACCTTATAGACCTTCTCCTTTTAAACATACCACCTGCATGACTTTTTATGTGAATAAATTATAAGTCATATGATTTCTCTTTGAATTCTACAGTGTAATAGGGATGAAGGAATTTTCAGAAAGATCATTTAAAAGGCTTACTTACAATAGAAGTACCAATTCCATATATCATCACTCACAATGGAAGTTCAGTCCTTTTGAATTAATATCTTCAAGTTAAATAACCACCCTATCATTCACATAGTAAAGATATACCGCTTACTTCTTTAACTTACTGAAACATCGAAACAGTTGGACAAGGAGAACACTCATTACTCCTTGGGGAATTCCATTATTTAAGTTGTTACTGAGTGGGCAATGCACCACTAGGGATCATGGGGAAAACTGTTACATTTTTATGTATTTAATTTTTATTGGTTATTTTATTTATTTACATTTCAAATGTTATTCCCCTTCTCAGTTAAATTCTCTATCCTCTACCCCTCCCCATGCTTCTATGAGGGTATTCCCCCACCCACCTACCCCACTCCTGCATCAGTGCCCTAGCTTTCCCCTATGCTGGCTCATGGATCCTCCACAGGACCAAGGGCCTCCCTTCCCATTAATGCCAGACAAGGTAACACATGCAGCTGGAGCCATGGGTCCCTCCATGTGTACTCTTTGGTTGGAGGTTTAGTCCCTGGGAGCTTAGCTGGCACAGGAGATGGGGTAGCTGGTTGTTTGATATTGTTGTTCTTCCTGTGGGTTTGCTACCCCGTACTCCTTGTATACTATTATTCTTTTCTTTAAGACAGGGTCTTGTTGTGTAGCCCAGGCTGGCTTGAAGCTTGAGATCTTCCTGCCTCAGACTTCCAAGTGCTGGGATTCTAATTCACCCCCTCATTTAACTTCTTTCTTTCTTAAGATGCTTCACTTGGAAGAAATAGGACCCCCCTGGAATTATGAGTGCCTCATTATTGGAACTTAAGAAATTAACCCATTTATTTTAGGATGAAGTATATTTTTCTTTTATCACAAAGGAGTCATGTTGTCACTGATACAACTGACCATCAGAAGGTCGATGAGTCAGAAGGTTGTTAAGGTAGTGGGCTTGTGATAGTACATAAATTCTTACGAATAATCCTAGCTACACCATTTTCTGACTGTGGAAAGTCATAACCCCGTTGGCACTGCCCCCCCTCTTTTTTTGGCACTGCCAACCTCACTCTCTGGACAGGAAGACAAATAGGGAAAGTGTGCTTTTCTCTTTTGAAGCATTACAACATCCTTGTGTTTAAAAGAAGTAGGGCCTCCTCCCTTCCAGTCTGGTGTAACTCCAGCACTGTAACTGACCTGAAAATGGGAGCTGTACAGTTGGGGGTCAACTGCCATATGACCTTTGACTTCCACTGAGTCATAGTATCAACCTGTCTTTTTTCATCATTAGTATTTATTGTTCTTCCCTGAACCCAGCAAGCAAAAGTGGCTCATAGAATAACTGTTGTGGGGCCAAAACAAATAGACATGCTACTGCCCTCAGCTTCTTGGCAGTTGGGGGCACACATGCTGCTGAGTGAAAGAACAAGACAGAACAATGCAGAAACGAGGAGGGAGTGAGAGTTCTTTCTTCCTCCCATTTCTTCTGCTGGTTTCTTTGACTCAATGAATAGATCATTCGAGTGCGCTATATGCATATGTCCATTTTGAATAATTGTTCATAGACCATTGAAAAGATTTAGCTTTTTATAATGTTTACACTGAAAAATAAAACCTCTTTTCTTCCCTGAATTGAATTTTTTTAACTTTTTGTTGCAATTCAACTCAATTTTGGGGACAATTGCTTAGGAAAAAAGTGCCTTTGAATATTATTATTAAATTTAGATATCAGAAGGCGATGAGGAAGAGAAGAACAAAGTATTTGAGCTGGACTAAACACGTAAGATATCAAAACATTTCTTTTTACATTCTTGTTATTTTTAATTTTAACCTGAAATGCTGAATTTTGTGAAACAGGATCAAGTACCATGTTGTCCAGGATGACTTAGAACTCATTGAATAGCCTAGGGCAGTCTCAAAGACAATCCTTCTGCCTTAGTCTTACTGGTATTGGGATTAGAGGTTTGGGCCACAATGTCCAGCAGCATCTTGAGTTGTACTGCATGCTACTCTATGGTTAGAAGCATCTCCTACAGTTGCTAGGAGAGAGAGAGAGAGAGAGAGAGAGAGAGAGAGAGAGAGAGAGAGTGCTGATACATAATAAAGGAATCAAGTCTTCCTAGTGGATCAAATAAATAAGTGGCTATCACATGGGTAAGTGGAAGGAGAAAAAGGGAATCAAGCAATAGTTTTTGGTTTTTTATTTCCACCTTATTTGAGACAACCTATGGTACCATCTATTGCAATGCTAATCTTTAAAGCCACTTTGCTCATTGCTGGGAATTTACTGCTATGCTGTCTAGTATCATCTCTATTTTTTTCTGCCTAGGAAAATCATTTGTATGTTTCTTGAAGTCTTTTCCTTCCTTACTGATCATGCAACTCCACCAGAGAAAACTCTATGTGCCTGTCCCAGGATGCTAGCATAACCAGTCAGGTTAGCATGGACCCACATTCTTCCATTTACACTAAAACAGTAGTTGTGCTGAAGGACCATGAAGGTCTGTGGAGATAAAGGAGGGTGGGGGGATAATAAATTCTGTCTGCCCACAGCACTAAGAGGGGTATAAAGCAGCCTGGAGCTGAGGACTGGTATTTGCCACCTTAGGTTATGATGGATCTGAAGGAAATGCACAAAGAAATGCTGTTATCCCAAGATATTCAGAAGACACTCCAGTTAAGTGCAATAGCTCCTAAAATCCATCATTAGGGTTGAGTTGATAGCATTTGTTGCATCTTTTATGCCAGTTGAGTCGAATTTGCTAGGAGGGTTTATCGAACCATATCCCTTTCTGACATAACCCTAGCATCTTTATTTAAGAATCTAGGCCAGTAAAACTGTATATGGATAAACTCCTTACCTTCAAGACTAAGGATCTGAGTTCAATATCTGGAACTGATGTTTAGGTGAAAGGAGAGAAACTACTCCCCTAAGTTGTTCTCCAATATGTATATACCCTTGTACATAATAGTAATAACATATAAATGTTTTTTAAGGAGATGAAAACAAACTAGAAGCAAAATAATGTTTTTGTTTAGCATAACTTTCTTTGTTTCAACTATAGGCACGGGTTTTTGTGGTGTTGTCCTTAATATTTTCATATAATGTAAATGTTCCATATATGTCTTTCTCCATTGCTGGCCCCAGTATGGGACCAGACAAATGAGGCAAGCATGCTTAGGAGAGCTCCTGGCTGGAGTGTGCCTGGGTGAAGTCCCTCCCCTATGACCAGGGTCTAGCTGAATCCTGTCTCCAGAGAGGAAATGTTTCCGTCACTCTCCCTTTTCCTGAGGAAGTAAGTCTCCAGCCTTGCAAAGTCACCAGGCCTGAAAAATCACCAACAGACTGTGATAACAGAGCAGATCCCTCCCCTGCTGCTAATTATCCTGTCTCCCCATTAAAGCCACTCACTCCTGCACTGTCCCCATTATAGAGTGACTGGTTTTTCCTGGGACAAGCTCACAGGACCTGCTATAAATGCAACCAGGAAACATTGGAAAATGGAATAAAAAAGAGAAGTGCTGTTTTATGTACTATTATTAATGGCATGATAGCCTTTTATTGCCTCTTTATTTCTCATTGGTTTGACTCATTTCCTGGAGGTGATTTAGCCTTGGGACCCTGTGATCTTATCCTGAATCTTTACCCCTTAGCTCACCAACTCCATAATTCTAGACAAGTAATTTCAACTTCCTGTGCTATATCCTCCTATTTGTTAAAAATTTTTGATTGAAAATTTAAAAATACTTGTGAAGTCCATCTCATGGTGTGGTTAGAATTAAATCACATGATGGTATTCAGAAGACTACCTTGTAGGCAGTGTGTCCTGTGTTAAGGGTGGCTGCATGTCCAGTGTTTAAACAATTTCCCTCTTTTCCATTCTTCCCAGTATCTATTCTCTCCTGCAAAATCTGGGCTAGATGATCATTGACTAATAGAATAGGCAGGTTTTCCTATAGTGCAAACTCAGACACCTCAAAGAAGTAATTATTGCTCTAAGCACTCATTTGTCTATGTGTGAATTTCCTTCATCCTCTTTTTTTCCTGCTGCCACTTTTACTGACAGATATAAGAACTCCAGTATCTGTACATGTGGAATTATTTACTTATTAATAAATATCAGATTCTGGAGACATGAGGCATAAAATGAATAACTGGAAAATTGGCCAAAATTCAGTGGTTTGCTTTGCCTATGTTTTATGAATATATGTCAAGTGTGTCAATATATATGATTTGAGGACACTAAAGTGTCAGGTGAAGGAGAGGATCTCACTAGAGTCAGTGAGGCTGATACACAAGTCAGATGACTGAAGTTTCTCTAGGCATCAATCAAAGGTCATTCCAGAGAATGCAAGATGACTTAATTTGAAACCAGAAGAAATTAAAATTGGGTACACAGTTGATGGAAGATCTAAGCTGTCAAACCATGGCTGGTAAAATGATATGGAGATTAAGAGTAAAGACTCAGTTATTACCATGAGGGCTAGATACCTACCCAGGTCAAGTGATCTCCCTGATACCAGGATCTGTGGCCACCAAACCAAAGCTGAACCTAGTCTCTCTGAATGGCACCAGGGCCATGGAGAAGTCTTAGCCGCTACCTGAACTAGACTGGTTCAGTTAGAGAAGGGCAAGAAGAGAACCCAAGTTGCTTTCTTACTTCTGTTTTCCCTTTCCTTAGCAGGTTGCTATTGACAAGTCACCTAGTCTTACAGCCTAAAGAGTAGATGAAGGACCTACTTCAACAATATTTAACAATTTATCAGAATTTGCAAAAATTGGTTAAGGATTTCTCATGGATACCAAAGTCTACAGTTGCTTGAGCCATTTGCAAATACTTTACTTAATCCTGTACACTTTAGCTTATCTTTTGATTAGTTATAATCCTTAATATGATGTAACTAATTATGCTGTAGTGCTTAGGGAATAATGACAAAGCAAATGTACATATTTAATACAGATGCACTTAAAACATTTTCTAGATTTCCAGGTTAATAGACGAAGAAATGGGGATAAGAGTGATGTACGGGGTTAAGAGGTGGTTGAGACAGTAACAGGTACTTGCTGGATAATTATGAGGAAGGACCTGGTTGGAATTCCCTGTATCTACATAAAAGTTGGGTGTGGTTATAACCCCAGTGTTAGGTGAGAAACAGGCAAATTCCAGAAGCACATGGGCCAGGCAGTCTAGCTCAGATGGTGAGCTTCAGGTTTAATGACAGACCCAGTCTCAAGAGAACAAAGAGTAATGCAATTAAAGTGGGTTCATCCCACGCTTGCACAGGGGTATGTACACATATACACACAAACACACAAAACTATTACACTACATACATACCACACACCCCCCAAACTGTAAAAGAAGATAATGATTTAAGAATAATTAAAATAGCATGGTTCTGAGTAGTAGAGGGAAAACACTGTGGCCAAGTAAGCAGTTTGAGCTGCTGAATGCTGAATAATCGTTCTTTGCCATAATTACTAGGAGTTGAATTTGGGCAGATTTTACTCTGAGTCTAGGTGTAGATAATTATGCAGCACTGTGGGGTCTTTGTTGTTGTTGTTGTTGTTGTCTTTTGATTTTGTCATTTTTGGACAATGAGTGATGTCTCTATGAAGTTCTAGTCTACTGATTTGTTCATTGTATGGACAAAGGTTCTAGCCAGAACATAGACCACTGATGAGAAATATCTCTTGTTCAAAGATTGATGGTTTAGCTTAAGAGAGGGCAACAAATTCTCAAGCATTTTAAGTAATCTTCCATCCCAGGAACAGGGTTGCACAATTAAAAAGTTAGAAATAGAAACCAGAGGAATTCCTTGGTGCAAGAGGTCAGTGAGATAGTCTCCCCAGCTGGATTTCAGACCATTCAGTTCACAGGCCTCGGAAAATGAAGACAGGCACTTCAAGCCAGTTGCTTTGTCTTTCCTTCAGGGCTGATACAAATGGTTTGCTCCTCACAGCTATAACTGGTAGGTTTCATGAGCCCATGCCTGAGATGCAGATCTGTTGGTTAAATGTTCCTTTGGTGTATGCCTTGAGAGTTGTATACTCTCTAAGCAATTTCTATAATGATGCTGTTGTTGTGTTTTCTCTGTAAAACAGTTGGAAGAGTTGCCTGTATTAAAAGAATGAAAATATATTGAGTGCCCACATTCTCTATTAGAAATGCAAATGTTACGTTCTTTTTTTCAAGTAGATGCTAGCTTTCAGGAGCAGAAAACTAGCATGAAAGCAGTGTGTACTCTGCATGCTCTGGTAAGCCCGAAAGCTGCCATTTGCAATGCTGTAGTAAAATCATACTCCCCTCAGTGCCACTTTCACCTGAGGTATTGCTTGAGTTCAACAGGAGTTAAATAATACATCTCAAATACCAGTCTTACCAGGAGGCTTTCAGAAGGACTGGAGTTCACTATAATAGTCAAAATATTGATAGTTGTTATTATTCACTGCAAAGAGGAAGAACAAGGAAAAGGGAAGAGAAGCAAAAGAGAAGATTTTCAAAAAGATTAGAGAGAAAGATAACATAAAAATGTAGGGACTAATGTCTACTGGTTACTTTTTAACGCATCCCTTAATTGTGTCCCCAAGAGATATTTTGTGAAATGTTTTAAACAGGAATATTGTGAATGTGAACAAATTCCATTTTCAAGGGAAAATAAAAACATTTTTCTATGTTTTAGAATTTACTTCTTTATAATTATTGACAATTTAGTTCTTTGATTTGTTCTGCCTTTCTTCTAAGAACAGTGGTAATGAGTTGGTACATTATACTGTCTGCTTATCCTGACTTTATCCTGTAAACCATATAAACTCTTTGCTCCCTTCAAGTTTCTTTCAGTCATGCCATTTATTACCACAACAGAAAGGTAACTAATAAAGAAATTGGTTCAAGGAACATTGGATGATGTTTTGGGGAGGATTGGGAAGGATTTTTGGAAAGTTGGAATAAGCTGGAAAAACCACTGAGTGCTCAGAACTTAATGAGCTGTGGTAGGAACTTGGAAGATAATGATGAGAGAATTACAGATAATAGGGACCTGGATTAAGAAACTCCAGTGTAAAACAAAGACAATTTGTGTGCTTTTATGGATTAAGAGTCTTTGGACGTAGAATCTTTGCTTTACTGGGACAATCAGTCCTGATTAACTAAAGCTAAAGAATCAGATGTAATTAAGAAGATACCACTATCACTGAGGTGAGGGTTTTCTAGGAAATATTTTTTTAGAGTCAACATACAGAAGTGTGGCCTAGCGGAGAACATCACATCATTGCAAGCAGTCGTAGGAACATAGTAGTATTTAAGAGCATCCATGTGATACTCATTTGGGCAGCATGAGAGCTGTCTAACCATGGAGAGCAATTAACATTTGGCACAATGAGAGGCCAGGAGAAGACACAGTGGAGTTGCTGTCTTAGTTGTATTGGACATCCCTGGATTGAAGAATTAATAGAAAGAAACTCAGGCTTGGAGCAATACTTCAGCATAGTATGGGGGTCCCTGAGGAGGACATCAGCAATGGTGCAGCCATAGCTGAGACTCTAGGATATTGGCAATGCCAGGACAGGGGAATGAACACCAAGAACAGTGGGAAATGTAGAGAGAAACAGTCCCAATACTAACATAAAGGCCATGTGTCCTATGTTGAGCTGGAGAAATGGAGCTGCCCAAGCATTTTGGAGTCCTGAAGATCATAGCATCAGTTTGAGCTACAAGACTTGTTTTGCCTGATATACATATATATGTGTGTGTGTGTGTGTGTGTGTGTGTGTGTGTGTGTGTATGTATATATATACATACACACACCACACACACACACACACACACACATACACTAGGTGTTGGTTCTGCTGTGCCCTGGTTCTTCCCTCTTAAAACAATTAGATATATAACTTTTAAACATATTTTAGAGGAGCCCAAAGTTAAATGATTGTATTTTTATAGAGATGAGCTATTAAAGTGTTGGGTTTATGTATGAGCAATGCATATACATCTTTCCTATCCTGACCTCTCCCTCCTTCTCCTCCTGTGTCCTTTCTTCTTCCCTTCTCCTTTTAAAATTTATGATTTCTTTTTAACTATTTTGTTTCACATACATGCATGTACACACACACACACAGACACACACACAAAACTGTGTCCATTATCATTGTCCCTATGTAAAGGTGTCCAAGGCTAACCACTTGGGATTGAATAACCTATAAAGGAATGTGCAACTAGATAAAACTACTTCTTCTTCTCTCAGCACCCATTGACCACTTAGAGTTTTCATCTAGGGGTAGAACTATGTGGAATCATTGTGAGTGGTAATGTTCATGGTGCTGTAGTAGAATTCATTTTTTAAAGTTCTAGGGCTGTGGAAGTCTAAGATCAAGATACCACCAGGGTTTAGTCTCTGGTGTAGAATGGCTTCCTTTTGGTCAGCACCTTCACACTGTGTCTACCTGAGCTGAAAAGGCAGAACTTGTTCTTTAGAATCTACTTTCCAAAGTTGTCCCATTCAAAAGAACCTTACCATCATTTCAGGGTTGGGGTGAATTATAAATTTCAACAGAACACAAGCATTTAATTTATTGTTCTACCTCATAAGATTTCTATAAGCATTAAATAAAGCCAAATACTAAAAATGTCTGAATATAGCCTATGGCCCACAGCTAGATTTCAAAATGCAAGCTATTGTTATTAAAGTTATTTGGGGTACAAAACATACATCACAATAACTTTCATTGTCTTTCATCTACATAATATAATTTTATGACTAGAGTTTTGAATTATAAACAATGGTATATGATTAAGAGATTCTAAAAATAAAGTTCTACCATATAAAGCAAAACCCAGAATCTCTAGAAGAAACTCACTATGATGTGCTCAAAGGAATAAAATTACCTAGAATTTCATGTAGCAGAAAATCCATGGTCTCCAGCTTGCTACAGCTTCCATCTTCCTGTTGGCCAAGCCAATGGTGCAATGATATAACTCCTGGCAAGGCTACATGGCCAGAGATGTGTAGCTATGCAAACCCAGTCATTCCTGACCCAACACACTGACTATGCAATGTGCCTGCAACTAAAGCCCTCCCCATCACAGGCAAGCTTTACCTGAAAGCAAATAATTTGAGTCTCTCATAGGAAGGTGGTAATCACTCTCTCTCTCTCTCTCTCTCTCTCCTTTCTTCTTTCTTTTGTGTGCGTGTGTGTTTTTCTATTATTATCTTGTAAGAACCAAATTCTTAAGAAGCATATTCAAACTTATAGACTACATTTCATTCTTAGGCCTTTAGGAAACATTTTCTGCAATAAAACAAAAGTTTTATATGACTTTCTTTTTTGAGTTAAAAGGATAGATAGACTAAGAAGAAAGAATATATTTTAGTGAGTAAGAAAGGAAGCTAAAGAAAAATTATTTAGGGTGAAGGTTTTTGATTCCCACAAGCCAGCAATGTGAAGATCAAGTGCTGGCAGAAGGGTGGTGTGGAGGGAAAGTGTCTAAATGGAGTGTGGTTAGGTAACGGGTGAAACCTCTGTTGCCTCAAGAATTATTCAACTTTGGTCAATAACACAACTAGCACTTAAAATTAAATATGGTAGAGTTAAAAAAATCAGAAGGCATTATATTCTTTAAGATTATGAGTGGGTATGCACTCATGCATATATGTATATGTATGTGTATGTATATATGAATGTAATGAAGTTTCCAGAATATGACTCATTTCCAGTGGATTATGAGTAAAATACTTGAGAAATACTATCTTAGATATTTACTGAAGTGATTTATTTAGAATATAGATCCCGACCAGAGCTTAAGAACTTCAAATGAAGAACAATTTTGTGCAATCAAAAGAATTTAACAATATGATTACCAATTAAAATATTTGTTGCCTCACAAACCAGAATCCCCAGATGAAATACCCTGAGATTGTTGTCTTTGTGATAAAAGCAGGGCTGATGTGATCTTCTCCAGAGATTCTATGTCAAGAGAACTGGCTTCTGTCCCAGTCCTTTGGCACTGTGGTCCTATCCTCACTTCTTCAGGTCAGGTCAACTACCTCTGCCTACTGCTAACTCTTCTCTGACTCCTTTCTACTCTTGGAGCAGAGGGAGTCTCCTTTATAGGAGAGAAGCAAGCCTCAGGCATGGGTCTGGGGTAGGAAGGCTAGCTGCTTATTTCAAGTTCTGAGGATTTTTTGTTGTTGTTGTTGTTGTTCTCTTGCACTTTAGTTTCCCACATACTCGGGTTCCACAGCTCTGCTTCCAGTCGTTCCCACAAGGATTGTATTGTTTCCTTATTCAGTGATTTCTCTGAAGCACAAAATTGATGCAAAGAAAATATTAAATAGAACAGCGATAGCAAACAATGCTGAAGGTTGTCTGGGACTGGGTGGGAAATATGAGGAAAGTGGATCTGGGTGTCATTGGCTGGATCCTCCTGTCTAGAGCTGTGGGTGGTCTTATGGATGTCCTTTGACTAGCATGCCTGGAGTCCTGTTCATTTTGCAGATCAGACTGATTGTCATATGTTCTCCCAGAACTCTCAGGCAGTACAAATGACAGCTGCATTTCCTCCATAAAAATGAAGACAGGTGGACATGCCCTAGGAAGTCTACTCTACTACTGTCTTCATGCTGATTTCTGTCATCGCATTGCTATTTTAACTGGATATATCTTGGTATTGAAGCTATTCATTTTTTCTTTGCCTGCCCCCCCCACATTCCTGATTATATATATATATATATATATATATATATGTATGTATATATATATACACACACACACACATATATAGTGTGTGTGTAATATGCATTACACACACATATATATATATAAGTGTATATGTAATATATATAACACACACACACACATATATATATACACACACATATACATATGTATGACTAGGCATTGCTTCAACAGAAAGAACCCAGTTGCATGAGGGAATAGGGAATAGAATGGGGAGATGACACAGATTCTACTAAGGACAGATAACTAAGGTCACATGCCCAGCCAGAGTCAATGGCCTCCCCAAGATCAGGGTACACTGCCTAGCCAGGTCATTACAGACCTTTGTGAATAGGGAACTGGAGAAAAGCATGTGTGGTCCAAGTACACCTGTCCTTGTCCTCCTTTCCTGAATGGATGATCCTAAAAATAAAACACAGGAGGCAAGTGTTAGCACAGCCCTCAGTCCTTCTCGCTGTACACAACAACTCTTTCAGTGCAAGAGCAAGCAGGCCAGCAAACTCAAGAGAGGGGTGCCTTTGTCCCAACTGAGACTTTTCTGTTTCAACACCAGGGCTAATTTTCCCTTTCTTTCAATAGGCTTGGCAGCCCTCATTACCATCCACCACCCGCTGCCTCCCACCAGCATGAGACCAGGAGAGCTGCCAAAACGTTCATCTGGGCACTTTCTGAATTGGTCACTTCATTCTGCCCATTCCTCCTGGACAACAGGTTGTTTCCTTAAGTAGTGTAGGACCAGGATGGTTCCTAGATAGTCCCTTCTGTTTTAAGACTCATGATTTTTTTCCTCTTTCTGAATATATCTGTCTCTGAACTATATAATTTGGCAAGTGACACTTTGATCCTGACAAAGGACAATTTTATTGAAAGGAAGTGGCAGATTTTGAACGAAAGTCCAAATTGCCTTCTGTATGGTTTAGGCTGCACTTGTTTGACAATTTGCTTCGGGTGGGGTGGGGGAGAGTGCAGACAGAATGAATTGCCTGGGTAATTTCTGCCATTGGCAAGTGGTTCAGGACTAAAGAGAAAAAGAGGGGCCCCAAAGTCTCCAGTTACAAGTTAAAAATAGCCATGCTCAGGCTCCTCCTCTTCCTGCTCCTGTCTCCTCTTCCAACAGGGAAAGCTTTTGAAAGGGAGTGCCTTCCCTTTGCCCTCCCCCAAGTCCTTCTTTCTACCCCATCACTGACGCCAGCTCATTTGAATGGAAAGATTTTTCTGAGCTGGGATAAGAGAGATACAGGAAATCACCATTGAAAGGGGCCTTTATGCTTGCTGTTATCATTACCTTAGCAGGGGGCAAACTCAGAGCTTCAGTGACCAAAGCCAAGTTCTGAACAGCAAGAGTCTCCAAGAGCTCAGAGCAAGGGAGATAGAACCATTCATCCATATGGCTCAGAGGCACAGCCAAGGTGCAAACCTGACTTCCTAAGATCACATCAATGAGATCATTCTTGATAGTTCAACAGCTTTGCTTATTTATTATTATTGTCCTTCTTTTCTTCTTCTTCTTCTTCTTCTTCTTCTTCTTCTTCTTCTTCTTCTTCTTCTTCTTCTTCTTCTTCTTCTTCTTCTTCTTCTTCTTCTTCTTCTTCTTCTTCTTCTTCTTCTCCTCCTCCTCCTCCTCCTCCTCCTCCTCCTCTTCCTCCTCCTCCTCTTCCTCCTCCTCTTCCTCCTCCTCCTCCCCCTCCTCCTCCCCCTCCTCCTCCTCATCTTCCTCCTTATGTGTATATATGCATATGCATGTATAGAGGCTAGAGGCTGACATTGTCTCTACTCTTTCTCCAGCTCTTTATTTTTTAGACCACCTTATTTTTGGATCTGCATTCTGTATTTTGCTAGGCTGCTT